>NC_045618.1:109491336-110116336 GCF_009829155.1 Mustela erminea
AACCTGCATCTGCAATATGATTGCTTCTCCATTTTTCTTTCTGATTCGTTCTTACTTTCTAAGGTGAAAGATGCAGTGAAAGGGAGCATTGTCCTTCAAAAAAGGAACTTGCTTCTGAGGAGAGGTAAAGCACAAAGTTTCCCCATGAAAATTACTGCACTTGGTCTCCAATGTTAACAGGGCCAGACCATAGCAGAAGTTAGGCCTTGGTGCAGCAACTCAAGTAACTTCATGATAACACGGCTGGTCATATCCCACTTAATAATGTTCTCTTTGGTGCAGAGGCCATCAGCAGTGGAACAAGACAGGCAGGCTGTGGAAGGGTGTTATTTTATTTACTAGTCCAGGCCTACGCTTGGGTTCTATCCAGAGGGACATGGAATCCAGCTCCAGTCAATGCTGCTGGTCTGGGGGAAACTCTTCTACCTCCTTCCCTGTCAGTATCCCTACAAGTTCCCAAGAAGTGTTTCCAGGAGCTACAACTTGTTGGTAATTCTAAACTGCCTGCAGAGTCAATCTTTTGCTTGGAGTGGAGGATAAATCTGAAGAAACAGATTGTTCCGTTGATTTGGAGCTAAAAACTGGCACGGAGTTCTGCTCCATAGAATATGTTATCTAGAAGGGTGCCAGGCAAGGGGTTTTGAGGGATAAAATTGATGGAATCTTGCTATCACAGAACTAACGATCTATGGAAGGAGCAGCTTTGCAGCCTTGAACTTGCTTCCGTCTGCCTTCTTGAGTGCACTGGTGAATGTTTCAAGGTCCTGCGCTTGACACAGAAAAGAGGACAGATGTCTTGCTATAGCAAACACAGTGCCACTTAATAGGACACTTATCTATGATTTCAAAAATGAGATCACTGCCCTCACAACACCTAACTTTCATTGTAGAGTAGAAAATACATGGAAATGTGACAGGCACTGAGTGTTTTAAAACAGCATCTCACTTAATTTACATACAGCCAATGACTTTGAGATTGTTCCACCATTTAATTGATGAGGAAACTCAGGCTCTTTGAAGTTAAATACTTTGCCCAGTGTCACTAAGCAAATAACTTGTAGAGCTGGCATTTGAACTAGTGCTGTGGAACAGCACTAGAAAATCCTGTTGAGGTATTTTAAGCCACGTGGCAAGACTGAAGAATGCAGCTAATGGTGACCGATGGGATAGCTCTTTCTAAACAAAGGTGGCCCTGAAGAGAGGATGTCTGTAAGCTTTGCGACTAGCAAAACATTATTTAGTCAGGTAGGGACATGTACTTTTTAAGGCTCACGCCAGGCTCACGCCAGGCTAACACCATGCAAAGGGAAATCAGTGAGAGTGTGGAAGTCAGGGCCCATGATTTGTCCACCAAACATGTGAGTTGTGCATCTGAGACTAGACCCCACCTTCTTCTCCCCATCAATCAGACTCCTCTGTTGTCTACAGCTACCAATGGACACATCTCCTAGGAGCATCTCAGCTCAGTTTTTGGAGTTCAAAGTATTGTGGGGAAAGGAATAGAAAGGTTACGCCAATGAAGATGCGTTAAAACCCATCACTTCTTCACCGTCTCCCTGGGCTTTTCAACCTCAGACAAAGACTGGATTGCCATGACAGCGCTTGTTCTTTTATTATGGTCTGTTCTCTCCAAGTGTTTGTAAATTAATTTGCTGATGATCTTTCCTTAATGTACTGCCCCTGGGCCGTGTACCTAATGAAATCACTTGCGTAATAATAGGATTTCAGTTGTCTGGAGGCAGGAGTGGAACAATAGGCAGAGCGCTTGAGCAATCATTTGTAATTACATTTGAAACATTTATTTAAAAAATGTGTATAAATCGTTCTGCTGGAACTCTAATGACAGAGATGTGTCATTCTGTTCTGTAACTTCTCATTTGTTGCTTCTTGGAGTTTAGGTATGAAATACATTAAGCTGGGCACAGATATTTTATATGCCCCCGGGGGGTTACGGCATTAAAAGCTATTTGAATATCCAAGCCAGCATTACCTTTTGAGATAAATATAGGCTCAGCCTAACTCAGTTCTATAATTTATATCCTGCTCTCAGAACTCAGGACACTGAAAATGAACACATAAAGTCATTTTATTTTTTCTTGTCTATGTCAAGGCTGGGTTGAGGTTAGCTCTTTACTTATGGGAAAACGATATAAACAGACTTGCCCCTGTTTACTGGATCATAACAGGCAGATTTCTTTGGAAAATCTAGAGTAACTTTAATTCTCCAAATGATTATCAGGATGTTTCAAAAAAAAATTTACATTTCCTTTACTCCAAATGTGTGACCAGTGGCCATAAATCCAGAAACATTTTGTTGGAGTCACTGTAGCACCTGTTTTATATATTTTTTTCTTGGCCATTTGAAATATTCTTTTGTAGTCTTTTAACTCTCCAGTGGCAATCTAGTATCTCTGGGAGGGTGGGCGATGGAAAGGAGTCTCAGGGTCTAAGATAGGAGGCCAGGCTGGGATTTGTGTCTTTGGGGTAGGTCTGTGCCTCTTGACACTAATAAGAGCTTGGATTTGAGTGACCTCTGACTATATGCTAGGAACGGTGCCAGTCATTTTCCATGAATTATTTCAATGGTCCTATGAGCCAGTGTTATTTCTAGCCTCACTTCACAAATAAGACTTGTAAAGAGCCTATGTAATTTTCTCAAGGTTACACAACTAGGAAACAGCAGAGCTGGTGATCCAAACCCACTTCAACCACCTGACTTCAAAACCCAAACCTGTAGCCACACAACTATTGTAAATCATGGAGCCCTTCTGAGCCACAGGTTCCTCATCTGTATACTTTGGAGGATGACTCAGGTAGTCAATAAATTTGTTTCCAGCTCTGAATTTTTTGAGTTTCAATCCAGCCAAGAAAACAGATGCAGGAACTTATGTTTGCTATATATTTTAGCCTCAAAGTGGCTAAAAGCATCCTCTAAAAACATTTATGCCAAAAACATTGCAAATAGCTAAACAGCCTGCAAGGAGGTAATTGTCAAACCAGTACCAGCTGTGAAAGCTTTTCAGCATTTCAACAACCCTTGGGGGTGTTTTTTAAGAGCAATAAACTAAGTGGCTAAGTGTGTTGCCCATGGAGCTGAGACACCAATCTGGACCCCTGAGTATTTACTGTGTTTTCAGGGTCTGATACATTCTGTATCTGAGGCCAATGGCTCCAATACAGTCAAACACAATCTTAATTACTGAACCTTGGAGACATTAAGGATAATTTTTTGGTCTTGATCTATGAATTAAAAACACCTTCCCCAGAGCTCCACTTGGTTTCTTTGACATTCGGTTCTCCAGGCTGCCACCTGTCCTGCCTTGACTCATTCACTGGAAGGTTTTAATTTGGTCTTCAATGCTATAGACATGGCATTCCTTTAGAAAATAAAATGAACACATGTTAGAAGAACAAAATATGTATAGATGAAAATGTTTGCTATGGTAAAGTCATTCTTCTTTCCAAGCCTTTCATCAATCCTTTCCTACTGTGATAAGCCACTGGACCTTATTAAAAAAAAAAAAAAAAAGCAGTGACTTGTCCAGCTATAATGCTAATAAGAGTCATTGATACTTCTTAATGGGAACCCAGAATTTATGTTGAAAAGTGACCTCATTCTTCCTTCACTACTTAGTTAAAAGGCAGTCTGGCTTTATTCATGATGCTACAGCATCAAAGCCAACATAGCCAAGGCTGAATAGCAGCAGCTACCAAAAAAATCAATCATGCTGATTGCTTGGCATTCTGATGATAAAGCAATCAGTGGATGGGCTGAATATTCTGCTTTTCTACCGGTGTTGTAGTGCAACTACCTTCCCTGTCGACGTCTCTAATATAGAGGCTCTTGAAATTCAGTCCCCACACCCCCAGCCTCAGCATCACCTGGAAACTTGTTACAAATGCAGATTTTCTGCTCCTAGTTCAGGGCTACTGAATTAGAAATTCTGGGGGGCGGGACCCAGCAATTTGTGTTCTTAGGACCCCTTCAGATAAGCCCGATGCTCTCCAACATTTGAAAACCACTGTGGCATCAACCAAAGAGTTAAAAAAGAGTTCAGTCACAATAATGAATGGTCATCACAGAATAACACAAAGCTGCAGCCAATTATTTGATTAAATTCTTTAAAAATATGTATAAGAAAACTCAGTTTACAAAAAGCTCCAGAAAACCGAAAAACAAAAACAAAAAAACAGCCCAAAACAGATCTTGAGAAAACTGGATTCAGTAATATTTTCTTTGTTTTCAATATACTCCATTTTGTTCTCTTTCCCCCCAACTTTTTTTGAAGTCTGTGAAAACTCCATATAAATCGAATTCTGCTTGTTGAACTCAGAGACTGCATACATACCGTAGCAACTATTGTCTTCGATTCAGTTGTGAATGATCATTGTACATTTGTCTCTTTTTAGGTCAGACCAACCAGTGCTTTAAAATTCTTACTGCCCTTGCAAATCATGCCAATTCTAACTGAAGACTCCTTTGGGTTTACAGTCCATACTGGTATCAATGAAAATTTGGAATGTTTTAGGTGTGATTTATATAGCTTTTCCTAGTGGTTTAGGAAAACCATCCAGCTACTACAAGCTGCAGGAAGTGTTATACAGATGTCTCTGAATTGGAAGAAAAACTAGAACAAGCAAGTTCTTGAAGTGCACATTTTTAACATTTAAGATTTTTAAAATTTAAGACAGAGGAAAAACATCAAATGTCTTCATCTTAAATTTAACATGTTAATAAACTACTCATTTTGTGAATCAAATAGTTTCAACATGTAGAAGTATTTGAATATGTGGATTAAAAGTAAAATTGATGATGTATAAATATATAAATATGAGTATTTATTTTGATTCAGTCCTCTGAGGTTGAATGAGTATGTACTAACCAGGATTCCTCCTTTACTTTTAGGCTTGAACTTGCCTGTTTTCTGTGATAAGAGCACCACCTATAGGATGCACTAGGAACTCCCTTTAAGCCTAATTATTTCTGCAAATAGGCTTTCAGGACACTAATGTCCTTCCTTAAGCAAGTCAGAATTCTTAATAGCAATAGAATTTAAAGAAGAGAACAAAGATTTTCACATTCTAATATTATATATCAAGGTCAAGTTTTCTAGTCAGAGTGTTATTTAAACCTTTCATTTCCATATGATTAACCTTTATGTTGTGAGGATGGTTATACCATGATCATATCATAGGGGATTGTATATAGACATTCATAATTATTTCTTTAGACTGTAATTGCATTGCCAACCTTTTTACATCAATTTGATTAACCTAGAAACATTAAATTTTCTTCGTAAATCAGGTAGTTAACTCAAAGAGTGACAAAAACTAACTTACCTCTTTCCATTAATTTTGTGAATCAATTTCAAATTTTGGCATATTTTGACATTAAATGGCATAGAATTAAATAGGAGATTGGTAAGTATTTTATTTCTGAGGAGCTACATAAGAAAATGAATATAATTCTCCAAGCTGAAACATCTATTTTGGGTCTGAATAGTGGCTTTTGCCTGCAAAGAGGCTTTTCGGTCACCAGAGAACTGCTCCAGACTACTTGAACACGTTGCTCCATGAACGAAGATAGAATTTTATTTTCCAGGGTCAACAATTTCTTTTTATAAGTAGAACTTATATGACAAAATACTCTTTGCTACAATAAAATCTGACTTTTCTCCAATTATTTTATTTTGTTTAGCTTATCCAACAAAAGTATTAACATATACATTAACAACGTCGAAAGTAGCCTACTTTAAGAGAAAATATGCAGAAGAAGAAGATTTACATCAAGATTACCATGGGTATTTTCCAAAAGTAAGGGTTTACTTATCACTATCTTTTCTTTTTTATGAGTCTTGTCCAACGCGAAAGCTCTGGTTTTCATTTTCTAAAACGTAGATCTGATGTATTTGCTTTCCAGCACCTGATATTGCCTGAGGACAGGACTTGCATTCTCAAACTTTCTCTGGAGAAGCTCAGGTTTCTTGAAGACCCAGAAACCTACTTAAGAAGGTCTGTGTTAATTAACAATTTGCTGAGGAAGATACATCTAGAGACGGAGAAAGAGAGCTATGAATACTTTAAAGAAGCTCCCTGTTATAAGACTGCTTATTCTGATACAAGAAAACGGCTGAAGTTCATGGTACAGGAATGCTGTTCTCAGTCTCTTTATTATGAAGAGCTGCATTCATATCATATTGTGCCTTATGCTTCGGAGAATGCCATTTATGGAATGGGCTACACTAGCAGCCATTTGGAGCAGAATTCTCAGTTGCTTATTTATAAAATGAATTAAAGTAACCGTTAAGTTCATCAATACTTTGTTTCTAAATGCCTGAACTGTTTATAGTGAAGATGTTAAAATAAGGCACTAATTACCAGTGCACTTGAGATCAAAGTTGACATGCATGCTGAACTGAGTGGAGAGAACCCTGGTTATTACTCAGCGGTCCTTAGTATCATCCACATTGAAAATATGTCCACATACTATAAAGCAGCAAATAAGTGCTTTACAGGCAAAGGTTTTTATGCTCTTTTTAAGATAAGATGATGTGTACAAGGAGACCTAGGTTAAGTTATTCTACGGATTTAAACTTTTAAGCCCCCTGTTTCCAAATTCTGCCACTCTTAGTGGCAAATAACAAAAAATGACATTGAACTGATAATGTGGTGTCCTTAAATACTAAGTATGGAACAAATTTTGTTTTCTGTAAACAATGAGGGGAAGATAGGTTCTTTCTGAAAAAGCTTTGGCTTGTCAAACATTGCACCAAATAATTGTTTGACACCATTTTCGTCTTACCGTTAGGGGCAATTCAAGATGGGGCAAACATATTGCAACTTAACTGCTGAATGTAACAACCAGATTACTCCGAACTGATCCATTTTATTTTATTTTTGGCTTGATAGACATTTCTCTTAAAAGTAAAATTTAATAGAATGAGCCTTGCAGATAAGCCTTATCTGTAAGCTCTAGAGGTCAGTTAAAGTTTGTGGTGGGCCTTCAGTTAAGAGTTTACATTTTATTTATAATGTCATTTTTACAGGCTGTGAAGCTCAGGAAAAGGGTAGGCAGGTCAAATTTGTTTTTAATAGGTTGATAATTTAAAAAAGTCTTATCTGCAAAAATTGGTGAAAACAACAGAAATTCTACATGATGTTATTTCTTCATCAAAGAGTACATTTAGGGTTGCCTAGATGAAACTTTGCACTGATTTTTGTACAGTAGTTGACCATTCACTATTTGACAAAATGTTTCAGAATGCTTTTGGTGGTAAAGTTTAGATAAGTCCCTATATTTTGCAATTTGAAAGATAATTATTTAACAAGTTGGATTGATTCCTGAAATTATTTGAAGTGGTTCCTAATGTTCTTTGAGGTTTGAGTGAGATGTCTGATTTCAGTGTCTGAAGTTATGTTCTATGGAGCATATCATTTAAAGAATTTTCATTAACCGATAAAACAGATTGGGAAAACTAGGTGCCAAAGGTATATTCAAGAAATACCAAAGACCCAAGATGAGTGTTAGAGAGACTATGATAATGAAGATAAGAATCTAAAATAAGGATTGCACAGGACATAGAAGAACATTGTTAAAGGGTTTTGGAAACAATTTGCTTACTAATGTGCTTTCAGAAAAATCAAGGACACTGCTTTACGTGAAGGTATTACAGGACTTCGGCGATCATATGCTTTCACAAATCTAAATATGGTGATTGTCAACATTGTACCTTCCCTAGTTGAATGCCATCTTGTGACCAAGAAGTCTTTTTTTTTTATTCAAGAGAATATTGTTTTTAGTTCCAATTCACTATTTGTTCCCTTTACTGAATCATCAGGTGAGTCATGTGGCTGTTTTTGGTATAAATATTGGTGCCCTAATTAGCATGTGTTGTTGTTGAAGATTATATAGATCTATAATTGATAAAAGTACCAGGTTTGTGCTTAGTTGCTCAATCAGAATTATTAAAAAATACTTTAGAACAAATGGAAAACTTATAACTGGGGCTAATTTTTAAAGGCAATTTTGTTTGAATGGTGAGATAGCTTTGAAATAAATATAAATATTTAAAAATTAATTTAAGGGCAAAATTTGGCACCAAAGTTCAAAACTTTGTTTCACTGCTATAAAATATCTTATTTTAAGAATACTTCTTTTAAAAAGTAGATTTCTTAAACAATGAGGGTATTAATTGAATAGATTCCAAATTAGATAGGATAATTATACTACATATAATTTAAAAATAGAATTAGTTCTCTAATAGTTTTAACTTACTTTTTTTTAACCTGAGAGAAACACCTGGTTTGGTTTAAGACAATATCTGTAAGAAAAACACACCAGTGCAAACTGATACAACTGACAAAACTGCCATACATCGAAATTGTTGGAGGATAGAAATGTAACTTTGGAATAGAATAGAGAGGGAGAGAAAAATTACCAAGAAAGTATGAAATTTTAATAGTTAGGGTATGTCAGAAATCTTAGAGTAACAACTCTTGGGCAGTGAACCAGCAACAGAGGTAAAGTCTGTTTTATTTGATGATGTCATTAACTGAGCTCTCTGAGCTATATATACATATGTAGAGAAGGAACTGTCTTAGAAACCAGTGGTATTTGTGAATATGCTTTTCTTTTAAAAAAATGATTCCAAACCAAGTTATTTAAAAATATCTTTTAAAGCATTTAATTTCTTTTCCAATAAGCAATTCATAGGTAAGGAGTGGACTAATGTTATCTTGACTTTTTAAAAAACAGTAATTTGTATTTAAATGATGTAAACTTCTCTGAATCAATAAGATTGCTGTCATGCTACCGTGGCAAACTGATACACAGAAGGACTCCATAGAGACCTGCTTTGCTGACCCCATCCCACATGCTCTATTAGGGGAGAAGTGAAAGGTAGGAGACCAGTTACGACTTTCTTGAATGTGGATGTCCTTTCTTTGGTAACAAAAGCCATCAGAGTAAGAAAGACAGGATGGGAAATCTGAATGCCTTTGGTAATCCTGATCACTCTTACATAAGGGTCCTCAGCCTGAAGGCCTAGTAAAGAAGAAATTTTAAAAAAAGAGATAAGAGGAAAATGAAGAGATGAGGAAGGAAAAAAGTGTGTTGGAGGGGTGCAGACAAATTAAAAACAGTATTAGGAAGTAAAAGAGAAAGCTTTTTCATTGCTTACTTGCTACGCTTTTTGACCTTTCGTGTCTGCTGTACACTCCCAAACCTGATATCCATAACCTACTGATACTTTCTTTCATTCATCAGTGATGCATAAGACCAGATTTTATTCAACATATGTATTATTTGAAATGTGATGTTACTGTGACATATCCCCAAAAGTGAACTCCCTGGCTAGATGAATAAAGGAAAAAAATAGAAATTAATTAAGTTAGGAGAAAGACTTAATGGTCTAATATAAATGGATCAGCTCCAACATATGATCAGATTTCAATGTACAATCCAAGATTTAATAATTCAGTGCTAGAGGAGTTGGAAATAAGTCTAATTTGCCATCATTTATGAAGCAACCACTATGAGTCAGACACTGTGCCAGGGTTGGGGATACAGAGGTGAATGATACACAGTCCCTTTGCTCAAGCAGTTCACTGATGAGAGAGGAACTCAAAGATGTTTGGTTTTGTTTTTAAAGTATTGGGAGTAGTACTTGCATTTTTCTTTTCTAAACTATGGGATGGTTATCAAACATGTGTCTCCAAAAGTGTTTATAGCTAAGAAGATCCACAAGAAGGGAAGGTCTACCAGCCTTGATCTTAGAAGGAAAGCAATGTACCTTCTGCTTGGCAACCTATTTTCTACTTGGAAGCATAATAGAAAGCCACTATTGTAGACAGCAAGTGTGGCTGGCTTTAGCTCATTCCTGGGGCACAGAGATTGTAGGGGAGATAGGGTGACAAGTGCAAGTACAGAAGAATTCCTTCTTTCCCAATTCTCCAGCTTTCATGTTCATTTGTAGGGGAAATCAGGCTAATACTACTCATGTGAAGGAGAGCCTTGAAGGAGACGCAAAATCAGGAAATCACAGCGTTTGAGCTGTATATAGTGTGGTCAAGGTTAGAAGGACAACTTTCTTTAATTTGCCTTGTGTAGTGAGCTGCTTGAATGAACCTAGGAATTTCTTTACATCAGCTCTGGAACCAGCTCTTCCTTCCCTCCACTCTGAATCACAATCCAACCCCAGACCTTGCAGTCTGCTGTAAAGGGGAGGTTTGGGTTCTAATTCTTCACCTTCCTACTTCCCCCAGCATTGATATTGAATTGCTCAAAGATACTTGGAAGAAGAAAGCAACAATTTGCAGTACTGGTTGAACTCCCCTTTGACAAAAGGTTTCCAAAGTGTGTCAAAGTAGAATTCATTAGTTTTTGATATAATTCTTTAAAAAACTATTGTAATAGTCATTAAATAATTGACTACTAAGGTAATCTTCACATTTCTAGGGTTCAGTGTAATAGTTATCACTTGTGTATGTTTTGCTGAAGAAAATACCTTACACAAGGTATTTACATATTTACATAATCAAGATTGGAAAAAGTGAAAGACTATGTACAATTAATACAAGCAGTTCATGATTATTATCTAATATAGAATTTTAATTTACATTTTCCCATTCTCAAATTTCATTTTATACATCAGCAATGTGACATGTTCCAGGTGTTTTGTTTTTTGTTATTAAGTGGATCATGTCTAAAAGTTGTTACATTCATGGTTGAACAATTTGAACAAAATTTTCCTATTAGCATAGTTCTATCTTTCTCCAAGAATTATTCTATAGTTGGGTAGATAAAGAACATTCCTCTACATTAACACTTCTCAAAACTTCTTGTGCATATGAGTCACTGGAGATCTTGTCAAAACACAAATTCCTTTTAGTAGGTCTGGGATGGGGCCTGGGAATATGCATTTCTCACATCTCTTAGGTGACGTGGGTGCTGCAGTCTACCAACCACACTTTGGGTAATAAAGCTCTCAATCATTTTGAAAATCTGAATATACATACAAACCTATATTCTGATTCCTTTCAAAGAATATGAGTTTGTGTCTGTTTTCTATAGAATTTTTTAATCTAAAGAAATGAAAGATAAAGTTTCCAAATTGGCCACAAATATTATAATATTTTATATACCAAAATACACACAAAATGATTTCTCATACAAATTTTATCTACATCAAGTGCAAAAAAGGAACATAGATGTAGTCATGTACTGTTCTTATCAGTCAGGAAATGACACATGGTAAATTTTTCTTCTAGGTTGCTTTCTCTTGATTATACCCAGATAAGTGAGCTCTATTTGTTAACCCTAGAGCAAAGGTGATATTTTGTTCATAGTTAAGAAGAATTTGGCATGTTCTTGCTTGGCCAAACCTGAGAAGACCTAAAAACTTTCGATATTAAATTCAGACTTGTCAGTGAATACATGGGCTGAACAATTGGGTAAACATAAGCTGAAAAAACAGCACCTGGATCTTCAACTTGTTGTTTTGAACTCTTTCTTGAGCTTTAGTCCATGAGAAACCCTCCCCTTGCTATGGACTCATTGTTTCTCTTTAGTAGTCAGTGTCTAAATGAGGGATGGACGATTGGTGTAAATGAGGGAGTTGCACAAATTGTCTAATTTGAGCATGCCAAGTGATTTTTGTCAAGCTCTCCTTTGGTCATAAATTGTTGATATAGCTATTGTGAATATAGTGTCAAAAATTTGTCATAAGCCATTAATGAAGGGGAAAGAAAGCAGAAATTTAGTTCTGTGGGAATGCACC
Source organism: Mustela erminea (assembly GCF_009829155.1). Classification (NCBI taxonomy): domain Eukaryota; kingdom Metazoa; phylum Chordata; class Mammalia; order Carnivora; family Mustelidae; genus Mustela; species Mustela erminea. Next base: position 109,503,114 of record NC_045618.1, read on the forward strand.
CAAATATCAAGCAGATGGTGTTCTACAACATTTATTTGGGAAATTGTGTATCTGTTACATAATCTAAAATATGTCATTTTCACATTTAAAAATATTTGGGTCATGATTTAGAGTTTTTATTGGATTGTTTTTTAAACTGAGAGGAAGAAGAAAGGTAACTGTATTTTAAAACATATTTGACATGTTACTAATAAAATTTTATTTCTGGTGAAATAAAGGTGCCTTTATTAAGCAGGGGAGGAGGGTCATGAACATTTGGCAGTTGCTTTATGTCCCTTGGTTCCAGAAGTCTCATTTAAAAAGCATATAGTTATATCCTTTCAACACTTAACTTTCTTTTTTTGTTGTTGTTGGTTTAAGATTTTATTTTTTTATTTGAGAGAGAGAGAGAGAAAAAGAGAGCAGTGAGCATGAGTAGGGCGTAGGGGTGGAGGGAGAGGGAGAAGCAGACCCCAACTTAGCAGACAGCCCGATATGGGACTCAATCCCAGGACCCTGGGATCATGACCTGAGCTGAAGGCAGACGTTTAGCTGACGGAGCCACGCAGGCACCCAGCAGTTCACTTTCAACACAAAATTTGCTTAAGTATTTGGAAGACATTCCCAATCTCCTGGCAGGTTTTCTTCATTGAAATTGACCTAGAAATGGTTTTTAGGTAGCATAAGCCATAAGAATACATGACAGAGGGGCGCCTGGGTGGCTCAGTGGGTTAGGGTCTCTGCCTTTGGCTCGGGTCGTGGTCCCAGGGTCTTGGGATCAAGCCCCGCATCAGGCTTTCTGCTCAGCGGGGAGCCTGCTTCCCTTTCTCTCTCTGCCTGCCTCTCTGCCTACTTGTGATCTCTGCCTGTCAAATAAATAAATAAAATCTTTGAAAAAAAAAAAAAAGAATGCATGACAGAACTCATTCTAGTTTAGGTCTTATTCCAACACTCAAGTATAAATCTCAGAGTCGAAGATAATTTCCCATCAGAATAGAATAGCAGCAGATGTCCCCATTGGTTCTCTAGATTTGTTTGGGGAAGGACAAGGGGAACACAACAGGAATGTAGATTTCTTCTTTTGTTGCTGGGAGCTAATATTTATTATCAATTTTGCAAACCTGTGATTGTGAAGTCCCTTATTATGCATTGACTCATGTGGGACATCAAAGCCCAAGTGTAAGGTATTTCCAAGAACACAATATTTTTCCATGTATACCCCGCAAGACAATGGATTGATGAAGTGTATAGTTATTTGAGGAACCCAGGAACAACTGCCTCAAATAAATAAAAGAGACTTTGGTGTGTGAGAGACACTTACATATAGATGGACACATCCAAAATGGGAACATGAAGAGCCAATTGATCCCTTCCAGGAGTCAAAAAACAATCTTTTATAAGTGCTTTAGACAATGCCCAGTATGTATTTGGTGGTAATAAATCATGTCTTCCAAGTGACTCTTAATTTTTCTTTTACAAATAAATGCATTTTTTCCCATTTGCACTCTGTTTGTGAGTCCAAAAGTAGGTGGTTATGCTTTGCTTTCTTATTTGAGTGTTCACAGAACACATACATACACAAACACAAACCACAGACTGCAGGTGGATGGGCTTTGAAAAACCTATTATTATTCAAACTAAAAGATAGGGTAACCCAGAATGTTTCTTTCAGGAAGCTTGGAATTTCCACAAGAGTTTCAAGCCGTATTGAGAAGCATAAATATAGTAGAGTTGTTGAGTTGATGGTAATAAGGGCGACTTTATCGTCAAAGCAAAGATCCACCACAAAGAAGGATTTTATCACCTTTTTTTTTTTTTTTTTCCTGTTCCTGCTTCTGTTCCTGGTACTACCTGCCCTCATCATTCTGTGCTACCCTGGCCCACACCCTCTATTTGTGACCTGATTGCTATCACTCGAGTGAATTAATATGCATGGCAAGCTCAACCAGGACAAATTTTTATGAAGCCTTGTTTAAATCATCCCTGCCATTTCTTCATATTGCAGCAGTTTTCTTAAAATTCTCTGCTGTGAGTCCTCTGAGTTAAATATATTCCATAGTGTGAGACACACTCCCAAACATTCACTGATCTGGAAGATATTTCTATTATTGTCACATGGATTTTACAGTTAGAATATTTGTAAACAGTGTTGTGTAAACACAAATTATACTGAATTGCCTTGAAAAGAAGATATATCAAACTGTTATTCATTCCCATGGACAAGTGAAATCTAGAACCACTTCGACCGATTGTGGCTGTAGTTACGTCTGTAGCTTATGAGGAAGCCAAATACAGAAGTTTTTATATACATATATATGTCTCATGTTCCCTTCTCATCAGCTGGTGATACAAATTAGTTTACAATTTTTTAATTATCAAAACAAGACGATCTCATCCTCACTTGACCTCATTGGGAGGAGATGCCAGTCTTTCTCCTGGGAAAATCCATCCCAAGGGGCTTCAGGCCATTTGCACTGGTCACCAGCCAACTGGGGCCTGTTGGGAGACAGGGGGACCCCTTGGAGTGGCCTACTTTGCCACCAGAGGCTATATTGAGCCAAGCATCAATGTGGTGTCACTGTGGAAATCGGGACAACCTGGGTTTGTGGTTATCGTGAATACGGAAACTGTCTCCTTAAGACAGAATCTTATCCTGACTGCCCTAGTTTTATAAAAGACACATGGGCTAAACTCCTCCCCAGGTCAAACTCTCCAAGGAAATTTCCACCATCAATATTAAATAAGAGACTAAATAAGCCAGCAATGGGTGTCTCTGGTTAGCTTTCAAAATAAGCCAACTCTAAAAACTCTTCTTTCTGCTGTAGTTGATAGACTATTAGGAACTGGGGGGAAAAAAAATCTCAAACACTAAGTAGTTCACTGTCTCTGGTTTGAATTATGTCCACTTTCCTGGATCCCTGCATAAGTGAATGGAATCGAATTGATGCAGTCGGCTGGGGACAAGGACCGGTCATTTTGTGGGGAAGCAGGATCACAGAAGCAAACCGAAGAGTGGATATGAGGGTACCGGGACTTAAATATCTATTTCCATATTTAGAAGAAAAGGATCCTGGGCACGGGTCCAAAAACTTAGTGCTGTTTTTCCTTCTTTGAATATGCTCTAAGGGTGTGGGTGCCTTTCAGACAAATGGGCTGAAACGATCGCTGCTCTCATTTATGTACTTAACAATTTATTCCCATTGATTTGACTTATTTTGAAGAAACTTTATATTTCTTTACATACTACTGGTCTGCTGCTTTATCAAGTTGTGTCTTACAAAAATGAATAAAATTCTAAGCTTACTGGTTCTGGATATAGAGTTTGATGACTAGGAGAAGCCAAAATGAAGATTACAGTATTGGAAAAATGCTCCCAGACAAGGTGAGGAAATGTACATTTTATATATAAATTACAATATGACAACAGTTTAATAATGGTTCCGTCTTTCCTCTCACATCCGGTACTTTCCACAATTCTGCTTGTAAAATACATTCCTGTTAGAAAGTTTATAGGCTCATTATTGACTTTTAATCTTAGCTACTTAGTCCAACTTTATAGGAAAACTCTATCACATTAAATATTTTGTTTTGTGGGTATCTTCTGTTGCCTGAATAATGAGAAACTATTTCAAAAATTTTGTTTCCCATATTTTTGCTTACTGCCACCAGTGAAGCTCAGAGATTTGCTTCTCTTAGCTACCTAGAGATTAATGAAACCAGTTGAGAGCTACCTGTGATATTAAGATTTAAAGATACTATACAGGCCAACAGGTTAAACTATAGAAGGGATAAGAAAAATGTATGCAAAATTCTAAGTTGAAATGGGTTTGCCTAAATTGCATAAAAAATACAGGATTGTGCTGTGAAAAAATGAGGACATCCCATCCAGTTGGGAAGAACAGGCAACTATTAATGGAAAAGTAGAGCTCAACCACAACTCTGAAGAAAAGGTAAAATGTTAATCAGCAGAAGAGTGGAGGTCAAAGACCAAAGGCACAGATTTGGTAATGTAGGGGTATGATTGGGGAGAAATCCATAGACTGGATTAGCTGAATCAAGGGAAGCAATGAAACACGAGACTGTAAAATAATGAGGGGGCATTTTATGGAGGGTTTTGAGTGTCAGGTTGAGGCATTTGAATGCTGTTTGGTAAGTAATGGGGAACCATTGACTTTTTTTTTCGTAGCACTTTGGGAAAGTTAGTGTTGTAGTAGTTTATTTGATGGATTGGGACAAGGAAACAGATAGATGGGGGACTTTTGAGGTAATTAAGGTGCTTGGTAGATAAAGAAATAATGTGGTAAGGGACATGGTAAGTGTTTGATATGGAGGGTGAGAGAATGAGTGAAAGGTAACCATAAGGTCTAGACCTGAATTATCCAATATGGTAGCCACAGTCACATGTGGCTATTAATTAGTTGAACTGTGGTTAGTCTAAACTGAGATGCAGTGTAAGTATAAAATATACTCTGGATTTCTAATAGTTTTTCATCAAAGAATGTAACTATCTCATTAATTTTATATTGATTACATGTTGAAATACTGATATTTTGTGGGACGCCTGGGTGGCTCAGTTGGTTGGACGACTGCCTTCGGCTCAGGTCATGATCCCGGAGTCCCGGGATCGAGTCCCGCATAGGGCTCCCAGTTCCACGGGGAGTCTGCTTCTCTCTCTGACCTTCTCCTCGCTCATGTTCTCTCTCACTGTCTCTCTCTCTCAAATAAATAAATAAAATTTAAAAAAAAATACTGATATTTTGTATATTTTAGTGTAAATACAATATTTAAAAATTAACATGTTTCTTTAAAAATTTTAATGTAGCTACTAGAAAATATAAAATTACATATGCAGCTCACATTGTATTTCTTTTTTTATTCTCTCTTTTTAAATTAACATATAGTGTATTATTTGTTTCAGGAGTCACATTATATTTCTACTGGGTAGTGTTTGTTTAGGCTCTAGAGAAGTAGGAAAATGGTGGACCATTAATAGACACTGAGAAAAGAGGAGCAAGAGCTAGTTGAGAAACTCCTATGGTCTGACTCGAGAGATTTCAACAGGAGGGATAGTGCATGATAGTTCTTAGGAAAATATTTTTCAGAGGCAGACCGACACAAAGCCAAGTCTTACTTCAACTAGTTACAGCTGCAGAGCTTTGAGGAAGTTCCTCTCCAAGCTTCTTTCGATTTTGGTTTTCTTTTCTTTATTTTTTCTTAAAGGTTTATTTATTTACTTGAGAGAGAGAGAGAGAGAGAGAGAGAGAGAGAGAGAGAGAACGTGAACACGAGTCAGGAGAGAGGCAGAGGGAAAAAAAGGTTAAGGTGTCTCCCCGTTGAGCGTGTTGCCCATGGGGCTCAATCTCTTAATCTTGAGATCATGTCCTGAACCTAAACCAAGAGTTGGACACTTAACTAACTGAGCCACCCAGGCCCCCCTTAACTTTGGTTTTCTTATATCTAGAATAGTAGAAATGATTTCACATAACTCTGAGGTTTATTATGTGAATCATGTGAATTAGTGCATATCCAGACTTAATGTCTGTGCCCAAGAAATTTTAGCTATGTAAAATGCAAGACAAAATTGCCAATTCATTAACATAATTAAGTAAATCTGTTGCTAATTCAGAAATAATAAGAAATCTTTGGTTTTCCAGTTATCCTGGGTTTCCCAGGATAAAGAAGTGGGTTTCCCACTTCTTCCAGAATGGTTTAGTATAAAATGGTTCCAAATGAATAATTCTGTTGCTTCTAATCAGAGTTCTCAAAGTATGAGGTATTTCTTCTCCATGAACGATGCTTTTTTTACGCCAGTATGCATATATTAGTTATCTGTGGGGGAAAGGGGTGTTCAAAAAAGAACTCTTCAAATAAGAGCAGGCCTTCTAGCCTTCCAAAGACATGCTGAGGAAATCTAAGAAATGTACACATCCACACCACAAAGGAATTGAGAGTAACCAATGGTAGGGAACTAGAAGTAAAGTATGGCTGCAGTACTCCCCCTGTGTCTTTCATAGGCCATGTTCCTATGAGCAAAGTGACATCCACAACCACACAGCTACAACGGCAGGCTCTCCAAGCACAAAGCCTCCTCCCAACAAAGGGTTTCAATCAGAGATGGAATCTGACTCAGTACCTGTAGCCAGAAGCCTGAATAAGGGCCCTTCCCCAAGCTTGGCAGTGTTTTCAAACATACTCTAGACCCAGATGGCTATTGTCTGATTCACAGGAACTAGCTATGATCACCAATAATATGTCCAATTTTTAATTCTCACTCTGATAGTTCAACTTGAGAGGAAATAAACACAGCTAGGCAAGTTGGCAGTGAGATCTTCAAAGCCATGTATTTAAAAGTACATTATTGACAGGTTACAGTTAGGTAACTAGAAGGAGAATGTTTTCTACAGCCTTGAGAATCAGGATTTGTGGCATGTGGTAGCCAGATAGAATGCTGGAGGCCATCTTGCTTGGTTTGCTCATTTTATAGAGAGAACAGAACCCAAGAAGTTAAATGATACAGTATTGAAAGGGATTTGAAACCAGAAATTGCAACTCCTTACCAGATCTGAATATTTTTCAAAATTATAGTCCTCTATTTTGCTGTTAACACTATCATTAATGAATGCTAAAGAATTTAAGGATTAAGCTTCAATACTAAGTTTATTTTGTAACCATGATGCTCTTTGCTGTCATCAATGATTTTTGTCTTTCTCCTTCTCTATACTGTGAAGTACCCAAGAGAAAGACTGTCTTTTGTTTTTTTCTTCATCAGATATGCATCTGTCTGTGAAATTTCCTTTGCAGAGCACGTCGCTGACACTCAGGTCTACACTTAACCATGAGCATGATAGGGAAAGCAGGTCCTTGGAACAAAAGACTAAACTTTCAATTAAAGGGAATGAATATAGCAAATGAAAAACTAACATGCAAGTGAAAATATCAAGTGGAAGACCCACTCGACAAACGTGGAAGCTAAAATGGGAAACAAGGACAATGCATACTCTGCCAAAGAAGGGGCTTTCAGAGCAAGATAACCAGATCCAATCCCTAATCTCTGTGGGCACCCCTGGAGAACGGCTGGTGTCAGTGTGGTCAGAGCAAATCTTCAAGAAGGAAAATAAGAGATGTTTTATGCCACAAACAAATGAGTAAAGGAGGTGAGAGCATTATATGCTAACTTTTGAGTGTGTCGCAAAAAATCCTGTTGATAGGAGTATTAAGACTGTGCTTTTATCTAGGGCTAGGAAAAACTTCAAAGAGAAGTGTTTTAGGTTCAATCCATTAAACTAGAAGTAGTAAAACAATGGATTGCTCAATCTTAAATTAAAAGTCAGTTGTAAATAAATATACAATTTGGGGTTCTGAATTTCAAACCCAGGACTCAGTTCACTGACCTTACAATTAGACTCTGATATTGTACACTTGACTTTTAAGGCTAGTGTTAAGCACATTAAATAAAAGCAATATATGGGTAAGGATTATTTTCCCTCACATGACAGAAACCCAACTAGTTTAGGCAACAGGGAAAAAGCCTCAGCCAGGTCTAATTCAGCATATTTAGAGGGACACAGTTGGATTTAGAGAGCTCCTCTTCCTTCATCACTGATTCTGGCAACAGAGGAGTACTGTTTCTACTTGTGCTTTTTGAGAAAGTTTGCTTTGAAAGTCAATGTTGGACAATTCCTTCATTGTTCTTGGCTCTATCTATCTTTTATTTCTGAAGCACTAGATGCCTCAGCTTCAGTGTTTGGAGCAAAAATTTCTGAAAATAAAAAAATACATCTGGTAATATTTCAGAAATATGTTATTATACTGATTTTTAACAGACTTGGGTTTCTGCTGATTTGCAAGCCCAAATGAAACAGAAATGTTTTACTAGCAGCGATTAGTATTATTCATAGAGTAATTTCAGTAACTTCAACATACATTCATAGTATTTATGTGTATTTGAAATACCAAATTCTGACTCTGTTGGTGGAGCAAGTGACTCTTGATTTTGAGGTTATGAGTTTGAATCTCTACATGATGGGTGTAGAGATTTGGGTAAAAAATAAAATCTTTAAAAGTTTTTTTTTTTTTTTTTAAATGGGGTTCCTGTGTGCCACAGTCAGTTGCATGTCTGACTCTCAATTCAGGCTCAGAGCATTATCTCCATGTTGTGAGACTGAACCCCATATGGGGCTCTGTACTCGGTGTGGAATCTGCTTAAGATTCTCACTGCCTCTCCCTCTGCCTTTCCCCCCTGCACATGTGTGTCCTCTTCCCCTCCTCTTTCTGAAATAAATAAATAAATCTTTTAAAAACGTTTAATATAAAAATAAAATATCAAATCTCTCTTCATCCTAGTTGAGGTTGAAATTACCTATATTTTTCTTTGGGACATATCAAGTAACTGTCAACTTCAAGAGGTTTTAGATAATGGTAATCTCAAAAATTACTTGACAGATTTATACAAGCCTATCTAAATGATAAAACTGAATTTTGAGGAAACATGGTAGGGTAGTAGCTTCTGGGTTGAAATGTATATGTCAAGAATTCCTTGACTTAGTCCCTACCTTCCTCTATAATGCCCACTCTAAAGGCCCAGTTACTCCCCATCTCCCTACAATGTCCTTCTCCTCTACACACGCCCTACCTCACCATCACACACGCAAAGACCAAGAACTGAAAATACCCTTAGAAGTAAGCTGAGGCATATCTGTTTCCAGCTTCTGGGAAATTTTTCTATTATATAAGACAAATGGAGCTGAAGCGACTGTTGACATCTGTTTTGCTATCTGGAACTTAACCAAACCTATCATCATCCCTGTCTCACTGTCTGCCTTTCTAATTGTGGTCCTTATACTTCTGAATATGTTGCAGGTATGTCCACCTGCTTCATTAGTACTTGTTTTTACACATTAATTGAATGCTAAGACTTCCAGAAAACAACAGGGAAGAGATGAGCATTTGGGTATAGGGAGGCAACAGAATTCTGCTTTGTATTACTGGAGATATAGTCCCAATATATAAAAAGATTTTAAAGGGGGAGGGCAAAAATAAGAATGACCCTAATACCCCGATGGCTCACAATATCAAAGAATCAAGTAGCATATAGAAAGTGATTAATGCTTTCACCGAAATCCTGAAAAGCACAATAGAAGAATATCTCCAAGCCCTGGAAATTGAGTTAAATGCATATAATGATATGCCTTCCAATTGTAATAAACTGTACTAAAGCTAAATCACAATCCCAATGTATTGGCAAACACTGGGTCTAGATGTATCTTTCTTCATTTCATGAGGAGTAAACTGAAAAACAAGAACAGACCTCAATGACAGCTGGAGTGTTGCTCAATATGCAAAACTATTTCAGAATAAAAGTAGTGTTATGTGACTATTATAACTCAGAGGAATAGAAATATCTTTAAATGATTAACCCTTGAGTTAGGAAAAAAGTTTAGAAAAAAGTAGTATCTACAATAACATATATAAAGATGTGGCATCTGGGGTGCCTGAGTGGCTCAGTCATTTAAGCATCTGACACTTGGTTTCAGCTCAGGTCATGATCTCAGGGTCATGGGATTGAGCCCTGCATTGTGCTTCACCCTCAGCGTGGAGTCTGCTTGAAATTCTCTCTCTCTCTCTCCTTCTGCCCCTCTCCACCAGCAGCTCTCTCTCTCTTCCACTCTTTCAACCAAATAAATACATCTGTTCAAAAAAAAAGGCGTGGTATCTATAAAATAGGCACAGAAAGATATAGAAAGAGAACAAGTTATAGAGAGAAGGTATCAGATGAACTTACAAGTCAATAGTGGCGAAGATGGAACTGGATGGAAGGAGAAAAGATCACACAACAATGGAAAATTCAGAGAAGACTAAAACCAATATTGGAAAAAGCAGAATGTTGATATAAGATCAATCATGGGAATAGGAATAACTTTAAAATCAAAGAGTGTTAAATACTGTGAAAAAGACTGTTTATAAAGGACATACAATAAAGAGAAAGACTTTAAGTTGCAGGTATTTAACAGTTGAAACAGTAAAAGATGTCACTGAAAAAAATACTTTCCAGCATACAGATTAAAAGGGCTCATTATGTTTGAAGAAAAGTTGACAAAATTCCAAATCATGGAAATATGTCTCATTATAAAGATGAATAAAAATATCATAAGCATTTGGACATGAAGTCTAAAGACAAAGGACTACAAATCAGCAAAGTATAATGCTAGAAGATAGTAAAGCAATGTATAGGAGTATCTAGAAAAGAACTCCGTAAGTCAAGAATTTTAAATGTGGGTTAGGTAGATGGTAAGACAGAGGTATAAACATTTTCCATGGTATTTAAAGTCTTAGAAAATGTCACCCTACTATATTTTGTATCAGTTAGTGACTGATGCCTGATAAATCACCCTAAAATTTGGTGCCTTAAAGACTCAAACATTTATTATTGCTTATAAGTTTACAGTTCAGCTGGGTAGTTCTATAGAGCAGGGCTTCTCTGTGTGTGTTTTGGTTAGCCTCCTAATCCATCTGCAGTCAGCTAATGAGTTGGCAGAGGGTTAGGATAGCCTCACACACAGGTGGTAATGGTTGTCTGGCTATCAAATGAGACAGCTGTGGTGAGGGAGCCATGCACGTTTTGTCATTTAGCAGGCTACTCCTGGCTTACTCAAGTGGTCGTTTCAGAGGTCCAAGAGTCAAGCACACAAGACTTTCCGAGTCTTACCAGTGAGAAATGGTGTGTTTCATATACATCAGGTCTAGTGTGGTCCAGGCAAGTCCTCAACCACAGGTGAGGCGTGGCTCAGTATGCACATAGCTCCCAGTAGTTTTGACTAGATCACCACAGAGAATGATAATGGCAGGCTGGTAATTGAAGAAAACTTTGAAGTTAGTGGGGTACCAACCTATATTTTGCATGCTTCAGTTGGTCTTGATGTGGAATGGGCAACATGGACATGATTGAGACCCAGATAATCCAGCACAGCAGATAGCAGTATGTTTACCATGAAGAGGGTGACATGGGACCAACGGAATGAATATCTGTCTGTCAGTGTACTCTGTTATAGTCAATCATTTATGATAGAATTGCCCAGGAGTTGTGATGGTAGCATACATGGCCAGAGGGAAGGTGGTATGGGCTTGGAATTCTGTCAGTCCAATATTCAGGGCATTATCGAAATTTGAGGAATTAAGTGAAAGAATACAAAATCTTGCTAATTAGTCTGGGCCTGCTAAGAAAGGAGAGTGAGCTAGGATTGAAAGTACTACTTCTGTATTTGGAAAACACAAGCCAAGGGTAGTGAGACTGAGGAAAAAGTCAAATGAGGCAAGGAAAGAAGCAACGTGAAACAGTAGGTACAGCTTCACAAAAAGCAAGATGAGACTTGGCAGGTCACGGAGTAAAGGTGTTTACTCAGCACACAGGTGTTGTCTGAAAGGTAAGAAAAGAGAAGCTGAGTTTTCGAAAATTCATTGAGGAAGAAAGGAGGGGGAATCTATCTGTCCAACTCTCTCCCATTCCCTGTTTCCCACTAGCTAAGTTTCACCCATGTTTCTGGGATTCATCATGCTGTAGGTATTCAGGAAGCTTAGATGCCATTCCTACTGCATGTCATTTCATCGGAGTCCAGAAATAGATCACATGAAGTGAATAAGCTTTAAGAAGGCAAACAGCACCTTTAGAATAAAGGAAACAAAGTCTGAGGAGTCTGAGGAGTGCTCACAAGGTTTTCATCCATTCTTCTGGTTAGGAACAGTGTCATGCGGACTCTCAGTATTGAGGTTTCAATTAATCTCATAGATAACCTTCTGGTCAACCACAGCAGCATGATTAGAGAGCTCGAGGATGGTGATAATTATGGATAGGGCTTGATTACATCTATGGTAGCCTCAAGGACTAAGAAATAGAAAATTCCTGCTTTGACTTCATCATTATCAATACCATTATTAGACCTAGATATATTGCTTCTATTGGAAAACCAATAAGCTGTGTAGACTTGTACCTAGTTAGAGAGCTTTTGAATTCACCCAAGGATAGTATCGATGGTGGGGCTCCTGGGTGGCTCAGTCAGTTAAATGTCTGCTTTTGGCTCAGGTCATGATCTCAGGGTTCTGGGATCCAATCCTGTGTCAGGCTCCTTGCTCAGTGGGGGGTCTTTGTCTCCCACTGCCCCTTCCCTTGTTCATGCTTTCTCTTTCTCTCTCAAATAAATAAATAAAATCTTGGAAAAAAATCAATGATTAAATCACCAGTAGTGTAGTGTCCACAGGACCAGTTTCTGCCCCATCTTCCTTGTCAGTGGGGAAATGTTATAGATGGAAGGGCTGCTAGGTCTACTGTTTTCACCAATAACCATGAGGTTTTTGAGTTGCAATCTTGCAGTGGCAGGAAGTATTTTCCTGATGGGATCACCCTTTCCTGGTTCTTAACATAAAGCAGATACAAATATTAGAATATAAATTCCTGAATATGTATCAAATCCAGTTATTTCTCTGAGTCATACAGCTTCAACTCCAACTCAATAAAGTTCTTTATTTCTGGCTCTGGAAGATAGTCTTTTTCTGCTTTTGAGTTGAGCTATGCAGAATAAACTACAAAAAGTCTGGGTATTCTAATCGTTGGGAGTAAGGTGTGTAGTGGTGGTGAGTTTCCCTTCCTTCGATTAGTCTGCATTTTCACTAGAAGCTGCTGAAGGCACTCTAATTCTATTGTTTGAAATATATCATTTACCGAATTACCATATATACAGAGTATGTTCCTGAAATCTCTTCTGTCTCAATGATGATCTTCCCTATTCTGTGCCATTGCTCCACCATTTTATCAGAGCTTTAAAGGAAATTTGGATATTCTGCAGGGTAATTCACCACTTGTTGTTTTTCACATTTTAAAAAACATTCTATATGTTTCTGCTCATATACTTGGGAATCAACTGTTAAGCTCAGTGATAAGTGTTGACTAACTGTGGAGAAGTTACCATGTTACAATAGTGAATCTTTTCCATACAGGGATACTGTTGGAGGAGGTTTTCAGGAGGATATGACCACCAGTTGACCCTCAAGCTGGACGTCAGCAAGTAGACTTCTTATTTCCATCCCTCCTTGGAATGTGTGTTCCACCCACCATTCCAAAACTAGGAGTTGTTTCAAGGACATAGCTTTGAGAGAGTGAGGTGTTGTTGAGACCATCTGGACTGACTGATGGTTGAACCCAGTTAAGATCTCTGAGGATTCTGGCGGGTGGGTGTGGAGATTTACTGGTCTATGGCTGCCTAAGACAAGCCTCATACGTAAGTATCCTAACTTTTGAAATCTGCCACCTACTAACATGGAGTGGTCTGCTTCTTTGTTTAGTTTCTCCTTGTCCTCCATGCACAGGGGACCATTTGCAAATCAAGAAACACATCATGTCTTTCTGTTTATTCAAGTTTTCTTTTATATTCTCTAGTGAGGTTTTACAGCTTATTTCTCTAAGGTTTTGCACATTTGTGTTGACATTATTCCTAATTAGTTCATGGGCTCTGTTGCTATAGTGAATTGAATCTATTTTAAAAAACTAAATTTGCTAATCCATCATGGCTGGGTTATGGGAAATCTGTTCATTTTGTTGTTGCTGAGCTTACCTGGCTACTTCACTGTCTCTAAAAGTTTTAGATTTGATTTACCTGGCTTACCTAGGCATAAGATTATCTTCAGAGCTGGCAGTTTCATTGTCTTTATTCTGATCATTTTAACATTTATTTATTGATTTTCCCTTGGACCTGAGTTGTCATGCTGACTGATAACAGCACTAATGGGCATCCTTACCTTTTTCCTGACTTAGTGGAGATAACTTTCATATTCCACAACTAAATATAAGGTTTATGTAAGTTTCTTGTTAATGGCCTTTATTAAATTCAATTTTATTCCACTGTTAGCTTATTGAAGGTTTTCATGGGAAATGTGTGGAATTTTATTTATTTTTTTGGCATCTGTTGTCAAGATGCTTTGATTGTTTATAACCTTTTATTTAATAGATTTCTTAATGATAAACAATAACATTCCTAAGATAGATGCTATTTGGTGGTAATATACTATTCTTTTAATTTTCTTGTGAATTTGATTTGTTGAAGCCTTCTTTAAAAATTTTGTTTCTCGTGGGGTTATGGACATTGGGGAGGGTATGTGCTTTGGTGAGTGCTGTGAAGTGTGTAAACCTGGCGATTCACAGACCTGTACCCCTGGGGATAAAAATATATGTTTATAAAAAATAGAAAACTAAAAAAAAAATTTTGTTTCTCTAGTAAAGCTTGAAATCAGGTAACGTGATGCCCCCAGTTTTATTTTTGTTTTTCAACATTTCCTTAGTGATTCGGGGTCTCTTCTGGTTTCATACAAATTTCTGGATTATTTTCTCCAGCTCTTTGAAAAATACCGGTGGAATTTTGATCAGAATGGCATTGAAAGTATAGATTGCTCTAGGCAGTATAGACATTTTAACAATGTTTATTCTTCCAATCCAAGAGCATGGAATGGTCTTCCATCTTTTTGTGTCTTCTTCAATTTCTTTCATGAGTGTTCTGTAGTTCCTCGAGTACAGATCCTTTACCTCTTTGGTTAGGTTTATTCCTAGGTATCTTATGGTTCTTGGTGCTATAGTAAATGGAATCGATTCTCTAATTCCCCTTTCTGTATTTTCATTGTTAGTGTATAAGAAAGCCACTGATTTCTGTACATTGACTTTGTATCCTGCCACATTACTGAATTGCTGTATGAGCTCTAGTAGTTTGGGGGTGGAGTCTTTTGGGTTTTCCATATAAAGAATCATGTCATCTGTGAAGAGAGAGAGTTTGACTTCATTGCCAATTTGGATACCTTTTATTTCTCTTTGTTGTCTGATTGCTGTTGCTAGGACTTCTAATACTATGTCTCTATTTATAATGAGATCTTTTTCTTCCATGTTGATATCAAGGGTATGGTGGCATGGAATCTTACACTGAAAGAGATAAAAGCAAAGGAAATACACTCCATTTAGCCAACACACATTATAAAATAAGTAAGAAAACAGAATCTGAAAGCATAACATGTTATGGCTGAAATAACCAATATGAACTTGACATAATAAGCAAATGATTTTATTATAGGGAAAAGATAAAGAGTATTTGAAAATAACACACACTATATGTATGTGTATATATTTATTTTTTATATGTATATATTTATGTACACACATATTTATTAATATAAAATATACATTATATATTTAATAAATATATATAATATATGCTGTATATTTCATTATATACATAAAGTTATGTGTTATGATGGGGTATGCATTCAGAGAAAAATACATAGTCATATTTGTTCTTTTTATAACAAAACAAACACAAAAAAAGAACAGTAATAAATATGAATTCAGAAGTTAATGAATTATAAAACAGAAACATCTGCAGCATTGTTAAGTAAATTTAAGAATTAGCTCTCAGAAAAACAAAATCATAAAATAGAAACATCATTGCCAAGTTGAATCCAGAAAAGTAGACAAAAAGAATTAAAAAGAGTGCTATGACACCATAAATCAGTGATTTTTAAAACTAGAGAAAAGAGCTATGTATGGCCATGAATTTGAAAATTTAATTAAAATAGATACTTTTCTGAGAAATTGTAAATAACCAAAATCAAGGTTAAGTTGATAAGCTGAAGAAATAAATATTTAAAAAAACCTTTGGACAGTACAAATAATTGACAAGAACCAAAAAGCTGTGGGTCTAGATGTTCTTCCCAACTTGAATTATTTCAAGCTTTGAAAACATTATATCAGCTGTCATAAAACATAGAAAGAAATGAAAAACTCTCCAGTTCACTTTTGAATCTAGGAAACCCTGATAACAAATCCAGTGAAATGTAACAGAAAGGAAAAAGAGAACAACTTATACATGTAGGTGCCAAAATACCAAATTCAGAAGTAAACTAAGAGAATACTGTGCAAGAACAACTCATTTTTATTTTGGGGATATAAGGATGATTGATTCAGTTATATTACATTAATATATTAAAGGAAGAAAATGGAATATTTTAGGCTTCTGATAGAAGTTTTTAGAAGATGACAATGAATATTATTCTATCAAAAGTCTACATATGTACTTAATGAAATATCAGAAGCATTTTCACTATAATCGGGAGCGAGCTAAGAATGTCTATTATTAATTACTTTTACTTGATGTTGCCCTAGATTTTCTAGGTATAGGTACAGGAAAAAAAATAGACATTATTATTTTTAGATGGTGTTTTTTTTTTAGACATAATACAAACTGTTGGTATAATAAAAAAAGTAATTAATTACCTGTTAAAAAATAAAGAGAAGAAAATAGCTCTCATATTAATTATTAACTACCTACTAGCAAAAATCCAACAACAATGGAATAAAGATATAGTTCTGAATGGCACTAAAGCACAAATATCTAAGATAGTATAAGTTATTGAGTGTATCTTATGTAATGGAGTTATCGTAATACAAACAAGAGATGCGAGAGAGCTAAGCCACATTTTTGAATGAAGGTGCATGAATACCATAAACATGTTTTTCCAAAATTAATTTATATGTTTAATATAATTTTATTTTTATTTATTTTTTAATATAATTTTAGTAAAAACCTACTTTTTAATTTTTTGGTTTTTTAAAAAATTTAGATTATTTATTTTTGTTTACTTTTATTCAGATTCATAGGGAAAATGATTTTATTCATGTTTGTAGGATTATTGGAGACTGTAAGTACATTGCACTTAGTAACAATCACTAACGTGTATTCTATAAGCTCCATACCTGCTATGACATAGCACCATGACTTCCTTTCGCTGTTTATTTCCACAGAGAAGATTGTCTTATACTCTAAAGAGCAGAGCATCTTGAGCACGAATAGAGATAAAATATTCCCCATATCCAATTAGCAGCCTGAACTTCAGCCTGAATATTTTCAGAAAAATATTCCCCATATCCAATTAGCAGCCTGAACTTCAGAAAACTTCAGAAAAAAGTTTTCAGAAAAACTTCAGATTTAATTCTAGTCAATTCTTCTTTCTTTTAAATTAAGGCATAAGTGACATATAGCATTATACTTGTTTAGGTGTACAACATAATGATTTGATATTTGCATCATGCAGATTATGCATACACTTTGCAAAATGATCACCACAATAACATCTGATCATCATACATAGTTACAAAATGTTTTTCTTATGTTGAGAACTTTTGAGGTCAACTCTCCTAGCAACCTTCAAATATACAATACAGGGTTATTAACTATAGTAACCATGCTGTATATTACATCCCCATGATTTATTTATTTTATCACTGGAATTCTGTATGTTTTGACCCTATTCCTCCATTCCTCCCATCCCTAGCAACTACTAGTCTGTTCCCTGGTATCTATGTGTTCATTTTTTTTCTTTCTTAGATTCTACATGTAAGTGAGATCATATGGTATCTTTCTTTCTCTGTCCACTTACTTTACTTTAGCATAATACCCTCAAGGTCCGATGTGGCAAGTGGCAAAATTTCATTCTTTTCATGGCTGAATAATAAACTATTATGTATATATACCACATTTTCTTTAAACATTCATCCATCAATAGATAGGCTTCTTCCATTTCTTGCCTGTTGTAAATAATACCACAATGATCATGGGGGCGCATATATCTTTCAAACTAGTGTTTTCATTGTCGTGACCATATTTATGACCACTACTTTGAACTCTTTATCAGGTAAATTACTTACCTCTGTCTCATTAACATTTTTCTCTAAGGTTTTATCTTATTATTTCATTTAGAACATATTCCTCTATTTCCGCACTTAGCTTGATTCTTTGTGTTGGTTTCTATGCATTAGATAAAACAGCCACCTCTCTCAGTCCTGAAGGAATGGCTTTGTGTGAAAAATGAAACCTATTATTCAACCCTGCCCTGGCTCTTGGTTGCCTCTCAAACCTTTGTGATTGTCCAAGTGGCTTATTTTATTTTATTTTTTAAATTTTTAAAAAATTAATTTGACAGAGAGCGCGCGCGAGAGAGCACAAGCAAGAGGGGCTATAGGCAGAGGGAAAGGGGGAAGCAGGCTCTCCAACGAGCAAGAAGCCCAGTGTGGGACTCGATCCCAAGACCCTGGGATCATGACCTGAGCTGAAGGCAAGATGCTTAACTCACTAAGCCACCCACCTGCTTTATTTTTAATGGCTTCCAGTATGTGCCGAGACCTGTCACCGTCCCAAAGAGGACAATCTCGGCACCTAGATTCAGGCTGATTAGAATCTAGACTCTTAGGCAGCAGCTTTTAAAATATGCAAATATATACAGTGACATACACGCAGTCCTGTGGGATGGCAAGTGTAAACCCCTCTGGCCACCAGGGGCAGGTGATCTAGAGGTGTTTCCTGGGTGGCTGTCTAGAAACCAGGGCTCCAGATGACTGTATAGGCTTCCTCTGAGAGATACTGTCACAGTGGAGTGAGGTAGAGGGAGCGCGTGAGGATAGCACCGACCTGCTGCGGTTCTGGAAAGGATGGCAGTCAGCCTAGAAGTGAGTATCATTAAAAGGCTGCCCCTCTGGCTACAGGTGTGATGATAAGAAAATACGCTTCTTCTGCAGAATGAGCTCCTGGGTCTGCTGCCTCTTGCTGTGCCCTGTCGGTGGTCGCTGTTTAAGGACTCTTTCTCCATCCGTTATAGCCCTATAGGACGCGCGAGTGTAAACCTCACGGGCCTCCACAGCCAGGTGATGTAGAGGTGTCTTCTGGGGAAGCCACAAAAACCGGGCACCAGACATGAGACTAGAGCATCACACGTGCGCAAAAGCTCTGCTCCAGGTGGCTGGTCCTGCGTGGCTGGGGACGGGCCGCGCAAAGATGGCGTCTGCTCTCAGGGAGGCAGAGGGTGAGTGTGGAGATGGTGCTTGCCCGCAGATGAGGGAGAAAGCCTAGAGTTAAACGGAGGAAGAAAAAAAAGAAAAAAGGTAGTGCCCACCAGCCTAAGAAAGGGAGGGAGCGAACGATGGTGCCTGCCAGTCTCCGTTCTTCTCTTTTTTCTTTTCTTTTTTAAAGATTTATTTATTTGGAGGGGGAGGTATCGGTAGAGAAGGGATCCCAGCAGGCTGCGTGCTGAACTTGGAACCCATCACAGGGCACAATCTCAGGACCCTAAGGTCATGACCTGAGCGGAAACCCGGAGCTGATGGCTTAAGCGACTGAGCCACCCATGCGCCCCTGGTGTCCGTTCCCGTGGAGCGCCACAGAGGCCCCCAAATGTGCATGAGACTTGAGGTCTGTCTCTCAGGCTGAGACTCCAAGATGAACAAACGAGCCTGTCCCACAGAAAGTCAGGCTTCCAAGAACTACTGCCTTTACCCTGGTTCCTGGGACAGGTGCGTTCCAGCCTGAGTCCTGTAAGAGCTCTTTCTCAAAGGCTGGAGCCCCTTGGTTTTCAAAGCGAGATGTTTCTGGGGCTCATCTCTCAGGTACAGGTCTTAATAGTTGGGGTTCAAACTATAAGTTCCTCAGGGAGAAGCCCAGGGTTTTGAGTTTCTTTTTGACGGTGAGGTTGCTGCCCTGGGCCTGGGATTTGTGGCGAGATTGTGTCCTGGCTGCTCCTACCCATTTCTATGTGGATTGTCTAGTCTTCATCTTGTTTCTAGGTTTGTTTTTGTTTTTGTTTTTTCCCCAGGGGAAGCTATTCCACATATAACTGTTGATATCATGTGCTCATGGGAGGAGGTGAATTTAAGATCCTCTTTTTTTTAAAATTTAAATTTAATTAGCCAACATATTGTACATCATTAGTTTTTGAAACAATGTTCAATGATTCTTAGTTGTGCGTAACACCCAGTGCTTATCACATCCTGTGCCCTCCTTAATGCCCATCACCCAGTTACCCCAGCCCCCCAAGCTCCTTCCTATCCACAAATTTTAGGATCCTCTTAAGTTGCCACTTTGAACCAGAGCCCAAAACATACTTTTAAAAAAAATGAACATATAATGTATTATTAGTTTCAGGGGTACAGATCTGTGAATCATCAGTCTTATACAATTCACGGCACTCCCCATAGCACACACCCTCCCCAGTGTCCCTCCCCCACCACCCCATCCCTCCCTCCCCTCCCCCCAGCAACTCTTAGTTTGTTTCCTGAGATTAAGAGTCTCTTATAGCCAAAATGTACTTTTAAAAGTCTTTTAGCAATATAAATATATTCCTTAGAAAGTGCCTGGGAAATATTGAGTTCTATATATAAATATTAGTTAATAATATGCATTAATATTATTATATATTACATATAATATTATTATATATTGTTATTAACATTACTATTATTATTATTACTATTATTAAGCGCCTCCTATGGGGTAGATATGGAAACTAAAGAGATGCAGTCCTTCCGAATTCAGTTGGGAAGATGGGTATGTTCATTTCTTTGTAAAGAATATTATAATGTTGGCACTTCGTGGAAGTTCAACGACTACCTGATTTGGAGGTGACGTTTGACTTGGGCCTTGTGATATGAGGGGAAAAAGTGCTGGGAGATGGGGGAGGGGGTGGTTTCAACAAGAGGGGGAATTGTGTTACACACGGGTTGTCAAAGAGCAGAGTGAGTTCAAGAGCAGTGAAAAGTTCATTGTTGCAAGGAGCCAAAGGAAATAAACTTGGACAGATTTTTTTTTTTTTTGAGGTGCTTAAAGGCAACGGAGAGGAGTTTATGCTTTGCTGTGGCAGATGGCAGAAAGTCACTGTAGTTTCTTGAGGCGAACAGAATAAAAATGATTTTTGAAGGGTGCTTAGTCTGACAATAATCTGCGATATGTATGGGGATGAAGAAAAACCTTGGTGAGGGAAAAAAAGGCACTCTTAGCAATCCCAGCGTTGGGTGCTAAGGGGAAGGGACGGAAAGGCACAAGGCCAGGGCGGTGCTTTGCAGAGGAAGCAACCACTGGGTAAGTAATTGCTTGCATTTCAAGAAACAACGAGAATCTAGAATGGCTCCAAAATTGCTGCAAGACCAGAACAAGGGTAGATTGGGAAAAGCAATAAAGAAGAGGGTTTTCCCAATCCTACAGATTGAAAGTGGAGAAGATGCAGGTTTTCAAAATGAAGAGAAGCTTCCATTACCCAGAAGAGGGGAAGCTGGGGAGGCCAAAGTAATAGGCAGCGGTCTGGAGAAGAGCTCTTGCTGTGCTTGGATCATATATAGGAATTTTACTGAAAGAAAAATTCCCTCAAAATATAAAATCAGTTGTAAATAAAAAAGAAAATTCATTATGTATTTTAGATGATGACCAATTGGGTCTGTGTGCTCAGCTATTCTGCTTAGCCGTTCACATGTCCCAGGTAAGACCTGGTGGGTGGATTTATGAGGGATCTTGACTTTTGAGGAAGCCAAGTGCCCCTGAGGTACCACCACTCCTACAGTAAGTATCACTGCCTTCCCACCTTTTCTCTTCCCATCCTCCACCTTGTGAATGGGATGGAATGCTCTCAGGATTTCTTCCCATCCTAGGATATCTTGAGTCTGTGAGTTTGACCCTAAAGGAGAGATATTGAAATAGAAACATCTTGTAGATTAGTGGAAAGATTCTAAATGTCCCCAAAGATGAGGTATTTTGTGGCATAAAATGCCAGATCTGAGATGTTGTGACTCTCCATACCACTGACCCCCACGCAGCGATGGGGCTGCTGTTCAGGCTGGCTGGGACCAGCTTAATGACTACACTCTCTGCCCTCTGGATTTTGTGGTAACTAGCTCTGTCTGGTGTTTGAGAAACACGAGGAACAACAGCCAAGGGCAGGATATGTGTGCCTTTGTGATTTCTCCTGACCTCCTTGTGACCTCCATGAGGTCACACCATCAGTGCTACAGTGTGACCATGATTGCTCCTTTGTGACCTCCATGAGGTCACACCATCAGTGTGACCTCACATATCTTTAGATTTAGGCTTTTGGTGATTGTACTCAGGCATTTATGAGACATTTAACAGTTTTATTTTTTCCTTTTTAAAGAATATTTAATTTGTTTGAGAAAGAGAGAGAGAGAGAGAGCGCAAGCAGGGAAAGGAGCAGAGGGAAAGGGACAAGCAGACTCAATACTGAGCATTCATGAATCCTGATGTGGGCCTTGATCTCACAACCCTGAGAGCCTGACCTGAGCTAAAATCAAGAGTCAGACACTTAACTGACTGAACTACCCAGATACCCCTATGAGAGATCTTTACGCTTTTAAGGCATTTCCCTGTTGTTGTTGTTGTTGCTGTTATTATTGTTTTTCTACTTGGTATAATAGAAGCCTACGCTATTTTCCCTTCCTTCAGATAGATGAAAATTTATCTTTGTGAAATGTTCTCTTAACTTGATTATTCCCTCTCCATTTCCCAGGGGGTAACAGAACACCCTCTGGAGTGATACCCTGGAATAAATCTTTCACTAATGACTTCTTGCACACCAGAGAACCGAATTGATCACCTGTTTATTTGTTTTCTTCCAAATTCTGGAATGGTTTTCTTCTTTTAACAGTAAATGGTCTTGTGGTTCTTTGTTTGTTTGTTTTGTTTTGTTTTGCATAGACCAGATATCTGGGCAAAATGCCAAGTGAATTATATTTTTTACATCCTGGGAGAAAGAAAATGTATTTTTAAGTAGGATTATTATAACTTTTGCTTGAATATATAAGTAATGGAGAGTCTTGCCAACACATATCTACATTGCACTTAGAAAGGTAGACATGAGAGTGTGAGCTATGAACTACAAGCAATAAGCAGTGCATGTGACCATATTGTTAACAGAAATTGTATCGATTATCAACAACTGCTCAGCTCACAGTGGGCAGCCCAGCTCAGATCTAGGAGACCTGCCTGTCTGGTTAGCTGATCAGACTTAAGCTATCAGGGCTTCTGACATGAACAAAATCACCCAGGGCAGCTGACCACATTGAGCATCCAGAAAACTGAGGAGAAAATTGAGCTTACTGCTTTGATCATACTCGAAAGTTAAGATTAGTCTCAATGGGAAATACATTTAATCAATTTCTCATTTATTCCTACAAATTAAGAGGTGAACAACAAAGAAATTGAAATGAACATAGTTTGTTTTCCAGGGTCGAGATTATGGTATACATGCAAATTTGTTTCCTGCTCTCTTCGCCTGTCATTATACCAAAATGTGTTCTTCTGTGATTACTGATTTTTGATAAGCATGCTTTGATATAAAATATTTATTCAGTTAGAAGAACAATAATGTTACCTATTTGTTAGAAATTTAAATTATTTTAACTTTTTGATTTTATAAATGGAGACATTATCAAGATCATATATAAAGCCTTTTCTAGTTTTCTTACAGTAGATTTCCAGGAGTGGAATCACTAGATCTAATTAAGTTGATATTTTTAAGACTCTTCATATATATCTTCAAATTATTTTTCAGGATTGTTATATTATAGCATCTGAGAGTACTCAGATCACAACAGCTCAGCAACACTGTTTCTAGATCTTTCTATGAAAGATGGCATAATAAGTTACCACTATTAAAAGCATCATTGGAATATGCACACATGTGCATAAGTGTGGTAAGAGTGTGTATGTCTATCTGTTACTGAGTGTGGAAAAGGAACTCCACAGAGGGAGTCTGGTAGGTGCAAGTTTTCTGTGTGACTTTCTTTTGATTTCTTCATATCTTTTTTGGGTTTCCTTCTTTACCATGCAGACTTCTTATATTTTCTCTTTTAGTAAGTATGATGGGGGTATTCAGGAATTTTGAAACTTTTTTTTTTCATTTCAAAGTGAGGTAGGCACACAATGGTCACTTCCTAGTAGAAATATGAAACAACTGCAGGCAGCATGAAACATGAGAGAAGTGATGGCCCAGGTTCCCTGCTCTGGTGGCCTTTCCACCTGTGTATGCAGCCAATATGTCTGGCATAGAAGAATAGGGAAGCATAAATATATCCAACCCAGATATTCAGTTAGGATAAAGTGGTGGACAAATGTTCAGAAAGCTGTGGTGAGGAGAGGTTTCCCTTGAACTTGGAAGGGGAATAGAGGCCTATTTAACTCAGAAAAGGGTAGTCAGGTGCACAGTGCTTGGGTATAGTGTGTTGGAGTCAAGATGGCCACCATGGGGAGGGAGCCTTTGGCCACCAAATATTGCCACAGCTCGCAACTGCTGGATCTGGAGGGGTTACCCAGGCTGGGACGATGCTCATCTCTGCTGTAACCAGAGTGGGTATCCTCACGTCTTGTTACTGCTAGACCCAGGACTACTGTGGTACAACTCTGTGTGTGTGTGTGTTTCCACTGATGACAGAGACTGAATTCTTCTCCCTATAGTGTCATTTTGGGTATAGTTTAATGTTTAGACTTGTGAACTTGTTCGTGTTCATAAACTCTTTGTCAGACTAGCACTTTTGTTTTTGTTAGAAAAACAAAAACCCCTCAGTGATAACATTGATGTTTATGATAGAAAACCTGAAAATTATAAAGATAAAAGAACAAAATACAAAACAACTTTTAATCCACCAGTGGGAGATATTTGCTCTGTATATTGATATATTTTCTCTCACTTCTTGTTCTCTGTCTCTGTTTTTCCTCTTCTCTGTCCCTCACTTCCAAGAGTAGGATGATACGGATATCCATCTGGACATCCAGATGTCTTTTAACCTGGCTTTTAAACATAGACACACATTAGCGTATACGCACATTGTGTTCTGGGAAAATGTTTTTAAGTCATTAAATATTTTTCCATAATGTTATTTTTAGTGAATGAAATACACTCTACAGTTTATTTAATGACACCTCAATTGTCGGACATTGTTATTACATCAGGGCTTTTGCTGTTACACACCTCCCTCTAATAAGAAATGAATAAATCTTTGGATGCATCCATTACTTAACATTTAAGATCATTTCACAAACTTTAGAATTTATAGACCTGAAATACCCCTCATGATTTCCTTTTTTAAAAGATTTCATTTATTTATTTGACACAGAGAGAGAGATCACAAGGAGACAGAGCAGCAGGCAGAGATAGAGGGGGTGGGTAGCAGGCTCCCCGCTGAGCAGAGAGCCTGATGTGGGACTCGATCCCAGGACCCTGCGATCATGACCTGAGCTGAAGGCAGAGGCTTAACCCACTGAGCCACCCAGGTGCCCCCCCGTCATGATTTCTGATGGTTTGTTGACATCAGCTTGAGAATAAGTTCCTTTGAGTAAATTCCTGAAAGGGGGTATTGCCAGCTCAATGCATATCCAAAATGATAAGGCTGTTCATGTTACTCCACTGGGTCACTGCCACTTTGCTCCCTGTAGGTTAGTGAACTGTGATTCTAAGATTCTGGGGGCAGGTGATCTTTCCGGTGACAAGCTGCAGCAATGCTCTTCTCCCCTAGATGGCGATATTGCATCATGTTAAAAGAGCCTGCTCTGCCACAGGCCTGGGCATGGATAGGGACTGTTTTCACAATTGTGTGTGGATCTACTAAAACAAAAGAGATAACAATGGAGAAGTGGTTTCATAACTTTTGCCTATAAAGCATTGTTTATCCAAAGCCAAGAAGCTACAAGTTCTTTCTTGGCATTAGCTGTTTGTGACATGCCTCTAAGAAATGGGTGGATATTTACAAGGGTGAGGTTGCAGATCTTACAACTTAAAAAGATGAAAATATACTTCCATTCACTAAGTTTTTGTTTTAATGCTTTTTCTAGTACATTTTCTGTCTGTTTCTCAAGACAACGTGGCAGTGGAACACCTGAAAATTTTCTCCTTATGCCCAACTATAATTCTCTAGTAGATCTTCTATCTCTAGGTTCTTCCTGATCTGCAGGCATGAAAATCTTCACTTTTCTGAGGACAAGAATGGTTGTGTGTCCTGCAAGTCACTTACGCACCTGTTTCTCTCTTGCCTCTCTGTGGCCAGCCTATCTCCTGCATAAACAGAACTCGAATTTTAGCACATGCTTTTCTGGATGAATGGTCCTCTTCCAAGACAGCCTGAGGCCTCTTTGTAGTCATTGAAAAAATGCGTTGTTTGGGAGAGATGTGTAAGAATCTTGTCACTCTATGTGACAGTCATGCTGTCCTTGGTCTAGTACTTATCCTTGTTCTTGTGTTAGTCCTTGTTCACTTAGTAAACTCCTGTGCATCTTCCAAGACACGACTCTACTCAAATATCTCATTCTCTGCACAGTTTCTCTTGGTCCCTCTAGGCCCAGAGAGAATAGCTACTCCGTTTGTGCTCCCAAACACATCCATTCATCCTTCTTTCAAAAATGTTTATTGAGTGTTAACTATACTTGAGGTTCATGACAAATAAGACACAAAGGGTTTCTTCTTTTCAGAGCTCAGTAGTAAATGAATTATCATGTAATGATTAATAATATTTTCAAAAGTATCATAAAGGACAAATATATTTCTCATAAGAATTACAAGTAAATTCTTACCGAATTTAAAACAATCTGTTTTGGAAAGCTAAGGAAGACTAGGAGTTAGTTCAGTGAAGGGAGAAGGCTGAGGGAACCAGGCAGGAAGGAAGCTGTGCCCAGAATCCTGCAGGGAGGGACGTAATATAGATAAGGAGCTGAGGGTGGGTCCAGGATAGCTGGTCCCTGGTGGAGAGTGGCACAAGATGGAGATGGAGAGGCTCTTCCACAGCTTATAGGCCATGCTATGGACTCTGAATGTATCCAAAAGCATTTGGACATGGGTGGAGGGTATTATACTAAGTGAAATAAGTCAGTCAGCAAAAGAACTACCATCTGGTTTCACTCATATGTGGATTATAAGGAATAGCACAGAGGATCATAGGGGAAGGGAGAGAAAACTGGTAAGAAATCAGAGAGGGAGACAAATGATGAGAGACTCTCAACTCCAGGAAACAAACTGAAGGTCCTGGAAAGGGAGGTGGGTGGGGGTTGAGGTAATCGGGGGATGGGTATTCAGGACGGCATGGCATGTGATGAACACTGGGTGTTACATGCAACTAATGAATCATTGAACACTACATCAAAAACTAATGATGTACTTACTATATGTTGGCTAATTGAATTTACATAGAAAATAAATAAAAACATCTAAAAATCTATGTAAAAGTTTAAGATGAGAAAATAGTAAGTAATGGTATCCAGCTTGATTTAGAGAAGATCACCGGCAGATATATGGAGAATGACCCAGTGCATGGTTGCTGGGAGCATATTTGGGAACTGTCTTCCAGCCAAAAGGTTTGGTGGTGGAGATGAAGAGGATGGATTTGAGAAAGATACAGGTGGAAGAGCCAGGAATTAGTAACTCATTATATGGGAAGTGGGGGAGAGGGGATAATCAATGTTTGGCTTCAACAAGTAGCTGAGTTTTTAAAAACATGGATAACTGAAAGACAAACATGTGGGTCCAAGGTTAGAGGTCAGCTTTAAACAAGTAGCATCTATAATGCCTGAGAAGTATCCAAGTAGCATTGTCACATATATAGATCTGGGGTTCAGAGGAGAGTCAGGTCAGAGTATGATCTCTAGACAGCAGCATCACCTGGAAACTCATTAGAAATGCAAATTCTTACACTCTGTTCTGAACCTAGTGAATCAGAAAATCTGGGACTGGGGTCCAGAAATTTGTTTTAACAAGCTCCTCAGGTGATTCTGATTCAGCTGAAGTTTGAGAACTACTAGGATATATCTCCAACATTTAGAAGTTTTGTAGAGGAGGATGAGTAAGCACAGGACCCCAAGGAACGGTGAGAGTTGTGGCAAGAAAACTGGGGAAGTATGGAGTCAGACGTGAAATGAAGGAGAGGTCAGCTCGGCCGAGTGCTTCTCAGAAGCCAAAGGGAAGACCGAAATGGGTCCATTTGTTTAACAACATAAATCCCACTGGTGGTTGTACCTGGAACAATTATGAGGGAATGGTGGGGTGAGTAGTCTGATAATTGTGGGTTAAGCAAAGAGTGGAAGATGGAAAAGTGGGGGTGGCCCGGTACTCTTTGATAAGCTTGCTTTAGAACAGGAAATGAAAGATGGGTAATAGTTAATGGGGAATGTGAGGATTTTTTTTTTATTATTGTGTTTTAGCATATAGAAAAATGCATAAATCTCAAGTATATAACAATCAGACCAAGTTGGTGACCAATTATTAGGAAGTTCAATTATTCAATTATTAGGAAAAAAGTTACTGAGATCTAATTGACATATAGCATTATATTAATTTCAGGTGTACAGATAGGTTCATTATTTGTATATATTGTGAAGTGATCGACATAGTAAGTCTAGTTAACATCGATCACTCTACCAGACTGAATTGTTTTTTATCATAGAAATGGAAAACGATAGGGAATGATCGCCTTTCCCGGGAGCACAGCTGCGCTCCGCGTACAACTACAGCGGCCCGAGCCCGCTCTCCGCAAGATGGTTGATCACCAGAGCCCATTGCCTGGGCGGTACCGACCCTCCGTCCACGCAGCCTATAAAACTCAAGCAGCCTGACAGAATTCAGCTCCGGGGATGGATCCTAATTGGCTTAAGTTAATCACAGTGATCTCATTCTTCTTGCCAATGATTGGTTCGGTACCTAGGCTTTGGTCAATCAGAGCAATTTTTGCTGGTAAAGGTGTGGACAAGTAAACCGAGTTGATCCAATCAGATTGAATGAAAGGCTTTAACTTCGCTGTCCAGGCGCATGAGCTTCATGGTCTTTCCCTAGACGGAGCGGGGTGTGTGTTGTCGATGTAGCTGCACATGGTCTTCTCTCAACAGTGTGGTCAGCCAGCCAGAAGGCAAAGCCAACACACAAAGAAGGGCAGAACAAGAAAACTGTGGAGAAATCGTGCCGAAGCCCTGGCTGTACTTTGTTCTCTGTTCTCGAAACCTGTGACTTTCCTGCTATAGGAGGTACGTGAGTTTATTAATTCAACCTGTGTGGTTCTGGTGGTTTTCTGTTGCTTAGAGCTGAAGGTATTCCACAGCAGGTAGGTATCGTTGCTCTCTTGACTACTAGATAAGGAAATGGAGACCCAGAGGTGGACTCACTTGTTTTTGGTTTTGCAGCTAGATATTTGAACCCAGACCTGTTAGATTTATAAGCTCCTGTGCAGTGTGGTTCCAGCTGGTCTCTGTTTACCAGACACACAGCAGAAAACTGCATCGTCACGTTGAGTAATTAAGCAGAGTTTTATAAGGAGGCCCTTTACAAAGGCGTGAGCAGGATTAAAGAAAACCAAAAATAGCTAAATGAGGTACCAGGAGGCTAGCAAGAGACAAGAGTCATTTATACCCCTAGATTTAAAGGGGCAAGGATCAAGTGAGGAGGTGCGAGACAATTAGGGGAACCTGGAGAGAGCTGGGTGACAGATATTCTGATTGCTTTCTTTTTCCACTCTTTAGTCTCCTGTTGGCTCCCTTGGGGAATTAGTGGGCAAAGGACTTGGGTGATATGGTCCATACAACCAGGGAATAGGGCTGAAGAGGGTGGGAAAAAAGACTTGGATGAGCAAATGGAAAGCACTCTGCAGAAGGAGCCTCACTTCCCACCGGTTTCTCAGGTTCATCCAGTGTTGCGGATTGGTTAAGCTGAGAATTTACTCAGAAAAGTGGCTGGCAGAATATTCAGTATGAAGGTTTTTGTTTTGTTTGGCTTTGTTTTTGTTTTTGTTTTTTTTTGTAATCAGCATCCATGGGGGAGGGGCAGAGGGTAGATGAAGTGCAATACAGTTCTGAAGAAAGCCTCAGCTAGACCTGGGGCCTGGGTGGCACTTCAGAAATGTCCCGGGTTTGGGGTCAGGGATCTGGGCCTTCTGTAGCCCCGTGGTGTTCAGCCATTGAATGCAGACTCTTAATATCCAAAGGTCACTGGGAACTCTGACCCTTTCTCAACAAACCTGTCAGTGTTTGCATATCCCTTTCTCAACTGTACAGTTTCTTGAACCAAGAGCCTACATCTCTTTGGGGGAAGTATTGGGGGGATCATTCCTTGAATACTTGCCTTGATATTGATGGGTTCTTCCTCCTGGACACCTGGCTTCTTCATTCAGTGGGCTCTGAGTCTGAAACATGGCCCAGATACGGAGACTGATACAGGAATCATGACTTCGTATCAGGGTAACTGCCTTCAGATTCTTCACTAGCAATCTTGGATTTCTCTAATATAGATTGAAAGCACCTTTGTTGATTACCCATTTATCTCAGCCCTGTAGAAGCTTTTTTCTATCAACCATCTCTATAACCCCCCACTGGTCAGGTGTCCTTTTGCTGACACTTTGACCTTGCTACTCATTACAATAGTTCATCCATCTGGCTTCTGGTTAAGTGCTAACATAGGGCCGTGGTGGTGTTGGAGATTTACCATGCCCACTGTCATCAGGCGTGACACTGTTTCTGCATCTCTCATCTGCACTGGCTTACGCAGAAGAGCCACCACCAAACGACTTCATGAGGTTTTTACCCCTCTCACCAGACAGTCCTCATTGCTTTGATAAATGGTATATCCTCTAGCTCTCCTGTGAAGCAAAGTGATCTGATGGCTTTTCTGGCTTTACGTATTATATCCCTATGGACATAATCGTTTCTCTGCATCTCTTAACCCCTTGTTTCGTTGTCTGGCACAGGACCTCTGCTATTTCAACTTCACTTAGTATGGGCCATCATCCTTTTCATGCTTCTGGAGTCCATCTTAGCTGTGTGTACCACTCTCAAAGGTCTTTGTCAGAGTGTTAATGCTGCATCATAAGAGGTACCCACCTGGGTCCAGCACTCTCAGAATCCAGTCTTTCTTACACTCTCTGGATGCACCATGCAGTTACTTGGGGGTAACGTACCTCCTAGCATGTCTCTGAATGAGTTACATTGTGCTTTAACTATAATTGGTCAAGTGACCATGTGGGAGAGCGGACACTGAGTGGGCCACATGTTTCTTTGTATGGAAGAGCTCACTGCATCATCTTCAAGCAGAAGAAGAGGGTTAACCCTTCACTGGGAGGACTGGGCTATTTCACAAGCTTAGAGAGTTTAGGCAGTCTGGTGATTCAGGATTTTTGAGTCCATCAACCTAGATGTCTGCAGCCCATATGTCAACATCCTGTTCTTTTCAAATCAGAGCTCTGCTGGCACAGCCGGTCTTTCTTGGTTGGGAGTGTAATCTATGAAACTTTGTTCCCAGGGAGTGTTTCCAGCTTTATCTTCCCTCCTACTGAGGAGATAAGAACCACTTTATTCCCTACCAAGGAAGTACTCTGCCTTTTACTTGCCAGTTTATTATCTCTGCATTTTGTTTTCTTTATTCAGAGCATCAACAGGTGGCAGCAGCATCCATTTTCCACTGTCCTAACAGTTACTAAGTCTTCTATTTTCCCTCGCAGTTGAGCTAATGCATTCCCTTCTTTCTACCAGTTCTTGTTTATCACCTGTAAAAGTTTCAAAGTTGCACTGTTACCACGTGCCAGGGACTATCTGTGCTCTTCCTGTCATTAGAGATTGGTCCTCATTGCCAGCGGGTGGGCAGTGATCCAGTTTGAAATTCTCATCTTGACATTTGTTTTCTCTTGATACACAATCCTGCCATTTGGGTTCCTGGGAAGTCACCTGTAAAATAGAGAGAGGCATACGGGAAGCTTGGTAGAGATTGTTCTTGGTAATGCTCTTGCACTGCCCTTCCTTTCTCCGGAAAGGAAGCAGAAAGGGAAGTTAAGCCTCAATAGAGCCAAGAAAGACCTCTGCTGACCCCACAGGGACCTCCGAGGCTGACATGTCCCTTGTCCTAAGTTGTAGTTCATTAGTCTTTTGGCTAGCCCAGAAGGAGGTCTGATTTTAGGTGAAAGCAGTTTCATTCAGCCAGTTCAAATCTCCGGAGTGTTGACAGCTGCACTCACAGCAGCTGGAGAATAAGTCTATTATTTGTTTTCCGCTTTGAATTATAATCAGCATATAACATTGTGAAAGTTTAAAGTATGTGGTGTGTTACTTTGATACACTGAGATATTGCAAAATGATTACTACCAGAGCATTAACTGATGCCTCCATCACGTCACATAACTACCATTTATTTTTTTGTGGTGAGAACATTTAAGATCTCTTAGCAAATTTCAGGTATGTAATACAGTATT
Organism: Mustela erminea; assembly: GCF_009829155.1. Classification (NCBI taxonomy): domain Eukaryota; kingdom Metazoa; phylum Chordata; class Mammalia; order Carnivora; family Mustelidae; genus Mustela; species Mustela erminea. The sequence continues at coordinate 109,535,155 of NC_045618.1, forward strand.
ATTTACTATAATCATCATGCTGAACATTAGGTCCCTAGAACTTACTCATTAAGTGAAAGTTTGGACACTTTGACCATCCATCCTTTCATTCTTTTTTTTTTTTTTTGAATTGATGTATAGTTGACATACAGTATCCTATGACTTTCAGGTGTACATCATAGTTTGGTATTTTTATACATTGTGAAATAATGCCCATGATCAATCTAGCTACCATCTGTCACCATACAAAGTTATCCAAATATTATTGACTATATTTTGACATATATTCTCTATGCTATGCATTATGTCCCATGACTTATTTACTTTAAAACTGGAAGTTTGTGCCTTTTAATCTCCTTCACCTACTTTTGCCCCCATATTCCCTGCCCCTCTGGTAAACAAATTTGTTACCTGATCCAAGTCTGTTTTGTTTGTTTGATTGTTTTGATTTAGATTTCACATGTAAGTGAAATCTGCGGATATTTCATTTAGCATAATACCCTCTCTATGTCCATTTGTGTTGTCCCTAATGGCACGATGTGGTTGAATGATACTCCATTGTATATACCATGTCTTTATCCTTTAATCTTTCAGTGGACACAGGTTGCTTCTATATCTTGCCTATTGTAAATAATGCTGCAGTGAACACAGGGGTGCAGATATCTTGTTGGATTGGTGTTTTCATTTTCTTTAGCTTAACACCTGGAAGTAGGATTGATTGATCATATGGTATTTCTATTTTTAATTTTTTGAGGAAATTCCATACTGTTTTCCAAAGTGATTGCTCTAACTTACATTCCCACCAACAGTGTGTGAGGGTTCTCAGTGTTTCATTCTTGAAAGAGGAGGTGGGTGGTCTGTCAGAGCAGGCTCTATATTCAAATATGACTAGCTGTCAAGGTAAACAAGCTTAAACTGGGATGAAAAAACCTTGGGAGGTAAGCAACATGAGGGCAATAATTTCTGTCCCTTTTGTGCATTGCTCTCTTCCTAGCTCATGGAACACTGCCTGGCCTGGAGCATGGGCTCCAAAAGTAATTGTTGAACAAACTCTTGTCACTCTTTGATTCCAACAGAGATGTAGGGTGCCTTCCCACCCCTTTCATCACAACTGTTTCTTCTAAATACGATCCTATGTTTTCATTGCCATAGGCTAATCATCAGTTTCAGTCCATTGTTCATTGATGTTAGTGAGTTAGTATTTATCAACTCATGTTAAAATGGGGAAAAAAAATATGGTATTTTCTCCACTTTCTGAGACTTAGTTGATTGAGTCAGTATAATTCTTGACTCACATATTTTTAAGTTATTGGGCAACTTAAAATTCACTTATATTCATGTGGTTTTCTTTTGTTTCTTAGAGCTAATGGTGCACCCACGCTTAAAAATGTAACTTTGTTTTAGCTTTAAAGTATCTGACTTCTTCAGAATTTTGTTTTAGCTTTAAAGTATCTGACCTCTTCAGATTTTCTTCTTTTTTTTTTTTTTTACAAGTGAGACAACCAAATAGTAACACTCATTTACCATAAAGAAAGGACAAATACACAGGTTGATATGGAATATCTTTCCGCGGTAGACATTGTCAATAAGGAAATGTAAATAAGGAAATGTAAAATGTCGATAAGGAAATGTAAAAAGTGAGCATTCCTTAGGAAGCAACATTTTAAAAAGATATCTGGGCCTCCTGGGTGGCTCAGTTGGTTAAACATTTGGCTCAGGTCATGATCCCAGAGTCCTGGGATTGAGCCCCACACTGGGCTCCCTGCTCGCTGGGGAGTCTGCTTCTCCCTCTTCCCCTACCCCCTGGCACACTCTCTCTCTAATAAATAAATAAAATCTTTTAAAAAATCTGTTCACAAGTATCTGTCACTTAACAAGAATCACACCCGTTTATTCCCCATTTCTCTTATATTAATAATTGCTGCAGATAGAAATATATACGAATATGAATTTTATAAAATATGTAATTTATGGTCTGTTAATGTCCAGACAATTTGCAGAGATGTGTAGATTCAAGTTCTTTTGAAACATTGTCAGGTAGTTTCATATTTCTCATCTTGTTAACTCCTACTCTTGATCTGTAGATTTAAATGTCTTTAAAGGATCCCCAAATTCATAAATATTACGGTATAACTATAAACTTCCAAATGATAATTTTAATAATACAGTAAAAGCATCCGATAGTTAAGTGTTTCTTATGTGCCACACGTTTTGCTAAATATAGTGTCATCGTCCTGCATTGTGCTTCTAGGCATCGCCACTCCAGAGCCCTCCTTCCTTGCTTCTGGCCCGTGTCCCCGTCCAGTGGCACAGGTGTTTGGTCTTCAGGGCTACTGTTGCTCAGATCAGCTCTCTGAGCCCACCAACAATCACCACCAATAGCAGTCATGAAAAGTGCCTTCTAAGTCTAAGGGTTTTACTCCTTCACACCAGGTGAATTCAGTTGGTTAATTCTAGGAAACTGATGGCTGTCCATCAAGATTCAACCCAAGAAAAAATAGGAAAGTATTGAAGATGGTCGCAGAATTTGTAGTTGCCTGAAGAGTTCTGCTCTCTTATTCCTTCACATTGCTGAAGATGGCTCTCCTGGCCCATTCTGTTAGTGAAGCTGAGAAGATACCGTTAGGTAGTTTTATCTAGACATTCCTTCCTCTGTGTGACACCTTTTTCATTTCCCAGGCTGACAGAGGCACTTGCCTGTGTTCTTGGTTATACCTCCCTCCCTCTCCCTACACACACACGAGCTCTTACCTGTGAAGCGTGCGTTAGTTTATGAACTACTTAAAAGTGTGTTCTGGTAACCTGTACAGTCATTGGTTGACTGAATAAATGTAAGAATAGATAAAAGTTCAGAATACTAGGACTGAGCAGATATTTAGGCAAAAATAGCCACCTCAAGATAAAAATATAGGGCATGTGGCTTAGTTACGAATGCACATAAACTGGATATGTCATCAGTAAATTCTTCCTATCCCAGGAAGGAGGGCTTTTGACACTTGCTTCTCTGGATTGGAATGGGAATCTTTTCTCTAGTGGTTCACATAAACAAGATACCAAACAGCTAGTTTGTCCCTCAGTAATCAGCGACCTCCCTGGTTGGTTGACTGCATTAATGTCACTGTGAACTTTGAAATGCCACCTCATTGTAGAATTCATTTACCACCAACTGTTGAAGAGAGCAGAAAAGTTCTTACCTGCTTTCTTGCGCTCCTTTAATTCCACTTTTAGGCTCCTGTAATAGCTATATGCATATTCTTTTCCTTCTATTAAACACATGCTCACTAGGAGAAGGAGCGACTTAGGCTGACCTTTCAGGCCCTTGAATTGTATGGTTTCAAAGGAAAATCAGTGGATATCCTTCCTCTAATCTCTCATGTGGTTAGATTATCCCTACTCTAAATTTTTCTATAAAAAGCAGTAACTGGAAGATGAGAAAGAACAGTTCAATGGAAAAACTTTTTAAAAAATGGATTCAAGTAGAAGAAACCTCAGGGGACCTAACAGAGTCACATCTCCCCTGGCCATCACTGTGGTGTCACAGTAGGAAGCCTGGCAGGAGATAAGGACTTTACTAATAGAGGTAATGTCTCTACTAATTCATGCGACGGAGAGAGAAGTTAACAAAGTTCTTCTTCCACTGAAATATTTTTCTCCTCCCATCTTCTGTGTTATCGGAAAGAACACCGTGTTGGATCTGAGATTCTGAGTGTCTCTTTGTCTTAACTTTAACACCCACACTGTGACATGTGGTGTCTCATCACTGATGTGTAGGTGCTGAAGGACAGCTTCTGAGTCCTTCATCTGTGATGTGCAGGACAGCCATTCAGGTGAGTAACTAGGCTATGTAGGTCAGGAAAGAAATGCTAGCCTGAGATTTCTTTGGTCCTGTCACAGGTCAAGAGTATTCACCAGCCAAATGTGAGCAGTTCATTAGTGGATACTGTCAGCCTTATACTATCAAATTGAAATTCTTGCTCAGTCAAAACTGATATACCAGATATTTCCTTTTTCTGCATTAATTTAAATTAACATGAAGTAGGATGACCTGTCCTCTCAATGCCACATCAGTCTCTCTGTATGCTAACTCAGACTCTGGCATTCCCCTCACCCCCATTTCTAGTAATTGCCCTCATTGGAAACTTCGCTAGGGCCATAAAAAATATATTCTAATATAAAATTAAATAATCAGAATTCAGGATGAAGGCAATACAGTGGTAGGTGACTCTAACAACTATTACGTGGGTAACATCAATATAATTAGTAATGAATATTTGGTCATCCTGTTTCCAGTGTGCTGAGAAGGGGCTTATGCCTTTATTTTGTATCAAAAGCAGTATGTCAAGCCATTAATATGGAGTCTGAAACTATGGAGTTGATGTTTTTAGACACCACTTTTAATCTCATGTCATTCTGATCAATTTCTAGGATGCTCACTGGCTTAGAATTCCACCATTTCTTACAGGGTCCTTAAGGTTTATCATCTCATAGCCAAAAAATTGCATCTGGGGCATAAAAATAGCCAACAAAAGGCAAGTGTAACAAACCACATACTCAAACAGGAATGGACTTGTTTTAGGTATCTTTTTATTTTTATTTATTTATTTTTAAAGATTTTATTTATTTATTTGACAGAGAGAGAGAGAGAGAGAGTGCACAAGTAGGCAGAGTTTCAGGCAGAGGGAGAGGGAGAAGCAGAAGCAGGTTCCCTGCTGAGCAGGGGGCCAGTCATGGGGCTCGATCCCAGGATGCTGGGATCATGACCCAAGCTGAAGGCAGCTGCTTAAGCAACTGAGCCACTTAGGCATCCCTACGTATCTTTTTTTTTTTTTTTTTTAAAGATTTTATTTATTTATTTGACAGAGAGATCACAAGTAGGCAGAGAGGCAGGCAGAGAGAGAGAGGAGGAAGCAGGCTCCCCGCTGAGCGGAGATCTCGACGCGGGACTCGATCCCAGGACCCTGAGATCATGACCTGAGCCGAAGGCAGCGGCTCAACCCACCGAGCCTCCCAGGCGCCCCCTAGGAATCTTTTTAAAGATTATTTTAAACTTGGCATTTTATGAAGACCACGTAAGAGATGGTTTGAAATTGAAGAGACCTTGGAAAGATTAGTGTTCATTTTGCTTAACAGGTTAAAATACCCCCAGAAGAGACCTTATGAATCACATAGCTACAACTGCAATATGACCCTTCCTCGTTAAGCTCTGGGAAAATCCTCGCCCAAAGGACACGTCTCATTCCTGGTTCCGTGTGTATCCTCTTCCTTTGAGTCATGGCCATTCTGTTGCTGCCCTGATTCTCTCCTGCTTTGCCTTCCAATCCCTGATCCCTCACATTCAACAGGTCACCTGCTGGGATCACTGCAGCTTGCCAATTCCAGAGTGTTCCTAGTTTCTCTTTCTGCAGATGTTCCAGGCTTAAACTTTAAATTCAGTTTTTTGTTTGTATTAGGACATAAAGCTGGGGATTTCAAGGGACCTCCTCTCTGATTATATAAAAGGCTGGTGGTAGCTGCTACTGCTTATAAAATACATATGTCACAGAAGTGGACAGGCGTTATAGGCCTCTGTTTTTTGTTCTTTTTTCTTTTTGGAAAAGGAGGAAATGACTTGCAGCCCGAGTACCTCTCAAAGGATCTCTTGCCACTGCTGAAAGCCTGACACTGGCTTTGTTTCACTCTATCAGTTTCTCCAACTGACACCAGTAGTTAAAGTGAATCATTTGCTACTTCATAGGGTTTTGCTCTTTTACTTGTTTATATATCCTTTGTTTGGTACTCACCACCTCTCCAGATGAAGACCTGCTAAGAGGAACGTGGTGAGCAGTAGCGTGGGAGTTAGTCTGTGGACTGTGCTACTCTGACAGCTTTTGTGGGTTCCAGCCTCCTGCACCTGTGCATTGGTTAAGATAAAGTCCTTGAACCCTCAGTAGAAGTTGTAGTTTCTTCCTTGGTTATGTGATGATAGGTACGTGACAGAATGGGTGTAATGTAAACACAAGCATAGAGGCATCTACGTGCACAATTTGAGTGGTAACTGTGTTCCAGACACTGTTCTAACTGCTTGATCTATTTGAATTTCTCTAATTCTGATTGCTTCCTTTAGAATAATAAGAATACTAATTCAGCCTCCTTAACTTTTTTCTTGGGGAGGAGGGAGAGCCAGAGGGAGAGGAGGAGGGAATCTCAAGTAGGCTCCGTGCCCATTGCAGAGCCAGATGTGGGGCTTGATCTCACGACCTTGAAATCATGACCTTAGCTGAAATCAAGAGTCATATGCTTAACCAGCTGAGCCACCCAGTTATCCCATACCCCTACACTTACTTCCAAAATGTCCTTCACAATGAGGTAAGTTATGTTATAATTTTATAACAAAGGAAGAAACAGGCACAGAAAAGTTAAATCATTTGCCCAAAGCTACATAATTATTAAAAGGTAAAGCTCAAAGAGTCAAATTCAAGTTCCTGCCTAAAAGACTACACTGATCATCTACAGTGCCTCCACTGCCCATTAAAAACCTATCCTGCAGGGAGGGTAACTGGAAGATAGGGAGATTTGGGAAGCCCGATTTTACCCCGGCATCAACAGTTGAGGTAAAAAACAAAACAAAACCACCAACAAACCCCCAAAACCAGTTACCTTATTTGATACCTCATTTGTCTGTCTAACTAGTTCATAAATATTGTGTTCACTTTGTACTTCTGGTTGTTTTCTTTCCTCCTCTAAGTCCTTTAATATAAACACACTTGGAAAGAACTTGATATTGGAACTTAGAAGTAACTTTAGAAATTCAATTTCACCCTCTTGTTCTGAGACCATGGAGTAGGTAGATATGATAGAAATAGTAGAAAAGGTATAGCTCATAAGGAAACTTGAAGCAAGAAGTAGGAGTAATGATAAGCCCTACTTTCTATATATTTCTAGGATTATTTCCTGTGTGCCGCATTCATTGTTTTGTAATCTGAATGGACAGAAAAGTTACTAGAATATGCATCTTCCTTGGAAAATGCTTATTCTTAATATTTAAAAAATTGTTTTAATTTTATTTTCAATATTTAAAAAAAAAATCTTGTTGAAGCTACGAAGATGTTTGAGATAATGTTTGCTTCTAGTCCCTCAGTGAAATAGAGTTAATCTCATCAAGGGAAGGAGTCTCATTTTAATCAACTTTCTCTCTCCCCTCTGGCTTAGGGTGCAGCAGGTTCACAGCAAATAGTTGTTGAATAAATGCTTAAGATGATAGCCCTGTGGATCACCTCTGCTCTGAGTAAGTTGAGTCTGCGCTCCTGGAGACATCCTGAAGCAATCCAGTGTCTTGAGCCCTGCTGCGGTCCTCCTGTTAGCAGGGACTCACTGTCACCAGCAGGTGGCAGCAAACCTTGGCTTTTGCTCCTCTCCTGGGTGGAAAGAAAATGTCAGCCAAATTCTAGGGGCTTACAGGAGTCCTGCCTTTCCCATTTGATGCCTTTTGGATCTAGTTTACTAAGAAAGTCACCTCCATAAAAATTATCCTCAACTAATTCCCCTTTCAGAGGAGAATTAGATTTTGGTAGAAGGAATCAAATCTGATTGAGAATGAGCCAGCCTGCCTTGCCAGTTGTTGTATGTTCTGTGTGCTAGGGATAGCAGACACCTAGGGAGGTGCCACCGAAGAATGAACTGTGGAAGAGTCCTCACTGACTTTGCACTGCACTGCACTGCTTCTGCGGATGGGCCACTGTCTCCACAGCCCATTAAAAACCTGTCTCGCAGGGAGGGCAACTGGGAGATGGATAGTCTGACCATTCATTGAGGGGATCTAGGATGGTTTTATATATGATGTCCCAACATATTTCTGCCCCTTGATTCTAAGTGTCCTCATCTGCATGATAAATTTTATGCTCACAAGTGGACTAATGTCTCCAGCGAGGCCATCAGCTAAGGGTGAGACTGGTCAGGCTCCAGGACTTGAGAGGCTGCTGGTAAAGAGAGGTTAGGAAGGAAGTCGAGACTCCTGAATAGGGAACTCTGGGGCTTGGGGAAACTGCGTTCCTTTCCTTGCCTTCCAAAGTTGGACTGGTTTATAGCGAAATTGTGAAAGAAGGTATTATTTTCGCCCTAGCCTCCAAAATGCTCTCTAGCTTCTGTTTCTTCCTCTTGAAGACATTCTAGGTAGCCACATTTCCAAGTTGAAGGAATGTGCTTTCTTGTGGGAGAAAGCCAGCCTTCAAGTGGCGGTAAGGCAAGGACTGCTGACGCCGATTACACAATGCTGCTGCTTTCCCATGATAAACTGACGGTGTGTCCGGCAGATGGGCAGCTGTGTGTGTGTGTGTGTGTGTGTGTGTGTGTGTGTATGCGCGTGTGCGTGTGTGTGGTGGGTCACATAGATGGGGATCTATTTTTGGCAGGGCCATGAGCTAGATTTAACACTCCAGTCATCCATGGAGGGTGATGTGGTTCTAAGAGGTGCTGACGCTTTGTGGTTAAGATGCTTTGCATGTGGAGAAGAGTGGCATGAATTTAGACTCTGCCACTCGCTAGTTGTATGAGTATGGATAAATAACTCGTTAATGTCTTAATCTCTAGGATGTAGTTAGTGATGTTCACTTGACACTGTGCTTCACACTTGGCAATTTAATATTAAATAAATTAGTTATTGTTAAAGCTGATTACATAGGAGAACTAAAATGGTGAAATGATGCAATTATTTTTGTGTGTGATATCAGGGTTTTTATGCCTATTTATAACTTTAATTTTTAAAGGCATTTAATTAGTTCCATAATTAAAGAGTCTTTTTCTAGTTTTGAGATATAATTGGCATACAGCACAGTGTAAGTTTAGGGAGAATAACATAAGGACTTAAATTTTAAAGTGAATACCACAGTAAGTTTAGTTAACATCCATAATCTTATATAGCTACAAAAAAACCCACCTTTTTCCCCCTTTGTGGTGAGAACTCTTAGGATTTACTGTCAACACTATTATAAGGCATGTATGAAAGTTAACTGTAGTCATCATGTAGTACTTTAGACCTTCATACTTAACTACTGTACAACTGTAAGTTTGTACCTTTCATCCACCTTTATCCATTCCCCCCATCCTCTGCCAACCACAAATCTGATCTCTTTTCTATGCATTTTTTTCTTTTTTCTTATATTTTTTTTGATTCTGTTTATTAAGTGAGATAATATAGTATTTGTCTGCTGACTATTTCCATTAGCATAATGCCCTCAATGTCCACCCATATTACAAATGATAGGGTTTCCCTTTTTTATGGCTGAGTAATAGTCCATTGTGTAGGGGTGTGTGTGTATGTGTACCAGTGAGTACCACAACTTGTTTATCCATTCATCTGTTGTTGAACACTTAGGATGTTTTCATGTCTCATCAGCTGTTGTAAATAGTGCTATGAACTTGGGGCTGTACCTTTTCCTGTATCTGTTAGCAACACATGCTTTCTTTGAAAAATGCCTAGTCAGATCCTTTGCCCATTTTTAAATTGGATTTTTTGGGTTTTGGCGATTGACTTGTAGGAGGTTTTTTTTTTTTTTTTTTTTTTTTTTTAAAGATTTTATTTATTTGTTTGACAGAGAGAAATCTCAAGTAGGCAGAGAGGCAGGCAGAGAGAGAGAGAGAGAGAGAGAGAAGGAAGCAGGCTTCCTGCTGAGCAGAGAGCCCGATGCGGGACTCGATCCCAGGACCCTGAGATCATGACCTGAGCCGAAGGCAGCGGCTTAACCCACTGAGCCACCCAGGCGCCCCTTGTAGGAGGTTTTTAAATATATTTTTCATACTAACCCCTAATCAGACAGATGGTTTGCAAACATTTTTTCCCCCTATTCTGTAGGGTTTTGTTTGTTTCTTTGTTTGTTTTCCTGTATGGAAGATTTTTAGTTTATAGTCCTACTTTTTTTTTTTTTTTTAATTATGTTGCTTGTGCTTTTGGTGCCATATCCAAAAAAATCAATGCTAAGACTCATGTCATGGAAATTTTAATCACGTGTTTTCTTGGAGTTTAATGGTTTCTGGTCTCAAATTTAAGTCTTTAATCCCTTTTGAGGCTATTTTTGTTAGTGGTGAAAGAGGTGTCTAGTTTTGTTCTTTCACACGTGAATAGCTATCGAAGAAACTGTCCCCACTGAGGGTTCTTGGTTCCCCTGTCAAATAATAGTTGACCATATACACATGGGTCTATATCTGGGCTCTTGATTCTGTTCCATTGGTCTCTGTGTCTGTTTTTATGCCAGTACTGTGCTGTTTTGATTCACTTTATAGTATAGCTTGAAATCAGGAAATAGGATTCCATCTGTAACTGGAACTTGGACATCGTCCTGGCTCCACCGTTCACTAGATATATTTTCTTTCACAAGTGCCTAAAGTTGAGGCTTTAGTCCTTTACCTGCTGTGGAAAAGTGTAGGGTCTGGCGGTTGCTTCTGTGCCTTTAGTACTCACAGTGGATGTTTCTCATGAGCTGCCTCTATGCAGCCTGTGGTCGCTGGTGGTTGAGTCTGTTAGAGGTTGGATCATTGACTCGATTGTCCTGGAGCCCAGTTAGCTCCCTCATGTTTCAGACTGGCTTCAGCTCGTATGTTCTGTGAGCACAGAGAAGGGCAGTCACAGTATGGGGAATGAGCCATGTCGTCATGACTGTTAGAGGGGGGATAGAAAGATGAACAAAGGGGGATTATCTGATGCTAAGGGTTTCAACAGTATTAATTGCCCAGCCCAGGAGTGAAAAGGAGAGTGCTCTGTCTCAGGGACAGTTAGCATAGTGGTCAGCTCCTGCCAAACATTGTCTGCTTCTTAGTGATCTGGTCAACCAAGTAATGTGGGAATTTGATTAAATCTTGAGATTCTGAATTGGCTCAAAATAATTCTTTCAGTGATGGGGAGGCATGAAGAAACAGAACCCATCATAGGATTTTTGACCATTTAGGAAATCTCCTTTTTTGGTGGTGGTTGTTTTCATTAAATTTTAGTTTACAGGTTGCCTGTGTGGCTCAGTGGGTTATGCTGTGTGAATAGCCTTTGGCTCAGGTCATGCTCAGCAGGGAGCCTGCTTCCTCCCTCTCTCTCTGCCTGACTCTGTGCCTACTTCTGCTCTCTCTCTCTGTATCAAATAAATAAATAAAATATTTTTAAAAATTCCAGTTAACATACAGTGTAATATTAGTATTAGGTACACAATTTAGTGATTCAGCAATTTAAATACGATACCTGGTGCGCATCATAACAATAGCACTCCTTAATCCCCACTTCAAAATTAAGAAGAAAGGAGAATGGGAGGGGGATGGGCTTCAGCCTTACTGTGATTTGTGCCTTAGATTGCAGAGATGGTGAATCTGGGCCTGGACCTGGGCTCCCTGCAGTTCAAGGCAGGCCGATTTTTTTTTTTTTTAATTTCTTTTCAGCGTTAAGAGTATTCATTGTTTTTGCACCACACCCAGTGCTCCATGCAATCCGTGCCCTCCCTAATACCCACCACCTGGTTCCCCCAACCTCCCACCCCCGCCCCTTCAAAACCCTCAGGTTGTTTTTCAGAGTCCATAGTCTCTCATGGTTCACCTCCCCTTCCAATTTCCCTCAACTCCCTTCTCCTCTCCATCTCCCCATGTCCTCCATGTTATTTGTTATGCTCCACAAATAAGTGAAACCATATGATAATTGACTCTCTCTGCTTCACTTATTTCACTCAGCATAATCTCTTCCAGTCCCGTCCATGTTGTGACAAAAGTTGGGTTCAGAAAGGATGAATACCCAAATTTTGTAGCAACGAGGCAGGCAGATTTTAAACTAGCACTAGGATCTAGTCCTTGAATAGGTACCTTCTATATATAGGAAGTTGTTTGCCCAAGATATTGATTCTTATGCTGTGATGTGTACCAGCCAGCCCTCTAAAGGCTCTGCAAGAGAGATTTAAACTTGGGTGTTTAATGAGCTGAAGAACTTCTGCCAGACCCACTTTTCTACTAGAAGATCCATCTTCCTCTAAAGACAGTAAATTTTTCCCCCCATTTTACCATGGAAATCTGATTTGCCAAAACCCAGTAAATTGAGGCAAAAAGGTGAGGCTTTCTACTTTCAAGACTTTCTACTTTCATACATACAAGATGTATGTGCATGTCCTTCTGATCCCAGTGGCCTACAGAATAAGATAGAGTAGACTCCCTATTTGAGGCAATATTTTAATTCTCACCAAGGGCCAGAAAGAGATCTTCAGGGACACAGAGGAATTATAGTACCCGTCCTTGTCATGTAATTCAATAACAATAGGAAACAAATTCTAAATCAAAATGTAAGGGTAAGAAAGTTAAACAATTATAATTTCCTGTGACTATTTTGATAATTTTTTTGGAAATGTTAAATCAAATTCTTTAATTCTTCATCTTCCCTTTTCTCCTTTTGCTCCTGCTTTGCTGTTGTACTGCTGGTGGGTACTTCTCATCTGCCTACTTGGTAACACCTTACTTCCTGCCCAGAGAGAGGGGGCGTTTGTCCTGTGTGGTACTTGGGTCGCCTGCATCAGATCACATAGGGAGCTCAATAAATAAAGATTCCAGGGGACCTCACACCCCTCCCAGACCTAAGTCATCAAAATATCTGGGTGTGGAATCTGTTTCTTAATGAGGTCCCTAGGTGATGATTGAAACCGAAATAAAACTTAAGCACATTTAGAACACTTGGAGTGTCAATCCTATGGCTTATAATTATTGGGGAAGTTCTTAAAAAAAAAAAAAAAAGAAATGAGTGGTTACCCAGGGGAAAGGACATGAAAGGGGATTTTGTGGTGCTCTCAGTGTTTTGTCAATTATAGGACCAATTACAGATGAAATTGTCATCTGTAAAGTTCATCAGGCTGTAATACTTATGACACATGCACCTTTCTGTATTGGTGCTAAACTTCAGGAAAAAGCAACATGAAGCAAGAATGCAGAGGGCCTCTGACAGCGTCTACTCATTTAAGTAGCCTGGGCTTGACCTCTGGAGTGTCTTGATGGAAAGTTCCATTATGATTCTGTTGAGAATTACATGCTAGACCAATGCTAGTTCATCAGGAATATAATATAAACCACATCTGTGTTTCATGTTTTTCTAGCGGCCACATTGAAAAAGTAAAGGGAAACAGGTGAAATTTGTGACTCAGTATCTAAATGTCATTTAAACACAAAAGCACTGTAAAAGTTAAAATACTTCCTATTTTTTTCCACATGGGATCTTTGAAATTCAGTGCATAGTTTACACTTGCAGCACATCTCAGTTTGGGCCTGCCCTGCTACATTTCGAGTGCTCAAGAGCTACATGGGGCCAGGGATGGACTGTATTGCATAACCCAGTTTAGACATCCTTTCCCTTAATCTGGAAATGCAGGAACCAAGATGTTTCAAGCAACCTATTTTGTTTGTAATTTCAGTCACCATTGATTCGTAGATCTTTCTCATAAAGCTCTTCCTTCATGAATTCTTTTGTTTCTCCCTTACTCTCTCCCTTCCCCATTGCTCCCACTTAATACAGGCTTCCTCAGTGCATGACTCCACCACAGGCTGTTAAGAAATTTCTTCCTGCACTTTCTCTTCTTTCCAAACCAACTTGCTGTAAATGTTCTATTGTTGCTACAACATGATTTTCACCATGACATCTCCTCTGGACAGTAACACTTCCAGGATATAACCAAGTTGCGAATTAGATGGGAATTTAACATTTGTGAATATTAACTATAGCATGTATTACACTCTTACAAACTAGATTGCCACAGTGCATGTACTTTGAATATCTACTCGCGGTGCGAGGTAGGTACTATTACCCTCATTTTACAGATGATAAGATGAAGCTCATGATAACCACAAGTTCGTATACGCAGTAAGAGGCAGAGCTGATCTCAAACCCAGCTGTTTGTATTCACATCCCACGCTTCTCTGCCTCACACTCTCTTGGGTCATCTGATCCCGTATTCCACAACACAGAGCGGAAAACCTCTAAGGGCTCACCCCTAACAGATCTAGTGTCAGCTGATACACCACTAATAATAGACACTGTGTTAGGAGCAGTCTGTCCTGCTGTTAGAGTTGATTTGTAGAGAGCTGTGTCATTCACGTTCAAATCCTGAAGCCCAATTCTCAAGGTTCCCCGTAATCTGGCACTAAGCTGCATTTTCAGTCGTATTTCCCACTTCTCCTCCAGCCACATGCCACATTTTATACTCTCATCCACACTCTCATTCCCTGGCCAAAACCATTCACTTTGGCTTCTTGCTGCTTCTCCTTATTGCGGAATTCTACCCACCTTCCAAAGACCAGCTGTGAGTCGTGTCTACGAAGGGCACTTTTTCCCTCTGAATCTGGTACCATGTTGGCTTTTCCCTATTACTGGTTACATGAATTCCTCTTGGATTTTTTTTCCCATCCTCATAGTAGATGATGTAATTCTTCCAAGTTTTCATGATAAATCCCTTTCATGTCCACCTATAGGCTGAGACCTTAGGTAAAATTTTGATAGGCTAGCAATATTTATTTCCATTAAGTATTCTCATTAGAGTGTCTACCTTTGTTTCCTAAAAGAGGCCACCGAAAACTACGCTTGAATCATTGTTCTGCAAGTGAGAAATGGAGTGGAGGTTGAAAGCATCTGAGGAGACTGAGACCTGACACAGATTTTGGTGTTGGATACCTGCACAGATCAATGACAAGTCATTGTGCCCTGTGGGTAGTGTGGTACACAGGGGTGCTTTCTGAGTGGTTGTCGTGGGTAACTAAAGCGGGTTTGATGAGATCAGTAAGTAATAAGTGTGCTCTAGGAATAGCTCCTTTGTCTGATGGAATCTTCATCACGGCAATTAGAAACAGGGTTTGCCCTAGCTCTTCAGGGAAAGTACAGCAACCATGAGGTTTGTTACACCTGAGCACACAACTGGTTCACTCGACACAGAGTGTCTCTGGAAATAGTGCTTTTCCTTCAGAGGGAGGTGGGAATCAGTCACCCAGGAGTTTCAAAGAAAAAATTGAGAAACCTCTTTAATTAGTCATCTGTGCTCTCTCTCTCTCCATGTAACGAAAACATATTCAGTTAAAGCTTTACTCTGTACTGGCCATGAGGCACTTTCATGAGATATACTGAAAATGTATATAGAAGTGGAAACTGAATCTTAGAAGGATTCCTGGAGGGCTCATTGACCTTCCAAGTAACTCATTTGAGTTTGAGGAGGACCTTAAGATAGAGGGAGAGAAGGTGGCAGGAGGGGTGGTTGGGCTTACTCTGCCTGGAGACAACAGGGGAAAAAAAATAAGAATACCTTGGTCTTGAACATTCTTTACCTGGCTTCCCTGCCTGATAGAGCAAGAAGAAAGGGGGACTTCCACTCCTCTTAGGACCTTTCTGTAAATCACAAAGCCTGGGGCACCTTCTTCCAGGTGAGGAAGCCTCCTCTGCCCTCTCTGACAGTCTGCTTTACTTCTGGAAAGTTATTACATTTCCCTATTTTGTTGCACACAAAAGCTGCAGTTTGAGTCCAGCAGTGAAAACTATACCCTCAAGCATTCTGCAGTTGCTCTTCTCATGGCCCCTAATCCTCCCCATTATTTCAAAGTGTGGTTTCTACCACTACTCAGTTCTTAAGAGAGGAAGGTCCATCCATGTGGGTAGCGAGGGTGAAGAAGAATCTTGAAGGGTGGCACAATGGCAAGGCGTTCTTGTGTGTTAGTATCTACAGATTCCCTGCCCCACACACTCCCATCAAAATTCCTTAGGTTTCTAGAGCAGCAGTGTTGCCTCTGGATTGGATCCTTGGCAACTCTGGATAAATTCCATGGACTGCACATTATTCTTCCTATATTACCTTTTCTGAAAATCCTAAGCCGAAAGTCCTCTCCTTTACTGAACCCTACCAGACACTCCTCTGAAAGAAAACTATTGCTTCTCGAAACTCCATAGCATTTTATGGAGGATCACAGTTGTGGGCAAGACCTTTTAGATTCTCATGGCAACACCAGTCTTCTCTCTCCTCTGGTCACTCCCGGAAGGTAGTTTCTTGCCTGATTTCTTGTTTGGTCTCTCATAGTGTCTGGTACAACTTCTTTGCATCCAGAGAAGCCACAGTGAAGTTGAAAGAACTGTGGTCAAGCCATCAGGATGGGAGTTCTCCTGACATTGACACCACAAAGCATTCTGAACTCAGGTGAGTTATACCATGTATCCATCTGTGCATATTTTCATACTAATAAGGTGAGTTGCTGCTGGCCATTTCTGCTGTGAAACTCTGTAATGACATCTGATCTGATAGGATTTTAGATGCTGCTAACATGGAAATAATAAGTAGCATAACTGGATTAAAAATAGGGTCATGACAGACAGTTGAATGCAGGGTTTAGGAATACAGGCTCTGGAGTGAGACTTCTTGAGTTCAAATTCTGCTACTGTCATGGACTTGGCATGTAACTTCTATTTAAGTCATTCAATTTCCATCATCCTGAAAATGAGGATAATAATACGACTTCTATCAGAGTTGTTGCAAGATTTAAGCAACTTAATTTGGGTAGTGTTTTGAATGGTGTTTGGCACATGTGTCCAATGAATGTTAGCTATTAAAATTGTGGTTATGATGATTTCTCCCAGAATTCGAGTTCTTAGTTTGTGCAATGCAAAATTTGAGAGGAGTCATGCCTTCAAGATGTAGTATAACTTATTTTCCAGGCATACCTGAGAGTTGCCTGTCTTGGCAGTAAGTACGTTGTATGCTTATTAATATTTTTCCCATGGGTTTGTGTGTCTTTCCTCTTTCAACAGCAAGATAGATGCTGCAAACTCCCAAGGGTTGTATTAACACCCACGAAGAGTCTCCCATCTCTTGGTGGATCCTGGCTTATTTACAAGTCTACAAACAGGACTTGTGTGTTGCATATTCTGTTTGCATATACAGATTTCCCTTCACCCTTCTTCATGCTGCTTTTTGCTTGAGGAGACTGATCTTCAGGGATCCCTGGGCTCCCATGTCTTGTCTCTTCTGGTTGGAATCAGCCAAAGGGAGAGGCACAGGGAGGCCATCAGTAGACAGAGGGTGAGAGGGAAGTTACAGTATTTATCTTCCCTTCCCCTTTTGGCTGGACTGCAGTCTGACAGGAGCTGCATTCCTATATGAAGTTCTCAACATGAATTCTGACGTATTGAGGAAATATTCCATGGCCTTGGATGAAAGAGCCAGGAGTGAAACACCTGGGTTGGGCTAGTGGTGGTGTGCTGGTGCTCATAGTGAAGTCATTCATTCATGACCAAGGGAAAGGTTGGAAGGAGAGGCATGGCAATGACCTACCTCTGGGAGGGACAGGGACCTAAGTGGTCTAGACCTAGTTGATTTTGATAGTTTTTTTTTTTTTTCTGATTGACAAAGTTTGAAAGGCTTGAGGGCTTTAATTAGAGATAAAACTTACCAGAATGCAATGTATAACATGGGTACCCATAGAAAAGAGGGCCAGAATTTGTAAGAAATTGACTTTGGTTGGCACTTGAGAGATAAGGAAACAAATCCTTCAGTCAGATGCTTTTATGGAAACCACTCTCCTTGATGGGTTAGTATATGTAAAAAGCTCCAGTGAGGATAGCATTAGAAATCTCTGTCTGAATTTGATTTTACTGTTAGAATTTTATTAACTGGTTGAAGGGTGAACTGGCCAAGCAGGATGTACTTGTGGGGTTGAAGTTATACGTGGTTTATTTAACTTCTGCTGTTTTCCTACTTGGGGTCCGTATTTCAAACCCTGAGATTAAATTTCTCTTCCTCTTTTGATAGATGTCTATGGACTCTACCACTAGAATTAGCATCATGGTTCCCATGGCAACTAATGTACTTGTAAGTTGGGTAGAAAGGAAATGGACTAAATAAAAAACCACAGTGCTACACCTGAAAAACAGGAATTAATTATGGATGTGAACATAGGGTCATAAAATGAGTGGTTAGGAAGAAGGGTATTGAACACATGAGTCTTTGGTTTAAGACTTTTGTGACTCAGCTGCTATTGTTACTTTTGGTTGACTTAGCTGCCTCAACTCACTGTTATGTCTTGTATTTCTTCCCCTACCCCTCTCTTCTCAGCTGCAGTGGAGAATATTATCAGGGTCAGGGCTGTTTGTAGTCCAGGAAAGCGGTTATCTCTTCAGAGTGCCTTATATAAGATCTCCCCAAAGTCTCATGGACCCTCTGTGTTACCTTCCAAACAAGAGCTCTAGACTTAGGCTCTTCATAGTCTGTATCTAGTTTCTTATAACTTTATTTCATTTATTTATTTATTTATTTTATAACTTCATTTATTTCTATTCAAGAATAGAAAAAGGAGAGGGTTCTGTTCAGAGCAAGGTTTTTGTATTTATTAAATTTTTCCAACTTCTTTCTCCCTTAGTCTTATCCCAGACATATGTGAAGACCAGACTCTAAGAGCTGACCACTACTGATAGGGGCATTCTGGAAAAAATATATATATCCTACATCCCAAAGATTCTGTGATATATCAGGTCTTAACCCCAGGTTGAGAATTAACCAACAAAACAGGGAAAGCAGACTCAATGAATTTACACTTCTTTGTCAGTCTGTTTTTCCTGCTAAGTCAACATCTATTAATCTGAGATTTAAGAGCTCCCCTTTTCTTCCAAGGTGTGTTAACATCTGCTGACTCAGCCTGTACATTTTTCTCAGTCCTTCTAGCTAAAATTTCCAAAACTTTGGTAATCAAGAGTAAATAAAATTTCCAGTACAATCTGGGGACTGACATAGGGTTGCTAGGTTTTCAGTTGGCAAAATAAGGACTTCAAAAGGAAAATCAACCACTTACTAATTCCACATGTTATAAAAACCTTTTTTATTCTAAAGAAGTTGGAAAGACTGCTCTTAGGAAAAATAATAATTCTTCTGAGGAGGCCAGTTTACCCAACACATGAGGACGTACACACACACTCACATGCACATTGGATTTTTTTTTTTCCATTTGTTGTGGGCCTGGGAATCCTTGTCATGAATCATCAATAGGGCCAAATTACTGTTTGGACTACTTCATCACGCCTTCTTAACCATGGTCCTGCTTAAAATAGTTTACTTTGTTTCAGTCAGTTT
The DNA here is from genome assembly GCF_009829155.1 of Mustela erminea. NCBI lineage: Eukaryota > Metazoa > Chordata > Mammalia > Carnivora > Mustelidae > Mustela > Mustela erminea. Next base: position 109,554,204 of record NC_045618.1, read on the forward strand.
TGAAAATGTCTTATTTGGAAGAAAATCCAAAGTCCAAAATAACTCAGTTCTACTTATTACCATAACCCCTAATTCCTTTTTAAAATTTAATTACAGCACAAGTAACCTATAGTAATATATTTACTTTATTTGTACAATATAGTGATTCAACAATTCTGTACATTACTCAGTGCCTATCATGGTAAGTGTACTTTTAATCCCCTTTACCTAGTTCACCCAACCCCTCAGCCACCTCCTCTCTGATAACCATCTGTTTTCTATACATAGAGTCGGTTTTTTCCTCTTTCATCATTTGTTTTCTTAAATTCCCACAGAGTGATATTATATGGTATGTCTTTTCTCTGACTTATTTCACTTAATGTTATACCCTCTAGAGCTATCCATGTTGTTGCTAAAGGGCAAGATTTTATTTTTTATGGCTGAGTAATGTTCCATGGTGTCCACACACAACTTGGCTTACCAACTTGGCTATTTGGCTTTTGTAGTTCTATACAAATTTAGGGTGATTTGTTCTAGTTCTGTGAACAAAGCTGCTGGCATTTTGATAGGGATTGCATTAAATCTCTAGGTTGCTTTGGGTGGTATGAATATTTAATTTGTTCTTCCAATCCATGAGCATGGAATATCTTTCCATTTCTTTGTGTCATCTTCAATTTCTCTCATCATTGTTTTATAATTTTCAGAATACAGGTCTTTCACCTCCTCGGTTAAGTTTATTCTTAGGTATTATTTTTGGTGGAATTGTAGATGGGATTGTTAATTCTTAATTTCTTTTTTTTTTTGTACTTCATCATTAATATATAGAAATGCAACCAATTTCTGCACATTGATTTTGTTTCCTGTGGCATTACTGAATTCATGTTATTAGTTCTAGTAGTTTTTTGGTGGAGTCTTTAGGGTTTTCTGTATATTGTATCATATCATCTGCAAAAAGTGAAAGTTTTACTTCTTCCTTACCAATTTGGATGCCTTTTATTTCTTGTCTGATTGCTGTGGCTAATACTGTTTTGCATGAAAATGGTGAGATTGGACATCTTGTTCTTGATGTTGGGGAAAAGCTCTCAGTTTTTCATCATTGAGTATGATGTCAGTTGTGGGTTTTTCATATATGCCCTTTATTATGTTGAGGTATATTCCCTCTAAACCCATTTGTTAATTTGTTAAGGGTTTTTTTTTTCTTTTTTTTTTTTATCATGAATGGATATTGTACTTCGTCTATTGAAGTGATCATATTCCTAACACAGTAAATGCCTGGCACATACTAGGGACTCAGAAAACTCTTGTTGAATATGTGAATGATGAAAGGCTAAGCCTTGTCCTGTTTCTTCTCCCTAACTTTGGCCAGTTTGTGTCTGAGTGCTTTGATTTATCTGTGGATTCCTCTGGGCCCATATTGATATGGGCAAACAAAGCAGATTAAGAAGGAATGAAGTTTTCCTTCAGTCGGGGACTATGCTATATCTTGTGTTAATAGTCTGTTAGCCTGCTGTAAGAACATACCACAGGCTGGATGGCTTATAAACAACATAATTTTTATTTCTCACAGTTCCGGAGGCTTGGAAGTCTGAGATCAGGCTCCAGCATGGTTGGATAAAGGCCCTTTTGGGGGTCACAGATGTTTTGTATACTTACATGGTAGAAGGGATTAGAGAAATCTCTGTAGTCACTTTTATAAGGTGCTCCTCATACCACATGTGAGGATTCCACCCTCATAACCTAATCACCCACAAAGGCCCCATCTATTAACACCATTACATTGGGCTTTAAGATTCCAGCATGTGAGTTTGGGGGTGAGGGGAATTCATGTATTCAGACCATAGCAATTGAGAATGCATTCATTTGGCAGATTCAAGCCACTGTAGGTAATAGCAACACTTCACTACCACCTCTGTTTGGCACACATCCAGACTTGGGCTCCAAATTTGGCAGCTAATCTGGATTTTGTGTATTTGTATTCTGTCCCACATGACTCCAGTTTCAAAGTGAATAATCCATTACAGTAATAAATATGACCAAATTGCATGATATGGATAAAATTGCTGAGCCATCTTCTAGTCCACTATGTTTTCAGAGAAAATTACAAATATGGCTTAATGTTGCTTTTACTTAAATGCTTAAGTAACTTTTACAAATGACTTAACATTTAGCTTTTCAGAGTTTCCCCCTCCCCTTAGGTTAATGATTCTAAATTGCTCTAAAATGTTTTAGCCCATTTTTTAATCCTATTCATTTTTTTTTTTAACTTTATGTTCACTTAACGGATGTAGTGGGTTGTGATACCTCAGAAAGAAATGAAAAGTTTTCAGACTTGGAAGAAACCCGAGGCACTGAGTTGACTGTTTCCCAAGCCACTTGAACATGGGCGAAGCCTTCCCTGATGGTTACAACAGGATCAGCCCTACTAGATTATCACAAATTTAGACCAGGATGTCCTTATAAGTATAAGGTCATGGAGGTCCAGTTTCTTAGGCAGCCCTCTCTTTACCAACTTTAGAGGTAGTTATGGTACTGAGCAGTAGAATGCAGGTAAGGCCAGACTACAGGTGAGCAAGTATATTCTCTGGTACTCTATCTTGTCTTACCTCCAGCATACACAAGCCTCTAAATTGAGTACTGCCCATGTCTGCATGTGAAGAGTTTTCGAATTTGGGGGTTCAGTGTCAGGAAGCTCAGTATTGCCACACCTGAGCCATGTTCTTTAATAGTTCTGTCACAAACAAAGCTGACATCCTTATTTTCAGCTCTTCAGCTTCTCTGTCATTCTAGATTTTTAAACTCTGGTAAGGGAACAGAATATGATTGCCTGGGTCTCCACAAGCCATAACATAACCTGCTGTCTTTGGAGGTGAATAATCCTCAGCACATTGCTATAAAAGGTCCTAGACTTATTGCCCCAAATTCCAACATCTGAGGACTTAGTTGAGACCTCTGTCATCACTTTTCTCATTGTTCTGCTTCTGGGCAACTTCATGGCCAGCTATATGCTGAGAAGAGATGCCTACTTCGAAAGTTCTGGGTTCATCTAATGCTCTACTACCAGGGAATGCCTGTAGCATGCAATCAAACAGGCAGTTTGGAGTGGGTGCGAGAGAAAACACTCTCCTCTTCCCCACCCACCTTGGGTTTCTTGCCATGTCCAGCTGAGGGCTCCTGAGAGAGTTGATTTGCTTTGACTGTAATCCTTGCCCCTTGGACTTTTTAGAGAGGTTTTATTTACATCTGCCCACATGTACACTTAGACTTTGTCTACAATGGTAATGAGCTCTGGCCTAGTTGATATGTTGTTCAATTATTGATGCCACACAGTCTCCCACCCCTCTCTTCTATGAAATTCAATCAGAAAACCAGAAAGTAAACTAATTACAGCAATCCCATGAATTAGAATTAGAAAACAGTAGAGTATCAAAACTGCCAATTCCAAAATAAGGATGTTTTAGGGTTATTTCTCAAGTTAGGAGGCGTCCCCAGTCATCCTTTAAAAATCCTTAATTCTGAAATAATATTGAAATATTTAAGATAACTTTATTTTGTGATTAAAGAAGCGATAAGTATGTACTGAAATCAGAAGATGCATTAGCGTGAAGCAAGGAGAATCAGCAGTCAGCACAGATCGTCATTGATAGGATCAATGCATTTTTCTGTACTACTTTGCTATGTAAACACATATTCATTTTAAAGGGCTCATTCCATACAGTTCTGTAACCTATTTTTCTCTGTGACCTAATTTTAATGCCTATCCTGAGAGACAACCTCAAGAACATTTCTGTGTATCAAGATAAAGCTGGAAATAGGCAGCCGCAGAGTTAACGTTTTCCTGAAAAGAGGCTCAGCCTCTGGTGTTTGCTGAAACCCACTCACAGTGTGCAGGTGACGAGGGAGCTAAGTCTTGGGATGAGAATCACCGAAGCAAATACCAATTTGGACAAGACAGATAAAGGGGTGTTGTCAGAGGGACTGCCCTCTCAAAGATAATTAAATCTTTCCAGAGGTTAATCTGGCCAACCAGCATAATACCTGGAGATGGAAAACCTTTCTTTCATTGTCACCGAACAGCTGTCAAACACAAGTGATAAGAAGGTGGAGAAAATGAGTGATAATTGGAGCTTGAGGATCCGTGTTGTGGGTTTCAGTGACAGTTGTTGGCATTACCCTCGAACTCCCTTGTCAGCAAATGAAATTTTCCCGTGCACACAACAATCGGTTTGCTTCCTGCAGTCCTCATCCCAAGCAGGGCCATAGCACAAGGCTAAAAGCAAACAGTTCTGGCTGCTTCAGAACCCTGCCTAAATCGTACAGTAGCGTCAGAAGTACCAGTTAGACACAATCCAAGGCAGAGGAGGCTTTAATGACAAGACCACAGTTTCTTCTCTCCTTAACTACTAACCGAAGTAGTGAAGAGAAGAATATACAGTTGTTTTGTGAAAACAATATCCGTTGTGTTCTGATACTTTAGAAGCACATAAAATAACTGGGGCTTGGCTGAAATTTATTTTTTATTTTCTAAAAGGCCACCTTATATCTGGAAGTAAATGAAATCATTGCGTTTAATTGATATTTTAACTATTAGTATAACATAGGCACATGGTAAAACTTCAAACAGGAATTCTCCATTACCTTCCTCTGTGATTACAAGTTGTCCTCCATAAGTCGGCACTATTTTTCTCATGTAATCTTAAAACAACAATTCTAGCACACTATTTTGTATCTTTGATACCTTAATACCATTTAAGATGGTTTCCTTTAGCTTTAATCAGTATTTTGTCAAATACTGCTTTCTATTTTAAAATGTACTTGTTTGGCGCTATCAAATTGGACACATTCCCTCCCGCCCCCCGCCACACACTGTATTTTAACAAATCTCTGATGTCTCTCTTTTCTGATGATACTTCAAGCAAATGCTATAGTTTTGACCCTTTTAATTATAAGAGTGGTCTCTTTGCAGCTATTGCTTGGCTTGAAAAATAAAAATTCCTCCTAAGTCTAAATAAAAACTTGTCTCATTTGTTTCCTCCTTGCCAATCATGAGCCGTACCCATACCTGGAAGGGGGTATGGAAGGGAGGCAAGGTCATAGTCTTTTTTCTTTTTTAAAAGATTTTATTTATTTATTTGACAGACAGAGATCACAAGTAGGCAGAGAGGCAGGCAGGTAGAGAGGAGGAAGCAGGCCCCCTGCTAAGCAGAGAGCCCGATGTGGGGCTCGATCCCAGGACCCTGGGATCATGACCTGAGCCGAAGGCAGAGGCCTAACCCACTGAGCCACCCAGGCACCCCAAGGTCATAGTCTTTAATTTTCCTTTATTTCCTTTACTTCGCATTCCAGTACTTGGAGGGGAGAAGAGATTTGATAAGCAGCAAAATCCCTTTTTTTTTTTTTTTCCTTCTCTTTAGTCTTATCATGAAGGTTCTCTCTCAGCTGACACTGGCTGAACAAAGTCCTCTGTGGCTGGTTCTTTTTAAGATGCATGTGTGGACCCCCACCACAGTTCCCTGACGTGGGTGAGGCATATTCTGGGAGAGATTACTGATAACCCTCTTCCTTGCCCTGTTTGTGCTCTTGCCTCAGATGGTAACCACATAGTAATTCTCTTTTCCAATATTTAGGCTTTATCAGTTGGAGGTGAGTGATGAGGTGACAGATTCTGCAGTATTTTATCTGTTCTGTGGAAATGTGTTTATTACTTCTTCCTTAGAATATACTAATTGACTGTTACCTTCAATATGAGGTCTTTAGCAAAATTGTTAGACAGTAAGAAGAGTCCTGTTCAAATATTAAATTTAAAAAGTGCCCTTGAGACAGATAAACCCAAGTTCCTATCATCTCTATACCAGCGTGGGCAAGTGATTTCATCTTTGAGTATATTTTCTCATAAAATGGGAACAATGAAATGCCTGATACTTAGTGGGAATGCAACAAAATGTGCCTGTGATTTTAATTATTATGTAAAAGATGCAAGTGTTAAAGAACAATTGAATAACTAACTTTGAGATGGGAATAGTTATGAAAAAATGTTATCACACTGATAATTACAAACATATATTTGGAAAAAAACAGAAAAAGCAATGGTTCAGATCCCCAAATAACTCAGCTCTGGGAAACTCTCCAAAGTTTCCTTTCTAGCTCAGATGAAATTACAGAATCTTTTTCCTTGGGTTTAGGAGGTAACATAGAAGATTGCATGCATTTTTTTTTTAAATTAATTTTACATAATGAAAGCTTCAAAAGTTGGAATGACCTTTCTTTCCTACTCTGTGATAAAAATAGCTTCTTAATACATTTGCGTAAGGGGAATAATGTGACTGAATTTGAGGAGAGAGAGAAGGAAACAGGCGGTTAGCAATAATTCAGATGGTGGGTGGTAGTCTTTTTTTCTGATTCACAGTATCTTAGAAGAGTGTTGGAAGTGCTTAGCCTGAAGATAACTTAACCCTCATCCCAAACATCCATCTTTGTTCTAAGAGGTCTCGCTGGAAAGGAAAGGAGTGGTGTGCTCCCTCTGGAAAAAGGTTGAACAAACTGTAGGTAGGCAGTGTTGTTTGACTCTTCAGTTCATCTTCTGGAAGACAGTAATACAGTTTGAGTAGTCACCTACAGTCCTCATCTGCTCTGCCTGAAAGATTTGAGAATACTCTGCAAGTGGCAATTGTTAGAATAAAAGAAAGAAAGGCTAAAAGAGATTATCTTCAATAAAGCTTTCCCTGATCTCACCTTAACCACACCAGCCTCCTACAGATGTTACCTCTCCTGCAGTAATTCTCTCTCAAGGCACTTAACTACCCAAGACAGACTATAATTCTTTGTGCTTTGCTAAGCCCTTGCAGGCAGGATATTTGTCCTACTCATTTTCTTTTTTGTAACCTATATGTTCCAGGTCTCACTGCACATGTCTACAAAATAAGGTCAGAGTTTTGTTTTCCCACAGAGCAAAACTTGGTGGTTTTTTTGTTTCACTGTGTTTAAGAACAAAATTGAAGAATTCAGCAAGCTAAATTATTCTAGCAGATTCTTATTAGAAAGGAAAGGATGTCTTTAGTGATCAAATTGAGAACATGGTAGTTGAAGTATATTCTTGAGACCTGGGAGACATTCTTGCTTTGGAAAGAATGCATTGTGCACGGAGGTAAGATTGTACTACACGGACCAGTGGGGTCGCTTTTTTTCCCTTGCTGGAGTTGGTGGGAGAATGTGGCTAGTGTGCCCATAAAATTGCCTCAGCATCGCTCTCATTGATTCCCTCCAGTATAGAGTTCTTGTGGATTCACATGTGCAGTCTCTTAATCTGCTCCTGTCTCATCCCTGAGTGGACATGGCATAGTCTTGATCACAGTCACCGTGATCTTTGATTGCAGGAAGGGAGGTATGGCTCCTCCTTTTCTTCCTCTTAACATGAAATCTCCAGTACTGATAAGGCATCATGGGTGAAATGTGGTAGATTCTGTACTAGTGAGCCATTGCCTGGTTGCTACATGTAGCATTTGTTAGCTATTTAGTTTACTGAGAACAAAGCTTGAGCCTGAGGTTGGTAATTCAAAGCGAAGTAAGACATGGGTTGAGTCTCTGACATCAGATTGTGTGTAGGAATGAAATCTGTTATCTTCCTCACTCCGTTAGACTTTCAGCCCTTGGAGACCTGTCTGTATATTTGCAAGTTCTATTTTTATAAGTGACCATTCAGTAAAACTGACTTTTTTGGGATATACAGTTTTATGAATTCTAGTCATGTGCAGATGTATGTAAATTCCACGGCAATCATGATACAGAAAAATTCTGTCAGCTCCGAGACACTCTTGTGCTGTCCTATTCTAGTCAAACCCATTTCTCACCCCTCATTCCTGGTAACCCACTGATCTGTTCTCTATATGATGTCCTTTTTCCAGGGTGTTCCATATACAGAATCATATAATATGCAGATTTTGAAACTTGTCTTCTTTCACTCAGCGTAATGCCTATAAGGTTCATCCATACTGTTGCATGTATCCATTGTTCATTCTTTTTTCTTGATGAATAGTATTGCACTGTATGGCCTTGACACACTGTGTTTACCCATTTGACCGTTGAAAGGCATTTGTTTATTTTAGTTTTTTGGTGATTGTGACCAAAGTTGTTATAAACATTCATGTGCAGGTTTTAGTGTGAACATAAGTTTTGATTTTTTTAAAAAAAGATTTTATTTATTTATTTGACAGAAAGAGATCACAAGCAGGCAGAGAGGCAGGCAAGCAGAGAGGGGGAAGCAAACTCCCAGCTGAGCAGAGAGCCCGATGCAGAGCTTGATCCCAGAACCCTGAGCTGAAGGCAGAGGCTTAACCCACTGAGTCACCCAGGGCCCCAAGTTTTGATTTTTCTATGGTAAACAGCTGGGAGTGAACTCTTGGGTCATATGTAGATGCATGTTTCACTTTATAAGAAATTACCAAACTCTTACAGAGTATCGGTGACATTTTATATTTCCTCAGGTAATGTACAAGCGTTCCAGCTGCTCTATATTCTTGTTGGCATCTGATGTGGTCCATATTGTTCATTTTAGCCATTCTAATTAGTATATAGTGGTATCTTGTCATGCATCCTGGTTTTAATTTGATTCCCCAGAATGGTTAATGATGTTAAATATCTTGTCATGGGGTTATTGACCTTTGTATATTATCTTTCATGAAGTCTTTTTCCATGTTTATTTTTTATTTTTTTTTTTAGAGATTTTAAGTATTCTTTACACCCAGCGTAGGACTCGAACTTATAACCCTGAGATCAAGAGTTGCACGCTCCATGGACTGAGCCAGCCAGGCACCCCTTGTCCATTTTTAAATTGGGTTGTTTTCTTACCATTGATCTGAGTTTTTTATGTATTAATGTACAGCGATTATGTGATTCATAAAAATTTTCCACTTATACCTTTTCCATTTATACCTTTTCCATTTATACCTTTTTATTTTCTTAATAGTCATTTTAATAACAAGAGTTTTAAATTTTGATGAAGTCCAATTTGTTTCTCTTTTGGATTGTGCTTTTGGTGTCATGTCTATAATTTTCCTAACTCAGATCAAGATTTTCTCCATATTTCCTAAAAGTTTTACAATTGTGTGTTCTGTATTTACATCTATGTTCCATTTTGATTTTAATTTTTATATAAGGGATAATATTTAATTCAACTTTTTTTTGCATATAGATTATCAACCAGTTGTGTTGGAACAATTATTTAAATTCAATTAACCAACATATAGCACATGGTTAGTTTCAGATGTAGAGTAATTCATCAGTTGCATATAAATTCAGTAATTCATCAGTTGCATATAAACACCCAGTACTCATTGCATCACTTGCCCTTCTTAATGCCTGTCACCCAGTTATCCCATTCCCCCATCCACCTCCCCTCTAACCACCCTCCATTTCTTTCCTGTATTTAGAGTCTCTCGTGATTTGTCTCCCTCTCTGATTTCTTCCCGTTCTCTTTTCCCTCCCTTCCCCTATGATCCCGTGTGCTGTTTCTTATATTTCACCATATGATAATTGTCTTTCTTGGATTGACTTATTTCCCTCAGCATAATACCCCCCAGTTCCATGCACATAGATGTAAATGGTAAGATTTTGTCCTTTCTGATAGCTGAGTAATATTCCTCTGTGTGTGTGTGTGTGTGTGTGTGTGTGTATCTATATATCTATATATATCTATCTCACATCTTCTTTCTCCATTTATCAGTTAGTAGACATCTGGGCTCTTTCCATAGTTTGGCTGTTGTGGATATTGCTGCTATAAACATTGTGTAAGCATTGGAATGCCAGTGGCCCTTCAGATCACTACATTTGTATTTTTAGGGTAACTATCTAGGAGTGCAATTGCGGGGTCATAACAGTAGCTCTGTTTTCAACATTTTGTGGAACTTCTATATTGTTTTCCAGAGTGGCTGCACCAGCTTGCATTCCCACCAATAGTTCTAGTTCTTTTTGGCCTCCATTATTTCTACTGAGAAGTCTGTAGCCTTTCAATTTGTTTTTCCTTATAGTTAATATATAAATTTTTTTGGCATTCACTACTCTTTTTTTGTGTGAGTGTGTGTTTAGTTTTTAGCAGTTTGCAATTTTTCTGAGTGGAAATTTCTTTGGGTTTCTGTTTTTGGGTTTTGCTGAATGTTAATTCTCTTGATAGTATCCCCTAATCCCTGAAACTTTGTTAATATTCAGTTTTGTGTCCATTATTTGGATTAGATAATTTGTTGTTCAGTCATCAAGTTCAATGATTTTTCTTTTTTTTAAGCTCACTGATTTTTTTACTTGGTTATCATTCTGGTATTGAACCCATCCAGTGGCTTAAAAACTATTTTAAAAAATTACATGGAGCACTGGGTGTGGTGAAAAAATAATGAATACTGTTTTTCTGAAAATAAATAAATTAATTTAATTTAAAAAAACTTTTAAAAATGAAAAAAAAATTTTAAATTTTCATTTTGTTCTCACATATACATTTTGTTGTGAGACTATATCTTTTCATGCATTTCGGATTTTTGCTCTTTTTGGAACATTTTTATAATTGCTGCATTAACAGTCTTTGCTGGATATTTACAACACATTTATCATCTCACTGATGGCATCTGTTGGTTTTCTTTTTCTGTGTAAATTGAGATTTTCCTAGTTCTTCATATACCAAGTAAATCTGGATTGTATCCAGGACATTTTGATACTATGTGATCAGACTCTGGGTCTTTCTTAAATCCCATGAAAAATGTTTTTGTGTCAGCATCCAGCTGACCCAGTTGATTTTAGACAGATCTTCTGTTTCTTATAGTTTTAATGGTAGTTCTGTTTTTAAATCCTTTGCTGTGCTATTTTGATCTCTCCCATGTGGATACCACCCAGTGGCCAGTATAGGACCCATGTGGCCTATCACTTAGGTCACTTCTTAAAGCCTTGGAGTGCTTTTAAGGATCAGATCCACACATATATGGATCAGAATGTAGTCCTGGAATTAACAGATAATTTTATGGCATCATTAGCCTGATCTTTTCCCTTATACAATTTCTCAGATACTTTCCACCCTGGCCTAGTCCTTTGCATCCTCAGGACAGAAAGCTGGGGCTCTATGTACCATAGTCTACTATGTAGACAGAGATTTATGCCACCCTCCTGGGGCCCCAGCTCCTTTGATTGGGACATTTCCATGCTTCAGAGTTTTAGGCAACTGTATGCCTCTACTTCTGCCACTGTCAGTGCTGCTTCTCCCACGGGATGACCCTGGGACCAGAGATAAGAGGATGGAGGGGAAGGAAAAAAATAAAACAAAAAACCAAAACAGAGCTCCTCCGTGCTCTTTCCCCTTCCTATAAGCAGAACTAGAGGGCTTTAGGAGCTGTTTCTGTGCGTGCCCATGTTCACTTTTGGGGTTTGGGCCCCTTTTAAATCTAGGCTGGGGGATCGCAGAGGGAAAGTTGCTAAACTCAGTGTCAGTTTATTGGTACTTCAAATTTTGGTGTTCTGTTTCAGCCCATTATTTACTTTTTAAAGAAGGACTTTATTTTTTAGAGCAGTTTAAGATTCACTGCAAAATTGAGAGAATGGTACAGATTTCCAATACTCTCCCTGCCACACATGCATGGACTTCCCCATTATCAATATCACTCATTAGAATGGTACATTTGTCAAAATGGATGAACCTACCTAGACACATCATAATCTCCCAAAGCCCATAGTTTATCTTAGGGTTTACTTCTGGTGTTATACATTCTATGGCTTTGGACAAATTTATATGACATGTATCCATCATTACGTTATACAGAGTAATTTCTGTGTCTTAAAAATCCACTGTGCCTCATTTATTCCTTCTTTCCCCATCCCCTGACAAATACTGATCTTTCTACTGTTCCCACAGTTTTACCTTTCTCAGAACATCACATAGTTGAAATTATACAGTGTGTAGCCTTTTAAGACTGGCTGCTTTTGCTTAGTAATTTGCATTCAGGATTCCTCTGTGTCTTTTCATGGTCTGAAAGCTCATTTCTTTTCAGTGATAAATAATAATCCATTGTCTGGATGTACCACAGATTATTTACTCATTTACCTATTGAAAGATATTTTGGTTGCTCCCAAGTTTTGGCAATTCTGAATAAAGCTGCTATAAATATCCTTGTATAGGTTTTTATTTGGACACAGAATTCAGCTTCTTTAGGTAAATGCCAAGGAACATGATTGCTGGATTGTATGGTAAGGCGATGTTTAATTTTTTAAGAAACCACTACTCTTCCAAAGTAGCTGAATCATTTTGCTTTCCTACCAGCAATGTGTGAGAGCTCCTGGGGCTCCACATTATCACCTGTATTTGGCATTGTCGGTACCTGGACTTTGGCCATTCTAAAATGTGTATTGTGCTATCTTGTTTTAATTTGCATGTCCCTGATCACATATATGGAACATCTTTTTGTATGCTTATTTTCCATATGAATATCTTCTTTGATAAGGTATCTGTTAAGGTCTTTGGCTCATTTTTAAATTAGAATGTGTGTCTTCTTACTGAGTTTTAAGTTTGTTATGTATTTTGAATAGCAAACCTTTATCAGATTAGTGTTTTGTAAATATTTTTTTCATGGTTTGTGGCATGGCTTCTCATTCTCTCTTCTCATTGACTTTCATAGAAGAAGAGTTTTTAATTTTAATGAAACCTAGCTTCTTAATGATTTCTTTCATGAATCATGCCTTTGATGTTGTGTCTAAAAGTTGTTGCTATACCACAGTCATCTAGGTTTTCTCTTATCTCCCAAGAGTTTTATAGTTTTGTGTCTAACATTGAAGTCCATGATCTGTTTTGAGTTAGTCTGTATGAAGTGTGTAAGATCTGTGCCTCAATTAACTTTTTTGCATGTGGATGTCCAGATGTTCCAGCACCATTTGTTGAAAAAAACCATCTTTGCTCCCTTGTATTGCTTTTGTGCCTTTGTCAAGTAGCTGTCAACTGTATTTAGGGTGTATTTATGGGGGCCTAATTCTGGGCTGTCTAGTCTATTCCATTTATCTGTGTTTATTCCTTTGAAAGTACCACATTGTTTTGATTACTCTAGCTTTATAAGAAGCCTCAAAGTCAGGTAGCATAAGTCTTCCAATTTCGTTCTTCTCCTTCAACATTGTGTTGCTATCTGAGTTATTTACCTCTCCATATAAACTTTAGTATCCATTTGGTGATATCCAAAAAGTAACTTGGTGGGATTTTGATTGTGTTTTTCACCTTTCAGAGTCCTCCAGTAGCTGTCTTATACACTTTGTAAAGGTTCAATGCATGATTCAATGGAAAAGACAAAGTAAACATACTCTATTCTACTCAGAATACTATTTCAGTCATATAAAAAAGCAATAGAAGAAATAAATGTGTACCCACCTTCTGTGTGAAGAAATGAATATTGATGCCCATCAAACTTGTTATACTTGAATCATAAATGTTAAAGTCTGTATTATCAAAAGTTAGCCATTATGCAAAGTATTTCTCTATCCTTTACCTTTTAAACACTTCTGTTGAGATATACCACATATCCTAAAATTTACTTGAAGTGTATAATGGCATCTGTGAAGATAGAGCTTGACTTCTTCATTGCCAATTTGAATACCTTTTATTTCTCTTTGTTGTCTGATTGCTGTTGCTAGGACCTCTAATACTATGTTGAACAAGAGTGGTTAAAGTGGGCATCCTTGTTGTGTTCCTGATCTCAAAGGGAAGGCTGTCAGCTTTTCCCTATTGAAGATGATATTTGCTGTGGGTTTTTCATAGATAAATTTTATAAAGTTGAGGAATGTTCCCTCTATCCCTATACTTTGAAGCATTTTAATCAGGAACAGTGGTATTCAGATTGGCAATGAAGAAGTCAAACTCCCTCTTTTTGCAGATGACATGATACTATATATAGAAAATCCAAAAGACTCCACCCCCAAACTACTAGAACTCATACAGCAATTCAGTAATGTGTCAGGATACAAAATCGATGTACAGAAATAAGTTGCTTTCTTATGCTAACAATGAAAATACAGAAAGGGAAATTAGAGAATCGATTCATTTACTATAGCACCAAGAATGATAAGATGCTTGGGAAAAAACCTAACCAAACAGGTAAAGGATTGTACTCAAGGAACTGCAGAACACTCATGAAAGAAACTGAAGAAGACACAAAAAGATGGAAAAGCATTTTGTGCTTATGGATCAGAAGAATAAACATTGTTAAAATGTCTATACTGCCTAGAGCAATCTATGCTTTCAATGCCATTCCAATCAAAATTCCACCAGCATTTTTCAAAGAGCTGGAACAAACAATCCTAAAATTTGTATGGAACCAGAAGAGACCCTGAATTGCTAAGGAAATGTTGAAGAAAGAAAAACAAAACTGGAGGCATCACATTGCCTGATTTCAAGCTTTACTATAAAGCTGTGATCATCAAAACAGCATGGTACTGGCACAAAAACAGACACATAGACCACTGGAACAGAGTAGAGAGCCCAGATATGGACCCTCACCTTTATAGTCAAATAATCTTCGACAAAGCAGGAAAAAGTACACAGTGGGAAAAAGACAGCCTCTTCAATAAATGGTGCTGGGAAAATTGGACAGCTATGTGTAGAAGAGTGAAACTCGACCATTCTCTTACACCGTACACAAAGCTAAACTCGAAATGGATAAAAAAGACCTCAACGTGAGGCAGAAATCCCTCAGAATCCTAGAGGAGAACATTCGCAATAACCTCTTTGACATCGGCCACAGCAACTTCTTTCAAGACCTGTCTCCAAAGTCAAAGGAAGCAAAAGCAAAAATGAATTACTTTTGGGACTTCATCAAGATCAAAAGCTTCTGCACAGCAATAGAAACAGTCAACAAAACAAAGAAGCATCCCATGGAATGGGAGAAGATACAAATGACACTACAGACAAAGGGCTAATATCCAAGGTCTATAAAGAGCTCCTCAAACTCAAGACTCTACAAAACAGATAATCACATCAAAAAATGGGCAGAAGACATGAACAGACACTTCTACAAGACATACAAATGGCTAACAGACACATGAAAAAATATTCATCATCACTAGCCATCAGGGAGATTCAAATCGAAACCACATTGAGATACCACCTTACACCAGTTAGAATGGCCAAAATTAACAAGACAGGAAACAACATGTGTTGGAGAGGATGTGGAAAAAGGGGAACCCTCTTATACTGTTGGTGGGAATGCAAATTGGTGCAGCCACTTTGGAAAACAGTGTGGAGATTCCTTAAGAAATTTAATATAGAGCTACCATATGACCCTGCAATTGCACTACTGGGTATTTAACCCAAAGATACAGATGTAGTGAAAAGAAGGGCCATCTGTACTCCAATGTTCATAGCAGCAATGGCCACAATTGCCAAACTGTGGAAAGGACCAAGATGCCCTTCAATGGACAAATGAGTAAAGAAGGTATGGTCCATATATACTATGAAATATTATGCCTCCATCAGAAAGGATGAATATCCAACTTTTGTATCAACATGGAAAGGACTGGAAGAGATTATGCTGAGTGAAATAAGTCAAGCAGAGAGAGTCAATTATCATATGGTTTCACTTATTTGTGGAGCATAAGGAATAACACGGAAGACATAGGGAGATGGAGAGAAGTGAGTTGGGGGAAATTGGAGGAGTAGATGAACCATGAGAGACTGTGGACTCTGAGAAACAAACTGAGGGTTTTGGAAGGTAAGGGGGTGGGAGGTTGGGTGACCCCGGTGGTGGGTATTATGGAGGGCACGTATTGCATGGAGCACTGGGTGTGGTGCATAAATAATGAATTCTGGAACACTGAAAAGAAATCTAAAAAAATAAGTAAAAATTAAAAAAAAAATAAAGTGTATAGCTTCAGCTATCACTCCCTATTCCTCATCTTCCTCACAGCCATAGGAAACCACTAAACAACTGAACTATGAATTAGCCTAGTCTGGACTTTGTTGTGAACAAACTCTTATAATCTGTGGTATTTTGTGACTGACTTCTTTCACTTCGCATAATGTTTCATGGTTCATCCAAATTAAAGTATGTGTCTTTTCTTTTTATGGCTGAATAGTGTTACATTGTATGACTATACCACATTTGGTTTATCCATTCTTCTGTTGGTGGACATTTGGGTAGTTTCCACCTTTTTTTTTTTTTTTTTTTTTTTTTTTTAAGAATAATGCTGCTATAGACGGTGATGTACAAGCTTTTGTGTAGACCTATATTTTCACATCTGTTGGGTATATACCTAGAAGTGGATTTGCTTGGTAGTATGGTAACTTTGTGTGAGGGGAACTGTCAAACTGTTTCCCAAAGAAGCTGCACCATTTTACCTGGCCCTCAGCAGTGTATGAGGGTTCCAGTTTTTCAACATCCTCACTGCTATTTGTTATCTAACTTTTTTGGTTCTAACCATTTTGGTGAGTGTGAAGTAATATCTCCTTGTAGTTTTTATTTGCATTTTCTTTCTTTCTTTCTTTCTTTTTTTTAAGATTTTATTTATTTATTTGACAGAGAGAAATCACAAGTAGTCAGAGAGGCAGGCAGAGAGAGAGAGAGGGAAGCAGGCTCCCCGCTGAGCAGAGAGCCCAATGTGGGACTCGATCCCAGGACCCCGAGATCATGACCTGAGCCGAAGGCTGCGGCTTAACCCACTGAGCCACCCAGGCGCCCCTGTTTCTCTTCTCTTAATATTGCTAAGCATTTAACATTCCCTATATACATTCCCTTTATCCAAAGTAGAAGTCGTCTGAACAGCTCAGAAAGAATGTCTCAATACTCTAAACAGAAACAACTTTTAAAAAAGTTGTTAGTGGATATTGGAAATCTTCATAAAAGGGACCTGTTTGCTACCTGGATGTAGAATGTTGTGTTCCTTAGTTGAGGGTAGATCTTACAGACCTGCTCTGTGTCATCACTCTGACCCTAAAGGCTCTTTGATACCAAGACAAAGATGAAGGCAGAGTAGGACACTGGGATGAAATGAGTGACTCCACAATGTTCTGTGCAAGAGGTTTCTCTGAAAGCAAATTTCCTTGCCTGATCTTATTTTTCTGTGATTTGTCTTTCTTGTGAAAGAAGAGAACAGCAAAGTAATTTCTTCAACCTGAAGTTCTGGCTGCCGGTTCATCCCTACCTCACTGGAATGAGCTCTGGCCTTCAGTGATACTGAGAAAGTAAAAGGATGATTTTAAGCAAAAAGTCAGTTTTTTAAGTATTATCAGATCCCATAATTTTTAATATACAGTATTATAATTATACACAGTTTGATTGCATATTCAATGCGCATAAAAATGCTTTGAACATCTTTATAAAGTTCTTCAAGCTAGTTTCTTAGGACAGTTTGAGAATTAGAGTTATTGGATCAAAGGGTATGAAAATGCTTTTAAATAATTCTGACAGAGTGCTTTGCAAAAAGGTAGATTCCATTTTTCCAGCACTTTGATCAGCAGTGGATAAAGTTGCCTAGTTAATCATACTTTTTCAATATTAGATATTATTACTTCTAGAGACATTATTTGTACATCGAAGAGCCAGGTGGATGCTTCTTCATTCTGCTTTTGACTTTAACCTTTATGTATTTTTTTTATTATCTATAATGAAGAACTCGGGCATTTTTCCAGGGTGTTAAGTCCATGAGAGTGCTTGAACTGAGATCTTCTCATAAACCAGAGTTCTTTCTATTTATTTCTGCTAGATGAGTCTTGTCACTAGTGTTTTGTCATAGGGGTGCCATTTGAAATAGTGGACAGGACAGGATGCAGAGTGGCGAGGAGCTTAGATTCTGGACCCAGATTGCCATTTATAACTGTGATCCTGGGCAAATTATTTTATATCTGTGCCTCAGTATTCTCATTAATAAAAGAAGGACAATAGTAGTACTTTCCTTATTGGGTTTTGTTGAGATTTAATATATGTAAAGTGATTAGAAGACCTCCCAACACACGAAGAACTAAACAAGTGATGTTATTGTTAAGAAGAATCTTCACCTGAAAACTACATTCAGGAGTAAGCAGGAGAGGAAGCAGCCATGTTTTCCCATTCCAACTCATTCAGTTTCTACTGGGAAGACCCCTGAGCAAAGGTGGTTCATACCTGAAATAGCTATAAAGCCATTCCAAGGGACCCTTGGGTGGCTCAGTTGTTAAGCGTCTGCTTGTGGCCCAGGTCATGATCCCATGGTCCTGGGATCAAGTCCCACATTGGGCTCCCTGCTCAGCGGGGAGCTGCTTCTTCCTCTCCTTTGCCCCTCTCCTAGCTTGGGCTCACTTCTGTGAGCTCTCTCTCAGAAATAAATGTATAAATAAAATCTTAAAAAAAGAAAAAAAAATTCCAAGCTAAGTGGTCATCCTTCTACTCTTACCAAGTAGTGGGGATGTTTAATTGAAAGATTTTCCTGCTTTTCGCGGGGGTCTGGAAGCGCAGTGAAGCAAACAAAGTGCAGTAGATGCCGTTGATACATTTCAGATTCCATTCGCTTTGGAAGAGGCGCTTATAAAGAGACATATATAGTGTGTGTGTGTGTGTGTGTGTACATAGTATAGAATGTGTATTTACATATTACATACACAGGCTATAGATACACACACACATACACATATGCATACTGTGTGTGACAACCTGACCCATACTTAAATTCCTGGTAGCAAATTAAATGAGAATAAATTCACTTGGAGCATAAAAGGTGTTGGTTTCCCAATGGGGAAAACGTTTGTTAATAAGTAACAAAACTCACCATGGTGCTGCCGTGCACCTAATGTACTCTACCTTGCACACATGCTGCGTGTGTGTCTATGTGTGTGCGTATCTAGCAATAAGAAGCCTAGAGAATGATGAAGAGTACTATTCTTTCTCTAGAGATAAGTGTTGGTAAACTGAGGTTCTCTTGGCAGGCATAGCCCTTAGCTAAATAAAGAGGTCAGGTTTCCTCCCTCTCCCTGCATACCTCACCATCTCTGAACCCTTAGAGTTGTCTCTTTGTCTGTTCAAGATCTCCTGCCATAGCTCCCTGATAAAGTCTACCATCCCAGATGCAGGTTTATGCTGTGTGTTTCTTTTATTTTCTTCATTGTTTTCAGCTTTTCCTTATTCTGTAGCCTGTTCTCTCATAACCCTTCATGATGACTACTAGATTTGGCAAATAAAAATTCAGGATGCCCAGTTAAATGTGATTTTCAGAAAAACAATAATAACTTTTTAGTTTCCACATGTCCCATGTAATATTTGGGACATACTTGTACCAAATGTTAATCTTTTTTTTTTTTAACCCGACATTTGAACTTAGCTGGTTGTTATTGGAAACCAAAGTAAAAGGAGTCCTTGTTACAGAGTGAAAGAAAATTCAGCCAAGTTGTGTCCTATTGTTATATAGAAAGCAGAACTTACAAGTGATGAACTTGGATATTTAACTGAGGAGATCTCTAAGCAAAGTGTTGAAGGTATAGCCTGTTTTCTTGCTCCTTATAGTAACATATGAGAGTAAAGAGAGAGATTGAGGGAATGCCTAAGCAAAAAAGAAAAACAGACCCGATGATTAAAGAAATTCTTAGTCTATCCATATTGCAAAGATGCAGTTAGGAGACTGACTGTCAGGAAAGCATCCTCTGGAGACAAAGCCAAGGGTGTGGCTCAGCAACCTTTCCCTAATTCCTGGAAGGATCAGAAGGTCCAACTATTCAATCATTTAGAGGTACCTTTGAAGAGATTATGCATGTGATTCATGGATCTTTTCAGCCATCTAAGGAGAAGTTGAAAAAAGAGATAAAATGATCCGCAAGGATCTGGAACGGGCCCTTATCTAATGGAGTGAATCCCTTGTACATCTATGGTAAGCTCACCGTGTACTGGAGATTGTCATATCATCAGAAATCCTGCCAGCTCGGACTAAAAGGGACAGAGAAAAGAAGAAATGAAGGTTGCTATAGTACAAAAATCCTGCCTGCAGGAAATAGGCAGGAGAAGTGACTCAGCTGCAAATGTTATCTGCTTCATGAGAAAGCAGGGATGATCCAGACAGCAGAGCTGTTCGTCCAGGGGTCAGAACCTCATGCCTAGAGGATGGACATGAGGGCCCACAGAATAAGCTGAGAAGCACAGGGTTATTACCAGGCCTTGAAACCTAATGGATTTTTCCCAGTTGTATCTCAGTATTGCTTGGAACCAGTGATTCTTTTTTTCATTTTATTCCTTAGCCCTACTTTTGAGTGGGTATGACTGTAATTGTTATCTTATGTCTGTGTCATCATTGTATTTTGGGGTCACATAACTTGTTTTGTATTTCACAGGTCCACAGATAGAGAGGAATTTTACTTCAAATGGATCATACCGAGACTTATGACCCATATACAATTTAAAGTGAAATTTGGGGCTTTGGGGTTCATGATACTTAGACCTTGATATTGCATTGGTGCTGTGATAGGTTGAGACTTTGGGAAGTATTGGGATTGAGTGAATGTGTTTTGCATAAGAGAGGCATAAAAACCTCTGGAGGCCAGAGTGTGAACTACGGTAGGCTGAACAGTGGCCTCTACAGTTATTTGAGTCTCAATTCCCAAAATATGTCAATATGTTACCTTATTATAGCAGAAGGGACTTTGTAGATATGAATAAGTTAAGAATCTACAAATGAAATAATCTTAAATTATCTTGAGGGGTCAGATAATCACAAGGGTCCTTGTAAGAGAGATGATACAAGGATGGAAGCAGAGGTCAAAGAAAAGAGAAAGTGCTGTGCTGCTGGCTTTAAAGATAAGAGAAAGAAGCCATGAGTCAAGGAATATAAATGCCTTCTAGTAGCTTAAAAAAAAGGGGGTGCAAGGAAATAGATTCTCCCTTGGAGTTTCCAGAAGAAATACAGCCATGCAGTTCTGTTTTAGACTTCTAACCTCCAGAATTATATGATAACGTTATTTGTATTGGTTTAAGTCAGCAAGTTCATGGTAATTTGTTACAGCAGCAGTTAGAAATTAAGACATCTGGTGTCCTGTACCTTACCTGGCAACCTTAGTTCTAGCCTGAACTGGTTTCATTGGTGGTCTTTTATAGGTCAGAAGCCTTATCCACATTAACACATCTAATTCTTTCAACAACCTTGTGAAGTAGTCACCACTTCACAGATGAGAAAAGAAGTTCAGAGCTGGTAGTAGCAGAATTTAATCTCAACCCGGATCTGAGGACTGGAAAGTGTAATTCATTTTTTTTTTTTTCCACTCTGTTTCTTCTTCCTTTTCCTCCTCCTCTGCCCTTGTATTATTGGCACCACCACAGTATTGTCTATGAACTGTTTCTGGGGCAAAGTACATTTCTATTCCAGTGAGTTGGGTGTCTTCCCTCCCTATGTACAGAGACACCTCTGCTTATAGAATATTTTATTGATTTTCATCTAAAGGACATTCCAATATAAACTCATGAGCTTTTGAATAGATATATTTTCCACCGTAGTCAAAAATGCATATTCAAAAGTATAGATCAACTACGCATTCTTCAATGCCAACATGTTCTGGCCTGCTCTGCAAAGGAAATGATCCAAGTATTATAAACTTCAACAAATGAGCCGAAACAATTAGTTTCCCTTAGACAGTTAAATAAGATAATAAGCCAGAAGTGCTCCACAATCAGGTTGGTAGAGAAGCAAATTTACTACTTTTATTAGCAGCTTGCTTGTAGATTTTTGTTTGAACTAATGAATATCCTAATAGCTCAGGGGAAAAACAATCCGAACGCTGCAGGCTCAGACCACAGCTCACCAAGGAGCTGGTGTTTAATTGGGAATGGCCAGCTGCACTTACTGCTTCTCTTCAGATTTTTTTTTAAATTTTTAATTTTCTCAGCATAACAGTATTCATTATTTTTGCACCATACCCAGTGCTCCATACAATCCGTGCCCTCTCCAATACCCACCACCTGGATCCTCCAACCTCCCCCCCGCCCCTTCAAAACCCTCAGATTGTTTTTCAGAGTCCATAGTCTCTCATGGGAACTGAAGTAATTCTACCACCCACTTCCTGTCCCCCGCTCCCCACCTTCCCCCAAGTCCTTACTAAAATCCTGTAAGTGCTGTGTTGGAAGAAAATCCCACAGAGCTTCCAGCAGGCTGAGGTATTATTTAAGTATCTGCCAGTTTACCAGCAAAGCGGGGGAGGAGCTCAGCTGGAGGAGTGTCGCAGGTTGGGGTCCAGGAATACCAAGGGGAAGGACCGTGGCCCTGGTAAATTGCACACTATAGATTTCACCAGAGCAAACTTGCTGTGAACTCACGTTATTTTTCAAAGGCGAGCAGCTTTCTCCCTTCTTCCTGATACTTTTCACTGTGTCAGTTAATTATGAAAATCACTGAACACAAGGAATTATTTTGTGCTGTGTTATTACAACAAGACTATACTCTCAACACGTGGTCACTGAATGTCCCAGAGTCTAGCTGTATGACTGACCTGTGAGCTTTTTGGAGGTCATGCGACTGGGTAGTCCATAGGTCAGTTAGTCTTTATGCGTTCTGAGTGATTTGAACAAATTTTTGTTTAGAATGACATGTACTAGAAGTATAAAGCTCTCTGTAGTGACATCATGGTGAAGGAGGGAGGAGGAATGTGTACCCGGCGAGTGTGTTCACTCTGAACGCTTGACCTCCAGATCACAGGTCACCAAGGCAGCCCTTGTTATAATAAGTCCTTTTTGCTTCTGTGTATCTAGGAAGTGTGCATGGGGTAGGAAAGAGTTAACTTTTTTATCCTAAACAAGTGATTAAAAGAACCACCACAGACCTGGAGATGTGGGGATAATTACGAAGTTAATGTTTCCCTTCCTAATGGAAACGGTCTAGATAAATGGTAGCGATGGGACTTCTGGGCAACCTGTACCTTCCACAGAGTCGGCACTTTCACATGAGACTGTGGTGCCGGTAAAAGACAAGTCAAGTTGTGCCTTTTTTTAGGTTTTGAACTTGATGTTTTGAAACTTGGAACATTTCAGGTACCTATTAAGGATATTTAAAGAACAAAACAAAATAAGGTAGCTAGAATCTATAGCCATGTCTCCCAGCTTGGGGGTGCATGAGAATTATAGGGGGGAGGGGGGTATGAGGGGGGAAGTTTGTTAAAAATGTAGACTCCTTGGCCCCTCTCTAGAATATCTGATTTAAGAGGTTTGGGGTGGGGAGCTAAGAGTTGCCTGTTAATATGCAGGCTCAGGAGATAATGGGCCTGGAGGCCGATAGGGTCAGCACTAATGAAAATGGCTTGGTTTACCTGGGTAGAGTTTCATACTAAGAAGTAAAGGAATGTATGGAATTATGGTACCTGATGAGAAACCATTCATTTTCAATTTTGAGATGTTGAACAAGAATCCCTTTGCCCTGACTGCAAAGTGTAGTGCTTTAGAGACAGAGCTCAGTGGGCATCACAGGTCCTAGATCAATTCTCAGGTCCTTTACTAGGTGTGCAACTTTGGGCCCAATGCCTTAGCTTTCTCATCGTAGCATCTACTTCACAGTGTTTTTATGGGTTAATAGCTGATGACTCTAGAGATGATACATGGAGAAGTATGAACTGGTTTTTAAGCACTTTCCATATATTAGCTCCTCTAAAACCCTATCACACATGTACTCTTGTTGTCTTCACTGGACTAATGAGGTTAACTCTAAGCCCCGTGGTTAAAGAGTGGCAAGATTGGGATTCTTATCCAGGTGGGTTGACTGCAGTGTTCGCCTTCATCATCACCTCCCTTGCTATTCTGCATTTCCAATAAAGCATTAGCCCTTCCTCCTTCTCTTTCCTATCTTTTAGCTCCAGGTGAGCCTAACCTAGTTGCTGTTAAGTAAAATGTCAGTTAACAGAGAAATGTCTATTCTGGATGCATATGTATTTCCATTGGTTCAGGAGGTGATTCGGGAGAGAGAGAGCATTGTGGATCCCGAACAGGTGGCTTTCAGCTGGGTCCTTTGCATTTCTAAGTGCTCCAAAGTGTCTGCTCTCAGAAGTCAGCTGTCAGAGAAGAGACACATTGATTGTGGCTCAGCTCAGCTATTTCTATGAATTCTCCTGGGCTTAGCTATGCTAGGTGAGAAGGGGCTGGGTCCACCTCTTCCCAGAGGCAAAGTCTTTGCTAAGCAGGCAAAGTCCTTGCTAGCCACAAGCACAGCCTTTCCTGGAGGTCTCCTTTGGGGACCCTGGAGATAAGTGAGGTGAGGTCGAGGGCCACATAAATGTAGCAGCTGCTAATGATTGAATGTGCCAGGTCCTCCACTCAGCACTTCCCAGACACTCACATTTAATGGTCTCTGCAACCCCACACTTATTTTTAGGACCAGCCCCCCTGCTGGGGCCCTTCTACCTGTGCCCTCTGCACTCCTGAAGAGACTGATTGTTACACACTTGGGGATAGGTTGTCGTAAAGCTGCCCTCTGGCCACCCATCTTTCTGTCTGGTCCTTGTCCAGGCTATACCCTCAGGACTGTTGGCTCTCTCCTTTGCCCTGCCCCGCTCCTCCAACACCACCTGTGTCCTGCCAGGCAGGAGCAGCTTCTCCTTAAATGCTTGCTTGAAGGAGTAGAACTTAAGTTTGCTGAGGTGGTTATGTTTCCTTCTATTTTGCTTGCCTGCTTTTCTGTCACCAGATTGCTCTGGGACCATTGATGCTCTTAACTAAGCTGAGATCTGAGGTGCTTAAAATGCAAAATTCACAAGCAAGCTGGCTGATGCCTGAGGCTGGAAAAGGATGGTCTTCACTTCCAGAATCTCAATTGTGTCACCACCCTCCCCCCACCACCAATAAGAGCTCCTTCATTTTAAGGAGCCAGGTCACAGGATCAAAGAATGAGACTCATCCCAGATGAGGAGAGCTTCCATGTGACTAGACTCTATATCTCCTTCATACCAGCTGAGAACTTAGGGCCTGTATTCAGCAATGAAGAGGGGCCATGTGGGGTGTCTTCCTACCCACTAGCCACTACCTACTTCCTACCCACCTGAGGGTAGCCCCAGGTTCATGAGAAGATGAATCTATGAGGTTACAGAGAAATCTCCAGGATAATTCTGGTTTTTAGTAAGGATGGGAGAATTGAGAATTCCAATGTGGACCTAGAGATGGCAAACAAGTGGGAAAGTTATATTTAGCTCTGGGGGAACCCACAAGTTAGGCAGAAATTATCTTTAGTATTTTAGCCCATTCCCTTTACTCAACACCTAGGTTCTTCCAAGTTCCCTTCAATCTCTCCTTTCCCAACGTATGACAAAGAAACATGACCTTGGAGGTGGTCCCATCGCAGAATTCTTTTCCACCAAGCTCCCATGGTGTTACCACTGAAATGGGCAGGTTCCATAAGTATTCATATCACCTCTAGTCCTTCCCTTTGCTTTAAGAGCAGAGCCTCCCAAGCTGATTGAGGTCTGTAAGAGCGAAGGATGACAATTGTAGGTGTGGTGTGGGAGCCCCAATTACCCCTTAGTTTTCCATTTTGCTCCTGCTCACATCCAGTTGAACTGGACTTGGTATGCTATCTGCATATATATGAGGTATTTTTGTGTTTAAGAAAATAGACCTGCTGGGTGAACCACTTATTCTGGGGGAAAAAAAAAAAAAAAAAGTACCTGCTTTGGGTAGACCAGTTAGAAAATGGTACCCCTTCAGGAGCTGGCACAGTCCTGCTCTGGCCATTGCCTGGCTTGCAGAGAGGAGGCGAGTTTCCACTCTGTACCTGGACTGTGTCCTTGTGCAGGGTACAACCTACACGACAGTTCAGGGCACTCTGCCTCTTGGCCTGAGTGCAGTGGGAAGGATGTTAAGTCTGTATTTGTTATCATTCCCCTGTATCCTCTGGGTCCTGGAATCTTCCAGCTTCTCTTCATTTTTAGCTCAACTCAAAATGCACCTTTTTTTGCACTAGAGCCTAAACCCCTCACTTGGTCATTTTGGAAGTTCCAGTTACTGAGTGTCTTTGGGCCACTAGTCAGATGTTTAGAATGTGACAGAGATGGCAGATCTTTTTCATTTCTTGTCTCTGGAACATGACTATATAAGTAGGAGTAAACCATCAATAGCATCTCAATGACTTATTTATACTACTTATGAAACAAACATTTTTCACTTAGGGCATACAGGGAGCAGCAATGTACCTTGTCCTTCTGTGAGGACAGAGTAGAACACGGAGTTGCTGACTAGTTCTGAGTAACTTCAGCCCTGAATTCTGTCTAGCCCCATGGCACTGCTGATGTCAGAGCGCCGTGCCTTCTCCTGGCTGTTTGATTATTCTCCAGGCATCATGGGTACTGGCCCAGCAGACCTTGAGTCTACCCACCCAGACTTTTTTTTTTTTTTAAAGAAAAATTGGTAAAGAAACACTTCTCTCTCACTGAAAATGCTTCCTGAGTAGAAACTGCTCATTAGTTGTGCTGTCCTGGATCCACCTGCTGATGTGCTCTGTCCCAGGTGAGACAGCCAGTCTGGGAAAACTAGGAAGCACAATATGTGGGCCTTTTGGGCCTTCCTCACCTAAAGTGGTTGTTTTTCTCCTAGGACTCCTCTCCTCACTCCTGGCACCAGTTCAGGTCCTTTTCTTATCCTTGCCTGCAGGCAGGCGTACTGATCTCGAGGAGGGAATTACTGGATAAACCAGATATTAGCTGATGATGACAAAACGTTTACCTCCACATGGGGTGCTGACATTTTAAATTGGGGACTTGCCCCAAATGAATGAGATTGTAATCATTGAAAGAAAAGTAGTGTTCTTTTTGGCACTTCAAGAATCAGTGTCTCCTTTTCTTCAGACTAGGCTTAAGTTTTGGTACTTAAAAATAACCAAAATTTTAGGAGACCCAGAGGCCAGTCAGATTGTACCCAATGACATTTTGTTCTCTGTTTGGACAGAGCCCTGCATTCATGCAGTTCCGTGTATCTTTTATGTATCTGACACCATCTGTGCGATCAACATCTTCCTTGTTGACTCTGCGCAGAGCTTGACCATTCAGATGTTTGGAGTCAGGATGGTCAAGGAGGGTTTGCACACAGCTTGCCATGGTCATTCTACACACTACCCTGAGGTGGACAGGATTGGTGAAGAGGACAGTGTGTTGATGTTCTCACCAGTAACAACTTTAGCTGTAGACATTCTCTGTTCTTTAGTAGCACATTAAACCGCATGCTGCCACAGTGTTGCGCTGAGATTTTTCACAGAAAATTTGCAATTTTCTTTTTAAGGCATTGATGTGAGATTTGTCTTTCTGAAGTAAATGAATTAACCAGATCTTGATGAGCTTTACTTGGGCTTGAGAATGATAGTTAAGTCACTAATTATTTTCATCTTTTTAAGTGAGGAGAATAATTCATTAAACACTTCAGTTAATAAGGGAAGGGTACATGAAAGAAAATTGAACTGCGTGTCTCTTAAAATGAAGAGATTTGCTTCAATTTGGACAGACATCTCTGCCAAATGTTCTTTATTCAACAATATGTATGTATGTTTCGAAGTCTGTGATTTGCTAAGTCATGTGTTACAAGCTGAGCTTATAAGATGGAGGCCATGCATTTTTTTCCCCCTGCTTTCTCTAGAAGCTCCTTCTATAGTGCAAAAGGCAGAATTCTAGAAGTCTGGACTTCGGTTTCCTCAGCGGTAAAATGGGGCTAGTAGTGCAACTACATGTAGTGAGTGAGGATTAAGTAATACTGCAAAGCTGTGAGAACACCGCTTGATATGTAGGAAGTGCTCTCTAAGGGTTTCAACAAAATAGATAAACTGGAGAACATTAATTTGCATTAAAAGCATAGTACACAAATATAGGCATAAATCATCTTACCTCCAGAGTAGAGAAGGTTTTGATGGGAGTGTGATGGTGGGGAGCGGCTCCACTGAGGTCTTGAATGGAACTTCATCTGGGTCTTGAATGATGAGTAAGAGTTCAGCACGTAGAGAAATAGGCAAGGGAGTTTTCTGAAGTGGGAGCAGGAGAAGCTGTCTTTAACTCAAAAAGCCCTGTCTAGAGCATTCTGCCCAGAGGCCTTCCTTCCTACCAGCTCACCCCACTGAGCCTGTTGATAGCGGCCTCCTCTGCAGCTGTTGGTATGCTCCTCTTTTTCAACACTGTCTCACCATTTTGCAACACTTTTCTTCTAATATTCATTCTAACATCATCTTGGTGCTGATTTTCATGCTGGGTGCAGTCACTACCCTCAGAATCTCCTGGAAAAATAAGGGGCTTTCTTTGGACCCAGTGAGTTCCCATAGCACACTGGCTCACTATAGTTTAAAATTACCACTGAAAGAATTTATGCATCTGCATAAAGGAATCCTTCTCATTCCCCTGGCTTTTGACACCAAAGGAATTCTCTTTACTGGTGAGAAAGAGAGAAAGGTATTTCTCGTGTTCACTCTTTCTGTGAGCTCATAAGAGCTGTTCTTTATAGAGCTCGAGGTACCCCAAAGGGAAAAGAATCATTGAATATTATTGATAACAGTTTAGGAAGACTTGAAGCATCTGTCAGTTTCTTTAACTAAACAACTATATGTTATAGCTGTTCACAGTCTATTTGTAGCTTTTGAAGTCTACATATATTTTATCTTCTGTCTGTCCCACTGCTGGGTTCACAGTCCGTACTTTAAATGTAAGAGACTCTCTGGTGTGGGATTGCCCAGGCAGCAGAGGGTGGTTTACGGTAGAAGCAGGATCACAAAGCTGCTTGGCAGTTTTTAATCCTAATGATCCTGTGCTATGGGAAAAAAAAATTAGCCTGGCACCTGTTCTTTAAAACAATCCAAAATTTCTTAATTTGGCCTGTTGTGGTGGTGAATAGGAGTTTTATTTGTAACTCTTTCAGTTATAGGAGAAAACTCAAATATTTAAAATAAGATCCTAAAGAGTTGTGGTCGCGTAATGAGATGTGTATTTTAAAGCTCTTGACCAAGATGAGGACCGTGTGGGAGGGAGGTGTGTGGGGTGCCGGTAGTTGGTGATGAATACTGGCAGCGAAAGACCAACAAGGAGATGACTTCAATAACTTGCCCAGGAAGTTGTAAGAATGCAGCAGTAGTGAGAATGAAGAGAAAGAAAAGCACCAGAGAGGTTTTATTTTCAAGTAGGATTGACAGGATCTGGTGTGTGAGTGCTGGAAAGAGAGAAAAGGGCCTGTGGGGACTCTGAACTTTCTGGCTTGGGTAATGCATGTGGTATTGTTCATGGGGAGAGGAAGAGTGGTGCAAAAACTGGTTTGGGAAGAAAGATGATTTCAATTTTGGATGTGTGGAATTTAGAATACCTGTGAGATGTACATGGAGAGACATGTTCATAGGCACTTGGATAAACAGACTCAATTAAAAAGCTGAAAACGGAACTAGGAGGGACAGCACATAAATCCTGTTGACGCTTTTGACGCTGGATGAGATGGCCCAGGGACCAAGGGATGAGTGAAACTTAGGCAATTGATTTTGTGTATATATTCACATGACCTTTGAGCACTTAACGAGGTCATTATAAAGACATTAACAAATAAGGGGAAAAAGTCTTCTGTGAGGCTATTTGAGTTTAGGTTCAGAATATATGGTCTGTGACAGTAAATGACATCTCAAGGTCCCTTCCCACATGGTGATTCTGTGAGGTCTGGATGAACAAAGGGAGGTATTTTTAAGTGAAGCTCTATTTTGCAATTACAACTGTAAGACGGCAGAGAAATCAGACTTTGGGCTGAGATAGCATTTTTTCTCCTCCCCTCCAATTGAAGCTTCCTTTGAATTTGGAAATCATATCTTTCTTTATCTGGGTCAAGGACTTGAGAAGAAAAGGCTAAGTGCGCTCGGTGCAAAACAGCATGTTCAGATGTTCACATTAATCCCCTTAAACTACTCACCCAGAGAAAGTGGAAGGAAGAAAAGACAAGAATAAAGAAATTTTTCAACAGATGGTTATTTCTTTGTTTTGTTTTGTTTTTCCTGATTACCTTAAACTTGGCTACTATAATCACTTTGAAAAAAAATCATGCCTCTTTGGCAAGTGGATAATCAGTATTAATGGCTTCTGTTGTCTTAGCCATTAAACTCCACTCCCCCACCCCATCTTTGTGGAAAATATTGCCTATTCTCAGGATTTCAGCTTCTTTTGGTTGTTCAAAACCTGTTTAAATGTACCACGAGTACAGCAATCCTTTAAGAATCTATAAGCTGAAAATAGGCAAATCATAAGAAACTCTTAGCAATAGGAAACTATAGTCAGAATGGCTAAAATTGACAAGTCAGGAAATGGCAAATGTTGGCAAGGGTGCAGAGAAAGGGGAAGCCTCCTACACTGTTAGTAGGAATGCAAGCTGGTGAAGCCACTCTGGAAAACAATTGGAAGTTCCTCAAAAAGTTGAAAATAGAGCTACCTATGACCCGGCAATAGCACTAGTGGGTATTTACCCTAAAGATACAAATGTTGTGATCTGAAGGGGCACGAGCACCTGAGTGTTTATAGCAGCAATGTCCACAATAGCCAAACTATGGAAAGAAGCCAGATGTTCATTGACAGATGAATGGATAAAGAAGACATTACACACACACACACACACACACACACACACACACACACAGGAATAATATGCAGCCATCAAAAATGAAATTTTGCCATTTGCAACAATGTGGATGGAACTAGAGAGTATTATGCTAAGCAAAATAAGTCAGTCAGAGAAAAACAATTGTCATATGATGTCAGTGATATGTGGAATTTAAGAAATAAGCCAGAGCATCATAGGGGAAGAGAGGGAAAAATAAAGCAAGGCAAAACCAGAGAGAGAGAGAGAGACAAACCATAAGAGACTCTTAATCATGGGAAACAAACTGCGGGTTGCTGGAGGGAAGGGGCTGGAGGGATGGTGTAACTAGGTTATGGACTTTAAGGAGGGCATGTGATGTAATGAGCATTGGGTACTGTATATGAATCACAGACCTGTACCTCTGAAACCAATAATACATTATATGTTAATTTAGAAAAATCTCAGTCAGTTACAGAAGTTAAAAATAGAACTACCCTATGACCCAGCAATTGCAATATTAGGTATTTATCCAAAGGATATAGAAATAATTATTTGAAGGGGCACCTGAATGTTTATGTAACAATGTCCACAATAGCCAAACTTTGGAAAGAGCCCAGATGTCCATCAGCAGATGAATGGATAGAGATGTGGTGTATGTATATACAATGGAATATTATTCAAATGTCAAAACATTATAGCTTGCCATTTGCAATGATGTGGTTGGAACTATAGAGGAAATTATGCTAAGTGAAATAAGTCAGTCAGAGACAAATACTGTATGATTTCACTCATATGTGGAATTTAAAAAATAAAACAGATGAACACAGGGAAAGGGAAGGAAAAATAAAGACAGAGAGGGCGGCAAATGGTAAAAGTCTCTTAACCCTAGGAAACAAACTAAGGCTTGCTAGATGGGAGGTGGGTGGGGGTATAGGGTAATTGGGTGATAGGCCTTTAAGGAGGGCATTTGATGGAATGAGCTCTGGGTGTTATATGCAACTGATGATTTACTAAATTACTAAATACTACCCCTGAAATTAGTAGTACAGTATGTTAACTAAATTGAATTTAAATGAAAAATAAAATGAAATCTCATTCAATTACAAAAAACTTCAATAGGTAGAACTCAATGCTAAAAAGTATACAGTGATTTTTTTTTTTTTTTTTTTTTTTTACTCTTGGATTGCAGTGAAAGTGGGCCAGGTTTTTTAATAAGTAACAAAATAATATACTTAGAGTAAAAAAAAAAGTGAACTCTATTTGACTCAGCAACTCAATTTCTCTGAAGTTTAAGGAAATATTCTAAAAGAAAAATAAAATGCACCTACTTGAAACTTTCCATTTTAGTATTATCTATAGAGAGCAATTAGGAAGAAAAAAGTATCTCCACTGATTCAAAATTTACTTTAGAAATTATGGATTTTGACTCAGTATAATTTAAAATTACTGAAGCTGGTAATCATTAAGACTGTAAGGAAACAGGAAAACTGGTTGATAGACACTTAAGGAGAGGAAGTAATATAAAGAGGCAATCTTTATTTTATACCTTGTTGTAATTTCAACCACAAGGAAAAGTATTTTGCTCTTTCTGTTTCTCTTTGGCCGGAAGTGAGCTTTTTGCAGCTAGCAGCTCTTTGTCATTCAGTAAATGTTTGCTGATTTGAACCTAATCTGTGCAAATCTAGTACAAATGAAATGGGTGGGAATTTAAACGAACTTTTAACTTAAAAATTCCTACTATATGTAGGACACAAAGACCTATAACATATATGTCAGTTTTTCAGGTATTTTGAAGAAAAACTACATTCCATGATACCATCATAGAAATGCATTTTAAAGGAAATCTATTGTTTATGTATTATATATTGAATTCCAGGTGCAAAATACTGCATTCTGGATATGATGCTATGATATTCTGGATATTAGTATTCTAATTCTAGAAAATAGATAATCACACTTAAAAAATGTATTCACTATTCATCAGGTGATCATAGACCACAAAATACAACGTGTTAATTAGTAAATGAAGTTTCATACCATACATGCAGTTCTTTTTTGGGGAAGGGTGGGGAGAGTATGGGAGAGAGGCAAAGGGAGATGGAGAGAAAGATATCTTAAGCAGGCTGTGCACCCAGTGCAGATCCCATGGTAGGGTTTGATCTTATGATCCTGAGATCATGACCCAAGCCAAAATCAAGACTCAGGTGCTTAACCAACTGAGACACCCAGGTGCCCAACCATATATGCAGTTCTATAAAAAAACAAATAGTAGTAATGCATTGCAGAAAGATGGTTAATTTTAAAGCAAGTCAAGTTATATACACTTAAAGAATTCCTCTATAGTACATACAGTTAGAACTAATAGATCACTACAGCCAGTACAAAGTAAGCTAACACCGACAAAAGGAGTGACTTCTTTTGCAAGAACCCTTGTTGCTATTGACATATTGACCTGCAGAATTCTTTGTTGCAAGGTGGGAGTGTGGGGCTGTTAAGGGAACTGTAGAAGTTTAGCTGTGTTCCTGGTCTCTGTCAACAACTAGAAGCCAGCAGCACCCCCCCTTGATTGTGCCAACAAAAGTGTCTCTAGACATTGCCAAATGTCCCCTGGGGATCCAAATCACTTCCGGACAAAAACTAAATGATGTAGGAAAGATATTAGGGTTCGAAGATGACAGCCAAGAAAGAATTCTTGAGATGCCTTTGGTGTAAAAACGTGCTTTTATTAAAGCACAGGGACAGGACCTTTGGGCAGAAAGAGCTGCACTGGGGTCATGAAGAGTGGCTGATTATATACTTTCAAGTTGGGAGGGAGTTAGGGATAACTAAGGAATTTTGAAAGCAAAGTTTCCAGGAGCTTGACAGGCCTAGCTGTTGTTAGGAAAAGGTCATGTATTACTGTCTTAGTCATGAGACCCTTCTGACGTATATTGGTGGGTCATATGCTTGGGGGATGATTGCCAACATATATCTTGGGATAAAGATAAAGGAAGTTTCCAGGGGAATTTTTAATGTGTTGAAGTAGACTTACAGGATCCTGGGGGTTGGGCTAAGATTGCCTTTTGCCCTCAGCAAAGTATTAACATCTAGGCAGCTGATTCCTAGAGAAATGTCACTCTGCGGGTTTCAAGAACTTGCAAATGGGCTCTAAGTATTAAGGAAACTTAATTTTTCTTTTGTGTTTGTTTTTCATATCATTAGGTATTTCAGTAAAAATGAATGTATATATGTATATATGTAATCAGCATATAACAAACAGAAGAATTTAATTGAAATAGAAATACAACAGTTGCTTTGGCTCCCGGATAATGGTAGGAACAGATGTAGATCTAATCTAACATGTTCCAGGTATAACCCCTAATTTCCATCTTAAGAAGATGGGATTCTGTTAGGAAAATAATTACTAATATGGACTTCAGAGTGGTGATGTTTCATGTTTTGCTTTGTTTATTCTAGTTCTAGCCTTAAGTGCTTGCCCTCCGTGCAAAATAACAACTCAGTTGATGAAAAGTCAGATTTTCAGATTTCAGGTTTGTCCCTCTCTTCCTCATCCACCTTCTCTTTCTCTTTTTCTTTGTTTTCTTTTTTGTGTGTGTGTGTGAAAAATTTGTGTCTCCTATTCTGGCACATACTGTAGTTTTAGAGACATGATGTAAAAAATGTCAACTATGTGCTATTTCCCTCCCGATTGTACATGGTGATGCATTTCTGCCTGTGGACATAGGAGCATCTTTGTCCCAGAGCCTCAGCCATGCAGGGTCTGCCAGAGCCCCTTCTATCCTGTAGGAGTCATAAAGAAAACACAGTTTGTTCAAAAAGAAAAAAAAAAAGAATAAAAACCTTGAAGTCACCTAGACATTACTGCAACTCTGTTTCTGAAATAAATCTGAATAATTAACAAATTATTAGAATAATAATTATTAGAGTAAATAAATAATTCTGAAATAAATCAGCCAAAAGTATCCTTAGAAAGCCTCTTAATCTCTAAAACTCATTTATTTTTTAAAACCGGGTTAATAATACAACATTGTATGGTTATGGGAGAAGCTAAAAGGGTGATTTTCATGACCAACCTGGCACCGCACCCAGGCATGTCGTAGGCAGTTATGATGATAGTTTCCTTCCTATCTTCTTTCTTCTATGAAAGGTGCTTCACCAAAGCACCAGTGTCTTCTAAAGCAGCTCACGCCTTGCTGTATTAGTTTTTTTGGGCTGCCATAACAAAGGACCACAAACTGACTGACTTAACAGAAATATGTTTACTCAGTTTTGAAACCTAGAAGTCCAAGACCAAGGTGTCAGGAAGTTAGGTTCCTTCTGGGGCTTTTCTCCTTGGCTTATATATGGCTGTCTTCTCACTGTGTCTTCACATAGTCTTAATTCTGCCTATAGTTTGTATCCAGCTTTCCTCTTAGAAGGACATCAGTCATATGGGATTAGGGCCCATTCTAATTATCTCATTTTAACTTTATTGCCTGTTTAAAGACCCTATCTCCAGGTATAGTTACAGTCTGAGGCAGACTTGGACGCAGGACTTGGACCTGCACATATTAATGTTTGGTAGGACACAGTTCAACCCATGCCCGACCCTCTTCACTTAACTATTTTAGATTTTAGAGAAGTATTACAAGAAGTATTTTAGAGAAGCATTCCAAAGAGAAGCTCTGCTAAGATCCCAGCCAAATCTATACCGATGATACTTCACCATTTACTATTGTCTGCATTGTCTCTCCCTATGTGTTTTAAATGTTTTTGCAGTAGTTACAAATTCACACACATAGATAAAATAGAGTTGACATGTTTAGTGAATATGCTATTCATTCTTTTAATCTTTACTCACACATGGAATGGGTCTGTCCACACACATCTATTGAGCATTCACTATGTCCCAGGCATTGCCTTAGGCCCTGGGAGATGAGAATAACCCATCATATTTGCCTTTGGGAGCTTAGTCAAGAGAGGAAGGAGGGAGTCAGAGAAAGAGGGACTCGGATAATTCTGAAACAATATAGTTGTGCAAAAAGGAGATAAGCACAAGATACTACATTAAATTAAACAACGGTGTTATTCTAATATTAGAAATGCAATAGGAAAATTTCCTATGCAGAATGAGGCTGAGAGATAAGGGTTAGGTTTTTGAAACTATAGTTACCTAACTCTTAACCATCTCCTAAAATAGATCTAACCTAGAGTACTAGCTTGTTTTGAGAATAAAAGCCTGAAGTTTAGCCATTCTGGAATTCTCTCTGCCTAGAAATAAAATTGACCCTTTCTATTTATAATGGTGTGATTTATACTTATAAATTTATATCTTAGATTTAAAGATAGCATAAAGATGCAGTATCTTAAAATTATGAGTTCATGTATCAAATACCAAAGTGCCAAAATAAAAAAAATAATAATAATAACAAGAGTGCTAGAAGGTGGGAATAATAACATAAGCATTGAATGCTGGATTCCAAATCACAGTTTTGGTTACATGAGCATCAGGTGGGAAGGAGAGTGAAGCGATCTGATTGAGAGGTATCAGGTGGTAAGCAATCATGGGCCTTCTTTGGGGAACACTAGGAAAGAGGAGTCCAGAAGACCAAAAAGGGCAAGCTGCAGTGAGCTTTTTTATAATCATAAGGGAGAGTATTGCAGTAACCAGGAGCAACAGTCTCTGTGGGTATTTGTAGGGAAAGGAAAGTGCCTTCTATAGCCATTGTCCTCCGTGACTTCTGTGAAGATGGTGGGCATGGGTAAGGAGTAAAATTTTTTAAATTACTTTATTTTTAGAGAGGGAAGGGAGGTCAGAGGGATGGAGGGGAGAGAGAGAGAGAGAGAATTGCACGTAGGCTGCTTGTCCAGTGTGGAACCTGATGTGGGGCTTGATCTTGAAATCCCGAGATATGACTTAAGCCAAAATCAAGAGTTGGACACTCAACTGATTGAGTCACACAGGCACCCCGAGAATTAAAATTTTAATTTTTTTTTTTAAAAGATCAGTCTTAGGTTCATAGGAAAATCAAGAAGATACAGGTATTTCCTATATAGCCCATGGCCCCCAGTACACATAAGTCTCCCCCATTATATCATCATCATCACTCACTAGAGTGGTATATTTGTTAACAATCAACAAAACCTACACTGATAAATTATCATCACCCAGAATCCATATGAACCCCACTGGGGCATTGGGGTTCATTCCTAGTGTATAATGCTATATATCCACCATTATAGTACCATACAGAGTAGTTTCAGTGCCCTAAAAATTCTCTGCACTCCACCTACTCATCCCTTTCTCCTCACTAGCCCCTGGAATCCATTGATAATTTTTTTTTAAGCTTTTATTTACTTTCCTGAGTGTGAACATGAGTAGGGGGAAGGGTAGAGGGAGATGCCCCATGGAGCTCCATCACAGGGTCCTGGATCATGACCTGAGCTGAGGACAGACACGTAGCCTGAGTCACTCAGGTGCCCCAACCATTGATCTTATTGTCTTTATAATCTTGCCTTTTTCAGAATGCCATATAGTTGGAATCATATAGTATGTAACTTTCAAAGATTAATTTTTTTCAATCAGTAATATGTTTTGATTCTTCCTGTATTTTCATAGCTTAATAGCTCATTTGTTTTTAGTGCTGAATAACATTCTATTGCTTTGATGTATCACGGATTATTTACCTGTTCACCTACTGAAGGATGCCTTGGTTGCTTCCAAGTTTCGGCAATTATGAATAAAACTTCTATAAATATCCATGTGCAAGCTTTTGTGTTAACAAAAGTCTTTAGCTCCTTTGGGTAAATAACTAAGGAGCATGATTACTGGATTGTATGATAAAAATATATTTAGTTTAGTGTTTTTTTTTCCCCAGATATTTATTTATTCAAGAGGGAGGAAGTGAGAGAGCACAAGCAGGGTAAGGGCAGGGGGAGAAGGAAGAGGAAGCTCCCTCCTGAACAGAGAGCCCAGGGTGGAGCCCAGGACCCTGGGATCATGCATGACTTAAGCTGAAGGCAGCTGCTTAACCTACTGAGCCACCAAGGTTCCCCAAAAGGATATTTCGTTTTTTTAAGAAGCCACCAAACTTTCTTCCAAAGTGGCTGGACCATTCTGCATTCCCACCAACATGGTAGTTCCTGTTGCCCCACACCCTCACCAGCATTTGGAGGGCAGTGTTCTTGATTTTTGTCATGACAATAGGTGTGGATCTCATTGTTTTAATTTGCATTTCTTTGATAACACATGGTATGGAGCATCTTTTTATGTGCTTATTTGCTATCAGAAATCAAGTTTGATTGAGTTTACACAAGCTCTGCTTTATCATGTTGTGAAAGGGAGGCTGCCAGTCATTCTTCTGAGACCTAGAAAGCTGTGAAGAATTGTGGATGTCCACAGAAGCAATAGTTATTTTCAAACACCACAATTATCAGTGAGTAATTGTTATCTGTAAAGCCAGCTGTAGTTCGCTTCAGCTGAAATGTCCTTACTGTCACCTTTCAAATCGATTTATTCCTGAGTGGCAGCCAGACATGCCTAGGTTTGCTCTTTTACCTTTTACAGGAAGTCCCAGGTAGGAAAATCAGTTTCTATTTTAGTGCAGGATCTGGAAACAGACCTACAGGAGAATAGGTGAAGGTGGTCAGGGGTGAGAAACGCTCTGACTGGCTCTCCACATAATTTAATTACTTTGGGTGTTGAGTTTTATTCCTGTGGAAAGGTATAGACACTGCTGTTGGCTTAATCATGATGCTCTGAAACTGCCTGGTTGTTTGCAAAATATTTTGAGCACCTTGGAAAAGTGGCATCATTTGTGTACAAAATATAACTAAATGTGTTGTTTGCCAAATAATTCAGAGAAAGGTTCAGTTGACTTTCTTTGCTTTGCTGATTTAGAAGCTTTTTCTTCAAAGTATAAGTAATGATTCTTTTGCTTAAATGTAGCTCTGGGCACAGTTACAAATTTTCAGCATGTTTTTGGCTTTTAATAATTTACATCCACTATTCAGCAATTTGGCATTTTTGTTGATTTTTTTTTCCCTAATGCAAAGTGTAATTTGTTAAATGTTTTTGCTGGTAGTAAAATATGGTTACTTTGAATAATGTTGCTGCTACTGTAGGTAAAAGGAAAATAGTTTTGCTGATACCTAAGTAGGTGGGGGAGGGGAGACAAAGATGACATGTATTTTTGCTAAATATTAGTTGAATACAGAAGAGGGGGAATATTTGTCTTGATTCTGGAAATGGATGTATCCTGCATGTACCTGTACCTGGTAATAAGGCTTAATAGTATTCATGTAGCGTTTATATTCACCACAAACTACAAGCCATAGCATCTTCCCCCGCTGTCCTTTCCTGCGGTTTGCCTCCCTGCTTTCCTTCCACAGATGGTTTGCAAGTATCAGTTATGTGCCAGATGCATATTGCCAACATTCAGGCAATGCTTGCTGTTCTTAAAAGGTATGTAAAATCATCTGTTTTTACAATAGGGAAACTCAAATTTTATGGTTTAATATCTTGACCAGGGTCAGTAGTTACAGAACAGTTGCTGTGTGTCACTTTGCATATTCTAAAGAAAGAGGGGAGTTCAGATACTGATCTTAAGGAGATTTATAACCTTAATGGGGAGCCATAAAAAAGTCATAAATATATAAAGAAATCCAATGGGTAAATGGGTAAATGCAGCAAAAGCAACAGACTATAGAAGATTTGACTCCTCCATTCCAATGAGGCATTTTTATCCAGTGGATAAAAATATTTGATTTCTTATTTCAGGATTCATGTGGTAGTTTTTGCTTATTTCAAGATAAAATATTTTTTAAAACATTTTTACTTTTGCACTCACAAAAGTTTTCTGTGGACTAATTTAGGAAAACTAGGACCTGTGCATTTTAGAAGGTAAATCATTCAGAATAAAAATAACTGCAGTTTGGAGACAAGAAATGTCACAGGCAGGATGATTTGTTTGTCAAAAGTGTCATCCAGAGAGTAGAGAGACTCAGAACTCAGAGCTGAGCTGGACACAATACTGTGAGCTGTCAGCGGGGGAAGAGAATTCTTGTGATCCTCAGGGAACAGCTATTGTAGGAATAGGCGCAAAGGAGTGGGGAAACCTTTCATGTACAATGAATGTTATCAGCAGAGCTGACCAAGCCTACTACCTTAGCCATGTGGGAAGAAATGGTTTCTGGTCGAGTTACGGAGGGAAGATGAGACGGCAGAGGAGGGCCAGATTCAGAAGGTCCTTCAACTTAAGCAGGGAGTGTTGTCTTTTTTCTGTAAACACTAGACAGTCTGCATAATGATGGCGAGAGGTGAGTGACCAGCCACAAAGTGCAGGTGCTATGTTTACATTGTTAATACCAAGCTTAAAACAACAGCTACCTTTTTGACCTTGCATCTTTGTGGTTGAAATGATGCCAATACAGTGTGTTTCTCAGACTGTGGTTATTCGTAGGCACCGTACAGTTTTCATTGTGTTTTAGGATAGCTCATGGTTTACACATACCTTTGACAAAGTAACACAGGGGGGCTAGGGAAAAAGAGCCATAGATTGTTTTTTTCTTAATCTTCTAAGCTAGTCTAAATTTGTAGAAGAGGTTCATTGGCTCCAAGAAGAAATTCTCCATCAACACTCCCAATTTATGGACAAACCCATAAGTCACCATCCTGACACTGAAGCCAGAAGGAACCAACATAGATAGGAGGAGTCATGTGTCCAAAAATTGAGCTACCTAAAGATGATTCATGAGTCTTTACATTCATTAATTTATTCACTTCACTCGTTCATGCGTGAGTCACCTGTTTATGGCTGGGTTTCAAGTGTGTCATGGCCAGACTTTTTCCTAAATCTTAATGGGAGACTTGTGATTCAGTATTTCAAAATAGTTATTTAAAATACAACTACTATATATAGATGCTATCCTTGGAAATTTTAATATACCCAACCTAATGAAGTGGAGGAGAGATAGCAGATGAAAATGGCTCATGAGAAATCTTGAAAAAAGACTGTATATAGAGAAAAATTTTCAGTGTATTTCCAGGGACGGGTATGCTGGCTGGCTGTCAGCATGCCATGTGTTGAAGATTTATTTTTGAATCCCTAGCATGTAGCCCAGGTAGGTAGTTAGGGCACACTAGATGTTTGTTGAACTGAACTAATATGAGAGCTATGGGAATTAGGCTGGCAAGACTGAAAAATCTTGCCCAGGAGACCCCCTGCTCATGTTAAGCACTGAGTAATGCACATAATGTCCTAAATCAGGGTTCTAACTGAGAGGTAGAAATGTTGCCATAGTAATTGAATACTGGTGAGTTTTTGCTTCACTTTAGCCTAAAAACTAAACCATGTAGTGCTCATGATTTCTAAAAGGATGAAATTCATGCCCAACTAAATATGCTACTAAATAAAAGGCTATTTAATGCCAGCACATCTTTCATGCTTCCTGAATTATTCTTTCACCCTACTTTCCACATTCCCTCCTGTCCCTCTAAAGTAACAACTGTGGATACCGGCAATTGTGATGACAGCAGTTGGCTAGTGCATCACTGGGCTGGTGGGCGGTGGAAACCATGGTTATGAACAACCCTGCTTTTAGGGGAGCGAATGCATCTGGAACTGGTCACCTCTCATGGCCATCAGTGTCTTCACTTACTTTTAAGTTTGGAAGGCCATTTGAGTCTAAAATGCATCACTTCCTGGATATCTTTCTGACTTGACTTTGGGGTAAAACAAGAGTGGTAATTTAGAAAATTTCTGAAATAATACTTGTGGGGATTGAGCTGATTGGAATTATGCAGAGATAATCATGTGTGTCCCAGCAAAAAGGTGAGGTATTGACAATATCTGTGTATAACTTACCACTAAACTGCCCCAGAATGGTCCCTTTATACAAACTGGCAGAAGTTAGAGATGATCGAGGTAGTTTGTAAGGGTTTTGTATCTGTAAGTTATCTTTGTCTTAGATTTTCAGTACAGAAACAATATGTTTATACTCCCAGGTAAGAGTGAGCTCTGCGTCCATTATTATTTCCTTTGTATTCCTGTCCTTTTTTTTTTTTTTTAAACATTCCATGACCTTTTCAGTTACGATCTCCGTATAAGTATGGTGGGCATCCTATTCATTCATTTCCTCTAGGATAGCTGCAAAATGGTGAATGACACGGCAGCCTGTGGGCTATGGTAGATTGTGCTACCATCTTAAGTAGAGTGTTTAAACAGAGCAACTTCTCTTGGCCCACCTCCCCTTTTCTTCGAACTGTAGGGACTTTACCAAATTAAGAATAATATCACACATTTAACTTACTGTTTTATGAAGTGATTCCCAAGGTCCAAGTTGTTTAGGCTGCTTCTTTGCCATAGCAATTATGTAGCCTCCATTCAGGAGATGCTAGGAAGAAGGAATCCAAACAGGGTCTCTTGATCTTGGTCCTTACCTTTGAAGATAGATAAATTCATTTGTCTCTAACTTGGCAGAGATTGAAAGAATATGTAAGATTTCTTCTGCACTGTTCCCTGAGTTGAGATGCTTGGACAGAAAATCCCCCCAAATAAAGTAATTTGAATTGATTTTAATTTCTCAGAATTGGTGTATTGGTTTCCTAGGGCTGCCATAATGGAATACCAGACATGGGGTGGCTTAAACAGTGGAAGTTTTTTTCCTCATAGTTCTGGAGGCTGGAAGTCCAAGATCAAGATGTCAGAAGGTTTGGTTTCTATTGGGGCATCTGTCCTTGGCTTATAGACAGCTATCTTTTTGCTGTGTCTTCTGATGACCTTTTATCTGTGCTAACATCCCTGATGTCTCTTCTTAATAGGACACCAGTCAGATTAAGGCCCAATCCTTGTGACTTCATTTAACCTTAATTACTTCTCTAAAGGCCCTATCTCAAAAGCAGTCACATTCTAAGGTACTGGAG
This sequence comes from Mustela erminea, assembly GCF_009829155.1. Lineage (NCBI taxonomy): Eukaryota > Metazoa > Chordata > Mammalia > Carnivora > Mustelidae > Mustela > Mustela erminea. The sequence goes on from NC_045618.1 coordinate 109,596,576, forward strand.
GATTAGGGCTTCAACCTATGAATTTCGGGGAGATATAATTCCTTAATAGTTGACTATACCAATTTTTTCTGTGCTCACAATGTAGAGTATACAATGTGGGAAACCATCAAACCATGTTGTTTCAGATACTGAGACTTACTATTATTCTGTTTCTTAAAATAAGAAGAACCCTTATTTATTTTAAATTCACCCTGAACTATATATAGGCCATAAAAAATCTCATTATTATTTTATAAAGAGCAAGGGAATGTTCTTCTCTTACATACTATCCCACTTAAATTCTCCTAAGTGCTTCCTACAAACTGACCTCCTTCCACACTCACATAAAAACTCTCAGCTGTGAAATGGGGCAACTAAAAGCCTTTAACTTGTCCTAAGTCCCACAGTGCCTAGCCTATGAAGTAGATTGTCAAACAGATGAGCCTATACTTATAGGAAGTTGACTCAATCCTAAAAAAAAAAAAAGAAAAAAAGAAACAAACACTAGGTTTTTCACTGAAATGAACATATACATTGTTTTTCTAAACTATTAAAGGTTAACATTAGACATGTCAGATACTGGTAACTTGATGGGAAAATGTCAGATACTATTCTACAGGTTGATGGAGAACATAAGGTACAGTTTTAAGTCCAAAGTAAATTTTTCAGTCAAATTGTTTTTTACAGATTTCTTCTAACAAGAGTACCCTTAACAGGCAGTAGTGTTACACATATTTATGCTTCAATGTATTTGTTATCTATTAATTGTAATTTCCCAAGGCTATTAACTTGCGATTTGTTCTGACTTGTACTATGTATTTTTTGCCAAATATTTGAATATTGTTAATCGTTCAAATAATGTATCGAAACACTGAGCTGTGATACTTGGTTATTGAACAGCTGTTTTCTGGAATACAGTTGATGATAGAAAGTGACAGGTCATTGTCTTTGTAGGCAGTAGAGTCCTTTCATCTTTTCCATTCAGATGATTCAATGTTCATTGTACAAACATAATGAAGAGGATACTAGACTTACTTCAGCAACTCTAGGGATACAGTCCTTTTGAATTCTAGATTGTGAAGTCCCTTACTTGAATATGCTTAATGAGATAATCTGAGCAATATATTCTAATTTAATTTTAACTCAGTATTCAGGATTTGCTATTCATGAAACACATAACCTGATTTAAAAAAAAATCAATGAATTTGATAATATCTTGAAACCTTATTTCATTCTCTCTGGAGTTGTCATGGCAACAGAGAAACCAGGGTGCTACGGGGGAGATGTGATTTTAGACTTCTGCTGCAGTTATTCCTGTGTGTAGTCTACAGAGAATAATGTGATGGCTGTTTTACTCAAAAAATTACATTTATTATGCATTATGCTAGTATAGCAGTCATGGAGAGCTCAGATTCTATAAAATGCCTGGCCTTACCACTCTACCTAGTAAGCTGGGATCAGGTTTTCTTTTTCCTCTCGAAGTTTCTGTTCAGTGACTAGTGGGATTACTTTTGATACGTATAGTATCCAGCTAGGGGTATTAGATCTTGAAACAAACAGGATGGATAATACATAATTGAAACAATTGAATTTATGAATGGTTATGGTAACACTTGAATTACACACTTCCTACAGGAATATGAAGTCATCCTTGATTACAGATCCTGCCCTACAGATGATCTGAGAAGCTCGCTGTCTCATCCCAATTGTTGGGACCCCTGAGCCTGCCTGGCCGTGGCTCACTGTCCACCTACACAGTATGACAGCTTTCCCACTTGGCATGCAAATCCTCATGACACCAGTTTCTTTGCTCATTTATTTATTTTCTTTTTCCTTCTTTCCTGTCTTCTAGCTCCCTTCCTCCATTTTCTTCCCTCTCCTTCTCTGGCCCCATGCCCTGCCTCCTCCCTCCCTCCCTTCTTTCTTCAGATGCTTTATATAGTACATTCACTGCACTGAGTTTACCTACCGCTCTGTACGGCCCTCAACTCCGGGTTAATTCCACTTGGCTAAACAGACTCAGTTTCTCTCTGTTTCCACCTTCCCTCACTCTCCTCCTCCCTCACTGAACTCAGAACCACAGGTTGATGTGTCCAGTGGCTACTCACTTTATAATGCCAGCTCTGTACTCAGAGTAGATGGAGTGCTTGTGGAAAAGCCTAAATGTATGCTGCAGAATTGTATGCAAAAGCTGGAGTCAGAGAACTATAGGAAAAATTTAACCCCATAGGAGTTAGCAGAAATCATGAAGAAGGTTTTAGTCATTACAAAGTGGAGAATTGGCAGCACTCTGAGCCAGTCAGACCTAGATTTTCAAGGGATAAGGGAACTCTGACAAATGTGTGTTACACAAATGTAAGACAGAAAAAGGCAAGTCTTTAAACACGTCTTATTCATTTTATTTTATTTTTTAGAGAATGAGGGGGGAGGTAAAGAGGAAGAGGGGAGGGGAACAGAATCTTAAGCAGGCTCCATGCCTAGCATGGAGTCTGTTTTGGGGCTTGATCTCATGACCCTGAGATCATGACTTGAGCTGAAATCAAAAGTTGGACACTTAATGGACACAGGTGCCCCAAATTTAAACATATTTTAAGAAAATGTGTACCAGTGCAGCAAAAGATGGGCTTATGAGTGCTTCCTTGCAATATGTGTCTATTAGAAATATGCCATGTTAAAAATGTTCTTTATTCAACTCAAACTGAAATAGTTCACCTACCTTGATTTCCTGAGAGCGTTTCCCCCCATTAATTTGGAGTCCAGGTTAAATTGGAGTCCAGAACAATTGTAAACTGGGACAGGAATAAAAAAAAGAAACATTTTCTTGGTAAGTGATAATGCTTAACATTCATAGATTATGGTCCAGATACAAGGTGTTAAAAGAAGTTATACCTGCAGATTATAAGAGTGTTAGGAATGTCTCTATTGCCACATTAAACATTGATTGGAAAGATTCATTTTCTTGTTTCTCCATTTAAATAAACCATAGTCCCTTGTTAATCCTGTTAATTATTGAAGTCTTCTGTATTTCATGGCTGCCTGATATATGCCTATAGTGGAGCATTTGGACAAAATGCCACAGTAGATTTAGATACTACCTAAGAAATTCATACTGCAAAATGCAGTGAATGGCAAAGACATTTTCACTGAAAACAGACAATATGAAAAATTAAAGATGATTAAAAGACTTGAATTGATAAGTTCAACCCTATGCTGGCATAATTAGGTCTAAGTTTTTGACACACTGAACGTGTTAGCTTTCCCAATTGGCAGTTGTATAGTAATAATAGCTGTTCACTTATTAAAAGAATTAAAGCAACTTCCAAAATATAATCACTTAATTCTTAGTCAATTTTCTGTTTACTGGAATGGAATAATGGACAGCGGTCTTGGTTCTATACTGACAGTTTATATGAAGTGAGTGAGGAATCACTAGAAGGTTTAAAAATGTGTGGCCAAAGAAATCTCTTAATATATGGAAAAGAGTGGAAACAAGAGGACAAATGTTTGATGAAGGTGTTAATGAAGTAAGTATCTTAATATTTATGGGCATCACTGTGTTGTTAGGAAGGCAAAGTCTCCCGCTTTCCTTTATCTTCCCTGATTTTCCACACACCAAAGCATCAAGATACGTGGAGTACTGGGCAGATGCAAGCTATGGCAAGCACTAAGTGTGGTACAAACATTCCATCTAGATATCTAATAAACATTTCATGATTAATATGTCCCAAACTGAACTTATCCTCCAAATTTGTACCATCAATGTCTTTCCCATCTTAGTTGATGCCAAATCTTTTTGCCCAGGCAAAGCAGTGTGTCTTAAAAAGGAAACAACATATAGCTGTCCAGTTTTCCCAACACCATTTATTGAAAAGACTGTCTTTTTTCCACTATATATGGCAACACATGGAATGGGAGAAGATATTTGCAAATGACAGTACAGACAAATGGTTGATATCCAGGATCTATAAAGAACTTCTCAAACTCAACACACACAAAACAGATAATCCTATCAAAAAATGGGCAGAAGATATGAACAGACACTTCTCCAATGACGACATACAAATGGCTATCAGACACATGAAAAAATGTTCATCATCACATGTATGTATATGTATATACATACATACAATATTTTCTTTATCCATTCATCTGTTGATGGACATCTAGGTTCTTTCCATAGTTTGGCTATTGTGGACATTGCTGCTATAAACATTGGGGTGCACCTGCCCCTTCAGATCACTACGTTTGTATCTTTAGGGTAAATACCCAGTAATGCAATTGCTGGATCATAGGGTAGCTCTATTTTCAACTTTCTGAGGAACCTCCATACTGTTTTCCAGAGTGAAAAACACAGCTTGCATTCCCATCAACAGTGTAGGAGGGTTCCCCTTTCTCCGAATCCTCGCCAACATCTACCATTTCCTGACTTGTTAATTTTAACCATTCTGACCTGTATGAGATGGTATCTCATTGTGGTTTTGATTTGTATTTCCCTGATGCCAAGTGATGTTGAGCACTTTTTCATGTGTCTGTTGGCCATTTGAATGCTTTCTTTGCAGAAATGTCCCATAATTCTTGATTGAATTATTTGTTCTTTGGGTATTGAGTTTGGTAAATCTTGGATACTAGCCCTTTATCTGATATGTCATCTGCAAATATCTTCTCCCATTCTATAAGTTGTCTTTTGGTTTTGTTGACTATTTCCTTTGCCATGCAAAAGCTTTTTACCTTGATGAAATCCCAATAGTTCATTTTTGCCTTTGTTTCCCTTGCCTTTGGTGATGTGTCTAGGAGTAAGTGGCTGTGTATGTTCTCCTCAAGGATTTTGATGGATTTCTATACTATGCCTGTCTTGCTGTTTTTTTTTAGAAACACATAGCTTATTTGGTTTCATAGATTTCTTCATATTCCCCATTTAGTCATTCACTACATTCTGTAGCTTCTTCATTCACCATGTCTTAAAGCTGTCCCTAACTTGATTCCGTGACTATTGCTCTGATTCAGACTTCCATTATCTCTTATATGAAGTATTATAATGCAGTGGTTTTATTAGTACTGATTGCACTAATTGTTCTAATGTCCAGTAATTCTGGATGAATTTATGGGGGTTCGGTGTGAACAACTGAGAGTTACAAACTCCAAGAAGATCCAGTGAGGGGTCCACACAATACTATGAGATTGACCTCCAGGAATTAAGCCATTTTCCTGAAGTAACTATCAGGAAAAAAAAAAATCTTGTGCTTTTGGCAGGGAGAAGGGCAAAGGAAACATTTAAGAATGCCACACCACCATGTTCTTAACAAGGTCTGCCCTCATGGGAAACTCATTAACCAGAGCCTAACCAGCTGAGGTATTAGTAGAACCTAAATGACCCAGGAAAAAGGAAATAAATACCCAACTCCAGCCCCTACTCTAGCCATCATGTCCCACCCAAGGGGCGGGTGCAGAAAAAACCAAACAAACAAAAAACAACTAAGAAAGTAGAGAAGATGGGATCATAAATGCTTAATTAAAACCACAAAAGGAAAATAGTTTAAGACAAAAATAGGAACAAAGAAAAATGGCAACAAATATAAAATAGTAACAAATATGGTAGATATTAATCCAACTATATCCATAATCACTTTGAACATTAATGGTCTAAAGGAACCAAATAAAAGACAGGAATTATCAGAGTGGGCCAGAATACAAGACTCAACTATATGTTTTCTACAAGAAACCCACTTGAAATATAAAGACACAGATAGTCTAAAAGTAAATGGATGGAGAAATACCATGCTAACACTAATGAAAAGAATGCAGGAGTAGCTGTATTAACTTCAGGCAGAGAAAACTTCAAAGCAAGGAATGGCATCACATATAAAGAGAGGTATTACATAATGATAAAGGGATCAATTCTCCAGGATACAACAGTACTCAAGGTGTCTGCTTATAATAACAGAGCATCAAAATATGTAAGGCAAAAACTGATAGAAAGGAAAATTAAAAGTCTCTAACTTTAATAAAGCATTCATCAACATGTTTCTATCAGAAGTGGCACTAGTAGGTATTTACCCCAAAGATACAGATGTAATGAATATAAGGAGCACATGCACCCCAGTGTTCATAGCAGCAATGTCCACAATAGACAAACTGTGGAAGGAGCCAAGATGTCCTTGAACAGATAAATCAATAAAGAAGATGTGGTTTTTATATATAATGGAATATTACTCAGCCATCAAAAAGATGGAACTGGCAGGGATTATGCTGAGTGAAATAAGTCAAACTCAGAAAGACAATTATCATATGGTTTCACTCATAAATGGAACATAAGGAACAGTGCAGGGGACCACAGCGGGGAAGGGAGGGAAAACTGAATGGGAAGAAATCAGAGAGGGAGACAAACCATGAGGAGACTATGGACTCTGGGAAACAAACCGAAGGTTACTGAAGGCAGTGGGTGGGGGAAGGGGTAACTGGGTGATGATTATTAAGGAGGGCACATGTTGTGATGAGCACTGGGTGTTATATCCAACTGATTAATTGTTGAACACTACATCAAAAAGTAATGATCTACTGTATGTTGACTAACTGAACATAAAAAAAAAAAAAGAAATGGACTGATCTAGCAGGCAGGAAATCAGTGAGGACATAGTTGAACTCAACCCCATCTGTCAACTGGATGTAATGGACACCTATCAAGTATTTCATCCAACAGAAAACACATTTTTTTCAAGCTCAAGATGGACCACATTTTGAGCTTTAAAATACACCTTAAAAAATTTAAAAGAACAAATCACACAGTATCTGCTTCCAGGCCACAGTGGAATTAAACTAAAAGTAACAAAGATAACTGGAAAAAGATGAAAATACATGGAGGTTAAATAATACATTTGTAAGTAACACATAGATTAAAAAAACCCTAGAATTAAATGAAAATGAAAACACAACTTATCAAAATTCGTGAAATGCAGAGTGCTTTAAGGAAAAATGATGACACTGAATGCATATATTAGAATAGAAGATCTGAAGTCAATAATCTAAGTTTCTACTTTAGGAAGTTAGGGGAAGAACAGAAAATTAAATCCAGAGTAAGAAGGAAAGAAATAATAAGAGAGCAGAAATCAATGGAATTGAGAAAAGGAAATTGATAGAGAAGATCAGTGAAACTAAAAGCTATTTCTTCGAAAAGATTAATACAATCAGTAAGACGCCAGTCAGTCTAGAAAATGAGAGAAGGACCTAAAGTACTAATACTATAAATGAAAGAGGACATCTCTTCAGATCCCAGAGACCTTCAAAGTATAATAAAGGAATACTCTTAAAAATTTTATGCCCATAAATTTGATAACCTAGATGAAACAGACCAATTCTTTGAAAGTTACAATCTGCCAAAGCTCACACAAGAATAAACAGAAAATTATAATGTGTCTATATTAAAGAAATTGGAACAATAATTAAGAGCCTTTCAAAACAAAAAGCACCAAGCCCAAATCAGTTCACTAGTGAGTCCTCCCAAACATTTAAGGAAGTTATTATACCCATTCAACACTTTTTTCAGAAAATAGAAGTAGATAAAAATGTTTCCTAACTAATTCTATGAATCTGGCATCACCCTAATACCAAAACCAGACAAAGATATTACAAGAAAACCACAGACCAATATCTCTTCGGAACATAGATGCAAAAATCTTCAACAAAATAGTAGCAAGTCAAATTCAACAATGTTTAAAAAGAATTGTATGCCAGGACAAAGCGGGATTTATCCCCACATATGCCAGCCTGGTTCAACATTCAACAATCAAGCTACAACAATCAAAAGAAGTCCCATGATTATATCAATAAGTACAAAAAAGTCTTGACAAAATCTATCTTCTCATCATAAGAACACTCAGAAAACTAGGAATAGAGGAGAATTTCTCCAGCTCGATAAGGAAGGGTAACCAAAAAGTGAACAATGTCGTTAATGGGGAGAAGTTTCCCTCTAAAATCAGAACAGAACAAGGACTCCTCTTACTACTCCTCTTTATCATATTGCTAGTCCTAGCTAATGCAATAAAACAAAGGGAAATGAGGTATACTGATTGAAAATGCAGAAATAAAACTTTCATTGCTGGCAGATGGTAGGATCTTCAATGTAAAACATCTGAAAGGATTAATAAAAATCCCCTTGGAATTAATAAGCAGTTATAGCAATGTTGTGGGATATGAATCCAATATACAGAAGTCAACTGCTTTCCTATGTATCTGCAATGAACAAGTGAAATGTGCAATTAGAACCAATACCATTTATATTAACTTCCTCAAAAATGAAACACTTAAGTCCAGCAAAATATGTAGAAGATTTTTGAGGAAACTACAAAACTGATGAAACAAATCAAAGAACTAAGTAAATGGAGAGATAGTCTACATCATGAATAGGAAGTCTAATACTGAGACAATGTCAGGTCTCACCTTCATCTACGGATTCAATTCAATCCCAGTTAAAATTCCAGCAACTTTTTTTTTATGGATAACAACAAAATGATTCTAAAGTTTATATGAATAGACAAAAGACTCAGAATAGCCAACGTGATATTGAAGAACAAAGTTGGAGGACCAAAACTACCCAACCTTAAGAATTACTGTAAGACCAGAAATAGACTCCCATAAATGTAGTCAACTGATATTTGCAAAAGAGCAAAGACAATATAATAAAGACAATTTTTTAAACAAATGGTGCTGAAACACCTGGATATCCACATTTTTAAATAAAATTTACAAAACAGATCTTACGTCCGTCACAAAAACTAACTCAAAATGGAGTACAGATTTAACTGTAAAGCACGGAAGAATAAAATTCTTAGACGACAACCTAAGAGAAAACCTAAATGACTTTTGTATGATGATTTCTTAGATAAAACACCAAAGTCTTGATTCATGAGGAAAAGAATCGATAAGCTGGATTTCACGAAAATTAAAAACTTTTACTCTGTAAAAACCCCTTTAAGAGAATTAAACAACAGGCCAGAGATTGGGACAGGGGTGGGGAAGGACTTTGCAAAAGACAAATTTGATTTAAAAAAAAAAAAAAAAAACTCTCATGCAAAATTTGCAAAGGAATCTTAAAATTCAACTTAAAAAACAATCCGATGAAAAATGGGCCAACACCTTAACAGATACCAAACTAATGAAAATATACCAACGGTAAATAAGCATATGAAGGGATGATCCACATCTTATGTCATCAGGGAAATGCAAATTAAAACAATGAGATACTACTACATATCTTTTAGAATAGGCAAAATCTGAAATACAACATCAAATGCCAACAAGGATAGGTAGCAATAGGAACTCTCATTCATTATTAGTATGAATACAAAGTGATTCAGAACTTTAGAATTCAGTTTGGTGGTTGCTTACAATACTCATAATACATTTACTGTATGATTCACAATCAAGTTTCTTGGTATATATACAAAGGAATTGAAAACTTATGACCATACATAAATATGCATGAGAATATTTATAGTAGGTAGCTTCATAATTGCCAAAACTTGGAAGCAACCACAATGTTCTTTAGTAGGTGAATGGATAAATAAACTGTGGTACATCCAGACAATGGAATATAATTCAGTATTAAAAGGAAATGAACTGTCAAACTATGAAAAGATATGGAGGAGCCTTAAATCCCTATTGCTAAGTGAAAGAAGCCAATCTGAAAAGGTTACATACTGTATAATTCATCTACGTGACATTGAGAGAGCTGAGGAGAAGGCGGGCAGAGACATCTTTTCTTCTCCTTAAAGGCTACCTTATGGGATTAGGACCCTACCCTTATGACCTAATTTAACCTTAACTACCTTCTAAAAGATCTTTCTCTAAATATAGTCACAGTGGGATTTACGGTACCACATATGAATTTTGGGAGGGGCACAATTTATTCTACAGCAGCCTACGAAGCTCAACTTAATTGAGCCCCTGTCTACTTCTCTGACCTCATGTTTTGCCACTTTCTCCTCCACTCACCACAGCCCACTACAAGGTTTTTTTTTTTTTTTTTTTTTTTTTTTTGTCTTTTTCCTTGAGAATGCCAGGGACATTGGTGCATCAGTCTTTACATCTGCCTGTGATTTGGCCTGGATACCCTTCTCCAAGAATTTACCATGGTTCATTGATCAGCCCAACAAGTATTCCTCATGTAATATTTCTCTTACCACTCTAGGGACCATTTTTCATTCTTTTTGATTTCCCAGCTTATTTGACTACTCTTTCCTACTTTTGAGGAATTCCTTACATTTTTAGACTTGATGATGTTCTGATTATTTTTTCTACCACTTTTGACAGCTAGAATTCAGATGGCAAACCCATATATACTGGACTTTGAGTTAGAAATTGGGTGCACAAGGAGCTGTGAGGCATTCCTTCTAGAGATGTGGTAGTAGCTATCTGCACTACACAGAGTTGGCAGTAACATACATTCTAGCAGCATTATCTAGGGTAAGATGAAAGTTATGAAAGCTGCATCTGGTGGAAGCAGTAACCTTGGGGTCTTCCGCAGACTGATTCCAGAGTGTGACTGGGGACATTATTCACTTGATAGCTCAGAAGCCTGACCTGGACCATGCTGAGATTCTGAGTTCTCCTTCAGCTTAAAATAGAGTTAGTTTCCATAGTTTGCATTTAAGAAGTCTGACTGATATACCACTTTTCCAAAATACTTCCCTTCCATTTATTCTTTTAAATAATTAATAGTTTTGAAAACTTGCCACATATTGGTCACAGTGCTAAGCATTTGACATGCATTATTTCACTTAATTCCTTTATGATTAGGTACAGAATTGCTCTTAGCCACACAGTGGTTGCCTCTTCAAGACCTACCTGTGATCAACATTTATGTGCTCATAGTGTCTAATATGATTTGCACTGAGTAGGTACTCAACAGGCAGATATTTATGATGTAATAAAAAATTTGCTAAAAGCTTTCTTAGTCTGCTCAAGCCATCATAACAATACCATAGACTGAATGCTGAAACAACAGAAATGTATTTTCTCGCATTTGTTGAGGCTGGAAGCCTGAGATCAGGGTGGCAGCATGATTGAGTTCTGATGAAATCTCTTTTCCTGGCTTCTTTACAACAGCTGCCTTCTGGCTATATCTCCACATGGTAGAGAGAACAAGCAAGTACTCTTTAGTATCTGTTCTTATGAGGACCTACTAATTCCATCAGACCTGGACCCCACACTCAGGACTTAGTTAAAAGGCCTCATCTCCAAATACTATCACATTTCAGGGCAGGGCTTCAGTGTGTGAATTTTGAGGGGACACAAACGTTGAGTCCATAGCAGATAAAAACATGGACATCTTGTAGCTGTTACTTTGGGGTGAAGGCGGTGGGAAGGTAACCTACGAGCTGAGACACAAAACGGAGTGCAATGGAAGGAGTCTTCTCTTAGGAGAGGTAGTATGGGAAAGGGTGAGGACATTAACATGGCTTCCTTGGTTAAACAGCTAAAAAGCTTACAGATTAATGGAAATACACAACAAAAATGATCTGTCTTATTTCTATTACTCAAATTTTAATGAAGTAAATTTGGTTACAAAAGAGTTATCTACAGATTACCTACAGCTCTTATCTTTCATACCTCTCACTGTGAGTGTCCCTTTATTTTTGTTTGTTCACCCGATAGGTCTTTAGAAGGATCTGTAGTTGTATTAATCAGGGGTTTTGATTCTCCCTTAGGGAGAATAAGAGGAAATGGAGGAAGAATTAAACATCCATCCCTGTGCAGTTTTTGCTATTCATCCTACTTGCCTCTCCTGTGGCTTTTGGCCCTCTCTTCTACATGAAGACTTGGATTAGATAATATCCTCTGACCTATTATTTGAATTTATTGTTTAGTCTTATTCCCACCCCTGGCTTCAACCTAGGGAGCTAGAGAAGGACAATGAATAGAAATTGGGATTTGTTAACACCCGTGGTTCTGCATTAATGAGGCAAGATTCTGGAGCTTTGAACCATCACTGGCTCAGGAGGGAAGAGCAGCAGTGTCTCCCCACTGAGTGCTTTCTGGCAGCAGCTCAGCCAAGTCACAGTGTAGTTCTTCCTGCTGCCCCATGACGGTGGATCGCAGTGCAAGCTGGCAGAAGAAGTGGCATTTCAAATAGACGAGTTAGAAAAAGTTTAAGCATTTGCTGTTGTGTAGTGGTAAGAGAATGGGTTTACAGCACAAATCCCAAAATGTCAATGGTGACTATGCGCATTTTCTGTTTGCAGTATATGGCAACAGGAAAGACCAGGGATCTGTCAGTGGAAGCTTCCAGCAACATGGGGGAGTCATAGCACCTGTCTCATTTTAGGAGCACATGATCAAAAATGTGTGTCTTGTCCGCTTTTATAGACACATAATACTGATGTTTGTGCCTCACGAAATACTGCCTGTGTGCATCTGGGGTGAGTATGAGTATGTATGTGGAGGGAGCTATGACATTTCAGCTGACACTTTTAAGGTACACTGTGTTGCAGTCTGGGAGGCTGTTCTGGACTTTAAAACTATGTTTACACCTACCCCATCTATTGGATTTACTTGGAGTACTCATGACTTTTCCAGCACCTAATTGATAGAATCCTTGCTGATAGGTGACTGTGGGTATGGCCCTGGGTCTTCTGTCAGCCCTTAAAGCTTTCCTAGTACTTGGCACCTGAGTTTGGCTTTCTTTCCACCGGCCAAGTCTCCCTACCAGGACTGCATGTTTGCACGCTGTTCTCCACGCAAACCCCTGGATTCCACTGTTTTATCTCTTTGTACTTGGTGTGTAGGTGTGGTCTAGATGATGTCTGTAGGGAATGCTTGGGGTTCAGTGAATTCTTGGAACATCAGATGTCCCAAAAGAGTAAAAGGATTCCAAGGTCAGACATTCTCAAGAAGGCTATTATCTATTTCCTTTGTGGCTTGTGGTAAGGGTGAGGGTGCCCATTAATTTACACTACCGTGGCTCAAAGAAAATAGTAGGACTTCACAGGATGTTGGATTGAAGTAGAGAAATTTGCCTACCATCTTTATAATGAGTCACTCCCTTGTTGGTCTTCCAAGGGATATTTTTATTTCAAGCACCAGATCCAACCATCCTTTCCTTTCCTTTTTTTTTTTTTTTTTTAAGATTTGATTTATTTATTTGACAGGCAGGGATCACAAGTAGGCAGAGAAGCAAGCAGAGAGAGAGAGAGGAGGAGGAAGCAGGCTCCCTGCTGAGCAGAGAACCCGATGAGGGGCTTGATCCCAGGACCCTGAGATCATGACCTGAGCCGAGGGCAGAGGCTTTAGCCCACTGAGCCACCCAGGCACCCCAACCATCCTTTCCTATTCCTTTTTCTGCCTATTTCTTGATAACAGGTGGGATTTAACATCAGGACAACTGGGAACTCAAAGGGTTTCATTCCATGATGACTTTTGGGGCCACGTTTATGGTCTGATCACTGAATTACTGTTTCAACAAATATTTGTTGAACATCTGTTATAATCCAGGCATGGTTTTAGGCACTTAGCATGTATGTTGTATTGAAGTGTAAAGTAATGGTGGTCAGGGAAAGAAATATTGAGAGTACATTGGGAGGGATGTGGGTTACAATTTCAAATTGGTTGGTTAGGGTCAGTCTTATTCAAAGGTGACATTTGAGCAAAGGCTTAGAGGTGGAGGGAAGGGAGTTGGCAGGTATATTTTGTGGCAGAACAATTTTGGGCACAGGAAACATGAGTACAAACACTGTGAGGCAGGAGTGTGCGTGGCATCTGAAAGACCAAGAGTAAAGCTACTGTAGTTGTACTGAAGTGAGCGGAGAGGGGAGTAGAAGTGAGAGAGTAGCAGGGAGGACAGTGCCCCAGATCATGTATGGCTGTGTGTATAGACGACTGTAAGGACTTTCGCTTTTTTTTTTCTTTAAAGATTTTATTCACTTATTTGACAGACAGAAGTCACAAGTAGGCAGAGAGGCAGGCAGAGAAAGAGGAAGAAGCAGGCTCCCCGCTGAGCAGAGAGCCTGATGTGGGACTCGATCCCAGGACCCTGGGATGATGACCCGAGCCGAAGGCAGAGGCTTTAACCCACTGAACCACTCAGGCGCCCCAGGACTTTCACTTTTTATATATGACAGTCACATACTGACGAAATTGACCTGTGTTTTCAAGCCACCTCCTCCAAATTCTTGCTCTCAATGTGTGGTCCCTGAACCAGTGCTTGGAATGACCTAAGAACTGTTCAGAAATGCAGAATCTCTGGTTCCATCCTGGACCTACAACTCAGAATATGAATTTTAACTGGATTGTCCAGTGGTTGATATACACATTAACATTTGAGGAACTGCAGTATAAGTGTCATTTATCATTGTAGTAATGACAGTCATATATATATATACACATATATATACACTTTAAAACTTTGGTATGATACTACTTTTGCACGATATGCTCCAGGGAGCTCCTGTCTATTCCTGCTCTGGCTGCCCCATAGTTTCGAGGGTGCAGATTGCACATCCGTTAGGGGGATTTGTGCTCATTCTGTGCTCCAGTGCAATCATGGCAGAAAGGCATGCACCCAGCCAGGGAAAATATTTTCTAGTTCTCTTTGTAGCTAGATCTGACCTGTTTAAATAGTTCTCCTTAATGAGGAGGAAATGATATGTGGTACCTTTGAGTCAGGGATTTTAAGATGAAAGGGGGCATCTCTACGCTTTGTCACCATCGAGCAGAAATAAGCAAAGAACCAAGGCCAGAATGGGATAGAGGAGACTCAAGATGGAGGGTACGTAGCTTCTTGGATCACTGTGTGAGGAAAATGTTGGCCTCTGCCGCACTGAGCTGTTATGTGAATGTGAAATAAATGTTTAGGTCACTAAAAATTTCGGGTTTGTTAGAGTGGCTAGCATTATCCTGACTCAAAGATTTTCTAACATTAGGGTCATCTAGGATCACTTGGAATGCTTGAAAAAATACTCATTGCTTGATTCCACCTTCAGAATTTCAGATTCTGTAAGTCTGGGATGGGGCCTGAAAATTTTCACTTTTAACAAGCTTCCTGGTGATGCTAATGTTGCTGGTATGGGGGCCACACTTTGAAAACCACTGCCCTAACTAATAAAACATCCATTTAGAGATTGGAAAACCTCATGGCCTTGACGGGTGTGTCACCAGCTCGAAAATGTGAAATTAGAATTATGCCAATTTAGCCCTAACAGGGACCATTTAGGGCCACTGTATTGGCTGACTTAGCTAATGTTTCCATGTTCAGTACAAAAAGGATATAGAAGAGAGAATTGAAATTCATTAGGCTTAATTTTGGAGGGATGAATTATCTGATATTGGCATCTCTGCTTTTCTAATTACTTCACATTTCATTCTGCTCTTCCAGGCCCCTAAGAGAGAAAACGGTTGATTTATGACCTTCATAGAATTCTCAGCCTGGGTGGCTTTGTTTGTATCAGTGGGAATATTGCCGAGCTTCGGGTGCTAGTGAGATAAGGCCACACTCTGTCTCTCAGGGGAAGGTGAGGGACAATGCAGTTCTTCTCCTGTCCCCACCCATATCAAACCAAAGTTTCAGTCACATTTAATGCTAGAAATTAAGTTTAGAGGATTTTTTTGTTCTCTGTTGGAGTGTTCTGGGCTAGGCTGAAATGAATTAACTTCCTCACTTAGGAAAAAAAAAAAAAAAAAAAACTTCAGTTTTGGAAGGTATTACTGTAGGTCTTTCCAAATTGGACTTAGTCCTTTTAAGGTGCCTCATATAAATTAAGCCCTGGAATTCTTCAGAGAAATCTATGATTTTATAGCTTCTCTCATCCAAAGTGCTATTATTAAATTATCATTCTGAATCGCTTCACTGACAGCTCTACTTCTTAAAATAGAGATCAGTTATATTCCTGGACACTAGCATCAAAAAGCTGAATCTGACATTCTGGTTTCCAAATGGTCGCTTGTTTTTAAATACTATTTTTCTACTTTCTAAGTTCTCCTGATTTGTTTTAGAAGACAAGACATATGTTTCTTCTCTAAATATATTTTATGCTCAGTACCCACACATAATGAGTACCATTTTCATTTGCTTCTCTGTTGCATTTGCTTCTCATTTGCTTAAATTTGCTTATCTGTTGCAATTGGTGCAAGGGCCCCCTTTTCTGAACCTAGGTGTTTTGCAGCTCTTAATTTTACTTCTAACCATACTGATGATGTCACGGCAGGTTGGAATGGGCTTGTACTGACATTGGCAATGCCCTTAGAAGGCCTTAGGTGTAACCTGGCTAGGTGCCACCTTGGGGAATGCTAAAAAGGGTAGCTCTCTTCCTTTCCTCCCTCCCATCCTCAAGTATTTATTTACCACTTACTCTATGCCAGGCTTTGATCCACTCATCAGTGGACAAATTATGGCATTCTGTTCTCCTGGAGGACAGAAACAATAAGAAATTGAGCAGAGACACAGAGTCCAAATAGAATGACATATTCTGATGACGATAAAGCAGGGTACTGGAATGGGGTGGTCCATGGGAGTATGTAGGGAAGTCTTACTTGAAGAGGTAGCATCTGAGATGACCACATGAGGACCTGAGGGAAGTGTGTTCCAGACAGAAGGAAGGGCAAATGTAAGCACTGTGAGGTAGGAGCCATTTTGATGTACTTGGGGAAAACAAGAAGGCCATTGTGGTTGGAGCGTAGTCAATAAGCAGTGGTAAGGGCATTTGATGAGGTCCAATCTGGCAGAGGTCCATTCACATGGAACCTATAAATTAGTGAATTCCTTTACATTATAGTTTCAGTCAAAATCTTGGAAGTTTAAAGGACTGGATTCTTTTTCATTATTTTTATTTGTGATACCTTCTTAATTAGTTGTTTCATTTCTTAAATGGTGCTCCGTCTTTATTAGTGGGTACTTTGAAAGAAAAAGCCTGCTTTAAATTCTGGTATCAGCATTCTGAGTGGTCCTGCTTCCCTCTGCTTTCTGTTTTGGGGACCCAAGGGGGTTATCCAGTGGCAGCATGTTGAATGGTGCTGCGTTGGAAAGCTACTCAAAGTTATCTTTATTGCAGTGATAGATATTTCTGATTGAGGGAAGCTTACAGGGACATTCCAGGTACAGCAAAATGAGTAAGGATTTCCTGAGGAGAAATTTTTAGTTGTCAAGTGTAAAACATTTTTAATTTTTGTGGTTCTAGTAAATACCTCCATTGAAAATTAAATATCTAATTTCATAGTTTTCTTTATGTTTGGTTAGCCACCATGTAGTACATCATTAGTTTTTGATGTAGTGTTGAACAATTTACTAATTGTGTATAACACCCAGAGCTCATCACAGCATGTGACCTCCTTAATACCCATAGTTTTCATTTTTTAAATTTTATTTATTTATTTGAGAGAGAGAGAGAAAGTGAGAGAGCACACGAGAGAGGAGGATTAGAGAGAGAAGCGAACTCCCTGATGAGCTGGGAGCCTAATGTGGGACTCCATCCCAGGATGCCAGGATCACAACCTGAGCTGAAGGCAGTCACCCAACCAACTGAGCCACCCAGGAACCCTCCCTACCCGTAGTTTTCTAATAGAATATATTGAAAAGAACATGGGATTTAGAATCAGAAGGTTTGCTGTGTTAGTTCATAGTAAGATCTTCAGCTCTGTAATAACATAAGATCTTAATTTCTGTGTGCAGTGGAGCCTGGTGGTTAAGAGCCCGTTCTATAGGCTGAATGGATTTGTTCTTCCCTTTACTAGCTAGTAAGGTAACAAAACCTCTCAGTAGCCCTCTTTTTTTATCTATAAAATATAAAAGGTTTGTTGGAAAGATTAAATTCTGTAAGTCAGGTAATGTATATAGCACAGTATCTAGCTCACACTAAATATTAGTTACTATTGCCATTATTGATGCTTACTTTGTGCTGCATACTATGCCAAGCATTTGATTTTTTATTTTTACTTCTCTAATTAAAAAGTTACCAGAGTAATTCACTTACATAGTTGAAAAAGTCAAAATAGAACAAAGCATCAAATAATAACAATGACAGCACCTTGACCCACCCCTCTGCACTCTATTCTACTACTTTAATGGGAAGCAATTTAAACTTTTTAAAATGTTTTTTCTGACTTTTATTTTCTAAATATGGTATTATTTTTTGATGTATATACTTTATATGTTACCTGTAGACTTTATCTTGATAGGTCTGCTTTCCCTCTTCTCTTTCCCCAGCGATCTCCCCATCCAATATGGACACATTCCAACATGATTATATCATTACTATATACAGATCATCACCTGCTCTGTCAAATAGTGTACTCTGATTACTCTTGATTTTTTTTTTTTTTTGGTAACAACTTTTCCCCCTGAAACTGTAAAATAGTTCTTTCTCTTTTGTGTCTCTCTCTCACTTTGATGTGTTTAGTTTTCTACATAATGTCACTATGTTTAATTTTTTGAATTCCCTAACAGAATTGCAAAACCCCGTGGAATCGTGTTTCCTATAAGATTAACAAGCTAATCTATTAAGTTTTGTTTTTTCTTAGGAATATACTTCTGGAATGCTCTGTTTTCTTAACCCTGGTCTCGTTGTCTTAGCCTGCTACATGTGTATTCTCTTAGAGCCTCCATTTATCTCTCTTTCCTGGATCCAGGGTCTTCATCTTCAGTTTAATTAAACATTTCCTGTTGTAACTTCCTGAGAAAGTGTTATATGGGGTATAGTTTTGAGATGTTGACACAGGGTTGATTTGGTCAAGGTAGGGAATTCTCCATTAGAAATAATGATTCTCAGAATGTTTTTTAGAATTATTACATTTTTCATCATGCACACAGACATTCTTACACTTAGCATCTGTGCACATGCTTTTCCTCACTGTATCATTGTGATGAGCTACATGTGCTTCTAGTTGTGTGATTGTTTTGGTCTCTTCTGTTTTGCTTAGATAAACTAACTCACTTCCATATTTAAGTCTTTTCCCCCTCATTGTGTTCTAACTTCAGTGTTGCTCTTGTGGAGTCCTACTGCCATTTTTTTAAATAACTTTTTTTTAATGTTAGTCACCATACAGCACATCATTAGTTTTTAATGTAGTGTCCCATGATTTGCTGTGTATAACACCCAGTGCTCCATGCAATACATACCCTTCTTAATACCTATCACCAGGCTCACCTCTCCCCCTACCTCCTCCTTTCTAAAATGCTCAGTTTGTTTCCCAAAGTCCACAGTCTCTCATGGTTCATCTCTTCTGATTTCCCTCCCTTCATTTTTCCCTTCCTTCTCCTAATGGCCTCCATGCTATTTCTTATGTTCCATAAGTAAGTGAAACCATATGATAATTGACTTTCTGTGCTTGACTTATCTAGCTCAGCATAATCTCTTCTAGTCCCATCCATGTTGATGCAAAAGTTGGGTATTCATCCTTTCTGATGGCTGAGTAATATTCCATTTGTATATGTACCACATCTTCTTTATCCATTTATCTGTTGAAGTGTATCCCAGCTCTTTCCACAGTTTGGGAATTGTGGATATTGCTGCTATGAACATTGGGGTGTATATGGCCCTTCTTTTCACTACATCTCTTATCTTTTGGGCAAATACCCATAGTGCAATTGCTGGGTGATAGGATAGCTCTATTTTAAAATTTTTAAGGAACTACCACACTGTTTTCCAAAGTGGTTGCACCAACTTGCATTCCCACCAACAGTATAAGAGGGTTCTCCTTTCTCCACAACTTCTCCAATACCTATTGTTTCTTGCCTTGTCAATTTTGGCCATTCTAACTGGTGTAAGGTGGTATCTCAATGTGGTTTTGATTTGAATTTCCCTGATGGCTAATGATGATGAACATTTTTTCATGTGTCTGTTAGCCATTTGTATGTCTTCTTTAGAGAAGTGTCTGTTCTTGTCTTCTGCCCTTTTTTTGACATGATTATCTGTTTTTTGGGTGTTGAGTTTGAGAAGTTCTTTATAGATCTTGGATATCAGCCTTTTGCCTGTTGTGTCATTTCCGAATATCTTCTCCCATTCTGTGGGTTGCTTCTTTGTTTTCTTAAAATTTCCTTTGCAGAAGCTTTTGATCTTGATGAAGTCCCAAAAGTTCATTTTCACTTTTGTTTCCCTTGCCTTTGGAGACTTATCTTGAAAGATGTTGCTGTGGCTGATGTTGAAGAGGTTCTGTCTATGTTCTCCTCTAGGATTTTGATGGGTTCCTATCTCAAATTGAGGTCTTTCATCCATTTTGAGTTTATTATTGTGTATGGTGTAAGAGAATGGTCGAGTTTCATTCTTCTGTATCTAGCTGTCTCATTTTCCCAGCACCATTTATTGAAGAGTCTTTTTTCCATTGGATGTTTTTTCCTGCTTTGTTGAAGATTAGTTGACCATAGAGTTGAAAGTCCATATCTGGCTCTCTGTTGTGTTCCATTGGTCTGTGTCTGTTTTTGTGCCAGTACCCTGCTGTTTTGGTGATCATAGATTTGTAATCTAGCTTGAAATCAACTCTGTAATAATGTAAGATCTTCATTTCTGTGTACAGTGGAGCCTGGTGGTTAAGAGCCCTTTCTATAGGCTGAATGGGTTTGGTTCTTCCTTTTACTAGCTGTGTCATTTGGGTAAAGTTTCTTTTTTTCAACATTTCTCTTTTTCAACATTTCCTTGGTGATTTGAGGTCTTTTTTGGCTCCGTACAAATTTTAGGATTATTTGTTCCAGCACTTTGAAAAATGCCAGTGGAATTTTGATCAGGATGGCATTGAAAGTATAGATTTCTCTGGGCAGCATAGACATTTTAATGATGTTTAGTCTTCCAATCCATGAGCATGGGATTATTTTCCATATTTTTGTGTCACCTTCAATTATTTTCATGAGTGTTTTGTAGTTCCTAGAGTATAGCTCCTTTACCTCTTTGGTTAGGCTTATTCCAAGGTGTCTTGTGGGTTTTGGTGCTTTTATAAATGGAATCATATTGCATGGAGCACTGGGTATGGTACATAAATAATGAATTTTGGAACACTGAAAAAATAAAATGAAAAAATAGTAAATGGAATCAATTCTCTAATTTCTCTTTCTACAGTTTCATTGTTAGTATATAAGAAAGCAACTGATTTCTGTGCATTGATTTTGTATCCTGCCATATTACTGGATTGCTGTATGAGTTCTAGTAATTTGAGGATGGAGTCTTCTGCATTTTCCACATAAAGTATCATGTCATTTGTGAAAAGAGAGAGTTTGAATTCCTCTTTGCCAATTTGAATATCTTTTATTTCTTTTTGTTGTCTGATTGTTGTTGCTACGACTTCTAGTACTGTGTTGAAGAATAGTGGTGAGAGTGAGTATCCTTGTATTCCTGATCTCAAGGGAAAGACTCTCAGCTTTTCCTCATTGAGAATGATATTTGCTGTTGGTTTTTCGCAGATGGATTTTATGAAGTTGAGGATTGTTCCCTCTATCCCTATACTCTGAAGAATTTTAATCGGGAAAGGATGCTGTATTTTGTCAAATGCTTTCTCTGCATCAATTGAGAGGACCATGTGGTTTTTCTCTCTTCTCTTATTTATATGTTCTCCCACAATTGATTGTTTTTTGAATGTTGAACCACCCTTGCATCCTAAGGATAAATCTGTTATCCTACTTCCTTTGTTATATCCTCTGTGATTTATGCTCTGAGTCTTTTAGAATCTTCTTTTTACTTCTGGTGTTCTGAAATTCAGTGACAGTGTGCCTTGATGTGGTTTTGTTTTGTGTCAATCCATGTGTCAAGTACTTGGCAAGCCCCTTCAATCTAAAAATGCATGCATACTGTTTGGTTATAGGAATTTCCCCTGTACCTGCTTTTTGATAATTTCCTCCCATCTGTTTGGTAACTTTCTGCTTTGCTTTCTTCCTGAAACTCCTATGAATTAGTAGTTAGACATCTTGGGATTTTTTTTTTTTTTAACTTACCATAGCTTTCTATTTTACCTCCCTTCCCTCTTCAAAAGAAATCCTTAAATTTCTTTAAGTTCTTCTATTGAATTTTAGTACTTTTTTATTCTCTGCTCCATAAAACATTCTTTCTATATTTAATAGTGTTTTATCTCTCTGACATTAGTAAAATATTATTTTTATCTATTTTCTCTGTACACTTTACAATCTCCATTTTCATTTTTGTTCTTGTTTTTTTTTTTGTTTGTTTGTTTTCACATTAGAGGTTTCCCTCAAATAGCTGTTGAACTTGGTTCCGCTTTAAGAGTAAGGACCTCCTGGGACGTCTGGGTGGCTCAGTTGGTTAAGCAGCTGCCTTCAGCTCAGGTCATGATCCCAGGGTCCTGGGATCGAGTCCCACATCAGGCTCCTTGCTCGGCAGAGAGCCTGCTTCTCCCTCTGCCTCTGCCTGCCTCTCTGTCTGCCTGTGCTCGCTCGCTCTCTCTCCCTCTGTCTCTGACAAATAAATAAAATCTTAAAAAAAAAAAAAAGAGTAAGGACCTCCAAATTTAAAAAGGTTGTAACTATCCAATGTTGGTGAGAATATGGAGGAACAGGAATTCTCTTACATTATTTTTAGAAAGGCAAATTGGTATGTTACTAGGGAAAACTGGTTTGTATGTAAATTGAAATATGCATACCTTATGACACAGTGCCTCTACCTTTAGTTAAAAACCCATCAGAGAGGCCTGTAGAGGAGTATGAAGAAATACATGCAAAAATGTCCAAAGTATCATTGTTCATAATAGGCAGAAAATGGGAACAAATGAGACGTCCATTAAGAGTAGAATCAAGGTTGCCTGGGTGGCTCAGTTGGTTCAGTGTCTGCCTTCAGTTCAGGTCATGATCCCAAGGTCCTGGGGTTGGGTCCTGCATCAGGCTCCTGGGATTCTGCTTCTCCCTCTGCTTCTGCTGCCCCCTCACTTGTGCTCTCCCTACCTCTCTCTCTCTCAAATAAATAACATCTTTAAAATAGTAGAATTGATATAAAATTTTTCTCATGGTGGAACATTATACAGCATTGAAAAATTCAGATAATGAATGATAGACTATAGTTAACTGCAACAATATAGTTAACTTACAAATATGTTGAAAAAGAAGAACAGATAATAGAGTACTATTGACAATAGAGTGGACACATTAAGTTGTGGTATTGTCATTCAAGAATACTATGCAGCAGTTTAAAAAAGATAAACCCTAGGTGCTTCCAAATTCACAGGTCAGTTTCTCAATCATAGAATTGGGGAGAAGAAGCCAAACAAAAAAAGAGTATGTTATAAACATCTGTTTAGGTAAGATACCAAAATAGGCAGCACTAAACTGTGTTGAATACAGCACTAAACTGTGTTAGAATACAGAATAGTAATTACCTTTCAGAAGAGAGGGAGGAATTGCCTTTGGGAAGGCCATGAGGGGAATGGTTTCTGGGTTTCTGGGTTTCTGGAAGTGTTTTATTTCTTGATCTGTTTCTTGGTATGTACATGTTCACTATGTGATATTTCACTGAGTATATTTCATTTATGTTTTAGGCACTATTTTGTGATGTGTTACATCTTAAAATAATTTTTAAAATAGAGTGAGGAATTAAACATGGTCGGAAATTCTTTTGTGCCTGATCAGTTAGACAACTCATAGCCTTCACTAAAGATCTAACTAGAAGTTTCCTGAGTGAACCTTAAGTGTCAATATTAATTTTTTCCCCTACTGAAGCTGTTCAGTTAATTCAGAGAATAATGTACCAATTACTTGCCTGAGGCAGTATTTGCCTGGCTGCCAACATTCTTAAAGCAGAATGTGGAAAAAAGGTGGGGGTCTTGTGGTTCAGTATGCCATTTTTAACTTAATTTCCCTATTTTCAATAGGATGGTGCTACCCTTACCCTAATCCTCCCTGGGTTTATAATGTCCATGGTTCAGTTTCTCCGACAAATAAATCCTGTTTATGGACTGGAGAATGTCTAGGGATATAACTATTCCTAATATGCATTCTCAAACAAATATCTCATTTTCAGCCTTTTGCTTTTCTTGTTTCTTTGAAGAATAAGTTACCACCATTTCAGGTGGTATTTTTTTCTGGTTATGAAAGTCCTCATTTCTTGTTTGCATCCCACCCACCATCTTATGTACTTGACATTCATATTTCTTAGATCTTCTGTTCTTCTGTCCATATTTCATCTTCCAAAACAGTTGAGTTTTGTTTCTCATTTTGTTTTTGTGTGTTGAATTTACAGGTTAAACTGCATCTCTCCAAAATTCACACGTAGAAGTCCTAATTTCAGAATGTGACCAAAATTCACGTGTAGAAGTCCTGCTTCAGAATATGACCTTATTTGGAGATAGAGTCTTTACAGAAGTAATCAACTTAAAATGAGGTCATTAAGGTAGGTCCTTATTCAATATAATTAGTCTCCTTATAAAAAGGAGAAATATGGACATAGATACAGGATTAGAGGTAATACAATGTGTAGAGATTGAAGACAGCCATCTACAAGCCCAGGAGGAGAAACCTGGATCAGATCCTTTGCTCACAGTCTGTTAAAGGAACTATTCTGTTGACCCCTTAATTTTGGACTTAGGGTCTCCAGAAGTATGAGACAATAATTTCCTCTGTTTAAGCCACCAGTCTTTGTTATGTCAGTTTCAGCAAACTAATACAATGACTTAAATTCTTATCCATCACTATGTTTTTTTTGCTTTTTTTTAAAAAAATTTTTCAATTTATTTATTTTCAGAAAAACAGTATTCATTATTTTTTCACCACACCCAGTGCTCCATGCAATCCGTGCCCTCTATAATACCCACCACCTGGTACCCCAACCTCTTACCCCCCGCCACTTCAAACCCCTCAGATTGTTTTTCAGAGTCCATAGTCTCTCATGATTCACCTCCCCTTCCAATTTATCCCAACTCCCTTCTCCTCTCTAACACCCCTTGTCCTCCATGATATTTGTTATGCTCCACAAATAAGTGAAACCATATGATAATTGACTCTCTCTGCTTGACTTATTTCACTCAGCATAATCTCTTCCAGTCCTGTCCATGTTGCTACAAAAGTTGGGTATTCATCCTTTCTGATGGAGGCATAATACTCCATAGTGTATATGGACCACATCTTCCTTATCCATTCGTCCGTCGAAGGGCATCTTGGTTCTTTCCACAGTTTGGCGACTGTGGCCATTGCTGCTATAAACATTGGGGTACAGATGGCCCTTCTTTTCACGACATCTGTATCTTTGGGGTAAATACCCAGGAGTGCAATTGCAGGGTCATAGGGAAGTTCTATTTTTAATTTCCTGAGGAATCTCCACACTGTTCTCCAAAGAGGCTGCACCAACTTGCATTCCCACCAACAGTGTAAGAGGGTTCCCTTTTCTCCACATCCTCTCCAACACATGTTGTTTTTAATGCGAAGTTTTGATAGGCATTTTACATGTATTTTAGTTAATGTAAGTGCTACTTGAGAAATGGTAAAGTTTCTGTAAAAGATAGAGAATAGAGAATCTAAATTGAAGTATGCTAGATTGACACCTTAGGCTATTTTATTTTTTCAATATTCCAAGATGCACTGTTTGTACACCACACCCAATATGCCATGTATTACATGCCCTCCTTAATACCCACCACCAGGTTCACACAACCCCCCACCCCCTCCCTTCCCAAACCCTCAGTTTGTTTCTCAGAGTTCACAGTCTCTCATGGTTTTTCTCCCCCTCCTATTTCCCCCAACTCTCTTCTCATCTCCTTCTCCTTGTCCTTCATGTTATTCCTTATGCTTCACAAGTAAGCAAAACCATATGATAATTGACTCTCTCTGCTTGACTTATCTCACTCAGCATAATCTCTTCCAGTCCCATCTGTGTTGATACAAAAGTTAGGTATTCATCCTTTCTGATGGAGGCATAATATTCCAAATATATATGGATCATATCTTCTTTATCCGTTCATCTGTTGAAGGGCATCTTGGCTCTTTCCACAGTTTGGCAACTGTGACCATTGCTGCTATGAACATTGAGGTACAGATGGCCCTTCTTTTCATCACATCTGTGTATTTGGGGCAAATACCCAGTAGTGCAATTGCAGGGTCATAGGGTAGCTCTATTTTTAATTTTTGAAGGAATCTTCACACTGTTTTCCAAAGTGGCTGTACCAATTTGCATTCCCACCCCCAGTATAAAGAGGGTTCCCCTTTCTCCACATCCTCTCCAACACTTATTGTTTACTGTCTTATTAATTTTAGCCACTCTAACTGGTGTAATGTGGTTTTGATTTGAATTTCCCTGATTGCTAATGGTGATGAACACTTTTTCAAACAAAAGTGAAAACGAACTTTTGGAGCTTCATCAAGATCAAAAGCTTCTTTACAGCAAAGGAAACAGTTAGCAAAACTGAGGCAACCCACAGAATGGGAGAGGATATTCACAAATGACACTACAGACAAAAGGCTGATACCCAAGATCTATAAAGATCTTCTCAAACTCAACACCCAAAAAACAGATAATCATGTCAAAAAAATGGGCAGAAGGCATGAACAGACACTTCTCTAAAGACATACAAATGGCTAACAGACACCTTAGGCTCTTGATGACTGCACTAAACCTCCCTGAACTTTGCTTTCTTCATCTTTAGAAAGTGATGACATAGATCTTGTTTATGAATTTTAGTGGAAAAAAATGTCATTGAAAGTTCATTGTCCACTGTGAGCTATTTCAATGATAACTGTACTTGTTACTAATCTAGGAGAGAAGGAAGAAGAGCTTATATTTACTGAGTTCTTACTATATGCTTTACTTACATAATCTAATTTTGATCCTCATAACTTTATTGAGGTTTGTGTCATTATTACCATGCTAGCAAACTCTGGTTCATTAACTTGAATAATTGGTCTTTGTAAAATCAGAAAATAGGAAACATGGAGTTCAAAGGAAAATTTAGACACCATCTTCATTATACTCTTTCATTATACTCTTCTTGCCCTGCAAGAAGAGTAACAAGTCACATGGACAGAAAGTAAACTAGATCCAGAGATTCTTCAGAGACCAGACTGCTTCATTATCATGTATTGGACTGTGATAATTTCACTGATCTGATGAGGTTCTGCCTTAGGTACTTTGATACTCAAAGTATGGTCCATGGATTAGTAGCACCAGCACCATTTGGAAGCAAAATCTCTGGCCTCTTCCCAAAGTTCCTTGAATCAGACTACGTATTTTGACTAGATTCTTCAGATGATTTGTATGCACAAAATAATAAAGCTTGGAAAACACTTAAGATAGTATTAGGTGATTAGAGGGCTGGATTAATAGCAGTTAACCTCTGTTGTGCAGGAGATTTACCTCTTTTCTCTTTGTTCTTTGTCAAGTCTTCATGGTTTCCTGTTTATAGTAGATTAGTCCCTGGGATTTCTCACTCATTATCTCACTCTTTTACCCAATTTCCTCCATGACTTAGAAGTATATCTATGCATCTCTATTCTTGGAAAAGTCCTTTATATGAGTACCCTGTGGACTGCAGGACTTTCCAGGCAGCCAGGCACTTTCTCACACTGTCTTGATGAATATTCTATTTATCTGAGTGTTCTTAACTATCATGAACAATTTGGGATCTTTCTTTCAGTTAGCCAGTTTCCATGCATATGAAAGTTCCCATTTCTTCAAACTCAGCAATCAACTTTCAATTTTTTAAAAGTTTTATCTATCTACTAGAGAGAGAGTGAGCAGGGGGAGAGGAGAAGAGATAGACCATCTCCAGCAGGCTTCCTGCTGAGTGTAGAGCCTGGTGCAGGGTTTAGTCTCATGACCCTGAGATCATGACCTGAACCAAAATCAAGAGTTGGACGCTTAACCAACTAAGCCACCCAAGAGTCCCAAACTCAGCAGTCAATTCTTATTAACAAAACTCCTTCTAAGGGAGAAATTAAGGGTTTTCACTGTGAGGAATTTTCAAAACAATTATTTACAAACTGTAGCAGAACTTTATATTACTGCTTAAATTCTCATTTTTTTAAAATTCAGGGTCTGTAATATGGTACATACACCCTCAGTGTTTCATAAATGACTTATCATTCCAAATAATTATAGCATTTATCTAACCCTTTTATTGGACCATGAGGTGGGGCAATGTCTTGATTGATTTTCAACTTCCTGGTGAAGTTGTCCCGTTGCATGACTCTTAAGTGAATGGCCTTCTGTCTTCATA
The DNA here is from genome assembly GCF_009829155.1 of Mustela erminea. NCBI lineage: Eukaryota > Metazoa > Chordata > Mammalia > Carnivora > Mustelidae > Mustela > Mustela erminea. The sequence continues at coordinate 109,624,668 of NC_045618.1, forward strand.
CACTCCTATCTTCTCTGAGCATCCTGACATGAACTGTACTGACAACTATCAAGGGCCACATGGAATTTCTTTGTCTTAGATTAGGATAGGTAGTTTGCGTAGAGTGCTGGATGTGTTTTATGAGCCCAGTCTTCTTTATATTAAAGATATTTTAATTCTGACAGAAGAAGCTCTGTATTTAGTATGGGCTCTTATTTAGATCTGTTGCCTGGGAAGGTTATATGTACTCAAAATTTTTAATCTTCTGATGTTAAAACCCTTGACATGATTTTCTCTGAAGTATAAGAGACGATACTGGCTGGGGTTAGGAAAAAAATGAGTGAAGACATTTTTTCTTTAATAAAGAAATTGTTTTTAGTGCCTTATTTGTGGTCTCCAATCCACCTCCAATAATAGTAATTAAATAATGGGATTAAAAACATATATTTAAATTTTCCCATTGTACAGTCTTTCCAATCCAGTTTATGTGCCTTATACACAATGTAGATTGAAAAATTCTGAAGACAAGTTGCTGGGACCCATAGAATAAAGCTAAAGATTTATGAGGCTTTACAGTCCTTTCCCGGGAGGGTGGGGGTGGAGGAGAGGGTCAGATGTTTGTGAAACATCCTAAAGTTGTACCTTTTTGCTCTTCTCCAAAGCTTGTTTTAGGAAATTACATCTTGAAAATTCATTCCAAATACAGAAACAAAGTCCTTTCTCTTTGAAATTGTATAATAAAACCTGGCATCGTTTTCATCAAAGGAAAATACCAGAGGCAGGAACAGAGAGAAAAGGTTGGATTTGGCAGAAATAGAGTCCATGAATAGAAGCCCTGATCTCAGCGTCTTGGTTGGGGATTTACTCCTGAACCTAGTCTTTAAACAATCCTGTAAGCTCCTAAATTCTGTAAGGTCACAGCATATCTATCAAATCTTTTCCTTTTCATCTTTCTCAGGATTTTTTTCTGCCAAGCATTTTCATTCACTTACCCTTTCTCTCTCTTCTGATTCTAGACCTTACCTTCCCCTCTTCCCTACTTGTTACTTGCCCCAACTTAGGATGGCTTGGCCTTCCCCAGAATCAAAATAAGAGAATCAGTTTTAACTTTTTGCAGAACATACCCAGATTTCTATCTGAGCTAAAATTTAACATTTCCAACTGGGAATGTAGCTCCTTTGGGGAAAACTCTGACACTTTGCCTCTGGTAGAATTATGAAATTTTGTGAGTTTGCCATAGGCAAAGCTTGCTGTTTCTGCAGAGCCTAAACATCTCTATCTTTTTTTGTAGTCAAAAACTAATGTTCAGGATACTTTTCTAGCTTATAAAAAAACAAGAACAAAAACAAAAGAAACCCTACGATTTTTTTTTTCACTAGGGTGTTGGAAAATTTTTAAGCACAACTTTTTTTTTTTTAATTTTTTTATTTTTTATAAACATATGTTTTTATCACCAGGGGTACAGGCCTGTGAATCACCAGGTTTACACACTTCACAGCACTCACCAAAGCACGTACCCTCCCCAATGTCCATAATCCCACCCCCTTCTCCCAAACCCCCTCCCCCCAGCAACCCTCAGTTTGTTTTGTGAGATTAAGAGTCACTTATGGTTTGTCTCCCTCCCAATCCCATCTTGTTTCATTTATTCTTCTCCTACCCATAACTTTTGGAAGACCCTTTTCAAATGTCCTTTTTCTTTCTTTCTGACCTATAATTCTGCCTGGGGCAGAATGGACTCCTTTCTGTGTTCACTGAGACCCTATTCTTGCAAAGCAGTGGTCTCAATAGATATCATTTCTTAGGTCAGTTACAGTTATGTTTGAAAGAATGGTCCATGTATTTTCCTGAACTCTCTTCTTAGGTAGCTGATGGTCTTTAAAAATTTTTTAATTATTTCAAAAGAATTGTGAAAAATGTATTCTATTGATCTAACAACTTTAGGCCCAGCTAAAGTGTGGTCAGACCTTTGTGCCATTAGCTCTTTAATCCTGGTTTTGTGGGAGTTTTAGGGCAAGAGGTCAACCCATGGACTATTTCTGCATCTTCAAGGTGTACCATGCCTTAGAAAATCTCCCTTCCCTCTCACACCCATCACAAACTCCAAAACACTTATTTAGCATAGGTTTAATTTGAAGTTTTTGGTTTAGCTTTATATTTAAGTGGCATAGCCTACTCTCCTATCCCTATCAGATATTTCTCTGACTAATCTTTCCTTCGTTCCAGTTTGAAATCAGGTTTACAGGGCACATGCTATGGGAGGAGGGACTGTAATGTGCTTAGCTATTTTTTGTTGAGATTACTCCATGCAAGGCTATTTTAGTCATTCCTTCAGTCCTCAAAACAACTCTCTGCAGTGGGTATGATTATCCATCATCCCCATTTCAGATAAGCAAACCGAGGCTTAGAAGGATTAAGTATCTCGCTTCAAACCACCCATGGCCGCATGGCAGACCTGGGATTCAAATACAGGCACTCTGGTGCTAGCGACGCCCATGCATCTAAATGGTGACTAAATCTTCTCTTTGGCAGAAGGGACTTATACTATAGATATTTCTGAAATTGAGTTTTTGAAGGAATTCTGGATAGCAAGGAAGGCAAAATAATGAAGCAACTATATTACCAGAAGGTGGGGAAAAGCATGATGAAGAAGACGTCCAGGAAAGAAAAGTTTTCTGGCAAAGTTCTCTAGAACTGATCCTGGCCATAAGATCAAGTGTTGTTTCTTACTTGTTAAGACTAGCTGCCAGCTATCCATGTGAATGGGCAAATAGTATGGCAAAATCAACAGAAACGATGAAGTGTCTCCATTATAGTCCTCTTTTTAGCATCCTTTGGTCATACATTCTGTCTTCTAGAAGAATCAAATGTACCAAAACCACATTTCTTTTAAGAAATTATCTATCGGGGGGCACCTGGGTGGCTCAGTGGGTTAAAGCCTCTGCCTTCGGCTCAGGTCATGATCCCAGGGTCCTGGGATCGAGCCCCACATCGGGCTCTCTGCTCAGCAGGGAGCCTGCTTCCTCCTCTCTCTGTCTGCCTCTCCAGCTACTTGTGATCTCTGTCTGTTAAATAAATAAAAATCTTAAAAAAAAAAAAAAAAAAAAAAAAAAAGAAATTATCTATCGGGGCGCCTGGGTGGCTCAGTGGGTTAAGCCTCTGCCTTCAGCTCAGGTCATGATCTCAGGGTCCTGGGATCGAGCCCCGAATCAGGCTCTCTGCTCAGCAGGGAGCCTGCTTCCCCCTCTCTCTCTGTCTGCCTCTCTGCCTACTTGTGATCTCTCTCTGTCAAATAAATAAATAAAATCTTAAAAAAAAAAAAAGAGAAGTTATCTATCGTGACAGTGCAGTGCCTGAATGGCATGTTGAAGGAGCAGATGCAAAATACATAGAACTGCAGCTCATTTGCAAATTCATTTTTCATGAAATTAATAGAAACTCCTGACTCTGATGTTAAGAAAGTTATTTATAAGTGGATTATAATTCATTGGTAGAAAAAATTTTCAAAAGTATCTGTGCGTTTTGTATTTATGCCTAGGGTGAGATCCAGAGGTGGTTCTATTTGTTTTCTAACCCTGGGGTGAAATGAGTCCGTCTTCACCTTTGTCTTGATTGAAGCATTTACTTCTATGTAATCCTCTCTGCATTCTCCACCTCATACCCAGCATTTGCAAGTTTTCTGTCTCTGAGCAGCAATGCCCTCATTAACACTACCATTTGATATCACCATTCTCTCCTGATAGTCTTGGAAGCTGTTTGAGCAATGTTTGTTCAGCTGTACCCTGTGTTTTTCAATCAGGAGAGGCTAGGGGATATACTAATGAGCTTTCCACGCAAATCCAGAGAACATGCCCAGGTAAGGATCCTGTGGCTTGAATTTCTGTTTTCACTTCTTTCTGACATAATTCTTTAGCCAAGCAACGGTGTCAGTTTGGGTACCGTCAGAGTCAGCAATATACTTCACATGGTTTTGGATTTTATATTCACATATTTTGCCAGAGGCAATGAAGGCAGAGCTTTATTTTGGAAACAGTGGAGATTTCTGGCCAATATTCTACAGGATGAAAGTGCCAGGCACTGAGTTCCTGACCAAATGTATTTCTAATGAAAAATAACACTAGCATACAAACTGCTCCTGAGAGGAGTTCCTGCTGTATAACCATCAGGCAGAATATAGCAGAGCTCAACTGCCAGCCTGGAGGGGTTTCAGATCCCCTTGCCCCTCTGTGCTTACTGAGAGTGGGAAGAACAAAGAAACCGTGTGGCCAGAGATGAGGACAAGGGTAAGGGGATGAAGTGGCATGACAGAAGCTGGGACAGGAGATAAGAAGTCAACCATTGAGACTGACCAATTTCAGAACCACTGTGAGAAGAATCAGATGGAAAAAATCCCCCAATACCAGCATTACTATGGATAAAGCTGGATTGGAGAAGTTGGCTTGGATGTGAGGCTACAACGAGCTTCCTAGGCATGTACTTCCAAAGTAGTTTTACTGGGCATGGACAGTACTGAAAGCTGCAGATCTCCTTCACAAAGGCAGACCCTGCCCTGAGATTATCACATGGAGGAGCGAGCAGTCCCGCTCAAAAAAAAGAGGGAGAGAGAGGAAATGTTAGCCTGCCAGAGGCTCCTGCCAGAGGATGGCATGAGATGAACTTGTCACAGCAGCGGCAAGGCTTATCGTGAGACCAGTGGCATCATAGCTCCACCTTAAAGCCAGATACTTTGTGTGGCACAGCTCAAAGGCTCTTTAAACATTTCACATTCGTGTGTATCTTTTTTTTTAATTAAATTTATTTATTTTCAGCATAACAGTATTCATTATTTTTTCACCCTACCCTGTGCTCCATGCAATCCATGCCCTCTAGAATACCCACCACCTGGTACCCCAACCTCCCACGCCCCCGCCACTTCAAACCCCTCAGATTGTTTTTCAGAGTCCATAGTCTCTCATGATTCACCTCCCCTTCCAATTTCCCCCAACTCCCTTCTCCTCTCTAACTCCCCATGTCCTCCATGCTATTTGTTATGCTCCACAAATAAGTGAAACCATATGAAAATTGACTCTCTCTGCTTGACTTATTTCACTCAGCATAATCTCTTCCAGTCCCATCCATGTTGCTACAAAAGTTGGGTATTCATCCTTTCTGATGGAGGCATAATACTCCATAGTGTATATGGACCACATCTTCCTTATCCATTCGTCCGTTGAAGGGCATCTTGGTTCTTTCCACAGTTTGGCGACCGTGGCCATTGCTGCTATAAACATTGGGGTACAGATGGCCCTTCTTTTCACTACATCTGTATCTTTGGGGTAAATACCCAGGAGTGCAATTGCAGGGTCATAGGGAAGTTCTATTTTTAATTTCTTGAGGAATCTCCACACTGTTCTCCAAAGAGGCTGCACCAACCTGCTTTCCCACCATCAGTGTAAGAGGGTTCCCCTTTCTCCACATCCCCTCCAACACATGTTGTTTCCTGTCTTGTTAATTTTGGCCATTCTAACTCAAAATGGTTAAAAGACCTCAACGTGAGACAGGAATCCATCAGAATCCTTGAGGAGAACATAGGCAGTAATCTCTTCGATATCAGCCACAGCAACTTCTTTCAAGACATGTCTCCAAAGGCAAAGGAAAGAAAAGCGAAAATAACTTTTGGGACTTCATCAAAATCAAAAGTTTCTGCACAGCAAAGGAAACAGTCAAAAAAACAAAGAGGCAACCCACGGAATGGGAGAAGATATTTGCAAATGACAGTACAGACAAAAGGTTGATATCCAGGATCTATAATGACCTCCTCAAACTCAACACACAGAAAACAGGCAATCATATAAAAAAATGGGCAGAAGATATGAACAGAGACTTCTCCAATGAAGACATACAAATGGCTATCAGACACACGAAAAAATGTTTATCATCACTAGCCCTCAGGGAGATTCAAATTAAAACCAAATTGAGATACCACCTTACATTCGTGTGTATCTTAAGGCTTTTCACTGACCTCCAGTCTCGTCCTGTCCACTACCCGACATGAAGCCTGTGTCCCATCATACTGAACTGCTTGCAGTGCTAGGAAGACCTCTGTGTTCTTTGCTTGAAATGCCCTTTCTGTCTTTGCTCCAATACTTCCTCACCACGTGCACACCGTACTTGTTCTTGGTAGCGAGTTCATATTAAACTTAACTATCTTTTCCTCTGGAGAAACTTCTCTGATCTATGTTAGTCAAGTTTCCATAGTTTCTGTGGCCGATGCTGCTTGTTGTCTACCAAGTGGTATTTCTCTGATACTTCAACATGGAATCTAAAATACCTTTCCATACCACCTTGCTGATTATTGAATGACCCATTTCTGGCCACTGAAGTGTAGACATTTCTAGCGAGAGCTTCTGGGAAAACTTTTTTTTTTTTTTTTTTTTAAATTTTAAGTCCATTATAGTTAACATTGTGAAAACTTTTTTAAAGGGGCAAATTGACTGGTATGCTTCTCTGACTTTTATTCCCCATTCTTTTTTTGAATGGAATGTGCATACAATATGGGTGCTAGTTATGCCATTTGTCACCATGAGCATGAAATTCAGTACCCAGAGGATGATGGAGTGAAATGTTTAAAACAGAACAAAACAAAACAGGGGCACTTGGGTGACCCAGGTCATGATCCCAGGGTCCTGGGATTGGCATCGGGCTCTTTGCTCAGCGGGAGCCTGCGTCCCCCACTCTCTCTGCCTGCCTCTCTGCCAACTTGTGATCTCTGTCAAATAAATAAATTTTTAAAAATCTTAAAAAAAGCAAAACAAAACAAAAGAACAACTTGGGTCTCTGATGCTATGCTTACGCTGTTGAATAAGTCCTGGGCTACATTATCTGCAGGTTTCTTGTTAAATAAGGTAGATTCCTTCCTCTTCAAGCTGTTGTGAATTGGGTTTTGCATTACTTACTACCAAGTATATTTCTTTTTTTTTAAATTTTTTATTTTTTATAAACATATATTTTTATCCCCAGAGGTACAGGTCTGTGAATCGCCAGGTTTACACACTTCACAGCACTCACCAAAGCACATACCCTCCCCAATGTCCATAACCCCACCCCCCTTCTCCCAACCTCCCTCCCCCCAGCAACCCTCAGTTTGTTTTGTGAGATTAAGAGTCACTTATGGTTTGTCTCCCTCCCAATCCCATCTTGTTTCATTGATTCTTCTCCTACCCACTTAAGCCACCATGTTGCATCACCACTTCCTCATATCAGGGAGATCATATAATAGTTGTCTTTCTCTGCTTGACTTATTTCACTAAGCATGATACGCTCTAGTTCCATCCATGTTGTCGCAAATGGCAAGATTTCATTTCTTTTGATGGCTGCATAGTATTCCATTGTGTATATATACCACATCTTCTTGATCCATTCATCTGTTGATGGACATCTAGGTTCTTTCCATAGTTTGGCTATTGTGGACATTGCTGCTATAAACATTCGGGTGCACATGGCCCTTTGGATCACTACGTTTGTATCTTTAGGGTAAATACCCAGTAGTGCAATTGCTGGGTCATAGGGCAGTTCTATTTTCAACATTTTGAGGAACCTCCATGCTGTAATCCAGAGTGGTTGCACCAGCTTGCATTCCCACCAACAGTGTAGGAGGGTTCCCCTTTCTCCGCATCCTCGCCAGCATCTGTCATTTCCTGACTTGTTGATTTTAGCCATTCTGACTGGTGTGAGATGATATCTCATTGTGGTTTTGATTTGTATTTCCCTGATGCCGAGTGATATGGAGCACTTTTTCATGTGTCTGTTGGCCATCTGGATGTCTTCTTTGCAGAAATATCTGTTCATGTCCTCTGCCCATTTCTTGATTGGATTATTTGTTCTTTGGGTGTTGAGTTTGCTAAATTCTTTATAGATTTTGGACATTAGTCCTTTATCTGATATGTCGTTACCAAATATCTTCTCCCATTCTGTCAGTTGTCTTTTGATTTTGTTAACTGTTTCCTTTGCTGTGCAAAAGCTTTTGATCTTGATGAAATCCCAATAGTTCATTTTTGCCCTTACTTCCCTTGCCTTTGGCGTTGTTCCTAGGAAGATGTTGCTGCGGCTGAGGTTGAAGAGGTTGCTGCCTGTGTTCTCCTCAAGGATTTTGATGGATTCCTTTCTCACATTGAGGTCCTTCATCCATTTTGAGTCTATTTTCGTGTGTGGTGTAAGGAAATGGTCCAATTTCATTTTTCTGCATGTGGCTGTCCAATTTTCCCAACACCATTTATTGAAGAGGCTGTCTTTTTTCCATTGGACATTCTTTCCTGCTTTGTCGAAGATTAGTTGACCATAGAGTTGAGGGTCTATTTCTGGGCTCTCTATTCTGTTCCACTGATCTATGTGTCTGTTTTTGTGCCAGTACCATGCTGTCTTGATGACGACAGCTTTGTAATAGAGCTTGAAGTCCGGAATTGTTGTGCCACCAACTTTGGCTTTCTTTTTCAATATCCCTTTGGCTATTCGAGGTCTTTTCTGGTTCCATATAAATTTTAGCATTATTTGTTCCATTTCTTTGAAAAAGATGGATGGTACTTTGATAGGAATTGCATTAAATGTGTAGATTGCTTTAGGTAGCATAGACATTTTCACAATATTTATTCTTCCAATCCAGGAGCATGGAACATTTTTCCATTTCTTTGTGTCTTCCTCAATTTCTTTCATGAGTACTTTATAATTTTCTGAGTATAGATTCTGTGCCTCTTTGGTTAGGTTTATTCCTAGGTATCTTATGGTTTTGGGTGCAATTGTAAATGGGATTGACTCCTTAATTTCTCTTTCTTCTGTCTTGTTGTTGGTGTAGAGAAATGCAACTGATTTCTGTGCATTGATTTTATATCCTGACACTTTACTGAATTCCTGTACAAGTTCTAGCAGTTTTGGAGTGGAGTCTTTTGGGTTTTCCACATATAGTATCATATCATCTGCGAAGAGTGATAATTTGACTTCTTCTTTGCTGATTTGGATGCCTTTAATTTCCTTTTGTTGTCTGATTGCTGAGGCTAGCACTTCTAGTACTATGTTGAATAGCAGTGGTGATAATGGACATCCCTGCCGTGTTCCTGACCTTAGCGGAAAAGCTTTTAGTTTTTCTCCATTGAGAATGATATTTGCGGTGGGTTTTTCATAGATGGCTTTGATGATATTGAGGTATGTGCCCTCTATCCCTACACCTTGAAGAGTTTTGAGCAGGAAGGGATGCTGTACTTTGTCAAATGCCTTTTCAGCATCTATTGAGAGTATCATATGATTCTTGTTCTTTCTTTTATTGATGTGTTGTATCACATTGACTGATTTGCGGATGTTGAGCCAACCTTGCAGCGCTGGAATAAATCCTACTTGACTACCAAGTATATTTCTGACCAATAATGCATCTATCGTTAATTGCTGCTTTTTCTATGATTTCATAACTAGTTTCTGAGCAGTTTGAGATAAGATAAGATAAGTGCCAATTCTTTTGTTTTCCTAGCACTGGGTATGTTCTTTACTATGGGACAGGAGTTCAGAACAATCTTTTTGGTTCTGAGATTTGTGGTATTACTACAAAAGCCAGTTTTCTCTCTGCTGATCATAACTACAACTGTTATTAATATTACACTAACATCCATAAAACCCATAGCTTTCTGGTAGCTGAGAATAATTCACTATAATAAGATTAATTTAAAAATCACGAGGTTGATTTTTATGTTATCACCCTCCATTTAAATATAAAACCTGTCACTATTGACTCTAAGAGGGTGAATATTGGCAGAAATCACACTAAGTAAAGAAAGACTAGATTAGGCTTTCATGATAGAAGATTACATTTTTTTGATTCAATGAATTTGGATTTTGGAGGGAACTTTATTTTTTTTAAATTTTCATTTTAAGTAGGCTTCATGCCCAATGTGGAGCTTAAACTCTGAGATCAAGAGTCACTTGCTCTTCACACTGAGTTATCCAGGCACTCCTGGGAGGTAACTTTGAATAAACTTAATTTTTTACTTTATATAGAGTGATCATATGCTCCTTTCTGCCTTCCCCAGTAAAAACCTCTAAGTAAATGAACGTATTTTTCTGTTTGTTGGTGATACACACATGATATACAATCTTGAGCCACCTTTTGGGTTTGCTTCCTTTGGTCAGACCCAGCAAACTGGAGGCACGGTTTTGCTAAGATCCAAATATCTCCTTTACACTATTAGCAAAAATAACTTCATGATTCTTATTTGCGAGTCTTTATCACACTGGGCACTATTTCCTCCCACAACATGGTCACAAAGGACCTGCTCTCAGGGTTAGTAACAAGACTATTTTCAGTGACGCCTCCAATGCAGATCATTTTCTCCTTCTAAGTTCACTCTCAAGCAGTCCATGTGAGGCTTTCCTAGCCACCAGCGCCACAGGATGCTGACCTTCATGTCCAGCGCCTAGCAGAGGCGCTTCAAATAAGGAGGCATAGCCCCAACGCTACACAGGTATTTCAGTATTAACTACTCAATGATCAGGGATTGTACACTAAGTCAGTGCATAAGCAAAGACTGGGATGTAGTAACAGAGGCCCCAACATAAGAAATTGGCATCTCAACGAAGATCAGAGCTTGAGACAAGAATAATGAGAAACACACAGATTGGATCAATATAGAGACAATTGCTCTGACCATGGTCTTTGAGTGACAGTGAGCAGCAGTCTGATGTTTGAATGTATTTTGAAGCATTTTAGATCACTCTGTGTGTGTGAGTGTGTGTGTGTGTGTGTGTTGCATATGATTAGCCTTACACTTCTTTTTTATTTAAGATTTTATTTATTAGAGAGAGAGAGAGTGAGGCATATCAAGAGAAAGCCCAGGTAGGGAGGAGAGGAAGAAACAGGCTATCTGTGAGCAGGGAGTCCAGTGTGGGGTTCAGTCCCAGGACTCTGAGATCATGACCTAAGCCGGCAGACGCTTAATGGACTGAGCCATCCAGGCCCCTGGCCTTACACTTCTTGATACAGAATGAGAGATTGCCATTTTCAACAAAGACTTTAGTTATTTTTTTTTAAATCCCTGTTAAAAATCATTCTAGGTTCTTTGTATAGGTACCTAGGTACCTGATTCCTAAATGACAATAATTAGTACCACTGTAGAGTTACCTAGAGTGGGTCAAATCAGGTGAAGAGGCCATCTTGCACAAGTGTCTTAATGAAGCCTGTTTTTTCTGCATATGTTACACAGTGAAAACATCACTGATATTTTCATTTAGTTTTCTTCCAATCGCTAATCATGTTGAACTGACCTCAACACGTACTGTAATGCATAATGGTTCTGAAAATTTGTTTGATCTTGAATAAAATTATTAGATGATTTTCTGTTTGCAGATGTACTTGAAATACATGAGTGGTTGCTTTCTTTTGGAGAACTAGAATTTTTTCCCCTAATGGAGTGAAAAGGGTAAGGGACAGTGATGAATGTCAGTCTTCTCTGGGGCATTTTACTTAAGACTTTCCCCTTGACTGCATGTATAGATCACGTTGTAAATGTTCTGATAATGCGTCAGAGCAACAGAACCAAGTCACTTGTGTTTGTGTGCATAAATGCACAATCACCTTTTCTTACCGTGTTACTAGATACTTTTTATTATGGATGTGATTGCAGACCAATTTTATCGATTTTATCTTTCTGCTGAGAAATAACCATTGTCCTTGAAGGCGTAAGAGATATTGGATGATTACAAGTTTAAAATTGAAAAACCACCTGCTTGTTATTTTAGTGTGAATTAGACAATTATTTTTGTACAAAGAGTTACGCAAATAATGAAATGGGTTTTCCTGGTGAGTCCCACTGACTTTCAGGGGAATAATAGCATTTAGATCCATCCATACCAGTGTCTATTGGTTCATTCTTCCAAGAGACATGGCAGGTCTAGCAGGCTCCTCTCCTCTGCCACAGGATACCTGCCTAGGCTGCTTTCCAGCTCCCGTCTTTCTGCCGGAGATCCTGGGGGCTGCAGTGCCTTGAAGCTCTCTCAGCATTTTGGCACTCTGCTTTCAAGAATCTCTTTCTCTCTATTTCTCTTTAGGCAACCCTTTTGAAACCCCCACGTTTGCAAATTCCTCCTTTATTTTTGTTCTTGTACCCTCGGGGTGGCTTATGATGTCTTAATTAACGTTTTTATCTAGTCAGTATTGTGACTGCTTTCCAAGGCAGTGGTAGGAGGGGAACTTTATAAATAAGGTGATTATTCTTTCAAAATCAAACCAGGCAGGATTTAGCCTACCTTGTGTGGATCTGCTGCTCCCTTAGAGGCATCCCCCAGCTGAAATCTGCATAGGCGAGCATTTCCTTGCACGTGTGTAGGAGGGGTCGAAGCACACAACCTGTTTACTGGAGTTGCTTGACATTGTTGGGATGCTGGTGGGCGGCCTCACAGCTGCTGTTTGGAAGCTGCCACAGCAGGGAAGAAACCACATTGAACAGTAAGGAACAAACTGTACCAAAATGGGGAAAAATGGTACAATTGACAAAACTGTTCAGCAGAAATCGCGCCAGACCCTGGACTGTATCACCGACAAGTGGCCTCATTTGGAGAATGTCTAAGGATAGTATGGCCTTATGATGTTCTTTTATTTCTGCCATAGCCAATTTTCAAAAGGTATCAGGTGAAAGGGACATCAGTAGAGCAGATTCATGGCTTCTCTGTTCTCCACCCACTGCCAAAGGCACATAGTGTCTCATACCTACCATGCACAGCAATAAAGGTTCACAGCCTGACAAGGTTCTGGGGTTGCAGGCATTGAATGTGGAGACTACAGTTTGATAGATCACCATATTTCCTTTGGCTTTATTTTAGAGCTGTGGAAATAATTGCAGCATCAGCAATCATCACTTAAAGGAGGGAGGCGAAGACTTATGTCATTGAATGTTTGCTACATAATTGCGTTTGGTTTTTAATTACAAAGAAGGGTCATGTGTCAGGGAAGTAACTGTCACTGTAGTGCCCCTTCTCCACTGAGTTCTGCCATTTTTGGCAAACACTACATCCAGTACAAAAGCTCTGGCTGAGTTATTAATCATGTTTGTCGGGCAAGCTACAATAATCTGCTGCCTGGATACAAAGCCAAGTACAGAGTCGCCGGCTGGATGTGATAAAACACTTGATACCTCTCACTTTCAGACTCTGCTCATGCTAAGAAATAATTTTTTTCATCTCCATTTAATTAAAGGGGGTAAATGAAAGGAAGTGATTTCAGTTTTGTCTCATGCTCTCAGTTGTCACGTTCTTGATTACACAGAAATGGACAACATGGAAGCTGGCAGAGCTGTTTGGATGTAGGGCATGTGGGCTCTGGTGTGCTAGAGAAAGGAGGACCCAGAAATCCTATATCCATGGGAATGGAGCATAGGATTTCCATATCCAGCCAAAGCCCCAACATTTTTCCTATAATTTCCATCTCCTTTTCGTGGAGGCTTTTGATATTTTATCAAATTGTGCTAATTGAGTTGGGAGAAGAGTCACCACTTAACTATTGACCATTAAATGTGACCCTCAAGATGGAATCAAAGTTCTTACCTGCCATTATTTTTGTAAAATCTGTTATCTGATCTAGAGCAAGCAGCTATAGCTTTTATATTATCAAAGATTGAAAAATGATCATCACTAAAGTTACTTCAAGGATTGAGTACTTGAGAAGGTCTTCTTTCCCTAACCAGAAAAATCTTAACTCTTGTGAAATGGCCCCAAATCATTCATAACATTAAAAAAATAGTTCATAACATTAAAGAGCTTGCTTCTTTCATTAGAAACAGCATTTCTCAAAGTGTGCCCTTTGGAAAACTGATTCTGTGGGTGTCGAGGGCTCAGAGGTAAAGAAGTTTGTGAAATGTTAATTGAGATAAGCTTTTAATGTATTGACTAACTCGGATTTTTGAGTCTCCAAAATGGGCATACATGATGAGTAGCTCTTGAGAGAGGATGTATTTTATAGAACATACTTTGGATAAAAAGTGTTCAGCAGAATGAATGCACTGAAGCCCTTAAGCATCTTTCCTTTTATTCTCTATGGCCCAAGAATTTCCACTCTTTCCTCATTTGAACTTTTACTTCTTTCTTACTGTCATCTATCTTCATCTAGTTTAACTGGCTAATAGTGTAATCTTTGACTCCTAACATTTGGGTAATGTGACATTTGCCATTTTCTGGCTGCCTAGCCTCTGAATGTTCTTATTGACAGTGGGGAAATCTCTCATTATGTGGTTATAAGCGTGAAGCCAGAAGGCCTCTCCTTGTTCCAAGGTAGCCAGATATGGGTATATAACCAAAGCTTAGCCAGTTGGAGGTTTCTACCCTGGAAGGGTCAATCTGGAGTGTGCAGCACAAGTAGAAAAGATAGGTGAGACTGGAATTAGGGCAGCATCTAGCAGTGATGATACTGTGAGCATCCCAAGTAGTGGTCAATATTTGGTACCCCCCCTTTTTTTAAGTTGTATAATTGTGAATCTTATACCTATATCCTTCAATAAATACTTTCTTTAAAAAATATTTTTTAATTTTTTCAGTGTAACAGTATTCATTATTTTTGCATCACACCCAGTGCTCCATGCAATCCGTGCCCTCTCCAATACCCACCACCTGGTTCCCCCAACCTCCTACCTCTCACCCCTTCAAAACCCTCAGGTTGTTTTTCAGAGTCCATAGTCTCTCATGGTTCACTTCCCCTTCCAATTTCCCTCAACTCCCTTTTCCTCTCCATCTCCCATTGTCCTCCATGCAATTTGTTATGCTCCACAAATAAGTGAAACCATATGATAATTGACTTTCTCTGCTTGACTTATTTCACTCAGCATAATCTCTTCCAGTCCCATCCATGTTGCTACAAAAGTTGGATATTCATCCTTTCTGATGGAGGCATAGTACTCCATAGTGTATGGATAAATACCTTTTTTTGATTCAGATGGCAGAGTTCTTTCTTCTGTGTAAAGTGAAAACTGACTAGTCAAGAACTCAAACCTAGCTGTAGGTATCTGAAGTCTCTGCTCCAGACAAATATGGTAGAAAAAAGTAACATATGCTTTAATGCCCTGCCTTATTTAACAAGAATGAGTGAGTCTATGTGAACTTTTAGCAGGAGTTGTGTGTGAGGACTGTGTCATTGGGTGTTTACTACTTATGTACTTTTTTCCATCTGAGTCTTAAGCTTCAACCAAAAAGACCTCTCTCATAGAATCCACTAATTCTTTTTTTTTAAATAAATTTAATTTATGTATTTATTTTACAGAGAGTGTGTGTGTGTGTGTGAGCACAAGAGCAGGCCTGTACAAGGAGGGGGAAGGGAGAGGGAGAAGGAGAATCTCAGGAAGACTCCACGGTGAGCACAGAGCCCTATGCAGGGCTCGATCTTATGACCTTGAGGTCATAACCTGACCCCAAATTAAGAGTTGGATGCTTAACTGACTGAGCCACCTGGGTGCCCCTAATCCTCTAATTCTTAATTTTTGTAAAGAATTTACAGATTAGAAAAAACACACTATGTACAATTTATAGATGAATGTGCATGCTTGTGGTTGATTTATGTTCTGGGCAGAGGTAACAGAGGAGAGTGGCCTGAGCCAGGATATCTGGATTCCATGCTTATTCTCTCATTATTTTAGTCAAGTTACTTCTCCCGGTAAGGAAGAAGGATTTCATAATTAGCTGATTATCCCAGAATGCTCGGATTTTTACAACCAAACAGAAGTTGACTGGTACAATTGATTTTTAGGCAAGCTAAAGTCCAATTTCTTGAAAATGAAATAAAATGTGTAAATAAGGGAATATACAGCTTCATTCTTAAAAAGAGAGGTGTAAACCATGTGATTGTTTTTCAAATTGAAATCTACTGATCCCCATGGTTATAATGATGTTTTAGGGATAGTTTGGACATGAAAAAAGGAGGTTGAGTTTTGGGGAGAGTTTTAGGTCCATCCCACAGCTTGATCCAGGACAAATTTTCTTATTGGATTTGGTTATTGGGGTTCTTGTTAAAGCTTTATTTGAATAAAAGTTAGGAAACAAGTGAACGGAGGGATCCCTAAAGATTATTCTGTGTTGTGTAGCATTAGAAGTCTGTTTTAGCAAAGCATTCTCAGTGACATTCCTTAAGCTACTAATTTCTTCCATCTTCTCGTTGTACTCTGTTTTCTTTGCTCACACATGGAAAAACAGTACTCTCTGAAGCTCCAAGACACATCTCCTGTTTTCACATCTTTCCTGAGGAGCATGGGTTTTAGGTTCTGCTCTATCTAAATGTACTTTATATAATGGAAAGAGACACTCAAAAGTCCCTTTCATTATTAAGTAATGCTTATTAAATACTGTCAAGTGCTTGGTTATTAATTGATGCCTCCCCAAACCTGGAACGGAAGAAGCTATACCTGTAAGGCACTGACTGGATTGCCACCCAGTCTTCACCACCTGCTGTGATTGTCAGATCCCAACTTTTCTGCCTCTTCTCCACCATCGCCCTAACTCTGTCCTGCCACTCTGTTCACATTGTAGAGTGAGGGGCGGGGGAAGGCAAGAAGTAAAAGAACACTAAGACGCTTAGAATTAAAAAAAAAAAAAATGAAGACTTTGTTTTTCACCTAAAAAATAAACATGTTCTTATTCGGTTTGGTTTATTAGCTGTGCTTATTATGAATTCTCTATCAGTAAAGCCTCACGAGAAATTTTGCAGACATCAGTTGGCCCATAAAAAATTTATTTTATTGAAAGTGAGTGTGCCTTTGACCAGGCATAATCCAGGCTTAGCTTCATTGTCACCTCCTCCCGATAGCTCACCTTGATTTCCCAGAGTACATATTTCACCTCTGTGTTCCATAGCATTGATGCAAAGCCCTCTGCTGATAGATATCCTATGGACTAGTGTGTCCAGGTCTTCTTGTCTGGACTAAATTTTTTGAGGGCAGAGTCTACGTATGTCAGATTCATTGTCTGTAGGTTTCAACCAGAATGTTGGGGGAAGAAAGTACACTTTCATAGCAATTAGCACGGGAGATCTAGTGCCTGCCCTATCACACCGTGCTTCTTAGGTATATGCTGAGTGTTTGCTCTCTACCCTAAAGTCCCAGAAATTCCCATTGGCTGTGACAGAGAAGGTTTGGACTCGGCGTGTGTAATATTATATAACCTCTGAAGCTTGCTGGCTGGTGACATTTTTTATTGCATCTAGGACCACAGGGGCACTGGCAAGAGGCTTTATTGGAGACATTAGGAAGAGCTGCATAATCAGCCCTAGGCAGCTTTCTCTCTGGTATTGACTGCGTCATGTTGATACATGCTCTTTCCTCAAATATGCCAATCCCCAGGATTCTTTGCCTTGTATCTCCCCAAGCCAGAGACTCACACAGCTCTGGGACTGGACCTCTTGTTCAGTTCTCCCACACTACGGAGGAACGACCTGAGTTCTGGAGAAGTTAAATGACTTTCCCAAGGTCACACAGGATAGTAGCATAGAGACCTCAATCCAGATTTAATGATTCCAGTGTACTTTTCTTCCCTCTGCTAAAGCCTACAGATTAATTTATGGCATATGGTTTCTTCAGAAGTATTTCACAAGGAATGGTCAACTTGAGGGTATGCTGGGTGGTTAAGTATCATTAGCTAAATCTTGGTGCAGAAGGCTGACTTTGCCGGTATCTTAACACATGATCCCCTAGTCCCCGTTTAGACATTAAATTTTATACATTTCATTTAAAATGAAGAAAATTTTGTAGAACATTTAATATTAACCTACAATATAATGTAAACTTTTATATAAAAAAATTGTACTAGATTTCTTCAGTAAATTATCACATAGCTATTCAGGTGTGGCACAAGTTGGAGCAGTACATCCTTTGTGAACGGATTTGTTGCTGTGTTCCTCATAGGTTCTAAAACTACCCACTTGTCAAGAGCTGCTATTTGTTAAAGCACAAGATAATACACCCCAGATTTTGTAATCTGGGGATTATCCCTTTTTCCCACAGTCATTTTCTGATACTTTGGCTTTGGTCTTGGGTACTATTAACAATTTTCACGACTGCTCACTTGAAAATCATAGGTTCTTTATAGTTTAAATTTTTTTTAAAGATAAATATTTCTTGCTGACTGTCTCATATCTAGATATCATAGTGGAGGCAAGCAAGCAGAAAGAAATATTGGCTGCAGGAAATTCTGAATTGGAGGAAAAGACAGGAAGGAACCATTGAGGCTTCAAAAATTCAGCCTACTTCAATTGTTTGGTTGATCATGTCCCATCATTATTCAGCTGAATCTACAACTGCAGTCTTGGGAGCCCAAGTCTTTGGTAACAAAAGAGGAGAAAACTTCTCCCTCCCCTCCACTGGGATATGATAATGAACAACAATCAGAGTTTAAGTTGAAGGAAATAATGAAAATACGTCCCTGAAGTCATTTGACAGAACCTAGCCAGTAACCTACACGTGGTTCTCTTAAGCCTGGATCAGGGCTATTAGACATTGTCTTAATTTTAAAAATCTGAAACACTTTTATATTTTTACTGAATTTTTAAAATTTCATTGTTAATGCTTTGCTACTCCTACGATTATGGAATATATATATATATATATATATATATATATATATATTTAAAATTGACATTTTTGAAAAGTATTTTCTGAGAAATTTAATGTAGAGCAGAAAATATGAAGAATAGTGTTAGATTTCAGTATTATATCTTTTCAAATGTGTCACAGTTGTTAGTTAATCCTTTTTGACTTCTAAGAAAAGAAAAAAAAAAAACGGACAAGATTCCAAGCTCATCAGTTCTTTACTGTATCCTGAAGTTTTGTACTGAGTCCAGGATCAATAGGGCCGCTACTTTGAGATTTGTGGCCTCTATAGGAGTTGCACCTGGAGCCAAGAAAAGCTATTAAGATTTTATTGAACTACTAGCTTTCCCCCACATCCCCCACCCCGCCCCTGTTACCCACTAAAGTACTAATGGCGTGATTATCATCAATTCAGGGGGAGAGGTTATTTTCTATATCAGTTTCCAGTTATTTACACTGCTTGAGTGTAGGGGGGATTTTGAGGAAGGAACACTTTCCAGGAATCCACACATCTCAACAGGTGCCCCAAGGCAAACCTTAGCCTTGGTGGAGAGAGGTAACTTACTTTCTCTTTCTCTTTGTCATCTAATTTCAGGGCAGTTCCATGTTGTTTCTTCCATTTATTAAAAAAACAAAACAAAACCCTCCTTGTCTCTTATAACCCTTGAACGTCCTTAAACATAAACTTGTTTTATAATACACGATGGGATTCAAAATGCAGGTACTCTGGGAGTGGTAAAGCACTGATGAAGTTAAGGCCTGCTTGAGGACCCATTTCTAAACAAACAGTAGGGCATGGGGGGCAGAGCCCAGAAGCATTAAAACCAGCTGATGGTGGTTCTGAGTTCTGGCTCCATGCCTTACAGTATAACATGGAGCACGTTATTTTACTACCTATTCCTCAAACCCACGATTCAACATATGGGCTCAGGAGGCTCAGAACTGTCTTCACCATCTCTCCCTTGTGCTTTCTACGCTCCCACAGAGCTGCTATATGAGAGTATGAAATACACAAAGAGGAACAAGGGAGAACAAATCAGTCCTGTGCTCACAAATCTGTGATTGCACTTTATTGCCTGTGTGGGATACAGTTCAAGTGTAGCAATTTGGTTGTCTAAGCTGGGATATTTCCTAGAGTTCAGTGAACCTGGACAAAAATTTGAGGCATCGGTAGGGTAGGGGTAGATGTACTTCTCAAGGCTGGTTGCTGATTAAAGACGGAGGGAGGGGATGATGAGGAGCAAGGGCACATCCTGAGCACCTTCCTCTGCCAGGTGCTCGTTATATCCGTTGTCTTATTTCATCCTCACGGCCACTGTGTCTTTGTGTTCATTTACGGTAGAGGGACTGAGGCTCAGTGAACTTGGTGTGTTAACAGAGCTAGTGAGAACGGGAATTCAAATGCAGACCAAGTTGATTCCACTTCAGTGAGAAGCAGGAGGACAGATGGGGAGGGAAGAAAAGGTGGAGGTTAAAAGATGATGAAACCAGATTTGGGAAATGAGCATAAACTGTGCCTCTCTGACCCAATTACAGTGCTCTTTTATGATTTCTTTCTAATTTCTTACTGTTCTTGTTTATTTTCACTTGGTGAAAATTGTGCAACACATTTAAGGGATCAGGATGATAGCAGGATTGTCACATTATTGAGATTTGCCTGATCCTAAGACCTTTGGGAGCAGGCTTGTACCAGACCGTCTACTATCTCAACCCCATGTACCCATTTATTTTTATTCCCTACCCTGTCCTAACAGGACCTTTCTACTTTTTCTTGCTCATTTGTTGACTCTTTACAATGCTTGCCTTAGCCATGTTTTAGGGGGACCAGACTACTGACTCTTCCAGGGCAGGGAATTATACCTGTTCTGTCTATGCTGGTGGGCCATGACCTAGGAGAGGGTGTGGCACAGTGCACAGTATACACTTACTTGGAATTAGACTGTAGACTTCCTCATCTGGAAAGTGATTTCCTTTTTCTTCTACCTGGGCAGAGGTTAGCTAACTTTCAGATCCATGTTTTAATCTTCCTTCTATGTAGATATTTGCCCCCATAAATTATTTTCTGAACTCAACTATGGTAATACCTCAAGTAATATTTTAGGTACTTCTTATGATTTTTCCTATTCAGTTTGTGTTTACATTAAACTTTTGAGCTCTGTGACTTGTCTCACCATCAGATCATGCTTTTTGAGTGGGTAGATACTATTTTATGCCCAGGACATGAGTTCTTGGCAAATAGAAACTCAATAAATATTTTGTGGTAGTGTATCTATAAAATTATTGCCCAATTACTGTCATAATAACTATTTAAAATGAGCAAGGGATTAGTTTGTTTTGTTTTTGTTTTTGTTTTGTTTTTAGTTCAATTTTGTGTTTTGAAAAGCTTCCATGAAAATCCCCAAAGCGTGGTGGTTCACCATTTAGTATTTTCAGTTAAACATTTGAGTTAAAATATTGTGGTTTCAGAATTGTCCTCACCAGCGTCTCTCTTACCTAAATGGATATTCAGCCTGGAGTGGAACCATAGTTTGTGCACAAGGCTTCCATGTGGTCAGTCTCCGATTAACAACAACAGTAAGAAAACAAGAAATGAATCATTCTTGTAAAATACGAGGAGGTTGCAGATTCCCATTTATACAAAGTAAATACTAAATATAGATGTACCCCCCAATGTACCCCTATTCTGCTGCATCAGAAAGAAGAAAGAAAATGCATGAGAGAGAGAAGGAAACAGGGGGGATGGGTACAAGATTAGACACATCAAGAAACTTACAGAAAATGTCTCATTCTTCATGGTCACAAACTTCCCTGACCGATTTCTTTCATTTTCCTCAAACATTTCTGAAGCAGGGTACTCTGGCTATTTTGGGGAAATATTTTCACAAAATATCTAAACCTTATGTTTGCTGACAGGCTACGAAGTCTAGGTTTTTAGCAAGAAAATTTCATTTTACACTAGAACTTTCCAGTCCAACTGGCACCCTTGCTTTCTATGAATCCTGAAGAACAGATGGAAGTGGAAACCTGATTTTGACTGAGATTTAAATCAGCCTTCAGAACAATTTTTAAAATCTATCAATATTCCACTAGCTTCTGGTGCTTTTCAGGGGACTGGTTTCCTTCAGGAAAAATTGGCAGGGTATCACAAAGTTGAGAGTCTTCTCTTTGTGGACAGCAATACATATTAAGTTAAAAGAATTCATTTCACTGAGTTTCATCTCATTAAAAATGAAAAAGAGTATTCATTATTTTTGCACCACACCCCGTGCTCCATGCAATCCGTGCCCTCTATAATACCCACCAAAACAAAGAAATTAAAATGAAATGGAAGGAAAAAAAAAATGAAAAAGAGTATGTCAGGATACTGTAAAATACTACACAGAAGATAGTAGTATTGCTACCATTAGTATGTTTCCTGAGAATGAATTTAAATGCATGTTGATTGTCTTACTCTATAAATAGGCTGCCTTTTGCTCTGTGTCCAAACTCAGGACTAGTGGTTTCCTCTTTGCTGAGGAAGAAATCTTTACTACCCAAAGAAGAGGCACCAGTTTATCTGCCAGGTGTGGACGACATGGTGGAAGGCAGACCCAGGAGTGTTTGGGCTAGTCAGATCCCAGCGGTCAAAGCCAGCAGGGTTTCTCCATTGCACTCAAGCACAGCTTGGCTGGATGAGATGAAATGCATCTTGTGGCCCATTCCATACGCAGGACGCTAAGGCCTGGCTTATGATTCTTTACTATCTATTTATATTGACAGGTTAGAATAAAAAATTTTTTATGGACACGTTTTCCTCCTAAATGTTGAAACTCAAGTGTGGTTTTTCCCCAGGTCCCATGAAGACCCTGACATTCATTTGCAGTTCCTTTTGCCCCCTACAAAAAAATATCACTTGATCATTTTGTTTAGATCTCAAGCTAGCCTGCTTAGGAAAGACAATCCATGAATCTTAGGAGGTTACCTATTATTCTTTCATAAATATACATGCTCTTCTGGTACTAAGTTTTATAGATCATTAACAACTTATATTTACACAGCCAATTTCAGTTCATGTTTTCATTTACAGAACTGAATTTGAGGTAGACTGAGAATATATAATTCTTATTTTATATAGGGAAAGTATATTTAGGTTTTAAATGACTCAAGAGATTGCAGGTTAGTATCAGAATGCATCAAGGTCTCCCGCCTTCCAGGCCAATTCTCTCACTATAGTTGTGTTACCTGTGTTTGGGCCCAGAAGAGTACATTTGTGGCCTTCTACTGAAAACCAGATTTCAACCAATCCACCTGGCTATCCTCAGGCTTTGTGTCAGAACTCTCCAACTTGTGTGAGTTTAATATCCCCAGCTCCGAAGAAAAATATCATAAATTCTAAGCTAAAGTATGGGGTTTTCTGTAAGCCCTTTCTTGATCCCTGGACCAGCATTTCTGTCTTGTGTTTTAGCCTAGAAGAAAATTCCTCTCCTCTGAAGTATCTTTGAAGCCTTCCTTGTAGCAGTTTCTATGGATTTCTTTATTCATTCATCAAATATTTGTTAATGGAATAATATGTGTCAATTGTATGCTTTTGATTTATTTCAAACCATTCTGTTTAGAATACTTGCTAACAAAATATTGCAATAGATACTCACTTAAATGTTCAGTAAATAAATTACCAAGTTTCCCAAAGTGTATTAAACACATTTAGAATTGAAATAAAATCAATTACTTCAGAGGTATCTTATCTATTGAAGTTTTTAAAGGAAGGAGCCCTATCAGGCTTGCTTTTTAATCTGTTGAAGTATTAGAAAAGTATGTTGCACATAGTAGGTGCTCAGCAGACATCTTTTGATATGAAATACATTTGACCCTCATCAAAGGAGATAATACAAATTCGATACGGTTCTGCAGCTGTTTGAAAACACGTCAGGGCTCTGTTCTGCCCTGCAGCCATTTTACTCCGGTGGTTCTCAGCCAGGAACAATTTTGTCTCCCAGAGGACATTTGGCAATAGCTGGAGATACAAATTGTGTAATTATCTGGTCCCGTATGTTGTACCCCCATGGAGAAAACATGACTTAAGTGAATCACTTAGTAAAACCCTTATAGGTTTATATTTAACCTAATGCAATACTTCAAGGGTATTTTCAGTTTGTTTTGCACTGGTAGTCTATTTCATGGGAAATCCTGAAATCAACACAACCACCAAAGCCTTATGTACTTATACAGTCTTGGGTTATCACTGCCCTTTGATTATGATTTCATGACTGTTAATAGGATATATGAAATTGTGAAATGCAGATTTGAGAAAATGTCATGGGAAAACCAATCATGTAAGTATCATTGCTAGAATCTGTACTGTTTACTTATATGATCATACTGTGAAAACATGAATAAAACAGCTCAATTATACTGGGTAACTGAGTATTATTTCATATTGCTATTTTTAGGTAACAGATTATTTGGATTGAAAATATGTAAAACTAAATAAAGAGAACTAACACTGAGATTTAAACAGATGTTAATGTTTATGTAGTACTGGAACTGGTACCCAGTTTTATATCCCAAGGTATGTTTATAGAAGTTGAATATCAGTACAGAAATACATTAGCATGAGCCTACTTGAGAGTTAAGAGGCTGAGAGAATGAAATAAAGAGGACTGTGTGGCTAGGGGGACTTTGTAATTTATTACCCAAACCAGAGAACCTTTGAGAATGGGACACTATTAATATTTAAGTCAACACAAGACTATCTGGGGGCAAACCAGGATGCACCATTACCCTATCCATGAGCAATCCCTCAGATTTGGAGAAAATAAAAGGGGATGGTACTGAATTTAATATAGTGCCTTCAGACTGTAATACATAAAAAAATATATTTTTTTTAAATTCTGGGATATGGAAAGACTCTCTTAACCTGGGCAGATGCCACAGCTTTGGAGCTGGAGGCTTTGGCACTGATAAGAGTGCTTTGTCCACAATTTCTGTAGCTTTGAAGTGGACTTACCAGTACTTAGACATGAATAGGGTGGCTCTTGGGCAATAATAGTCTTTACCACAGGGAGAGGGAGCAAGTGAGGGGAAACAGCATGTCCCATATACTGTTTGAAGGAACTGCTTCAGAGCAATGTGAGGGGCTCACCAGGAAGCCACTGGGTAAGGAATAAGGAAAAGTGAATTCAAGTATGGAATGGGGATCAATGTCCAATTACAGTTTTGTGAGCAGAATTAGAGCAAATGTGTTTACTAGAAATACCCCTTAATTATTGGATCTAATATATTACCATTACAGATACAATTTTTTTTTCACTTGAGTATAGTTGATATACAATGTTACATTAATTTCAGGTGTACTAGTTAGTGATTCACCTTGTCTACAGCTACCATTTAATTTTTATCCTGTTTGGTGACTTATGGGGAAACCCTGGTAATGCTGGACAGGTAAAACCCAAAAAATGTGAATTCTGTGTTCCCCACGTGAGATGATCAACCTGGGACTTTTGGAAAGTTTCTGTGAAGACAGCCAGAGCACATTTTAGGATAGTAGCAGTCTAACGCAGGTGGCCATGAAGCTCTGTGCCCAGAAGGGATGGAGGCCGTCTCAGGAGAATTGCATGAGTACATCTAAAAAAGCAGTAACTTAGGGTTTAGATGCCTGGGAGAGGGGCAATCTGAGCATGAAACATGAACGTGAAGTCACCTGGTATGGAGAATGCATGCCCATGATGTGGGTTCCTAAATCCAATTTAAATGTGAGTGTGGGGGATGTCCCCATACATAAAACAAACAGCTCTCAGGCACTGGCTGAGTGTCCTAGAATTCAGCTCAATTCTGATACAGTCTAACTGTAGACCTGGAGAGAGCATTAGATCCCATAGGGAAAAGGCTTGGTCCTACAAAACTGCCCCTCCATCCCCACTCCCCTTGTACTTCAGATGCCAAGTACAAGCCCATGCTATCACCTTTGCTTTTGACCTACTGCTGCAGATTGGAGGTTTCAATGACCCCCTCCAACTCGGGATGCCAATTGCAAATCCTGGTTGTTCCTTATATTTCTAACCAACTGGCTGTAAATCAGAGGTTCTCAAGACTCCTCCTTGAGTTCAATTAATTAGTTTGCTAGAGTAAAGCTCATAGAACTCAGAGAAACACTGTACTTACTAGATCATCCAGTGTATTATAGAAGGATGTAACTCAGGAACAGCCAGACAGAAGAGATGCCTGGGCAAGGTCATAGGAAAATGGTGCAGAACTTCTGTTGGAGCTCTGAGGACAGCACTCTTGGAGCACCTCCAGGTGTTCACCATCCCAGCAGCTCATTGAACCCTATTTTTGGTTTTTTATGGAGGGATCATTACATAGGTATGATTAATTAAATCACTGGCCAATGGGGAATGATTTAGACTCTAGCCCTTCGACCTCTGGAGGTCAGGGGCCTGGGGCTGAAGATTGCAGTCTTCTAATCTCAAGGTTGGTTCTCCTGGCCACCAGACTCCATTACCTTAGGTGCTTTGTGAAAGTCATCTTATCAGCATAACAAAAGACAGTTTTGTGTTTTGGATTTTTTTTTTTTGCTGCATAATTTTATTTTTTTTTAATTAATTTTATTTTTTTTCAGTGTTCCAAGATTCATTGTTTATGCACCACACCCAGTACTCCATGAAATACATCTGTTCCTTAATACCCACCACCAGGTTCATCCATCCATCCCTCAAAACCCTCAGTTTGTTTCTCAGAGATGAAAGACAGTTTTGTGGTTTTCACCACTTAGGAAATTCTAAGGGTTTTAAGAGCTCTGTGCGAGAAAAGGGAACAGGACCAAATACATATTTCTTATGATAAATCACAGTATCACAATGCCTAAGCTAATTTTTTTTAATTTATTTTTTTGAGTTTACATTATTTACTTTAAATTCAGGTGTACAACAAAGTGATTTGACCAGTTTATGAATTCTGCTGTGTTCATCACAAGTATAGCTACATCTGTCCGTATATATCCCTATTACAATTTCATTAACTATATTCCTTATGCTGCACTTTTTGTTCCTGTGACTTATCCCATAAATGGAAGCTAGGTTTTAATTGTATATAAGGGGTATAAACATTCCAACATCAAATGTTAATATAATCTCAATATGGAACAGTTGATACTAGCTGTATACCTGATCCAGCAGTTACATGAAAGCATCCAAATGTTTTGTGACCCTTTATTCATTTTGTCTTAAGACCCTCCTGCCAAGTTCCCTGTTCCCCTGTGGACTGGTTGTTTATCTGTGAATTCTAGCCCAAGACAGACTTTTTTTTTTTTTTACTGGAGACTTTTCTGAAATTTCAGGACCATTGACTACATCTTTGAGCTCCTTCTCTACCTTCTATAGAGGTTCTCAGTGTTGGCATGTTTGGCTTTGGAGAAATTCACACTTTCACACATTAATTATAAATAAATATGGCAACACATTCTGCCATTAGTTCAGTTTCTGAAATGGTGCTGTTTTAGCCTGGACAGAGTTTGAGCGAGGCTATTTAACTATTTCGTTTCATTTGCTCTTATAAATTATGAAAAATGAGAAGAACGTGGAAAGATAAAAATGACAAGAAGTATAGTTTTTATAATCTTTATTTAGTTGAGACCAAGTAGAGAATTATTAAGTGTTTGCTGATAGTGGCAGAACGCGAACTCAATTGGATGCTCGCTGGATTCAAGCCTGGTCAATTGTGGACAGGAACACAGTTTTTAAAAACATATGGAATTATTAAAACCACATTGAGATATCACCTTACACCAGTTAGAATGGCCAAAATTAGCAAGACAGGAAACAACAGGTGTTGGAGGGGATGTGGAAAAAGGGGAACCCTCTTACACTGTTGGTGGGAATGCAAGTTGGTGCAGCCTCTTTGGAGAACAGTGTGGAGATTCCTCAAGAAATTAAAAATAGAACTTCCCTATGACCCTGCCATTGCATTCCTGGGTAAAGATACAGATGTAGTGAAAAGAAGGGCCATCTGTACCCCAATGTTTATAGCAGTAATGGCCACGGTCGCCAAACTGTGGAAAGAACCAAGATGCCCTTCAACGGATGAATGGATAAGGAAGATGTGGTCCATATACACTATGGAGTATTATGCCTCCATCAGAAAGGACGAATACCCAACTTTTGTAGCAACATGGAGGGGACTGGAAGAGACTATGCTGAGTGAAATATGTCAAGCAGAGAGAGTCAATTATCATATGGTTTCACTTATCTGTGGAGCATAACAAATAACATGGAGGACATGGGGAGATGAAGAGGAGAAGGGAGTTGGGGGAAATTGGAAGGGGAGGTGAACCATGAGACACTATGGACGCTGAAAAACAACCCTAGGGTTTTGAAGGGACAGGGGGTGGGAGGTTGGGGGAACCAGGTGGTGGGTATTAGAGAAGGTACGGATTGCATGGAGCACTGGGTGTGGTGCAAAAATAATGAATACTGTTATACTGAAAATAAATAAAAAGTAAAAAAAAAACCACGGAATTCTGCATATATTTTGAGATTATCCTGTTGGTATGTTTTATTTAGAAACACATGACCTCTGCTATAGACATTAGGTTTAAAAGGTCACAGTGGTGAAACAGGTTTGAAAAATTGCTGGGTCAAATCAAATTATGTTAAGTTTTTTTTTCCCTACTAGCTCTTCAGGGCTTTGGATATGCTAGTATTCATGGTGCTTCTCCAAGAGAGGGTGGATATGAAGCATTTCCCAAATGTATTTGACTGTAAGATCCTTTTTTCTTGGCAGAGAATATTTTAGGATTACACTTAATGAAACAGTTTTGGGAAATATTTCACCAGAACCTGTTCTCCAGAATTGGTTAGGAGTTTCTTCCTTCCCCTCCCCCTCCCTCCTTCCTTCCTTCTCAAATTTGCAAATACCCTTATAGCCAATGGTTTTTCTTACTGAGTAATTTCCCTCATGTGTAGAATATGGTTTTCCCCATTAGAAAAATTAGAATGAGCCTTTATATTAGGAAGTTCCACTTTTCAGGTAACAGAAAACTCTCTTATTTTGGCTAAGAAATATCACATCCCTTGATTTTCCTTTTTTACTTCTGTCACAGTATGGTCATTTGGTGTTTAGTTCATTTTTACATTTATTTTTGGAGAGAAGGAGATAGTTCTTCACTTAGCAATAAAGTCCCTATCACATTCTACAATAGGATTTACCAACAGGTGATAGTAGAAGAATAAAAGTCTCACTGAGATGTGCATAGGTGCTTAACAGGTTTGCTCACTAAGTATCTTGTTTCTCTGTACATGCAGGATGCAAATTCTTTCCTTAACGAAAACAATGATCTCTTAGTATGTCATGTTACTGTCTTCTAAATAAAGTTACTTCCAGTTAGTTGAAAGGACTTTTCTTTCCAAGAATGCCAAGGGTTTCCTGTCAACAGGTTTATGCTGTGTTATTCATTAGTCTCTTATGAGCTTAGTTGTTTTTTTTAATTTGCCCTGAGACAAGATCCTATTCCCATGGCACAGACCAAATTGTTTCTTTTTTTTTTTCATTTATTTATTTTCAGCATAACAGTATCATTATTTTTTCACCACACCCAGTGCTCCATGCGATCTGTGCCTTCCCTAATACCCACCACCCTGACCTCCCACCCCCCCGCCACTTCAAACCCCTCAGATTGTTTTTCAGAGTCCATAGTCTCTCATGATTCACCTCCCCTTCCAATTTACCCCAACCCCCTTCTCTCTAACTCCCCATGTCCTCCATGCTTTTTGTTATGCTCCACAAATAAGTGAAACCATATGATAATTGACTCTCTCTGCTTGACATATTTCACTCAGCATAATCTCTTCCAGTCCCCTCCATGTTGCTACAAAAGTTGGGTATTCGTCCTTTCTGATGGAGGCATAATACTCCATAGTGTATATGGACCACATCTTCCTTATCCATTCATCCGTTGAAGGGCATCTTGGTTCTTTCCACAGTTTGGCGACCGTGGCCATTACTGCTATAAACATTGGGGTACAGATGGCCCTTCTTTTCACTACATCTGTATCTTTGGGGTAAATACCCAGGAGTGCAATGGCAGGGTCATAGGGAAGTTCTATTTTTAATTTCTTGAGGAATCTCCACACTGTTCTCCAAAGAGGCTGCACCAACTTGCATTCCCACCAACAGTGTAAGAGGGTTCCCCTTTCTCCACATCCTCTCCAACACCTGTTGTTTCCTGTCTTGCTAATTTTGGCCATTCTAACTGGTGTAAGGTGATATCTCAATGTGGTTTTAATTTGAATCTCCCTGATGGCTAGTGATGATGAACATTTTTTCATGTGTCTGATAGCCATTTGTGTGTCTTTATTGGAGAAGTGTCTGACCAAATTGTTTCTTGATCTGAAAAGCCCCACTCTCTCCATATCTGTAATAACTTCTTGGAAGACCCATCAGCAGCTTGTTCATTGATCTCTGGCTTAGCAGTTATGCCTGCCTGATGCCCTTCCATCCATGATTCACCATGGCCCTTTACTGAGGATTGGACTCCCTGCCGGTGCTATGCTAGGCTCTTAACATACATTTCCTCTTTTGCTACTCGACACTTAAAGTCAGAGTATGAATCTTGACTTTGCAGGCCACTGGCTCTCTGCCACAGCTATTCAGCTCTCTGTTGTAACATGAAGGCAGTCATAGACAACACATAGGTATTGTTCCACAATGTAGAATATGTTGGCTGTGTTGTAATAAAGCTTATAAAAATTGGCCGTGGACCAGATTTGGTCTACAATTTGCTAACGTTGCTCAAACTACCCTACCAGGTAAATATTCTCAACTTTATCTTATGAACGAGGAAACTGAAGAGCATGGAAACTAAGATCCAAGATTGTTGGTTAGCAGAGGAGCTAGGATTTAAACCTAGGTCAACGTGGTGGAGAAGCTCATGGTTTTTCTACCCTGCAACCCTGCCCTTATAAGAGGGTAAGAGTTAGATATCTAGGCAAAAAAATAAATAAATAAAAAAAATAAAAAAATAAAAATAAAAAGGAAGAGGGCTTATATCCAGTAAAAGGGGGAAAAAGAACCAAAGGCACAGAGCTCATGGTCCATCATTTTGGTGGCAATAAGTAGATGAGCTTGACAGTAGAAGGGAGGGAAACAGAAGGCATGGTTGGGAAGAAGAGTATATGCAAGGCTTCAGGGAAAGTTATGAATTGTATGAGGCTATCTGCTTAAAATAATCAAGGTTCTGTCAGATACTTATGCATTACTAACAGTGCCTGCCATAGTAGGAATATCTAGCCTATGAAGTACTCTGTGTGTGTGTGTGTGTGTACACACATACCACTGAAGAGAAAGATAAATCTGCTGTTGGGTAAGGGATGGGTTACATGAAGATAGACCAGATGAGAAATACAGATATAAGACTACTAGGGTTATTAAAGTAGGTAATACCTTGGAGACTAGGGCATGAATTTTTTGAGAACAGAGAATTGCCAGCACCTTCTCTAGAACATAGCATGAAGCCGATGTAATAGCAGATGCTCACAAAATGAATGAATGAATGGAAGGAGAAAGTCAAAGATGTGTTGGTGTTTCAGTGGATGTCTCCATGGATGAATAGGAACATCATGGAGATATGAGGGCAAATGGTGGAGGTATGAGGTTCTAGCTATATAAAGAAAATCCTAGAAAAAAAAGAGAAAATCCTGATAAATTCATACCTAAAATTCATTTTAGCTATGTTGAAATGTGATAGAGCCTATGTTTGGTCCTCTGACTTGCTTTGCTAGTGTTTAATCCCTGAAAACTTTTGCTTATGGAAGTTATCTCCTAAGTAAGCTATTAGGTAGTGATGTCTTCCTGGTCACACCCCATGACATTATCTGAAATAGAAAGAGCCATGCACTGGTTTCCATGCATCCCTTCCCTCATTTAATCCATTGCCTCACTGTCACCTCCAAAATTACAATAAGTAGTCAGTAAAGAAAGATCAGAGCTGGGCACCTAGGTGGCTCAGTGGGTTGAGCCTC
Source organism: Mustela erminea (assembly GCF_009829155.1). Classification (NCBI taxonomy): domain Eukaryota; kingdom Metazoa; phylum Chordata; class Mammalia; order Carnivora; family Mustelidae; genus Mustela; species Mustela erminea. The sequence goes on from NC_045618.1 coordinate 109,656,208, forward strand.
TGCCTTTGGCTTAGGTCATTGTCTTGGGGTCCTGGGATCGAGGCCTGCATCGGTCTCTCTGCTTGGCAGGGAGTCCGCTTCCCCCTCTCCCTCTGCCTGCCTCTCTGCCTACTTGTAATCTCTCTCTCTCTGTTAAATAAATAAAAATAAAATCTTAAAAAAAAAAGATGACAGCTTCAGGAAGCCCTTGGTTTCTATGAATCCACACTCTAATGTCATTCATGGGAAGAGGGGAAAAAAATCCATAACTTTTGGAATACTTTGTATGTTTAATAAACATTTAGAGATGCTGGTGAGTGTGCCAGATACTATGCTAGACATGGGAGATTGTAGAGGGCGAGATGGACTCATCCATGTCAAGCAGGGACCTAGGTCAAGCAAAGATGCAAGCAGCCAAGGACATTGCAGCTAATACCAGATACGGCCAAGACCAGCACAGGTAACGATGCATTCAGAACTGATAACCAGCAGAAACAGAGGAGGTCTGCAAAGGCCCAAGACTGATTAAATCCTTTAAAAAAAAAAGGGGGGGGGGGTTGCAGCAAACTGTCAAGACTCCTCAGACACTGATCCCCTTTATGTCTGACCCCTTCAAAAAGGCAGTGGCCACTGAAGGCTCTGTGTTTGGTTCCTTGACTTCCTACTTCTGTTTTGTCTGTTGTGTGACTTGCCTCATGCTTTGCTTTGTGTGTTGTGTAAGAAGCCAAGTGAAACACCTGGTAAAATGTTATTGAGTTTGGAATTCTGAACCTGCTTTATAATGGTGTTAACCTTGCTTTGTGGTTGAATAAAGCTGATCTTGTGAAGAGACACAACTCGTGTATCTGCCTTCGTAGCACACTCATGAAAGAGATCCAACAGGGGCACAAAGAAGATGTGGTCATTGTTCATACATCCAGAGAAATGAAAGGTTGGTTCAAGAACTGGGGTAGATGTTACCACCAATAAGGCTTTTACTTTTTCATTTAATTTAGTTACTTGCACTGACCACCAGAAGTCTTATAAATGTTCCTGGTGAGGTTACAAGATGATCTATTCTCCCTTCATAGGCCTTTCCTTTAAGGTCAGGTTTTATAATAATTTAATATTTGTTTACCACCACTGGCCTGGAGGTGGTACAGAAAGTGGAAAATAATACAGTTTTTTGCCTAGTAAGCTTGCCATCTATTAACTATTACTGTCTTTGTTTCTCCCTGAAAGTTTAATGTCCTGAGGCCAAGTATAACAAGGTCATTTAAAAATAGAAGTATTAATCAAGATATGTAGTTTTAAAATTACTTACTCTGTCTCAGGACATTAATCTTTTATATGTATTTATTGCTGTGGGCTAGCAAAACACTTGTGGAAGGTTTCTCTGAGGTATAAATTTCAGAAAAAATTTACACACAAATTGAGTAATCTCCCAATGAGTCACTTCTCCCTTGTTTTTTGGAATCGGATTACTCTACAAAAGAGAAATTCTCCTTACCAACAAAGATCAGATAGGCTAATGAGTGCTACTTGGGGGTTCTTCCTTTTATTATTATTATTTTTTATTATGTTAGTCACCATACAGTACATCATTAGTTTTGATGTAGGGTTCCATGATTCATTGTTTGTGTATAACCCCTGGTACTCCATGCAATCCATGGCCTTTTTAATGCCCATCACCAGGCTCACCCATTCCCCGACTCTCCTCTCTTCTAAAACCCTCAGTTTGTTTCTTGGAGTCCATAGTCTCTCATGGTTCATCTCCCACTCCGATATCTCCCCCTTCATTTTTCCCTTCCTTCTCCTAATGTCCTCCATGCTATTCCTTATGTTCCATTAGTAAGTGAAACCATATGATAATTGACTCTCTGCTTGACTTACTTGACTCAACATAATCTCTTCCAGTCCCATCCATGTTGATGCAAAAGTTGGGTATTTATCCTTTCTGATGGCTGAGTAATATTCCAGTATATTTACGGGCCACGTCTGGGGGTTCTTCTTTTGACCTTATAAAACCAAAACTTTTTAAGTAAGAGTGAGGACAAACTCTTGTAAAGGTAGTTCTGTGACAGCTGGCAAGAACAATACTCTTACTCAAGAGTAAGTGTGAAAAAGGGGTTGATTGGTTGATTTCTATGGGAGTTAAATCATGCTGTCTACTTATTTCCTTCTTAGGACTGCATCCTGACCCTCTCCTTACATCATTAACCTGTTTCTAGGGGTTGACAGCTTCTTCAGCCTCTTTGGAGACATTTCTTTTTGACACATTTAGCTGTCAGAAGAATCCATGTCTCCATATGCAAGTAGTAGATTGAAAGAAATCATTCAATATTATTTTCCATTTCTTTGGATGACATTTGGTGACTCTTTTATTTCAGTTCCCTGTATTCCTGGCATTTGTACAATGTTTTGTAGAGTTTGAAAGCATGTTAACATTCATTATTCCATTTATCCTTCCCAGTGATCCTGCTGGGTAGATAAGACAGCTTGTATTATCCCTGTTTAACAAATGAGGAACCTGACACTCGTAGTTTATGACTTGCTAAAAGTTAATGTTAAAAAATAGAGCTAGGACAGAAACCCTGGACTTTTGTCATGTCAAGGAAATGCTAATGATGCTGATTTTTTTTTTTTCTTATTAAAGTTAAAGGGCACCTGGTTGGCTCATTTTAAGCACCTGCCTTTGGCTTAGGTCATGATCCCAGAGTCCTGGGATCAAGCCCCACATAGGGCTCCCTGCTTAGTGGGGAGCCTGCTTCTCCCTCTCCCACTCTCCTTGCTTGTGTTCTCTCTGTGTCTCTCTCACAAATAAAATCAATCAATCAATCAATCAATCAATCAATACAGAGATTAATGAAGAAAGAAAGAAAGTTAAGCATGATTTCTGACTAAAAACAAAACAAAAACATTTACTTCACTAATAAGAGCATTCTCTAATCCCTTATTTCACAGGGTAACAATGATTTATGGTTTGGTATATAGTTTTGTAGATTATTTTTAGAAAGATACTTTTAAGTTCTTAACACAGACATAGAACTTAAAATATTTTAAATGGCACTATATTAAAAATAGTGGGTTTTTTTTGTTTGTTTGTTTTGTTTTTTACCTTTTATAATGCCTGATATTCCTGACAGATCAGAGATCAGTCATTCTTTGGCCACTCTGAATATTTTATACATGAATATAACATAGTTTCTTTAATTAGATTCCAATAATGGACATTGGTACTTTTTCCAAATGTTGCTGTTAAAAATAATGCTGGGGGCTGCCTGGGTGGCTCAGTCGGTTAAGTGTCTGCTTTTGGCTCGGGTCATGATCCTAGGGTCCTGGGATCAAGCCTCACGTCCTTGGGCTCCCTGCTCAGTGGGAGTCTCTTCTCCCTCTCCTGCCCACTTGTGCACTCTCTTGCTATCTCTGTGGCTCTGTGTCTCTCAAATAAATAAATAAAATCTTTTAAAAAATGCTGGTATGAGCAGCTTTCCATTATATATGTGAGGACAGGGGTGACTATTGGATGCCTTCCAAAAAGTGTGAGTATATACACATTAAAAAATTTTAATAGATTTTTGTCAGTTGGCCTCTCAAGCCTTCAATAATCTGATGCCTCAAAGTATATAATCTTAATTTCTTCATACCCTGGTCAACATTGAATCTCTTTTTGCTTATATCCTTGCTGTTTCTTTCTACTTAGAGATTGTTTAATTGTTCATATTATAGGTTCTTAAGGTGAATATTTATTTTCAATCTTTATTTTCTAATAAGTATAGTTAAGCTAATATAATCTATTCTGAACACCAATTAAGGTACACCCTAGACTTTAGCCTAAAGATGACATGTTGTCATGTATTTTTATATACTTTGTAATTTCTTCATTGATTTTTACCTTATATAAGTTTTAGTTTCTAATTGGATAGATTTTTGTGTTCAGTTTGTTAATTTAAAATATTTTTGGTTCACGGTGAGAAAATACAGTTTTGAATTTTTTGAATCTATTCTTCCTAGACAAAAGCGTATCCATTTTCAGTAAATGTTAAAAATATTGTAGAAAATTATGTGTAATCTCTATTTTTTAGACAAAAAAATCAAAAATTTTGGTAGTGTTAAAGGTTCATTTAAGTCTTAACACTATGCTGGTGGATTTGTCATTTCTCTGTGTTACTAACAGATTTTGTTTTGCATATGTCAATGTTAGATGCATAAAATTTAATGATAATTTTCTTTTATCAATGTTAAATAATCTGTTTTCTCTGTTTCAACATTTTTTTCGCCTAAACTAGGCTGTTTTTTTTATATTGCTACTCAGTTATTTTTTGCCAGGCTTATCTATGCCCATCACCTTTTCTCACCCACAAAATAGGTTTCAATTCATGTAGTTTCTGTGTATTTTTTGTAAATAGCATTTAACTAATTTTAAAAACTGAATCCAAGAATCACTGTCTTTGAATGTTATCGTTATTTAACAAGTAGTAATTGCTTGTAAGGGCTGATTTAATTGATCTTGTTCTTAATCTTGATCTTACCCATTTCTTTTTCTTTTTTTTTTTAATACTTCCTTTTTCTAGGGTCCTCCCTGCTCTTTAGCTAATGATAAGTTTTCTCCTTCCTTTCCCCATCTAATGGTTATATGTCATGTATGCATTTTTTCCTAGTGTTTACTATTTCATTTTTAAGAAGTATTATCAAATACTGTTTCATGAATATAAATAATTGATGAAGATTTTTGATCTCACCTGAGGACAAAATTCATAGCACTCCTCAATCTCCTTGCCCCTACCCTGTAAATTATTTCCTTAAAAACTCTGGGATTTAAGCTCTAGATTGTTTTACTGTTACGATTCTAATTTTTTATCAGTCATTTCTTATGTGTTTTAGTTAGTTTTCACAACTGTATTTTCTACAGTTCAGAGTTATCTGTATCTTTTAGTGTTTAAAAATTATTCAGTTTCTTGTGTCTCTTTCTTGTATTAATTTTTCTTTTGGCTGGAACACATCCTCAAAAATTCTTTCAGCAATATTTGTGAGTAATTTGAGTTTTGGGTCCTTGTTCCCAAATGTTTTTATTTTGCAAATAAAATTGAATGTATATTAGTAACTTACTGCTCCATAGGAAATTGCTGCTCAATTGAGTGGCTTAAAATGATAAACATTAAATTTTCACAATTTTAGTGGGTCAGGAATTGGGGTGAATTTTGCTGGTTGCCTCTGGCTCAAAGTCATTTGAGGTTGTAATGAAGCTTGCTGCTTGGGCTCTTGTTACATCTAGATACACTAAGGAAAAGATCCAGTTCCAAGCTCTGTGATATGGTTGTTGGCAGGATTCAGTTTAACACAGGCACTTGGCTAGAGCCTTTTTCCTTGCTAAATAAGCCTTTCCCTAGTGTACCTCACAACATGGAAGCCAGATGTCTTCCCTCAGAGCTAGGGAGCAGGAGAGAGGAAGAAAGTTGTCTCAGGACAGAAAACAAAGCTTTAATCTAATCTCAAAAGTGGACATCACAAATATATCACTTCTGTATTGTATTTGTTTGAAGTGATTGGCTAAGTCCCATTCATACTCAAGGAGAGGAGAATTACAGAAGGAAATGGATACCAGAAGACAGGGATCACTGGGGCCGGTCTCAGAGGCTACCTGCTATGAGGTTCCACATTTTTTTCTTATTACTCTAAAGACATTGTCTCATTTTCTTCTAACACCCACATTTTTAAGCTACTGTTTTGAAATAAGATGACTGTGGTCAATCTGAGTTTTCTTCCGTTATAGATAACCTGTTTTTCTCCAGATGAATTTAGTATCGTCTTTTTGTATTTAGAACTCTGAAATTTCTCTGGGATGTTCCTAATTTCCATGATTTATCACTATTCATGATCATCTGTTAAAATTCCCTTTAAATCTGAAGATACATGTTGATTTATTAGCTTAGAGATATTTTGTTACTTCTTTACCTTGTTTTCTCTGTAGTTGACTTGTGGAAAATGTAAGATGGATATTACAATTTCTGTATTTATCTTTTATGTGTTTCATATTTTCATCTTTGTGCCCATGGAGGTATATTTTAGGTAAATATTTCAGCTCAGTTTTACAGTTCATTAATTTGATTGTCAGTTTTCCCTCCTTATTTTATTTGTATTTGTACATCTATTTTACTTTCTTAATTTTAAAATGTTTAAAATGAAAACATGACCAGAGGCTTACAGGAACCTAACACCAAATTTCCCCTAGCAACAATGGTTCAGTGATTGCTAAGTCAGTATTTGCTATAACTTTATAGAACATAACTTATCAGCAAGAAGAATAATAGACTATACTTCAGAGGAGCTGGGTTTTGAAAAGGTGGAAGGAGAAATACAGTTTTAAAGTGACAAAGAGGACACCTACTCACATCCTATTCCTGAAGCCTATCTTGGGAAAGTGTCAAGGGACACCAAGTGCCCAGGAGACTTCTGGGTTTGCCTTAAGGCAAGCAGGTGAAAGGTATATTCAGAGAGGAACTTAAGGGTGTAGGAGAGTTTGTTTATTTTAGATCAGGAGCATCAGTGGGCACAATGAAAGATTTTGGAGGAAGAGGAAATAGAGATGGGTACTGTATCAGCCCTTTAGGGCATATTCACTGGCTCTGGATGAGAGTTCATGGATGACTCATTAATTTAGGCTTTTGGAAATGATGACACAAATAGGAACATTAAGCATAACAGAGATTAGCCTGGTGGTTTACTGGAGAAGAGTGGGTAGTTAACACTACTTTTATGGCTTATTACAATGTAGCTGTGGGTCAATGGTGGCTGAAGCTGATGTTCCTGAGATTATAGTTTAAAATTAAGCTTGAAAATTTCTTTTTTTTTTCCTTAAGGTTCTTTTTTTTGAAAGGTAGGGGTTATGGGTTCTTTTCCCAACCTTGTGGGATTACATTGTCAAATTTTCTCCATCTTCTGTTAACTCATACTTTCCCGAACTTTAATATTTTATTTCTATGTTTAGCTATTCCTTTTTATCATTTTAGTGGTTCTTTGGGAAGAAGAAAACTGTGCTAAGTAAGCTGTCTTGAACTTCAAGCCTGTGGTGATCTTTTTATCCTTTCTGTTTTTGTTTATTCTATTACCACATTTAAAAAGTTGAAAGCTGTAGGTATATATGATGCTGTTCACTAGTCATATGTTGGGCTGAATCATTTGGATGGCCACACAAGTGAAAGAGTGTGGAAAATAATAGCTGCTTCAACATTTTCTCTGAGTTTGTATGACTGTTGTATTAACAATGAAAATCTGCAGAGCTAAGTTTCATCTCATGTATAATTTTTTAACTGTGGGGGGGTGTTATCACAGAACCAGAGATCATTAAAATTTTGATATATTGGCAAAAAAAAGTTGAAGCATCAACAGGGGAAATATTATCAAATAATTTTAAACATTGGGAGATGGAAAGTATGTATAATTTTCTGCCTTTCATATAGGAAACAACCGAGAGCACTTACTATGTTGATGTGGGAGCATACCTTTTAAATATTAATATGACTATCTATATAATAGTAGTATTTATTTATTTATTTATGGTGTTTTTTTTTTAAAGATTTTATTTATTTGACAGACAGAGATTATAAGCAGGCAGAGAGGCAGGCAGAGAGAGAGGGAGAAGCAGACTCCCTACTAAGCAGAGAGCCTGATGTAGGACTTCATCCCAGAACCCTGGGATCATGGCCAGAGTCGAAGGCAGAGGCTTTAACCCCCTGAGCCACCCAGGGGTCCCTAAAATGATAGTATTTAAATATGACTGCCAAATGCCATTCCATTAGCTATAGAGATAAATGCATATCTGCTTCATCTTTAACATTTATTCTGCTCCCTTCTATTAAGGTATCCAGAATGCTCAAAAACATTCTAATCAATTCCTGAGAGTAACTCTAGTAATGGACTTAGTGCAACACTAAAGAGAAATGGCCTACCCTGATGTTGTTGTTGTTGTTATTGTTTTTTTTTTTAATGAAATAAAGTTACTGCTTACTTTCAGAAAAACTTCTACCACTTTTCTTTGCTGCTATGAAGTTACTCTACATTTTTAAACAGACCTCTCCCTGTGACAAGAAGCCATGGAGGCAAAACACTTTTAGAGAAAAGTATTTGATTTCCAGCAGGGAAGAGCAGATGAGGGAGGTATGAGAATTAGAAGTACATATAGCGAGGCACCTGGGTGGCTCAGTGGGTTAAGCCTCTGCCTTCGGCTCAGGTCATGATCTCAGGATCCTGGGATCGAGTCCTGCATCGGGCTCCCTGCTCAGCAAGGAGCCTGCTTCCCCCTCTCCCTCTGCTACTCCCCCAACTTGTGCTCTCTCTCCTTCTCTCACTCTCTGTCAAATAAAGAAATTCTTTAAAAAAAAAAAAAAGAAGTACATATAACAAGCAGAGGGCAAATTGTTTAGTAAAGCTAGGTTCCATGACTCCTTCATAACAATAGAGATAGGTTTTTCTAAATTGCCCCCTCTGATATTTAACACTAGAAAAAATTATTTGATAACGTTTTAAATTTCAAATTACAATTTTTTTTCCTTATTTGTATGCTAAAGGAAAATTCAATTTCCATCTTGTAGAACTGTTTCTATCTTAGGCATGAAAGTGTATCTCTGTACTTACCACAGTATTGCTCTTTGCCAGCAATGGGGCATATAATGTCATCACAATTCTTGCCTTATTTATAAAAATAATCAGTAGAGAAGGTATAGAAAATATAATCACTTATAATCCTATTCTCTAGTTAAATTATATTTTGTGAGAAATCTTTTAAAAGATAGGGAGTACTACAATAAAATGTAGACCTGCTACATATATATATCCTGCTTTTATAATATGTGTAATTTATTTTTTTAAATTTTTTATCATTTATTATGTTCAATTACCTAACATATAGTTGTTTTTTGTCTTTCTCTTTATTTTTTTTATTATGTTATGTTAGTCACCATACAATACATCATTAGTTCTTGATGTAGTGTTCCATGATTCATTGTTTGCATATAACACCCAATGCTCTATACCATCCATGCCCTCCTTAATACACATTACCAGTGTAGCCAATCCCTCAACCCCCTCCCTTCTAAAATGCTTAGTTTGTTTGCCAGAGTCCATAGTCTTTCATGGTTTATCTCTCCCTCTGATTTACCGCCTCCGTTTTTCCCTTCCTTCTCCTGATGTCCTCCATGCTATTCCTAATGTTGCACAAGTAAGTGAAACCATATGATAATTGACTTTCTCTGCTTGAATTATCTCACTCAGCATAATATCCTCCAGTTCCATCCATGTTGATGCAGAAGTTGGGTATTCATCCTTTCTGATGGCTGAGTAATATTCCATTGTGTATATGTACCACATCTTCTTTATCCATTCATCTGTTGAAGAGCATCTCAGCTCTTTCCACAGTTTGGGAATTGTAGACATTGCTGTTATGAACATTGGGTTGTATATGGCCCTTCTTTTCACTACATCTCTATCTTTGGGGTAAATACCCAGTAGTGCAACTTCTGGGTCATAGGATAGCTCTATTTTAATTTTTTGAAGAATCACCATAGTTTTCCAAAGTGGCTGCACCAACTTGCATTCCCACCAACAGTATAAGAGGGTTCTCCTTTCTCCACAACTTCTCCAACACCTGTTGTTTCTTGCCTTGTCAATTTTGGCCATTCTAACTGGTGTAAGGTGGTATCTCAATGTGGTTTTGATTTGAATTTCCCTGATGGCTAGTGATGTTGAGCATTTTTTCATGTGTCTATTAGCCATTTGTATGTCTTCTTTAGAGAAGTGTCTTTCATGTCTTCTGCCCATTTTTTGACTGGATTATTTGTTTTTTGGTGTTGAGTTTGAGAAGTTCTTTATAGATCTTGGATATCTGCCCTTTGCCTGTAGTGGCATTTCCAAATATTGTCTCCCATTCTGTGGGTTGCCTCTTTGTTTTCTTGACTGTTTCCTTTGCAGAAGCTTTTGGTCTTGATGAAGTCCCAAAAGTTCATTTTCACTTTTGTTTCCTTTGCCTTTGGAGACTTATCTTGAAAGAAGTTGCTGTGGCTGATGTCGAAGAGGTTCTATGTTCTTCTCTAGGATTTTGATGGATTTTTGTCTCACATTGAGGTCCTTCATCTATATTGAGTTTATCTTTGTGTATGGTGTAAGAGAATGGTTGAGTTTCATTCTTTTGTATATAGCTGTCCAATTTTCCCAGCACTATTTATTGAAGAGATTGTCTTTTTTCCATTGGATGTTGTTTCCCGCTCTGTCAAAGATTAGTTGACCATAGAGTTGAGAGTCCATATCTGGACATTTTGTTGTTTTCCATTGATCTGTGTGTCTGTTTTTGTGGATACCCTGCTGTCTTGGTGATCACAGCTTTGTTATATAGCTTGAAATCAGGCAACATGATGCCCTTAGCTTTGTTTCTCCTGTTCAACTTTTCCTTGGTGATTTGAGGTCTTTTTTGGTTCCATACAAATTTTAGGATTGTTTGTTCCAGCACTTTGAAAAATGCCATTGGTGTTTTGATCAGGATGGCATTGAAAGTATAGAATGTTCTGGACAGCACAGGCATTTTAACAATGTTTATTTTTCTGATCCATGAGCCTGGAGTGTTTTTGCATCTTTTTGTGTCTTCTTCAATTTTTTTTCATGAGTGTTTTATAGTTCTTAGAGTATAGCAGATTTACCTCCTTAATTAGGTTTATTCCAAGGTATATTATGGTTTTTAGTACTATTATAAATGGAATCAATTCTCTAATTTTTCTTTCTCCAGATTCATTGTTAGTGTATAAGAAAGCAACTGATTTCTGTGCATTGATTTTGTATCCTGCCACATTACTGGATTGCTGTATGAGTTGTAGTAAATTGGGGATGGAGTCTTTTGCTTTTTCCACATAAAGGATCATGTCATCTGCGAAGAGAGAGTTTGACTTCTTCTTTGTCAATTTGAATACCTCTTATTTCTTTTTGTTCTATGATTGCTGTTGCTAGAACTTCCAGTACTATGTTGAACAATAATGGCAAGAGTAGGCAACCTTGTTGTGTTCCTGTTCTCAAGGGAAAGGTTCTCAACTTTTCCCCATTGAGAATGGTATTCAGAGTGGGTTTTTCATAGATGGAATTTATGAAATTGAGGAATGTTCTGACTATCCCTAGACTCTGAAGAGTTTTAATGAAGAAAGGATGCTATATTTTGTCAAACTTTTTTGAGAAGACCATATGGTTCTTGTCTCTTCTCTTATTTATGTGTTCTATCACATTGATTTGTGAATGCTGAACCATCCTTGCATCCCAGGGATAAACCCCACCTGGTTGTGGTGGATAATCCACTTAATGTACTGTTGGATCCTATTAACTGTGATATTGGTCTGAAATTCTCTTTTTTGATGGTGTCTTTGCCTGTTCTTGGGGTCAAGGTAATGCTGGCCTCATAGAAAGAGTCTGGAAGTTTTACCTTTGTTTCTGTTTTTTAAAACAGCTTCAGAAGAATAGGTATTATTTCTTCTTTGAATGTTTGGTAGAATTCACCAGCGAATCTAACAGGTCCTGGGCTCTTGTTTTTTGGGAGGTTTTTGATCACTTCTTCAATCTCATTACTAGATATTGGTCTATTTAGGTTGTCAATTTCTTCCTGATTCAGTTTTGGAGATTAATAGGTTTCCAGGAATTCTTTGATTTCTTCTAGGTTGCTTAACTCATTGGCATATAACTGCTGATAATAATTTCTGATGATTGTTTCTATTTCCTTGGTGTTAGTCATGATCTCTCCCTTTTCATTCATAATTTTATTAATTTGGCTCCTCTCTCTTTTCTTTTGCATTAGTTTGGCTGGTGTTTATCAATCTTATTGTTTCTTTCAAAAAATTAGCTTCTAGTTTCGTTGATGTGTTCTACTGTATTTCTAGTTTCTATCTCATTGATGTCTGTGTTAATCTTGATTCTTTCCCTTCTTGTGCGTGAAGTTGGCTTAATTTGTTGTTGATTTTCCAGTTCTTTAAGGTATAAAGAGAGCTGGTATATTCTGGATTGTTCAATTTTTTTTTTTTTATTTCCAGCATAACAGTATTCATTATTTTTGCACCACACCCCGTGCTCCATGCAATCCGTGCCCTCTATAATACCCACCACCTGGTACCCCAACCTCCCACCCCCCGTCTCTTCAAAACCCTCAGATTGTTTTTCAGAGTCCATAGTCTCTCATGGTTCACCTCCCCTTCCAATTTCCCCCAACTCCCTTCTCCACTCTAAGTCCCCATGTCCTCCATGCTATTTGTTATGCTCCACAAATAAGTGAAACCATATGATAATTGACTCTCTCTGCTTGACTTATTTCACTCAGCATAATCTCTTCCAGTCCCATCCATGTTGCTACAAAAGTTGGGTATTCATCCTTTCTGATGGAGGCATAATACTCTATCCCCAGGGGTACAGGTCTGTGAATCACCAGGTTTACACACTTCACAGCACTCACCAAAGCACATACCCTCCCCAATGTCCATAATCCCACCCCCTTCTCCCAAACCCCCTCCCCCCAGCAACCCTCAGTTTGTTTTGTGAGATTAAAAGTCACTTATGGTTTGTCTCCCTCCCAATCCCATCTGTTTCATTGATTCTTCTCCTACCCACTTAAGCCCCCATGTTGCATCACCACTTCCTCATATCAGGGAGATCATATGATAGTTGTCTTTCTCTGCTTGACTTATTTCGCTAAGCATGATACGCTCTAGTTCCATCCATGTTGTCGCAAATGGCAAGATTTCATTTCTTTTGATGGCTGCATAGTATTCCATTGTGTATATATACCACATCTTCTTGATCCATTCATCTGTTCAATTTTTTTGAGGGAGGCTTGGATGGCTATGTATTTCCCCCTTAGGACCACCTTTGCCGTATCCCATAGGTTTTAGACTGAAGTGTCTTCATTCTCATTGGTTTCCGTGAATTGTATAAATTCTTTGATTTCCTGGTTGATCTAAACATTCTTAAGCAGGGTGGTCTTTAGCTTCCAAGTGTTTGAATTCCTTCCAAACTTTTTCCTGTGGTTGTGTTCCAGTTTCAAAACATTGTGGTCTGAGAATATGCAGGGAATAATCTCAATCTTTTGGTATCAGTTGAGCCCTGATTTGTGACCCAGTATGTGGTCTATTCTGGTGAAAGTTCCATGTGCATTTTAGAAGAATGAGTATCTTCTGTTTTAGGGTGGAATGTTGTGTATATATCTATGAGGTCCATCTGGTCCAGTGTGACATTCAATATGTCTTGTTTCTTATTTGTTCATTGGTTCTTCATTGATTTTCTGCTTAGTTGATCTGTGTGTTGCTGAGAGTGACGTTTAAGGTCCCCTGCAATCAATGTGTTCTTATCAATATGTCTATTTTGTGATTAACAGTTGACTTATGTAGTTGGCTGCTCCCATGTTGTGGGCATATTTATTTATAATTGTTAGATCTCCTTGGTGGATAGACTCTTTAAGAATGATATACTGTTCTGTGTATCTCTGACTACAGTCTTTAACTTAAAATCTAATTTGTCTGATATGAGAATTGCTACCGCAGCTTTCTTTTTAGGCCCGTTGGCATGAAAGGTGCTTCTCCATCCCTTCACTTTCAGTCTGGATGTATCTTTAGGTGCAGAATGAGTCTCTTGTAGAAAGCATATAACTGGGCCATGTCTTTTTATCCAGTCTGCAACCTTGTGTCATTTTATGGGAGCATGTAGGCCATTTACATTGAGAGTGATTATTGAAAGGTAAGATTTTATTGTCATCATGTTGCCTGTGAAGTCCTTGTTTTTATAGATTGTCTCTGTATTTCCTGTTCTATATCACTCCTGGGTTCTTTCTTCTTTTATAGAACCCCCTCTTAATATTTCTTGCGGGGATAGCTTAGTGGTCACATATTCTTTCAGTTTCTCCTAGTCCTGAAAGTTCCTTATCTCTCCATCCACTCTGAATGACAGCCTTGCCGGATAAAGAATTCTTGGCTGCATATTCTTCTCATTTAGTACCCTGAAAATGTCTTGCCAAGTAAGTCTCTGTGGACAGGTCTGATGTTATTCTTATGTTCCTCCCTCTCTACATAAGGATCTCTAACCCTAACTGCCCTTAAAATGGTTTCTTTGGTTCTGAGATTTGCAAGTGTTACTCTTACATGCTGGGGTATTGATCTGGTCTCCATCATCTTGGAAGGGGTCCTCCCTGCCTCTAGGACACAAATGCTTGTTTAATTCCCCAGATTAGGGAAGTTCTCTGCTATGATTTGCTCAAATATATCTTTTTGTCCTCTCTCTCTCTCTCCATCCCTGCTTGGATCCCAGTAATCCTGACACTGGAATGTTTTATGGCATCATTTATTTCTCTAATTCTGTTTTCATGAATTTTAAGTTGTTTTTTCCAGGTCTCCTTGTGCTCCTTCTTTTCTATCAGTTTGTCTTCAAGATCACTAATTTGTTCTAATGCCTCATTTACTCTAATTGTTAGAATATTTAGATTAAATTGTAGCTCATTGATAGCATTTTTAAGTTCTGCCAGATCTGCTTTCATTTTTGCCCTTAGAGAGTCTATGTTGCCATTAATAGTTTTCTCCAGCCTGACTATTGTCTTCATAACTGCTACCCTGAAGTCTATTTCCGACATCTTCCTTAGATCCATATCCATTAGATCTGCAGGAAGAGCCATTATCTCTGGGTATTTTCTTTTTTGGGAGTTCCTCCTCCTAATTATTCTGTTGAGTTATGGTTGAGGGTATGTACAGCCAAAAATATCAGTCACAATCCAGGCAAGGTGCACCACCACACAAGGGAGAGAGAAGTCGGCTGGACGGTCCTCTGTGCTATAGCAGGTCTGCAGAGCTGCCAGGTCGGGTGGGGGTGGGTGGGCAGCAAGTGAAGCATTGAGAGCCTTGAGAGCCACAGTGTGCCTTGGGGGAGTTAGATCAGGTGGTGTGAGGCTGGCATGTTCCAGGTTGGGCTGTTAGGTGGTGGTGGCGGCCGCCGGGGGCAGTGCTCACAGCATACTTCATGCAGGGTCTCAATTAGCCAACATATAGTACATCATTAATTTTTGATGTAGTGTTCAATGATTCATTAGTTGTGTATAACACCCAATGCACATCATATCACATGCCCTCCTTAATACCCATCACTGGTATATGTAATTTGAATATTCTTTTAAATAATTCATTTTACATTTCTCAGTCAAAACCAAAACATTTCCCTTCATATGCAAGCAATAGTTTATATAGCTGACAGTTTTCCTTCCGTGCTTCTATAATCATGTTTTCTCTTTCTTGAAATCTTTTCTTTTTTTTTTTAAAGATTTTATTTATTTATTTGACAGAGAGAGAACACAAGTAGGCAGAGAGGCAGGCAGAGAGAGAGGAGGAAGCAGGCTCCCTGCTGAGCAGAGAGCCCGATGTGGGACTCAATCCCAGGACCCTGAGATCATGACCTGAGCCGAAGGCAGCGGCTTAACCCACTGAGCCACCCAGGCACCCTCTTTCTTGAAATCTTGATTGTCATTTTGCTTTCTACTTTTGCTGTGTGGATTATGATTTATTTGCTCTTATCTTCAGAGATAAAGTAGGTAGACAGTTTTAAATTCTACTAGTTTTTACCTGTAGGAATCTTATGTCTTGAAATTAATGAAATAAAAAAATATATACCCTGTTTACAGTGTTTTCATTTACAAGAGTCTGGTTATCTTATTTGGCCTTCTTTGAATAATCTTGGGACTTAAAATTGGGTTATTATTTGATATATATTCTTGCAGTGTTATTTTTCAATGCGAGTTATGTAAATCTTCATAATTTTTGAAAACCAGATTTATTTACTTTGGTCTTTTCAAATGGAATTTGTGGTTCTATAATTTACACTTTCTTTACTCTTAATTGTATAGCATAATAGAAAGTGTTAAAATCAGATAGTTTATGTCTTTCAATTTTGTTATTTATTAAGAGTAAATAGATTTAAAAAGCACAGATTGAGGCTATCAGTGTCCACAGATAAAAAAAAGCTTTCTGGGATTTTGATTGGGATTGACATAGAATTTATACATCAATTTGTGAAGAATTGTCATTTTTTAATAACATGGACTCTGGTAAACATGACGTGATTATTTTTATATGTTTTTCTTAATTATGGCAATGAGTTTCAATTTTGATATAAGGGCCTTTCTAATCATTTGGTAAATTTATTTCTCAGTATTTTATATTTTTGATACAAATATAAATTTTATTGCTTTATTTTATATTTTATTCCTCAATTGTTCATTTTTAGGACACAGAAATATGATTAATTTTTATGTAGTGTCTTTGTATATTATGATCTTGCCAAATTGTTAGTTCTTTATTTTTTATTTATTTATTTTTTTTAAGATTTTATTTATTTATTTGACAGAGAGAAATCACAAGTAGGCAGAGAGGCAGGCAGAGAGAGAGGAAGGGAAGCAGGCCCCCTGCTGAGCAGAGAGCCCGATGTGGGACTCGATCCCAGGACCCTGGAATCATGACCTGAGCCGAAGGCAGCGGCTTAACCCACTGAGCCACCCAGGCGTCCCGCCAAATTGTTAGTTCTAATGAATTTTTGTTTTGTTCCTGATTATCAAAGGAATGGGACTGAGACAAAGTGAAAGTTACGTAAAGCCTTATTCTATGCCAAGCATTAGAAGTCAGACTGACCAGCCAGGGCCGCCTCCAAAGAAAGTGACCCCCTCCCAATCTCACAGGCTGGTTTTATAGGGCATAACCCTCAGACCTAAGGTAAGTGGCTTCTATTGTTAAGGCATTTATTCCTGGAATCAATACCTGGAATCATACCAGGAACTACTGGGGTGTTTATTCCTGGAATGAGGTCCATGGATATAAACAACTATATGACTACCTAGGCAATATGGAGTTGCTCTGGCTAAGCAGGCCTTAATAGTTAAACAGGTTCTAACAGTTCCATTCTTTTATAAATGCTTCAGGATTGCTTTATGTATACAATCATGGTAACTGAAAATGAAAATAGTTTTCTTATTCCTTTGCCAAGTGGTAGGTATTTTATTTCTTTTTCTTGCTTGATTGCACTGGGTAGAACCTCAAGTAGAATATAATTGGGAAGGATGAGAGCTTGCATTCTTGCCTTGTTTTGACTTTGGGAGGATAATGTTTATTCTTTAACTATTTAGTGCCATATTAACTGAAGATTCTTACAGTTGTCTGTAGTTGCCTTTGATCAGGCTGAGAAGTTTTTTTTTTTTTTTTTTTAAAGATTTTATTTATTTGACAGATAGAGATCAGAACTACACAGAGAGAGAGAGAGGAGGAAGCAGGCTCTCCGCGGAGCGGACAGCCCGATGCGGGGCTCGATCCCAGGACCCTGGGATCATGACCTGAGCTGAAGGCAGAGGCTTTAACCCACTGAGCCACCCAGGTGCCCCAGGCTGAGAAGTTTTTTATGAAAAAAATTTTTGTGACTTTTTATTATGAATGATTGGTGAACTATGTCAAATTCTTTAATTTTAGAAAATTTTATTTTCCTTTATTCTGTTTAATGAATTACATTGGTTTGTTTTTCAAATATTAAAGTAATCTTACATATATGGGTTAAGTATCACTTATTAATGATATCCTTTTTGTATGTTTTTACATTTCATTTTCTAGTATTTTAATTAGAATGTTGTATTTATGTTGTTAAGGAATTTTGATTTGCCATTTTATTTCCTTATCATTTTCTGTCTTTGGTATCAGGATAAAGCACTAGAATATTACTCTTCTTCCTCTATTTGATAAAACATTTTATATAATATTGGCCTTATTTATTCCATAAATATTTATTAGAATTCTCCATTAAGTCCAACTTAAGCCTGACATCTTTGTGTGTTGAGGGGGGGGGTGGGCAGAGGGACAAAAAGTGTCATAGAAGCTTGAAATTATAAATTCAGTTTTTCTAATAGTTATGGTGTTATTCAAATATCCATCTCTTCTGAACTCTTTCAGTAATTTTGTTAAAGAATCTGTCCATTTCATCTAAACTGTTGATTTTTTGACAAAGTTTATCATGTTTATATTATGATGATAGTAGTCTGTAGGTCATGTTGAGATTTTTTTCCTCCTATTACTGGTTTTAGAAATTTATGTTGCCTTGCTCTGGCTTTTGTTTTTTGATAAATCAAGCTAATGATTTACAGTTTTTATTTCTTTTCAGAGAAGCTGAATTTGCTATTATTGATTTTTCTCTCTTCTGTTTTTTCACTGATTTATGTTTTTATTAGTAATTCTCTGATGTTTGTTTTGGTTTTCATTTTGTATTTTTCTAGATTCTTAGAGTGGAAAGCAAAGTGATCAACTTGAAACTATTTTTTTTTACTTTTGTAATGTATGCGTTTAAAATTATAAACTTTCCTCTATATTTTCTACCTGCCTCTCCTTTTGTTAGGCCTATTGATAATTGCCTCACATATACAATGCCATTTTTGTCTGATAGATCTTTCACTATGTATTTAGTAATGATAGGTCCTTGTGCCCTGTTTTCAAGTCAACTATATCACTGCAATACAAATTTGCTGTTAAATCCATCAGTGAAAATTTTATTTCAGTTATTAGATTTGTTTTTAGCTCCATATTTCCATTTTTATAGTTTTCCTTTCTTCCTCATGTTCATGTTTTTTCTTTATATTATTGAACATATTTATAAAACATAAAGTCTTTGGTTGCCAGTTTGATTACTAATTTATCTTTGATTTTATTTTAATTAACTGATTTTTTTCCTGATTATGGGATATAGTTTTCTTCTTTTCATGTCTGTTTTCTTAGATGCTGGACAGTATAAATGTTACCTTGTTATATGTCTGTTTTTAAAACATTTTTTTAAGATTTTATTTATTTATTTGTCAGACAGAGAGCACAAACAGAGGAAGCAGGAGGCAGAGGAGGCAGAAGGAGAAGCAGGCTCCCTGCTGAGTAAGGAGACTGATGGGGGACTAGATCTCAAGTGCCTGAGATCATGACCTGAGCCAAAGGCAGGCACTTAACCAACTGAGCAACCCAGGCATCCCTACATGTCTGTTTTTAAACCCCTGTTGGGTCCCAAATACCTTTGGGCAGAAATTCAGGTTGATTATATAGGTAACCTTCTTAACTTCCCTTCTTTTGGTTCTACACTGTGTGCCAATCAATGTCTGCACATTTTTCTTTCATTTATTCAGTCCAGTATTTTGGTTGGTTGTAAAAAGAAAGCTAGTCCAGGATATATTATGGTCTACAGTAGAAATTACATTTACTTTTGTAATAATTTTATGTGAAATAATTGGACTTAATTTTATGTTTAATGGATTTTACTTTTTGCATCCACTCCTGGAAACTACATGCAGCAAACATTTATAGTATGGCAACTAGGTAAGCAAATATCTGTAGCCTTTTCCCTCCTTGCGAGGCTGGTGTTCCAAAGAGATTAAGGTCTGCCATCCACTTTCTTCATTACAAAGGAGTTACTCCGGGTGGCCCTCTGGCCTTGAATACTGAACAACATGTTCCTCTACATAATACTGCTTGATGGGAATTGTAAGGGGGAGAACAGGATTCTGTGTATTTTTGAGACAGTGATTAACGTGGGCTTTCAAGGCATCCTTGTATAAACTAGCCATCCAGCATATACCACACAAAGGGTGAAATCCAAGCGCTAGAAAGTGAGGGAGCTTATTTCCCAGGTTTGGACAGCTTTTATAGATTGGGTTGGGTTAGTAGGCATTGAGGCAGAGACACAGACCACTGCCCACCACTTTTCACCAAAGAGAGCTGAGCCCACCTAAAAGGAATGGGATAAGTAGAAGTGAGAATCAACAAAGATGATTTTTTTTTTCTTTCCCAGTAGGACAGATCAGGAAGAACTTGTCACATGCCTACGGAGATAGCTGATGATTTAATTTTTCTCCTAACATCGTTTATAGTTAGGTGGTATGTGTTGTAACTTCTGGTGAGTGACTATATACAAAACTTACTTAAGGCGAAATTTCCTAGTCTTAAATACAAACTTCTGTCAGAAAAATTTTTGAAGACTGTTGCAATGAAGTTGCTTCCTTGTCTAAGAGATTACAGAGGGCAGCCAGGAGAAGAGGATTACAAGTTTCTGAGAAAGCTATAGCTTTAATTATTTTTGTTAATTTTTTTTTGCCTGAAAGATAAATTGCAACAGAAAAATAATAGGGCAAGAAAATCACTGCAGTACATTTAAAATAAAGATTTATCCCCAAACTACCAGTCTCTGATAGAAATGAAATGAACATCATAATTTCTTCAACAGAAACATATGCTAAGTACTTACTTGACTGTGGGAGTATAGAGAAAATGATTATATTTCATATCTAATGCAAACTGGGTAAAGTAAATATAGGTCTGTTGTTGGAAGCTATTGGAGAGATTAACAAGATGGGAATTTACATTTTTCTCCACTTCTACAGAATGTAAATTGGGGAAGATGTAAATGAAATTCTAGTTAGCTATAAATTCTTAACTGTATACCCAAGAGTGCCATGACCTCATGTATGCACACGCTTGCCTGCACACATGTACTTACAGCTAGTCTAACAATATGGGATTAATTTTTATCATTTATATCAAAAAGTGACTTTTAAATCTAATGTCTTGGTGGAATAGTTAGATCTTTATTTAGGTTTGGGATCCATTTGAAAAGGCAGCATCACCCAAAGTGATGAATTTCCTAGGCTGCTTTTCATTCTTATTAAGGACAGGAAAATTATTGCAGGGGAAGTAAGATTTAAAGTTTGCTAAATGGTATAGTCAAAAATTTCTGCTCATTCTCAATGCATTTCTCCACCAGCACCAGTAAAAAAAAGTCCCACAAATGTGGAGAAGTTATAAACAATGCCAGAGACCTCTTACTGTTCTCGCATTCAACTGCTGGGGTGAGGCTGAGTGATTGATTTATCTCTTAGCATTTGTTCCTCATCAGCATAGGATCTCCGTATTGAAATGTGGAATTTTCCAAAGTGTCCTTTTTTTCTTTTTTTCTCCTGTAAATGCCTATTCAAAGTCAAGCTGTACCATCTTTAATGATCATTACTTTTACTTGCTTTTCTCATCAGGATCCAGTGTCTTAGATTCAGAAGTGAGCTCACAGTCTTCCTTCAGTTCATCTGGTCCTACCATGCAGAAAAAAACTTAGGCCAGCCCTCCCACCCCCTCATAAAAACTCAGAGTTTTAATAAGAGCAACACCTTCTGTTTATAGTAAGTCTTTTCTAACTGCACAGTGCCATCACTTAATCCTCACAATAACTTTTTGAGATAGGTATAATTTTACTTCAGAGAAATGAAGTTACTTGCCCAAGTCACTCTGCTGGTAAGGGAAAGACCTGGAATTAGAAAATAGCCAATACAATCCCAATGCTTGTTTTAGCCTTTTGTTTTATTCTGTTAGCTGAGCATCCCTCTTTTCTACATGTCATAAAACTGCCATGGAGAGTATAGCATTTAGGGGCTTCATGAGCTTTTCAAGAAATAACATTCTCCACCAGTCTTCTATCTGAACAAACAGCTTCCATTTTGACATAAATATTTGGAGTGATTCTTGCCTGTCTCTTTTTTCTTCCTCTCTCCATTCTGTCCTTCAAACATAATACCAAGCTTAAATTTCTCTAGTCCTAAAAGATGTCATCTAGCCATCTTCCGATCCCCCAGTGCTAACTCGTGTAGCTCTTTTATTCCCTTTTATTATTTATTTATTTTTATTTCTTTTCAGCGTAACAGAATTTATTGTTTTTGCACCACACCCAGTGCTCCATGCAATACGTGCCCTCCTTAATACCCACCACCTGGCTCCCCCAACCTCCCACGCCCCACCCCTTCAACACCCTCAGATTGTTTTTCAGAGTCCATAGTCTCTCATGGTTCACCTCCCCTTCCAATGTTCCTTAATTCCCTTCTCCTCTCCATCTCCCTATGTCCTCCATGTTATTTGTTATGCTCTACAAATAAGTGAAACCATATGATAGTTGACTCTCTCCGCTTGACTTATTTCACTCAGCATAACCTCTTCCAGTCCCGTCCATGTTGCTACAAAAGTTGGGTATTCATCCTTTCTGATGGAGGCATAATACTCCATAGTGTATATGGACCACATCTTCCTTATCCATTCGTCCGTTGAAGAGCATCTTGGTTCTTTCCACAGTTTGGCGACCGTGGCCATTGCTGCTATAAACATTGGGGTACAAACGGCCCTTCTTTTCACTACATCTGTATCTTTGGGATAAATACTCAGTAGTGCAATTGCAGGGTCATAGGGAAGCTCTATTTTTAATTTCTGTTCTGCCCTCAATGAGGACCAAATAAAGATGATTTTTGTGCTTAGTGGTTTAAGATGTATGGCTGCACATACAAAAGCTTTTCCCACCTCAGTCATTACTTTTATATCCGTCCCTTCGATTCCATCTTCATGTCGTGTGTACAGTGCTGTGTGTAAGCTTATGAGTGGTTTTGTGTTTTTTTGTACCAGTTATGAGGTCCTGTCAGGTGTCCAGAGTTCTATTTATCTAGCTGTACAGACTCCTTCAGAGGTTGAACGTGCTGCTTCAGATGTGCCACCTGCGGTAGTGGGTCACGTGGAGTGAAAGGCAAATCTTACTGCTTAATGTATAAACCTCTTACCACAGGAAGCATCGCCGTTTCCAATAAATATTGCTGAAGACACAATTTCTGTTCTCCAAAGTGGCTGCACCAACTTGCATTCCCACCAACAGTGTAATAGGGTTCCCCTTTCTCCACATCTCCAACACACATTGTTTCCTGTCTTGCTAATTTTGGCCATTCTAACTGGTGTAAGGTGGTATCTCAATGTGGTTTCGATTTGAATCTCCCTGATGGCTAGTGATGATGAACATATTTTCATGTGTCTGATAGTCATTTGTATGTTTTCTCGCGTAGCTCTTTTGACCTTTTCTTTCCCACTATATTTCTCATGAGACAAGTCTTAGTGTTCTGCAATCCATTGTGCACCATTCAGTTTTTTCTTACTCATTAGCAGGCATGGTTTTGTTTCTTTTCCTTTATAGGAAGTATTTTACAGAACACAACTAATCTTCAAATTTAATGGCCTGTCTTCCTATTTTTTTCTACGGCATAATTGAAATCCCCTCATTCTTTTTGAAATTCTCTTTTGAGATATGCCGGGTTATTGTGGCTCTCCTTTGTAAATCAGGAATTGGCAAACTGTGACCTACAGGCCAAATTTGGCCTGCTCCATTTTTAGGTAAACATTTTTTGGGACATAGCCATGTTGTGTCTGTGGCTGATTTCACACTATAATGGCAGACAGTAGTTGCTGTAAGTCATATTTTAGGTTTCTCCACCCTCGTATGCCCTAAATGCATATAGACCACAAAGGACCATTTCTGGATCTCTCTTTACCCTGTCCACCAAGACTTTTTCCATTTTCTTAAATCTACCCCTCGCTTCCCTGCAGTCAATATTTAAATTTCCCTCTAGTCTTAAGTACTCCCTGGAACACTAGACCTGTACCCTGTTTTCATTTGCCTTGGGGGTATTAGTACATGGGTGTTATTCTACCACCTGACACTGAAATGTACCTGACTGTCACCATGAAGAAGACATACCTCCTGATTTCCTAAGTTCACTGGAGTCTGTTAATGATACCATCTGTAACTCATTTGTACCACACTTCATAGTTGACAAAGCATGTTCACATTTGTCATCTTAATCCTTCCATTAGTCAGTCTTATTCCCTCTAAATTCCCACATGCATGAAATTCCCAAGTTCTGTGGATTTGACCTCTTCCTTATTATTAGGCTCACCCTTTTCTGTAATTCCTGCTGCCTTAGTCAAATCCTTATAACCTCAGCCTGAAATAGCAGCCTCTGTGTCCCTCCACAGTGCTTTACTCAACACCCGGTTGTGAGCAGATCTTTACCCTAATCAACAAGCTTCAGTTTCTTTCTGTTGGCTATCAAATTGTATCCTATACTCATCAGCCTGCCTTTCCATTTGTATGTATTTGACCCTTCCAGCTTCTTTTCTGTTTCTGTAAGTGTACTTTGTTTCCACCAAGCCAAAATATCCTGTCTCTCCAGAACACTTATGTGTGTTCACTTCTGTACTTTTATCCAGGCTATTCCATTTTCAATGCTTTTCTCTCATCTGTCCAGATCCAATTCATTCAGTGTTGTACAGTGTCACTATAGAAACCCTGGTCTAGTACTATCCACTCTGCAGCCATCCCTTACAGTCTAGGCCCATGAACATTTCATACATATGCTACTCTAGGGCTTCAAGGTTACAACTGCTTTGGTGACACTCATATACTGAACCGCCATTTCCCAAAGTACAGTGCCATTCCCTAGTGTCTGTATTGTAAGAGCCTCTGAATCTGAACCATATTGTATGAACATAGTGTATTTGCATCAGTCTTCCCTTTAAACCATTATGCATTCAGGTTACTATAACATCCTTTTGTAAAGGGGTATAGTGTCAGAGTATCTGGAAGCTACCAACAAGTGTAGGCCACTTCTGGGAAAGGTAGAGGAAGTTAGGTGAAGTTTGGGGCAGAGATCTGCTATTAGGATGCCATTAGAGTACCATTTCTTGGATATTGTACTTGAATATTGATATCCATTTCTTAGATAACTGTACATACTACAGTTAATGTAACATAACTGTATTATAAACTGGGGTTTAGGTCTATCATTGCCCATCCCCACTTGGAAGAAGTTGCCATAAGTACCCATAAGTGGTTGCCTCTTCTTAATTCTTTTTCATTAACCTTACTCTCCTCACTCTCATTTCTCACATTTAGATATAAAAGATGGAAGTGTTTTTTTAATAAACCAAATCTACTAAGGAGAGTCCATAATAAAGATTGACTAAGTTCCCAGTGTTGTGCCAGAATCTTTATATGTGTGATATAATTTGATCCTTATATCATTCTATGAGCTAGATCTTATCTCCTTTTAACAGGAGACAGAGAAGTTTTCTGACCCACCCAAGTTCATAAAGCTATTAATAGTCTGCAGACCCCAGTGAACCAACCTGTCTTAAAGTTTTTTACTTTAAATCTTCAACTCTGTCTTGTAGTTTGAACAGAGAGCTTAAGTTCAGAAGTGAGGAGGAGTCATGACTGCACACCCTCAGTCATCATGCTGGGATGGGACCTTCATTAATATAAGCATTGAGACACCGCCTTTAAGCAGTTCTCATTAGGGACCTAATTAAGCATTGGAGCAGTCCCTGAAGTTGATTGTGCTGTCCCTGTTCAATAGTGTAATGGATGGTGGCTGGGCTCAGACAAATCAGCCTTCTTCCTTGCTTTTGCAAATTTACTACAGGCTTGTTAGTGTCGTGTTTGATGTGGGCTAAACAAAGGTCTCCTCCTCCACCTCAATGTCATAGAGAGGAAATGAGCATCAATGGAGTGTGCCCTTTAGAAGAGTGTTGTGGGGAAGGATGGCATACTGAGCCACTCTCGTGACTGGCTGGAGGATCACAGTCCATGGTAGCTGCAGGGAGAGCAAACTGAGTACTTGGATGAGCTAAAAAGAATGACTTTCAGTGAATTTCAGAATGGATTTGTAGGTGGCAATTAGAGGAGACTGTATTGTCTGTGGTCATCAAGACAGAGAGTACAGCGGTAATTTAAGAGTGTAAAGGTAGGAAAGAAAATACCAAAGTAGGAAAGCCTTGGGTTTGCATTAAGCCTAGCCTTTTTTCAAATACAAAATACATGCTTAGTTTGGAATGCTTAAGTGCTTGAAGGAAGGGCAGGAATAAGAGGAGAATGAAAGTGGTTGGTAAACAGGCTAAGGGGGGGAAGAACACCTTACAGCAGAACCTTACAAGTTGAATGGATTTTGTTAATATCAGGTTATAGTTGCTGGGCTGTTGTCAATATGGAAAGATTGTGTCACACATTTGGTTGTCATAGTCTGTCAGATAAAAAGAGAAGAAAATCTTAGCATCATTTAAAAAATAAAAGGGAGGGCGCCTGGGTGGCACAGTGGGTTAAGCCGCTGCCTTCGGCTCAGGTCATGATCTCAGGGTCCTGGGATCGAGTCCCACATAGGGCTCTTTGCTCAGCAGGGAGCCTGCTTCTCTCTCTCTCTCTGCCTGCCTCTCTGTCTACTACTGATCTCTCTTTCTGTCAAATAAATAAATAAAATCTTAAAAAAAATAAATAAAAGAAAAACATTGTACTCATTAAAAAAAAAATAAAATAAATAAAAAATAAAATGGAAAGAGGGAGAAAATGGGACAAGGGATAGTAGGTAAAATGACTTACCCTTAGTTATATAGCTGTTCTAATAATATTTAAGACACTGGTTCACTGCCTCGGTTTTTCTCCCCAGGTATCCCAGGAATTTCATTTCCTGTCATTGTTAATGGAGTCTGTCATCCCTCTTTACCAGTACAAATCCACACAGATAATCATGAGCCTAAAGAGAATCAGAAGAGTGCTCAAGTCTGTGATCAAAAATGTAAGTAAAGATGAGCTGCACTGAAGTTTAAATACTCAAAATCCATAAACCCAAATAACTTTCTCACACTAGTTTTTTGCACACTCTTTGTGGAAGTGTTAGCTTGACTAAATTTCTTTGATACAAAAGGTCATTATTTAGTTTACAAAAGTTGTCTTTTAACATGTTGTTAAAAATTTATAGTAGGTTATAATGAGATTACAACTGTTTCGATTTCTCTATGTGTAAGTAAAATCCAAAGCTTATTAAATAGTCCCCCTTTTTTTTCTGACCAGACAGATTTATTGTCCTTTGTATCTTTGGGCATATCTATTAAAGGAGAACAGCAATCTTCCTTTACAAACCGGCTAACTGGCTAGAGATAAGGACAGAATCAGGGCTGAGCAGGGCTCCTCAGGACTCCAGGCAGGAGGCCAAGTTTACTGGCCAAGTTTACTATGGAAATTAGGTGCTCAGTCACATTTACCTGCTGTGCTTTGCCCCCTGCTTTCACAGCACCCCCTCCCTGCAAAAATCTTAGTAATCTCATGTCCTAGAGACTACTATAGGTATCAACTCCCACATGACATTATCTAAAAGCAAAGTTGTAGACTTTGACAGGGTTCTTCTCTCAAAATTATCCCAAACTTTCCAAAAGCAAGGAGACTTGAGAGCTGAAGCAGGAACATGAGGTGAGTTAGAGGGAGGATGGCAGGATTTAAAGCTAGGTCCTGGCCATGTAATTGGACAGCCATCTGCATAAGAAATTTAAATATGACATCATCTACTGTACCTTTGGGTAAGTTCTATTCCCCTCCCCCATTATTTTTTAACTCAGGCATAGAAATAAGAAATGGAAGCCTGACTAATATTACATGTCTGGTAGTGCATATCAGTTTCATCCTGTCCCCATATATTTAAAGGGAGTCCATACAAACCATTTCCAATGCAGGAGTGACTCACTTTGACAGAACCCACAGAAATCTCTGCCGCATCAAAGAATTTTTTTTTCTCTGCAGAAGTCCTGACCATTTTGGGTTTAAACTTCTGTCTTAGCATCTTAATTCTGATGCTGATTCCACAGGGCAGGTCCCAAGTCCAATTCTGTGTTCTGTTTTGTGTCCTGGATATGTTTGGCACTTATTGGTGGTATAACTGCTAATGATAAACATGATGAGGATCTGTTTGGACAGGGTTTCTCAGCTATCATCAAAAGTCATCCAGTTGATGAGCTAAGGACCTAGAGTGCAGGGGATGGTAGGGCTGACAGACACAGTGGTTGCCGAGAGGAATATGTGAGTATCATTGAGGGGAGGGAAGCTAATAGTCTTAGCTGAGACAGTCCTTACACAGAAGGCTCCCAATGCAGTCTGGTAGTGGTTAGATGCATTAGGTGTTTTTATTTCAAATTAGAAAATTTTCTTTCTACCAGTTCAAAAGTAGCCTGATTTTTTTTTTTATCAATATAGATGGAAGCATTCTATTTATTTATTTATTCATTTATTTTCTTTCTTCCTTTTTTTTTAATTTTTAATTTTTTATAAACATATATTTTTATCCCCAGGGGTACAGGTTTGTGAATCGCCGGGTTTACATACTTCACAGCACTCACCAAAGCACATACCCTCCCCAATGTCCATAACCCCACCCCCTTCTCCCTACCCCCCTCCCCCCAGCAACCCTCAGTTTGTTTTGTGAGATTAAGAGTCACTTATGGTTTGTCTCCTTCCCAATCCCATCTTGTTTCACTGATTCTTCTCCTACCCACTTAAGCCCCCATGTTGCATCACCACTTCCTCATATCAGGGAGATCATATGATAGTTGAGATGACAGCATTTTAAAATGACAAAAATGGAATAGGAGTTCCATCATTAAGAGCAAGATCTCAGACACTTTTTTAGGTTAATGTCTGTGGCAGTAGGGTGATTTTTGTCATATTGATGCAAAACAACAGGGTGTGATAAAGTCAGCTGCTCTAGTTGAACATCTCACTGTCTTGGTTGGAAGTTGCATGGAAGTCTTCCAGGAGTTGTATGATAATTAGAGTGGCTCTATTCTTTTTTCTTTATAGTTTACAATTTTTATAGCAAGAAAAGAATTGCCAGAACTGTCCATGGTCCTGGTAGACGGTTACTTCTACAGGAATGTTCATACTGAATACGTGTGTACACATTCATGCATATGCACACACACCTACACAAGCATTGATAGGTTATGTTAAAGAGACAGGCCAAATGAAACAACCTACCAATGGTCAAAGCTGGGAAAATTTGAACAACAGAATACAGTAGCATTAGATTATAACCCAAGTATAAAATACCCATGAGTTCATACTGGCATTATAAATGATTGAATAAAATGTGGGGAAGTAGACAAAGTTTTCTTGTGGAAGAATTACGAAAAAGTTACAATTACATACTCTGACCTCAAGTATGTGGATCATAACTCTCTGCTCCTTAAGTGTGGACTGTACATCATGACTGCCTTCTAAGGAATCAATATAGAAAAGGGGGAAAATAATAATTTTACAGTGGAGAAACCTGAAAGATACTACCTTAGCAACATGATCAAGGTCAAGAGTTATATGTCATGCTGCTAGTATGTGCTCTTGAGATGATGTTGTAATGAGAACGGACTATACTGGGGTCTTCTTCTGAAAACCCATAGCCTCAGTTAAATCATGAGGAAAACATCGCACAAATCCCAAATATGGGAAATTATGCAAAATACTGACCAGTACCTCTCAAAACTGTTAGTCATCAAAAATAATGAAACTCTGACAATCAAGAGGAGCCTAAGGAGCTAGGACAACTAAATATAATGTGATATCCTTGATGGGATTATGAAGTAGAAAAAGGAAATTGACAAAATCTAAAGATGACTGAATTAAGTATTGGCTTAAGGTACTGTACATTGGTACATTGTACATTGTACATTGGTATGAGTATTGACTCATTCATTAATTATGAAAAATATACCATACTAATGTAAGATGTTAATAATAGGAAAAATTGGTTATGAGAGCTCTCTGTACTCTCAATCTTCACAAGTTTTATATATTTAAAATTTCTAAAATGAAAAGCTTATCAAGAAATCACAACTGTAAATAGAGCTACCCTATGACCCTGCAATTGCACTACTGGTATTTACCCCAAAGATACAGATGTAATGAAAAGAAGGGCCATCTGTACCTCGATGTTCATAGCAGCAATGGCCACAGTCACCAAACTGGAAAGAGCCAAGATGCCCTTCAACAGATGAATGGTTAAGGAAGATGTGGTCCATATATGCAGTGGAATATTACGCCTCCATCAGAAAGGATGAATACCCAACTTTTGTTTCAACACAGATGAGACTGGAAGAGATTATGCTGAGTGAAATAAGTCAAGCAGAGAAAGTCAGCTATCATATGGTTTCACTTACTTGTGCAGCGTAAGGAATAACGTGGAGGACATTAGGAGATGGAAAGGAAAAGTGAATTGGGGTAAATCAGAGGGGGAGGTGAAGCTTGAGAGACCATGGGCTCTGAGAAACAAGGGGGTAGGGGAATGGTTTAGCCTGGTGCTGGGTATTAAGGAGGGCATGTATTGCATGGAGCACTGGCTGTGGTGCATAAACAATGAATCTTGGAACACTGAAAAAATAAAAAAAGATAAGAAATCACAATTGTTCAAATAAGCATTAAGTCCTCCCTTTTTCCATATCACTGTACTCAAATGAAACAAGATAATTCAAGTTTTTATAGAAAATGTGGAGTTGAATGTTTTGTAAACTTTTTATATTTAAAGTAAAGAGAATGTTTAGAAGAAATTAAAATAATAGAAGAATCTATAATGAGAAGCCACAGTCCCTGCCTTTATGCAGTCCTGCTTTTTAGGATGACCAGCAATAACTCTTGTTGCTTATCTCTGTATCTGGATTTTTACGTTGACTCTTGCCTTGATAAATCAGGAAAAGATCACTTAAACTTTTCAATTCTTCTTCCTTTCTTCCTTTCTATATATATTTTTTAAATTTTTTATTTTTTATAAACATATGTTTTTATCCCCAGGGGTACAGGTCTGTGAATCACCAGGTTTACACACTTCACAGCACTCACCAAAGCACATACCCTCCCCAATGTCATAATCCCACCCCCTTCTCCCAAACCCCCTCCCCCCAGCAACCCTCAGTTTGTTTTGGGAGATTAAGAGTCACTTATGGTTTGTCTCCCTCCCAATCCCTTCCTTTCTATATATTTTTATCACTGTTTTTAGTTCCTTGATTGTTTACCATTGTAACTTGAGATAGTAGTGCAATATATTTATTTTTTTATTCTCTACTTGATCATTGAGGATAGTAACACCATTTCTTTTCTTTAGCCCTCTTTCCTCTTTCCACTTCTCATCTTTTGTCAGCACTATGTTCCTTATATTGGCTTTTTTTAATTACATAAGAAATACATGATCTATACTATTTTTAATTTTAAAATGTTTGAATTTAGAATCTTACAGATAATGCTAAAGTTCCCTTTGAGACACCCTATTCAAATTGTCCCCTATCTTGATTTCTTTTTCAGTTTCACAGAAATACTCTTCTTAGCAGTTTAATATGTAACTTTGCAGCTATATTTCTATGCATTATTCTATATTTTTATATAAAATTTTAATTTTTTCTATAATTCTGTAACTTGTTTTTGTATTCTACAACTTGTGTTTTACATTTAATGGTATGTTTTAGATGCCTATCTTTATTTATTTGTTTGTTTGTTTGTTTATTTCAGTGTTCCAAGATTCATTGTTTATGCACCACACCCAGTGCTCCATGCAATATGTGCCCTCCTTAATAGCCACCACCAGGTTCACCCAACCCCCTCACTCCCCTCCAAAACCCTCAGTTTGTTTCTCAGAGTCCACAGTCTCTCGTGGTTTGTCTCCCCCTCCTATTTCCCCCAACTCACTTCTCCTCTCCCTCTCCTAAAGTCCTCCATGTTATTCCCTATGCTCCACAAGTAAGTGAAACCATAAACCATGTGATAATTGACTCTGCTTGACGACTTTCTCTTCCAGTCCCATCTGTGTTGATACAAAAATTGGATATTCATCCTTTCTGATGGAGGCATAATATTCCAAATATATATGAATAATACCTTTTTTTTAAAATTTTTTATTTTTTATAAACATATATTTTTATCCCCAGGGGTACAGGTCTGTGAATCACCAGGTTTACACACTTCACAGCACTTACCAAAGCACATACTCTCCCCAATGTCCATAATCCCACCCCCTTCTCCCAAACCCCCTCCCCCCAGCAAACCTCAGTTTGTTTTGTGAGATTAAGAGTCACTTATGAATCATATCTTTTTTATCCATTCATCTGTTGAAGGGCATCTTGGCTCTTTCCACAGTTTGCCAACTGTGACCATTGCTGCTATGAACATTGAGGTACAGATGGCCCTTCTTTTCACCACATCTGTATATCTGGGGTAAATACCCAGTAGTGCAATTGCAGGGTCATAAGATAGCTCTATTTTTAATTTTTTGAGGAATCTTCACACTGTTTTCCAAAGTGGCTGCACCAATTTGCATTCCCACCAGCAATGAAAGAGGGTTACCCTTTCTCCACATCCTCTCCAACACTTGTTGTTTACTGTCTTGTTAATTTTGGCTATTCTAACTGGTGTAAGGTGGTATCTCAGTGTGGTTTTGATTTGAATTTCCATGATGGCTAGTGATGATGAACATTTTTTCATGTGTCCATTAGCCATTTGTATGTCTTCTTTGGAGAAGTGTCTGTTCATATCTTCTGCCTATTTTGTTGACGTGATTATCTGTTTTGTGTGTGTTGAGTTTGAGGAGTTCTTTGTAGATCTTGGATATCAGCCCTTTGTCTGTTGTGTCATTTGTGAATATCTTCTTCCATTCTGTGGGTTGCCTCTTTGTTTTATTGACTGTTTCCTTTGCTCTGCAGAAGCTTCTGATCTTGATGAAGTCCCAAAAGTTCACTTTCACTTTTGTTTCCTTTGCCTTTGGAGGCATATCTTGAACGAAGTTGCTGTGGCTGATGTTGAAGAGATTACTGCCTATTTTCTCCTCTAGGACTTTGATAGATTCCTGACTCATGTTGAGGTCTTTTATCCATTTTGAGTTTATCTTTGTGTACGATGTAAGAGAATGGTTGAGTTTCATTATTCTACACAGAGCTGTCCAATTTTCCCAGCACCATTTAATGAAGAGTTTCTTTTCTCCACTGTGTATTTTTTCCTGCTTTGTCGCAGATTATTTGACCATAGATTTGAGGGTCCATATCTGGGCTCTCTACTCTGTTCCAGTGGTCTATGTATCTGTTTTAGTGCCAGTACCATGCTGTCTTGGTGATCATAGCTTTGTAGTAAAGCTTAAAATAAGGCAACATGATGCCCCAGTTTTGTTTTTCTTTTTCAACTTTTCTTTAGCAATTCAGGGTATCTTCTGGTTCCACACAAATTTTAGTATTGTTTCTTCTAAGTCTTTGAAAAATGCCAGTGGAATTTTGATCGGGATGGCATTGAAAGTGTAGATTGCTCTAGGCAGTATATGCGTTTTAGCAATGTTTATTCTTCTGATCCATGAGGATGAAATGCTTTTCCATCTTTTTGTGTCTTCTTTAGTTTCTTTGATGAGTGTTCTGTAGTTCCTCAAGTACAGATCCTTTACCTCTTTGGTGAGGTTTATTCCCAGGTATCTTATATTTCTTGGTGCTATGGAATCGATTCTCTAATTTCCCTTTTTATATTTTCATTGTTAGTGTATAAGAAAGCAACTGATTTCTGTACATTGATTTTGTATCCTGCCACATTACTGAATTGCTGAATGAGTGAGTTCTAGTAGTTTGGGGGTGGAGTCTTTTGGGTTTTCCATAAAGGATCATCTGCAGAGAGAGAGAGTTTGACTCTTCATTGCCAAAGTGATACCTCTCATTTCTTTTTATTGTCTGATTGCTGTTGCTAGGACTTCTAACACTATGTTGAACAAGAGTGGTGAGAGTGGGCATCCTTGTCGTGTTCCTGATCTCAAAGGGAAGGCTATCAGTTTCTCCCCATTGAGAATGATATTTGCCATGGGCTTTTCATAGATGGATTTTATGAAATTGAGGAATGTTCCCACTATCCCAGTACTCTGAAGAGTTTTTTTTTTTAATTTTTTATTTTTTATAAACATATGTTTTTATCCCCAGGGGTAAATCACCAGGTTTACACACTTCACAGCACTCACCAGGTCTGTGAATCACCAGGTTTACACACTTCACAGCACTCACCAAAGCACATACCCTCCCCAGTGTCCATAATCCCACCCCGAATGTTTATAGCAGCAATGTCCACAATAGCCAAACTCTGAAGAGTTTTAATGAGGAAAGGATGCTGTATTTTGTCAAATGCTTTTTTGAGAGGACCGTGTGGTTCTTGTCTCTTCTCTTATTTATGTGTTCTATCATATTGATTTGTGAATGCTGAACCATCCTTGCATCCCAGGGATAAATCCCACCTTGTTGTGGTGGATAATCCATTTAATATACTGTTGGATCCTGTTAGCTAGGACCTTGTTGAGAATTTTAGCATTGATATTCATCAGGGATATTGGTCTGAAATTCTCTTTTTTGATGGTGTCTTTGCCTGTTCTTAGGGTGAAGGTAATGCTGGCCTCATAGAAAGAGTCTGGAAGCTTTCCTTTTGTTTCTATTTTTTGAAACAGCTTCAGAAGAATACGTATTGTTTCTTCTTTGAATGTTTGGTAGAATTCCCCAGGGAATCCATCAGGCCCTGGACTCTTATTTTTGGGGAGGTTTTTGATCACTTTTTCAATCTCGTTACTAGATATTGGTCTATTCAGGTTGTCAATTTCTTCCTGATTCAGTTTTGGAAGTTTATAGGTTTTCAGGAATTCTTTTATTTCTTCTAGGTTGTTTAACTCATTGGCATATAACTGTTGATAATAATTTTTGATGATTGTTTCTATTTCCTTGGTGTTAGTCATGATCTCTCCCTTTTCATTCATAATTTTATTAATTTAGCTCCTCTCTCTTTTCTTTTGCATTAGTTTGGCTGGTGTTTATCAATCTTATTGATTCTTTCAAAAAAAAAAAAAAAACCAGCTTCTAGTTTCATTGATGTGTTCTACCATATCTCTAGTTTCTATCTCATTGATGTCTGTGCTAATCTTGATTCTTTCCCTTCTTGTGCATGAGGTTGGCTTAATTTTTGTTGATTTTCCAGTTCTTTAAGGTGTAAAGAGAGCTGGTGTACTCTGGATTTTTCAATTTTTTTGAGGGATACTTGGATGGGTCTATGTATTTCCTCCTTAGGACTGCCTAAGCTGTATCCCATAGGTTTTGTACTGAAGTGTCTTCATTCTCATTGGTTTCTGTGTATTGTTAAGTTCTTCTTTGATTTCCTGGTTGATCCAAATATTCTTAGGCAGGGTGATCTTTAGCTTCCAAGGGTTTAAATTCCTTCCAAACTTTTTTTTTGTGGTTGAGTTCTAGTTTCAAAGCACTGTGGTCTGAGAATCTGCAGGGAATAATCTCAGTCTTTTGGTATCAGTTGAGCCCTGATTTGTGACCCAGTATGTGATCTATTCTGGTGAAAGTTCCATGTGCTCTTTAGAAGAATGAGTATTCTGTTGTTTTAGGGTGGAATGTTTTGTATATACCTATGAGGTCCATCTGGTCCAATGTGTCATTCAGAGCTCTTGTTTCTTTATTGATTTTCTCTGTGGATGATCTATTACTGAGAGCGGTATGTTAAGATCCCCTACTATTAATGTATTCATATCAATATGACTCCTTATCTTGATTAACAGTTGGCTTATGTAGTTGGCTACTCTCATATTGAGGGCATAAATATTTACAATTGTTAGATCTTCTTGGTGGATAGACCCTTTAAGAGTGATATAGTGTTATCTCTGACTACAGTCTTTAGTTCAAAATCTAATTTGTCTAATATGAGAGTTGCTACCCCAGCTTTCTTTTGAGGACCTTTGGCATGAAAGACACTTCTCCATCCCTTCACTTTCAGTCTGGATGTGTCTTTAAGTTCCAAATGGGTCTCTTGTAGACAGCATATGGATAGGCCCTGTCATTTTATCCAGTCTGCAACCCTGTGCTGTTTTATGGGTTTCACACTGAGAGTGATTATTGAAAGGTAAGTTTTTATTTATATTATTTATTTTTATGTTGTTATTTTTATTTATGTATGTTTATTTACATATTTATGTTGTCTGAGAAGTCCTTGTTTCTATAGGTTGTCTCTGTAAATTTCTATTCTGTGACACTCTTGGGTTCTTATTTTATAGAACCCCCTTAATATTTCTTGAGTGCCAGCTTGGTGGTTATATACTCTTAAACCTTGCCAGTCTTGGAAGCTCTTTATTTCTCCATCCATTTTCAGTGTCCACTTTGCTGGATAAAGTATTCTTGGGTGCATGCTCTTCTCATTTAGTGCCCTGAAAATGTCTTGCCTGCCTTTTGTGGCTTGCCAGGTTTCTGCAGACAGGTCTGACATTATTCTGATGGACCTTCCTCTGTATGTAAGGAATCGCCTCCCCCTAGTTGCCCTCAGAAGCTCTTGTCTAAAATTATGATTCGTCAGTCTCTCAATCAAGTGTCCCGAGCTCTTTCTAGTTCATTGATCTTGGGGGTGTTCTTTCTGCCTCTAGGACATGAACACTGGTTCCATTCCCCAGACTGGAAAATTTTCATCCAGGATTTGTTCAACTCTATCTTCTAGTCTTCTCTTTTTCTACCCCCTCAGGGATCTCCATAATTCTGACACTGGAATGTTTCATGGCGTCATTTATTTCCCTAATTCTGTTTTCATGGCTTCTAAGCTGTTTCTTCCCTACCTTCCCCTGATCCATTTTCTCTATCACGTTGTCCTCTAGATCACTAATTCTGTCTTCTGTCCCAGTTACTCTAGCTGTTAGAGTATTTAGATTAGATTGGATCTCATTGATGGCATTTAGACCTTCTTCCTGAGAAGCTTTCACTTCTTCCTTTAGAGATTCTGCGTTGTCACTAATGGTTTTGTACAACCTAGCCATTGCCTGGATAATTGTTACCCTGAATTCCCTTTCTGACATACTGTTTATGTCCATAACCAATAGTTCTAATGGAGAGGGCACTGTCTGAATTTTTCTTCTGTTGGGCATTCCTCTTTCTAGTCATTTTGGTGAGTGATGGTTGAGAAAATGTATAGCTGAATATATCAATCACAATTCAGGCCAGGTGCACCCTGGAAGGCTTCAGAGCAATCAGAAGTGACCACCAAAAAGAAAAAAAAAGAAAGAAAGAAAGAGAAAAGAGAAGAGACAGCCAGAATGAGCACCAAAAGTAAGATTTATAAGGTATACAAACAAAAAGATCAACAAAAGTAAATGGCAATAAAAAAAAAAAAAAAAGAACCTAGCCAAAATAAACCCCAAGGATAAAATTTATATAATACCAGAACAAAAACACATACACAGAAACACTGACAGAGGAAAAAGTTGGGAGGGTGGTTATAAATCCTCGACGTGGGTGAGGAAGGTTATTTTGATTCTTCCTGGGTGTATCTTGATATCTTTGTTAAAGGACTCAACTTTCCAGAGATAAAGGGAGATTAAAGCTGGTTTATATATATGGGTAGTATTGATTAGGGAAAGAGGATTACCTTGAAGCTTATATCTATATGTATATTAAAAAAATAGAAAAGAAAAAGAAAAACACAGATATATGTATGAAAAAAGTTCGAGTTAAAAGGTTATTATGGAATATGTTTTATTAAACGTCTAGTTGTAATGGTAAGTAGATTAAAAAATTAAAAAGAACAAGAATAGTGAGAATGAATTAAAAATAAAAGTTGTATCTATGAAATATACAGATTTTAGGACAATACCGGGAGCTTAATATATTGTTTTCTCCTGATTTTGGGTTATTACAGTTTTATGGGGACCCTGTGGTGGTTGTCCTCTCATTCTTTCAGCTTGCTTTCTGGGTGAGGGGCCTGCTGCATTGTTTTTCAGTTAGTCTTGCTTGGGTTGAGTCCTCCTGCCCCCTATCAAGGGACTGGATTATGTGGAAACCAGTTTTTCAGACTTTTGTTCTCTGGAGGTTTTTGTTCTTTGGTGGATTTTTGCAGATTTCGGAGGTTTAGTGGAAAGCAAATTGCACCTCGACCTCGACCTCAGGGAGAAGCCTCAGTCTACTCCCCTCTGGGTGGTCCAGATCACACAGACTCCCCCTCTGCAAACTCCACTGAACCATGCAGCCTCCCACAGGCAGTGCACATCCCCAGCCACTGTCTCAGGGGTCGCCCAAAGTGCCTGCTTGTCTCTGCACCCCTCGTGCCACTAAAACTTCAAGCAATATTGGTCCAGGGAGCTCATTTCCAGTGGCTGCCTTTACTGGGACTGCTGGGGTCCAGACCTCATAGTTGTGCATGTCGCTGCCACCAAGAGATCCCAACGAGAGATCACACTGAGTTCCTTCAGGCATATGCTGGGAGTATCCAGACCCTTGGCCAGTCCTAGAGACTGCCAGCTTAGCTCCCACATGGAGCTCTCTCAGGTGCAAGTGGGGAGTGTGGTTCA
Organism: Mustela erminea; assembly: GCF_009829155.1. Taxonomy (NCBI): domain Eukaryota; kingdom Metazoa; phylum Chordata; class Mammalia; order Carnivora; family Mustelidae; genus Mustela; species Mustela erminea. The sequence goes on from NC_045618.1 coordinate 109,694,207, forward strand.
GACCCCTCAGTGGTGCAGTGCATGCAAAGCACAAAAGGCTGTGGTTCTAGAGAGCACCCACCAGACTACCTCATACTGGGGCAGGAGTGTACCCAGCTGAGTGGTGGTGCAAGCCATGCAACCCCGGGGGCACAGGACCAGGAACTGGAGGCTCCATCGCACTCTCTCTGGCATGGGTGGTAGGCCATTGCCATCCTGGGTCTGTGGGCTTAGGCCTGTGCCCATGACTGCCCGATTCCACCAGATGCCCCTTAAAATATTTTGGTCTTTTTGAGTGCTTTAAAGCAGACTCCAAGTTAATGCTGGTCACAATCACAGGGCATTCTTGTATTGGGGAATTACTTTCCAATGGGTTGCTTCTGGTGGCTCCCATCCTTCTGTTTATCCTCTGATATCAGCCCACGTGTTCCCACTCTGCTTCACCTCTCCACTGGTGTCTTCTGCCCCTGTAGAGATCCAGAAGTGTATAATCCTACATCTCAGTCTGATTTCATGGGTGTTCAGTGTGCTCTGGTAGCTATTTAGATCACTTTAGGGGAATGGTTGAAACAGGGTTTCCTACTTCTCTGCCATCTTGCTCCTCCCTCCAATGCCTATTTTATTAAATATGGAACTAATGCAGAAGTTTCCCTGCTGCAGTAAACAATCCATAGATTACTGATATGTGGCCTTTTCACTACTTACAAATAGGCCACTTACCATATTTTTTAAAAACCTGCAGTAAATATTCCAGAAATAGTGTTATGTACATGTACACGTTTTTCTAGGTTTGATATGAAAGAATAATTGAGGCATGGAGTAAGGAAAATTATGTGTTAATTTATTAACAGATGTTGCCAAATTTGATTTACTCATATTATGAAATTTTTGTCAATGTCTGCATCCTTTTCTTATGAGGTTATGGTATCTGGGCTATGTTTATCTCACAGGAAGTTAGGAAGAATTCTCTTCTTCTCTACTTTCTAGAAGAGTTTCTCTAAGATGGACATTGTTTCTTTCTCAAATATTTGATGGAATTCATTAGCAAAACCACCAAGGACTGGGGTTTCCCTTGTTGGGAAGTTTCTGATAATGAATTATATTTCTTTAATAGAAAATTTTTCACATTCTTTTTTGGTTTTAGGAAATGCTTTGGTAAATTATGCTTTTTGAAGAAATTCTCATCTCATTTAGGTCATTGGACCTACTATCAGAAACTTAATCATTATATCCTTAGTTAGTCCTTTACTGACAAAAGGTCTTTAATGATGTTCCCTTCTAATTTGTGGTATTGGTAATTTTTTTTCTTTCTTTTTTTTTTTCCCAACCCCCTGTCTTGTCTTGCCAAGGGTTTATCAACTTTTATTAATGTTATAAAGAATCACTTTGGGTTTTGTCAACTTTCACTGTCATTGGCATTCTGTTTCATTGATTTCTGATCTTACAATATTTTCCTCTTATGTATTTATGTATAATTGATCAGTCGTTTTAGCTTCTTAGAGAAATTGAGCAATGATTTTTAGCTTCTGTGTTTCTTAAAAATATTATTTAACATTATATCTTCTAAACACTGCTTACCTGTGTCTTCACATTTTGGTATCTTGTGTTTTCTGTACCCTTCTATTTGCCACATGAAAGAGTTTACTTGTGACTCTTTTTTCTGTGACCCAAAACCAGCACTAACTTGTTAGGTATCTGAGTAAGTCAGCATAGAAGTGAAACTTCCAATCCAGGCAAGTCTTCAGACATCTGCTCTCTTAAAAGCTATTTAGAATTGTGTTTTTAATTTAGAAGTACATTGTTTATGTACAAATATTTGTAACTTTTTTATATTCAGAATTATGTCATTTAATATTTAAGTAATTGAGACTTTGCAGACCTAGTGATCTTTTGCTGTATAAAAATTATCTCAAGATTTAGCAAAATACAAACATTCTCAGTTTCTGTGGGTAAAGAATCTGAGAGGGAGTTGGCTGGGTGGTTCTGGCCTTGGGTCTCTCATGACGTTCTAGTCAAGATGTTAATCAGGACTGTAGACCACTGAAGGCTTGACTGGCTGGAGGACTGGCTTCCATGCTGACTTTTTCACACATACCTGGCAAGTTAGTGCTATTGTTTGGCTGGAGGTTTCAACTGCTTACTACAAGATCTTTTTGTTTGAGTGTCCTTATGACAGGGCAGTTAGCTTTCCAGAGCAAGTTATCAAAAAGAAAGCCAAGACAAAAGTTACATGTTACAATGCCTTTTATCACCTACTTTGGAAGTTTATTCACATCATTTTGGCCATATTCTAGCCCTTTAGAGGGAATCACGAGTACAGCTCACACTCAGGGGCAAAGAAAATTAAGCCTCCACACAAAATAAGGAGTATTAAAGAATTAGAGAACATTTTTAGAAAACTATACTAGACTTGTGATTATTTCTGACTTTGTTTTGGTCAGGAAATATATTCTGTAAGATTTAATTTTTTTCAAATTGAGACTTGTTCTATGACCTTACATGTGGTTTTATCCTGATGAACATTACTTACACATTTGGAAAGACTGTGTTAGCAGTTATTGAGTGTGATATTCTAAAAATGTTAAATTGGTCATAGTGTTTTTTAGATATATGTCCTTTTTAATTTTTCCTCTAGTCATTTTCTCAGTTACTTAGGAGTATTAAAATAATTTATGAGTGTGGATTCATCTATTTTTTGCTTTGGAAATCCTATTGTTTTTGCTTTATATATTTTGAAACTTTTTAAATTGAGTATAATGGTAACTACTGAATGTAGAAGGCATGATAAATTTAGGAAGTCATCAGTAGATACTAAAACTAGTGGAAGAAAGTTTTACAAGAAAGGTATGTATAGTCTCAAAACATCTCCCCATAAATTCCTCTTAATTGCAAAAGGGAAAAATAACAACTTCGTAGGGAATAATCTGGTAGACACTACATTAACCAAGTGATAAAAGCTAACATTACCAATACTGGGATAAACGAACATCATTTGTCTGTTGATACAACACAGTGTGGAGGCCACAACATGTGATTTGATAAAAAAGCGTGAATTTAAGAAGAAGTGCTTTACCTCTTTTGTTAGGTTTATTCCCAGGTATCTTATGGTTCTTGGTGCTATAGTAAATGGAATCGATTCTCTAATTTCCTTTTCTGTATTTTCATTGTTAGTGTATAAGAAAGCCACTGATTTCTGCACATTGACTTTGTATCCTGCCATGTTGCTGAATTGCTGTATGAGTTCTAGTAGTTTGGGGGTGGAGTCATTTGGGTTTTCCATATAAAGAATCATGTCATCTGCGAATAGAGAGAGTTTGACTTCTTCATTTCCAATTTGGATACCTTTTATTTCTCTTTGTTGTCTGATTGCTGTTGCTAGGACTTCTAATATTATGTTGAACACGAGTGGTGAAAGTGGGCATCCTTGTCTTGTTCCTGATCTCAACGGGAAGGCTGCAAGTTTTTTCCCATTGAGGATGATATTTGCTGTGGGTCTTTCATAGATTGATTTGATGAGGTTCAGGAATGTTCCCTCCATCACTATACTTTGAAGCGTTTTAATCAGGAACGGATGCTGGATTTTGTCAGATGCTTTTTCTGCATCAATTGAGAGGACCATGTGGTTCTTCTCTCTTCTCATATTAATTTGTTGAGTAAACCTAACCAAAGAGGTAAAGGATCTGTTCTTGAGGAACTACAGAACACTCATGAAAGAAATTGAAGAAGACACAAAAAGATGGAAGACCATTCCATGCTCTTGGATCGGAAGAATGAACATTGTTAAAATGTCTATACTACCTAGAGCAATCTATACTTTTAATGCCATTCTGATCAAAATTCCACCGGTATTCTTCAAAGAGCTGGAGCAAATAATCCAAAAATTTGTATGGAATCAGAAGAGACCCCGAATCACTAAGGAAATGTTGAAAAACAAAAATAAAGCTGGGGGCATCACATTACCTGATTTCAAGCTTTATTACAAAGCTGTGATCACCAAGACAGCATGGTACTGGCATAAAAACAGACACATAGACCAGTGGAACAGAGTAGAGAGCCCAGATATGGACCCTCAACTCTATGGTCAATTAATCTTCGACAAAACAGGAAAAAATATACAGTGGGCAAAAGACAGTCTCTTCAATAAATGGTGCTGGGAAAACTGGACAGCTATAAAGTAGAAGAATGAAACTCGACCATTCTCTTACACCGTACAAAACGATAAACTCTAAATGGATAAAAGACCTCAACGTGAGACAGGAATCCATCAGACTCCTAGAGGAGAACATAGGCAGTAATCTCTTCGATATCAGCCACAGCAGCTTCTTTCAAGATATGTCTCCAAAGGCAAAGAAAACAAAAGCGAAAATAAACTTTTGGGACTTCATCAAGATCAAAAGCTTCTGCACAGCAAAGGAAACAGCAAAAAAACAAAGAGGCAACCCACGGAATGGGAGAAGATATTTGCAAATGACAGTACAGACAAAAGGTTGATATCCAGGATCTATAATGAACACCTCAAACTCAACACACACAAAACAGGCAAACATATCAAAAATTCGGCAGAAGATATGAACAGACACTTCTCCAATCAAGACATACAAATGGCTATCAGACACATGAAAAAAATGTTCATCATCACTAGGCCTCAGGGAGATTCAAATTAAAACCACATTGAGATATCACCTTACACCAGTTAGAATGGCCAAAATTAACAAAACAGGAAACAACATGTGTTGGAGAGGATGTGGAGAAAGGGAAACCCTCTTCCACTGTTGATGGGAATGCAAGTTGGTGCAGCCTCTTTGGAGAACAGTGTGGAGATTCCTCAAGAAATTAAAAGTAGAACTTCCCTATGACCCTGCAATTGCACTCCTGGGTATTTACCCCAAAGATACAGATGTAGTGAAAAGAAGGGCCATCTGTACCCCAATGTTTATAGCAGCAATGGCCACGGTCACCAAACTGTGGAAAGAACCAAGATGCCCTTCAACGGACGAATGGATAAGGAAGATGTGGTCCATATACACTATGGAGTATTATGCCTCCATCAGAAAGGATGAATACCCAACTTTTGTAGCAACATGGATGGGACTGGAAGAGATTATGCTGAGTGAAATAAGTCAAGCAGAGAGAGTCAATTATCATATGGTTTCACTTATTTGTGGAGCATAACAAATATCATGGAGGACAAGGGTTGTTAGAGAGAAGAAGGGAGTTGGGGTAAATTGGAAGGGGAGGTGAATCATGAGAGACTATGGACTCTGAAAAACAATCAAAGGGGTTTGAAGTGGCGGGGGTTTGGGAGGTTTGGGTACCAGGTGGTGGGTATTCTAGAGGGCATGGATTGCATGGAGCACTGGGTGTGGTGCAAAAATAATGAATACTGTTTTTCTGAAAATAAATAAATTAATTTAATTTAAAAAATCAAATAAAAAGAAGTGTTATCACAAACACATAGTGAGGGACTTTCTACCAAATACCTGACCTGTACTCTTAAAAGGTGTTAAGTTTAAATATAGGAAAAGGCTAAGAAACTATTTTAAATAAAACAAAGCTGAAATTAAATGTAATGCTTGATTTTGAATTGAGTTTTCAAATCAAAAAGAGTTATAAAGGACATTACTGGAATGGTTGATGCAGTTTAAACATGGCTATGGATTAGATTAGAGTATTACAACAGGGTTAAATATCTAATTATTTTCTTGATACTACAGTCATTTAAGAGAAGGCCTTTGTTCCTGGGAAATGTATAGTGACATATTCAGGGATAATAGGATATGATATCTCCCAATTACTCTCAAACTCAGTCATACATATGCAAAGAAAGAGAATGATAAAACAAATTTAGCAAAGTATAAACATTAGTCAATCTAATTAATATATGGAATTCCTTATACTACTTTTACAACTTTTTAATAAATTCAGTATTAAGGTTGTACAAAACATCTTAAGTTGCTGTTATCCTAAGTCCTGTAAGCAGCTTCTCATTGCTCTTAAAAGATTAAATTTATTGACATGGCCTAAGGAAAGACCCTATCAGATGTAACCCATAGTTTGCTTTCTTCTGCTTCTTTCTGTTACATCATAATGGTCTTATTTTTGTCATTTACACCCTCAGACTCTTATACGGCAGTGTCTTTGTAAATGCTCTTCCCCTTACCCAGGTCTCTTATCTTTCCAGTTACTTCTTATGTGTGGGAAGATTATAGAACAAGAGCACACAGAGGCTATTTAGAATTTGCTATAGCAGTAAAGTCAGGTCACTTTCACTTGTACTTGGCAGGGACTCAAAGGTAGACAAAGGATTGGGACAGCTTTGTAGTGGAGAAAAGGGAAGTCTTCAAATGTCTAAATTGTAGGTTGTTGGCATGGGGGAACTGAAAGTAGGTTAATTAGCCATGAGGATTCTTAAATGATTGTTTGGGAAACACATTTGACCTTCTCTGGTTGGTCCTGAATTGGCAGTAGGAGTGACAATTAGGGAAGACATAGACAGGCCTGTCTAGTCTGAATCTATTGTAGCAGAGGTTGTGGTTTAGCAGCTTGGTTGCTGAAGAGGTTGTGGACAGAGTTCTGTTGTCATACATTGTTTAGCCATTGATTGAAACTCTATTCAGTTTCAGTTTCCCCTTTGGGTTAGTCTCTCACTTGTGAGAGGTTGATTAATTTAGGAAATGTTGGAAATCCAGATTTTTACCCCTCAAGAATTCTTTAGCTGTCTCCAGAGTCAATTGTATTGTAAGGTCTTCCAGTTGTGTTGTTGTTGTATCAACATGGTGATCATCTCATTAGGGCGTGGTTGCACAGAAGCACTTAACACCCTGGGTAGAATGCACCAGAGAACCCTCATGACCAATATGACATAAACAAGACCAATAATCCCTTTAAGATGCTTCAGAACCAGAAACTCTAGTTTGTAGTTTCCCTGCAGAGGCCAAGAGACCAAATTTGCTAGGGATTGAGGCTCAACCTTTGTCAAGCAGAGTTTTCAAGGTGAGATATAGCCTGCTCTACCATATCTGTTTCATTGATCCAAATACTGAGAGAAATATTTGCAGTGGAGTAGTTACCATCATTAGTAGCCAAGAAAAAATCTAAAGCAATGTCCATCGTTACTTGTACCAACAAATTGAGACTGATCTGTAGTCCATTTAGGGAAGAAGTGGCATCATTAATAACTTCTGCTAGAGTTAGTGACAAGTTTCTTTGCATTTTTTTTCTTCTCTTTCTTAATGATCCCTACTGTTGGCAACACTGCTGTGATTGTTTGCATAAAAAATGAGTCAATAATTTCCCAATAGAGCTTGTGTTTGAGTTGGAATTTTCAGCCTTGGTGATTTATAGAATGAGGGCTTCTTTGTACAGGTTAAGTCTTAGAATATTCTTCCAAAAGTGCATGAAGTGTTAGTCTGAGGCGAATAGGACTAAGCATCCTAGATATAAAGGAAGTAATATCTCAATTGTTCCATGAAGAACCAGGAAACATAGTAGTTGTTCATGACATGAGGTAAGAACCAAGGTCTTATATTAGCTGTGTTTCATATTTGAATCTTTATTTGTTTTTTCCTGGTTATAAGTGATTGGTTTACTGCCCTATCAGGGTTGTTGAATTCAGCTTATCTACATTATGATCAATAGACTGTAATACTTCATTTTTTTCTGAAAGAGAAGGACTGTAGCAAAGACGCAGATTGATTTTTTTAAGGTCAGTTGTCCATAAAGTTGCAAGTAGAAATGCTATCTGCTCTAATTCCCTATAGTTTCATTTGATGAGACTAGAATTACCCAGAGGTTTTTATAATTGGGTTCTGGTTATGAATGACATATCAAGCAGTTGGTAAGTTGGCAATGGCTACTGTCTGGAATAATCAGAGAAAGGCATAGAATGAATATGTTCTGACCTAACCATTATAAAAAGGAGAGAGATAAAGGGTCATTCCTGGTGGACAGCAATCAAATATCTTATAAAATGAGAAGAGGATACAAGATGAAAACCAAAGCAGGAAGGAAAGGTCTTAGTGTGATGTCTTGGGTAGAACTGTCACTATGAGAGGTCATTTTCTTATTTCAAAGATCTTCAGTCATCTGTCCACTTTCAAAAATCAGATGCCTCTAGAGGATCTCTGAGAATCCTGAGTGTGAATCCTTTATTGGAGTAATATTCCAATTGTGTGGAATTCTGGGTTGTTTTAGTTGTGAACTATGCATTCAAGGATTGACTCTCTGGGGTTAACTGTTATATTGTTGTTAACAGTACTGTCAACAGGGTTCAAGAGCATTTTTTTTTTCCCCTGGTATCTCTTCGAGGAGATGAAATCTTCTGATTGAAGATCCTTTAGAAGCTTTTTAAGAAGATCTGGGAGGGTGGGCCAAATCTGTTGGTAGTAGGAATGGTAAGTACCTGAGTCCCTTGCAATTTTTTGCCATGTTTAAGTGTAGCAGAGAAGAGTCTAGTATCAGAGGTGAATTCCCTAAACACATGGTGTATTTATTATAAGACCTATTAAAGAACCCAAGTTTCATGTGTTGCCTTGATATCTTTGAGCCTCCAGGGTCCTTAAAGACCTAGCTATGAGTTCTGACAGCTATCTTCTTCTGTGTAGTGGGAAAAGCCTTCCACCCAGCTGGTTACCTATCAGCTGCACCACCAGCAGCCGCTTATCCAGTCCCCAACTTGATGAGTTTTACCTCCCTGACAGTCTTTGAAATTGTCTAAACAAGCCAATCACATCCTCCTGCAGGAAGCAAAAGTCACCTACCCTGGAAAGCTTTGCCTTCCACAGTTTGTGGCGGTTCACTCTATTTGTATGCACAGCCTTGATATGGTCCTACATGGAATCTGATATTTTCCTTCTCCAGGTTGTAAGTGTATGTGACTAATAAACTGCTATAAATTCCATCTGTTCAGTGCCAAGTGTTATGGGTTCATCATCTCATACTACTTAGGGCAGAGGATTTTTTTCACCAATGGAGTGAATAGAACATGGTCAGAATATGTGGGCCTTCTAATTACCAATTCATTGGGGGATAACTGTTCCTCTGAGGGCCATTTGGGATACTGGAAGTGGCTTTGCTAAGGTAGCTCAAGGTTTTTTGAGTTTGCCTAATTTTAGTTTAAGGATGCCAGTACTTTCAGTCTTTCCAGAGATTATGGTTGATGATGGTAGGATAGTTTTTGGCTAAAGGTAAAATGTTAGAGCTCTTTTATAATGGTTCTCATAAAGTATAAACTTTAGTCATTTAAAATTAAGCCCAGATTGGAAATGCAAAACCATTCAGAATTATAGTGACTTAAGGGCTATAGCTCTTGGATGAGAAATCGACGACAAATAACTGAAACCTATTTTGGAGGATAAAAGCTGGATACAATCCATCTGAAGATATTTAAATGGCTTTTACAGAGTCAAAGGTACAAACTTGCATTTATAAATGTCATGAGATATAATGTGCAGCATGGCAACTATAGTTAATAATAGCGTATTGCATATCTGAGAGTTGCTAAGAGTAAATCTTCAAAGTTCTCATCACAAGAAAATAATTCTGTAAGGTGACAGATGCTAACTAGACTTACTCTGATCGTTTTGCAATATATCTATATATCTGTATATCTATATTTCAAATAATTTTGTATACTTGAAACTAAGATAGTGTTGTTTGTCAACTATACCTCAAATAAAGAAGCAAACTATCAGGAAGTATGATTACAGTGAAAAGTTCCTTAACTTGTTTAGTTTTGATAGGCCTTGTTTCCAGTGCTTCCCAAAGGCTTATAGTACTCCAAAAGCATACCTGTTGTCTGCACATATCCTTACTCTCTGGTCTTCAGCTAGCTGGCAAGCTCTAATAAGTGCACCGAGTTCTGCCATCTAGGCATAGTTTACCTTGGGTAGAGGTCTATGGTTTTTTAATTTTTAAATTTTTAAAAAAATTATGTTCAATTAGGAGGTCTATGTTTTAAAGGAGAGCTTAAATTACTGATAGCAGAGCTTGCTTAATAACCCCCTCCCCAGTTCCAGTTTTGAGGCATGATCCAACAACAAAAGAATACTAGATCTGGATTCAGAATATGAGTCTCTAATCAACCTGATTAAGTGACAGGAAGTTTCCTGGCTGAGGAAAGATGATCATGAGTTTCCCTGACTGTGATAGAGATAGGGGAGTGATGGAGTTCACGTAGTACAGCCATGGATAGTATGTGAAAGAGAGTAGCAGGATGTCATAAGAAGGTAATTGCTGGATGAGAGTGTTGTGTATTCTCAGTAGTGATGTCTACGTTGCATGAAGAAACATTAGGTTAGGTGGGGAACCTAGAACTAGCTCAAAAGAAGCATCAACAAGTTTTAAAGCAGAAACTGTTTCTCTAAAAAAAGTTGCCTTTGGGCGCCTGGGTGGCTCAGTGGGTTAAGCCGCTGCCTTCGGCTCAGGTCATGATCTCAGGGTCCTGGAATCGAGGCCCGCATCGGGCTCTCTGCTCAGCAGGGAGCCTGATTCCCTCTCTCTCTCTCTCTGCCTGCCTCTCTGTCTACTTGTGATCTCTCTCTGTCAAGAAAATAAATAAAATCTTTAAAAAAAAAAAAGTTGCCTTTGCAACCGGGTCAACGGTGAGGCTATAGTGATGGGTTTTTGTTGGTTTTCATGAGCAAGACCCTTAAGAGTTTTAGCAGTTGGTTCATTCACAAGTAGACAAATGAGCTTTTAGTACTTAGGGGTGTCTAGAGAAGGAGGCTGTTAAGACGTTTTAGGTTATGGAAGCCTTATTTACACTTGGGTTGCCATAGTGAAGTGTCTCTCACTGAGGAGTTAGTCAATTAATAAAGAGGTATTTCAGTCCCAGGAATATTTGGCCCTCCCTGGTTGCAATATCCAGTTAAGCCTAGAAATCCCTTGAATTGTTGTTTTGCAGAGTTTGGATATTGTCTAATCTATTAGGAGAGTATGATTTTCCACCTAAGATGGGGCATGCCTGATATAACAGATGGAATTTTGATATAATCTGTCCTTTGAAACTTTGCCTTTTTCCTACTATGGCTAAGAACAAGTAAATAAAATTCTTTTTAGAGGCTTCTTCTTCTTCTTCTTCTTCTTTTTTTTTTTCCTAAGCAAGTGGGAAATCCATTTACATATTGTATCATCATTGAGTTACAAGGTAAATGTAGGTGGCTTCTATGTCTCAATTGAGTAAGTGAGGTAAAATAGGAGGGGACTTCATTGAACCCCTGTGCATAACTAAGTATATTTTTGTCCTTTCTAAAGGTGAGAAGGGAGAAGGTGTTGATTCTTCTGTTCCAGCGGCACACAGAGCGAAGACCAGTTAACTACAGTGATGCAAGTGGTTTCAGTGGAATTGATGACAGATGTTTATTTGGGTGAGGTACTACTGGAAATTGGGGGATAATAATTTGGTTGATGACCCTGAGTTCTCAAAAAATTCAATTCCCTCATCCCTTTGGTTTCTTGAAGAATGGGAGCATTAAAAGAACCTTCTGGAGAGTCCAAGAAGACCTTTAAATTTTTTTTTTTTTTTTTTAGTATATCTGACAAACAGTGTTGCAGGTATACAACATAGTGATTCAACTTCTCTATACTTGGTGTTACACTCACCACAAGTGTAGCTACCATCTGTCACAATACAACATTATGGCAGTACAACTGACTATATTCCCTATGCAGTGCCTTTATTCCTGTGACCTATTCATCCCATAACTGCAAGCCTATATCATCCACTGTCCTTCACTCATTTTGCCCATCCACCAACCCCTCCCCTTTGGCAACCATTGGTCTGTATTTATAGGTCTGATTCTACTTTTTGTTTATTCATTTTTCTTTAGATACCACATGAGTGAAATCCTATGGTCATTGTCTTTCTTAGTCTTATTTCACTCAGCATAATACTCCTTAGGTCCATGCATGTTGTTAAAAATGGGAAAATTTCATACTTGGAGGATGCATAATATTGCATTGCCTATAAATACTACATTTTCCTTATCCATTCATCTTACAATATCCATACATCTTCCATATTTTGGTTATTGTAAATATTGTCGCAATAAACAAAGGAGTGCATATATCTTTCTGAATTCATGTTTTCATTTTCTTTGGTGTAAAGTCCTTCAACTATATGTGTGATCTTTCTTTTCTTCTGGCTTTAAGGAATATTGAGAAATTTTAGGTATACAACTTGATGGGATCTATATGAACTTCAGTAGTTTTTTTGGTAAAAGTTTTCATATGTCAGTGAAATTTTTAGCCAATAAAGTGAGACTTTTATTTTGGGTATGCATCAAATATAGCAGAGCAAGCAAAGGTATATTCAGAACAGACACAACTTGATTATGAATGGAGGAATTCTCTGGAACTCTCCAAGTTCGCCTTTGGGTATGCATTTAATAATACAATTCCATTTGCAAAACATGTCTCTCCTTATTAAATTTTGCAGATGTGGTATCACAAAGCCAGGAGAAATGTTCTTCAGTCAAGGTCTGCAGTGTTTGAGTTAAGGGCTGGGCAATAGAAAAATATGTGGGTTATTTGAAATAGCTGCTAACTGTTTAGTATGCTTACTCCTAGGAGGAGGCTGAGCAAGGGTGTTAATGCAGAAAGAGTCGCACTTGTCTGTACCAGAGATTGATGTGGTTGACTATATTCATCGTCAGTTCACTTTGAATGTTTAGGTGTTAGGATTTGGTTAGTTTTTTCCTTCCTCAGAACACCCTCATTGATCTAAATGGAGGGGTTTGGGTTTGGTTTGGTTTTTATTTGTCAGATGGAGCAGTCTCTTTTTAGTGTTCTTTTTGTTTACACTATCTAAAAGTGTCCTTGTCAATAGGTAGTTGGTTGGAAATTGGGCCACCTAACTGTTTGATCTGCAGGGCCGTAAGTTTATTTTGAGTGCAGTGGTTTTTTTTTTTTTTTTTTTTTTTTTTTTTTGTTCTAAAGCCTTTTCAAAATGTCCTGCCAGGTGTTGAATGTGAAGCACTATGCCGAACATAATACAAACATAAATGAGCAAATATTAAATGAACAAGACATTGTCTCTGTTTTCCAGGACTTTAATATCTAAGAAGATGCATTTAAAGCTTGCTTTGGGTTCAGATTTCTTTTTTGAGCTTTTATAAATTCAAGGAAATGGAGATTGGATAGATTTGGACCTTATTGGATTTTAAGCCAGTAAACTGGGCTTAAAATGTGGGAAGGCCCAGCAAACAGAAATCAAACCATACATTTAATGTAAATAAACATGTAATTCATGTAAAACTACCTTAGTAGGACTGTAATGTGTGCATGCTCAAAAGCATCAGTGTTGTATATTTTTTTAAGTTTTTTTTTTATTAAATTGACTTATTTATTTTCAGAAAAACAGTATTCATTATTTTTTCACCACACCCAGTGCTCCATGCAATCCGTGCCCTCTAGAATACCCACCACCTGGTACCCCAACCTCCCAAACCCGCGCCACTTCAAACCCCTTTGATTGTTTTTCAGAGTCCATAGTCTCTCATGATTCACCTCCCCTTCCAATTTACCCCAACTCCCTTCTTCTCTCTAACAACCCTTGTCCTCCATGATATTTGTTATGCTCCACAAATAAGTGAAACCATATGATAATTGACTCTCTCTGCTTGACTTATTTCACTCAGCATAATCTCTTCCAGTCCCATCCATGTTGCTACAAAAGTTGGGTATTCATCCTTTCTGATGGAGGCATAATACTCCATAGTGTATATGGACCACATCTTCCTTATCCATTCGTCCGTTGAAGGGCATCTTGGTTCTTTCCACAGTTTGGCGACCGTGGCCATTGCTGCTATAAACATTGGGGTACAGATGGCCCTTCTTTTCACTACATCTGTATCTTTGGGGTAAATACCCAGGAGTGCAATTGCAGGGTCATAGGGAAGTTCTACTTTTAATTTCTTGAGGAATCTCCACACTGTTCTCCAAAGAGGCTGCACCAACTTGCATTCCCATCAACAGTGGAAGAGGGTTTCCCTTTCTCCACATCCTCTCCAACACATGTTGTTTCCTGTTTTGTTAATTTTGGCCATTCTAACTGGTGTAAGGTGATATCTCAATGTGGTTTTAATTTGAATCTCCCTGAGGCCTAGTGATGATGAACATTTTTTCATGTGTCTGATAGCCATTTGTATGTCTTGATTGGAGAAGTGTCTGTTCATATCTTCTGCCGAATTTTTGATATGTTTGCCTGTTTTGTGTGTGTTGAGTTTGAGGTGTTCATTATAGATCCTGGATATCAACCTTTTGTCTGTACTGTCATTTGCAAATATCTTCTCCCATTCCGTGGGTTGCCTCTTTGTTTTTTTGCTGTTTCCTTTGCTGTGCAGAAGCTTTTGATCTTGATGAAGTCCCAAAAGTTTATTTTCGCTTTTGTTTTCTTTGCCTTTGGAGACATATCTTGAAAGAAGCTGCTGTGGCTGATATCGAAGAGATTACTGCCTATGTTCTCCTCTAGGAGTCTGATGGATTCCTGTCTCACGTTGAGGTCTTTTATCCATTTAGAGTTTATCTTTGTGTACGGTGTAAGAGAATGGTCGAGTTTCATTCTTCTACTTATAGCTGTCCAGTTTTCCCAGCACCATTTATTGAAGAGACTGTCTTTTGCCCACTGTATATTTTTTCCTGTTTTGTCGAAGATTAATTGACCATAGAGTTGAGGGTCCATATCTGGGCTCTCTACTCTGTTCCACTAGTCTATGTGTCTGTTTTTATGCCAGTACCATGCTGTCTTGGTGATCACAGCTTTGTAATAAAGCTTGAAATCAGGTAATGTGATGCCCCCAGCTTTATTTTTGTTTTTCAACATTTCCTTAGTGATTCGGGGTCTCTTCTGATTCCATACAAATTTTTGGATTATTTGCTCCAGCTCTTTGAAGAATACCGGTGGAATTTTGATCAGAATGGCATTAAAAGTATAGATTGCTCTAGGTAGTATAGACATTTTAACAACGTTCATTCTTCCGATCCAAGAGCATGGAATGGTCTTCCATCTTTTTGTGTCTTCTTCAATTTCTTTCATGAGTGTTCTGTAGTTCCTCAAGAACAGATCCTTTACCTCTTTGGTTAGGTTTATTCCCAGGTATCTTATGGTTCTTGGTGCTATAGTAAATGGAATTGATTCTCTAATTTCCCTTTCTGTATTTTCATTGTTAGTCTATAAGAAAGCCACTGATTTCTGCACATTGACTTTGTATCCTGCCATGTTACTGAATTGCTGTATGAGTTCTAGTAGTTTGGGGGTGGAGTCATTTGGGTTTTCCACATAAAGAATCATGTCATCTGCGAATAGAGAGAGTTTGACTTCTTCATTTCCAATTTGGATACCTTTTATTTCTCTTTGTTGTCTGATTGCTGTTGCTAGGACTTCTAATATTATGTTGAACACGAGTGGTGAAAGTGGGCATCCTTGTCTTGTTCTTGATCTCAACGGGAAGGCTGCAAGCTTTTTCCCATTGAGGATGATATTTGCTGTGGGTCTTTCATAGATTTGATGAGGTTCAGGAATGTTCCCTCTATCCCTATACTTTGAAGCTTTTTAATCAGGAATGGATGCTGGATTTTGTCAAATGCTTTTTCTGCATCAATTGAGAGGACCATGTGGTTCTTCTCTCTTCTCATATTAATTTGTTGTATCACATTGATTGATTTACGAATGTTGAACCATCCTTGTAGCCCAGGAATGAATCCCACCTGATCATGGTGGATAATCTTTTTAATGTGCTGTTGGATCCTCTTGGCTAGGATCTTGTTGAGAATCTTAGCATCCATATTCATCAGTGATATTGGTCTGAAATTCTCCTTTTTGGTAGGGTCTTTGCCTGGTTTGGGGATCAGGGTAATGCTGGCTTCATAGAAAGAGTCAGGAAGTTTTCCTTCTGCTTCAGTTTTTTGAAACAGCTTCAGGAGAATAGGTGTTATTTCTAATTTGAAAGTTTGGTAGAATTCCCCAGGGAATCTGTCAGGTCCTGGGGTCTTGTTTTTTGGGAGGTTTTTGATCCCTGCTTCAATCTCGTTTCTAGATATCTGTCTATTCAGGTTGTTGATTTCTTCCTGGTTCAATTTTGGTAGTTTATAGTTTTCCAGGAATGCATCCATTTCATCTAGGTTGCTAAGCTTATTGGCATATAACTGTTGATAATAACTTTTGATGATTGCTTCTACTTCCTTGGTGTTAGTTGTGATATCTCCCTTTTCATTCATAATTTTATGAATTTGGGCTTTCTCTCTTTTCTTTTGGATTAGTGTGGCCAATGGTTTATCAATCTTATTGATTCTTTCAAAAAACCAGCTTCTAGTTTCATTGATACGTTCTACTGTATCTCTGGTTTCTACCTCATTGATCTCAGCTCTAATCTTGATGATTTCCCTTCTTATGTGTGGAGTTGGTTTGATTTGTTGTTGATTCTCCAGTTCTTTAAGGTGTAGAGACAGCTGGTGTATTCTAGATTTTTCAATTTTTTTGAGGGAGGCTTGGATGGCTATGTATTTCCCCCTTAGGACCGCCTTTGTTGTATCCCATAGGTTTTGGACCGATGTGTCTTCATTCTCATTGGTTTCCATGAATTGTTTCAGTTCTTCTTTGATCTTCTGGTTGATCCAAGCATTCTTAAGCAAGGTGGCCTTTAGCTTCCAGGTGTTTGAGTTACTTCTAAACTTTTCCTTGTGATTGAGGTCCAGTTTCAAAGCATTGTGATCTGAGAATATGCAGGGAATAATCTCAGTCTTTTGGTATCGGTTGAGTCCTGATTTGTGACCCAGTATGTGGTCTGTTCTGGAGAAGGTTCCGTGTGCACTTGAGAAGAATGAGTATTCTGTTGTTTTAGGGTGGAATGTTCTGTATATATCTATGAGGTCCATCTGGTCCAATGTGTCATTCAATGCTCTTGTTTCTTTATTGATTTTCTGCTTTGATGATCTATTTTTGAGAGAGGCATGTTAAGATCTCCTACGATTAGTGTATTCATATCAATATGACTCTTTATCTTGATTAACAGTTTTCTTAAGTAATTGGCTGCTCCCATATTGGGAGCATAGATATTTACAATTGTTAGATCATCTTGGTGGATAGTCCCTTTAAGGATTATGTAGCGTCCTTCTGTATCTCTGACTACAGTCTTTAGTTTAAAGTCTAACTTATCTGATATGAGAATCGCTACCCCAGCCTTCTTTGGAGGCCCATTGGCATGAAAGATGCTTCTCCATCCCTTCACTTTTAGTCTGGGTGTATCTTTAGGTTCAAAATGGGTCTCTTGTAGACAACATATGGATGGGTCCTGTCGTTTTATCCAATCTGCAACCCTGTGCTGTTTTATGGGTGCATTTAGGCCATTCACATTGAGAGTACTTATTTGTAGATACGTTTTTATTGACATTGAGTTACCTTTGAAATCTTTCTTTCTGTGGACTGTCTCTATATTTCTGTTCAATGCTATTCTTGGGCTTTTTCCTCCTTTAAAGAAGCCCCCTTAATATTTCCTGCAGTATCGGCTTGGTGGTTGCATAGTCTTTTAAGCCTTGCTGGTCCTGGAAACTCTTTATCTCTCCATCCATTTTGAATGTCGGTCTTGCTGGATAAAAGTATTCTTGGCTGCATGTTCTTCTCATTTAGTGCCCTGAATATATATTGCCGGCCTTTTCTGGCTTGCTAGGTCTCTGTGGACAGGTCTGACGTTATTCTGATGGGCTTCCCTCTGTAAGTAAGGAGCTTCTTTGCCCTGGCGGCTTTCAAGAGATTATACCTACAATTATAATTCCTCAATTTGACTATCAGGTGTCGTGATGTTTTTTTGGAATGTATAATCTTGGGTGGAGATCGTTCAGCCTCTAGTACATGAATGCTGGTTCCATTCGCGAGATTGGGAAAATTTTCATGAAGGACTTATTCCACTATATCTTCTAGACTTCTTTCTTTCTCCTCCCCTTCAGGGATTCCAATAATTCTGATGTTAGAACGCTTCATGGCATCATTTATTTCCCTGATTCTGTTTTCGTGGTTTCTAAGCTGTTTGTTCCTGGCTTCCTCCTGATCCTTTCTATCTCTTTGTCCTCCAGATTGCTAATTCTATCTTCTGTCTCAGTTACCCTAGCTTTGAGAGAGTTTAGATTAGATTGGAACTCATTGAGAGCATTGTGAAACTCCTCCCCAGTAGCTTTAAGGTCTTCCCTAACATTGTGAACATCCTGTCTGGTCGCTTTCAGTTCAGCCCTAATCAATTCCGTTTTGGTCAACCATGGCTTTCTCCAACCTAGCTATTGCCTGGAAAATTGTTAGCCTGAATTCTCTTTCCGACATATTGTCTATGTTGATAGCCTTTAGCTCTCTTCCAGAAGGCCCATCCTCTGTATTTTTCTTCTTTTTTTTTTTTAAATTTTTTATTTTTTATAAACATATATTTTTATCCCCAGGGGTACAGGTCTGTGAATCACCAGGTTTACACACTTCACAGCACTCACCAAAGCACATACCCTCCCCAATGTCCATAATCCCACCACCTTCTCCCAACCTCCCTCCCCCCAGCAACCCTCAGTTTGTTTTGTGAGATTAAGAGTCACTTAGGGTTTGTCTCCCTCCCAATTCCATCTTGTTTCATTGATTCTTCTTCTACCCACTTAAGCCCCCATGTTGCATCACCACTTACTCATATCAGGGAGATCATATGATAGTTGTCTTTCTCCACTTGACTTATTTTGCTAAGCATGATATGCTCTAGTTCCATCCATGTTGTCGCAAATGGCAAGATTTCATTTCTTTTGATGGCTGCATTGTATTCCATTGTGTATATATACCACATCTTCTTGATCCATTCATCTGTTGATGGAAATCTAGGTTCTTTCCATAGTTTGGCTATTGTGGACATTGCTGCTATAAACATTCGGTTGCATGTGCCCCTTTGGATCACTACGTTTGTATATTTAGGGTAAATACCCAGTAGTGCTATTGCTGGGTCATAGGGCAGTTCTATTTTCAACATTTTGAGGAACCTCCATGCTGTTTTCCAGAGTGGTTGCACCAGCTTGCATTCCTACCAGCAGTGTAGGAGGGTTCTCCTTTCTCCGCATCCTCGCCAGCATCTGTCATTTCCTGACATGTTGATTTTAGCCATTCTGACTGGTGTGAGTTGATACCTCATTGTGGTTTTGATTTGTATTTCCCTGATGCCCAGTGATATGGAGCACTTTTTCATGTGTCTGTTGGCCATCTGGATGTCTTCTTTGCAGAAATGTCTGTTCATGTCCTCTGCCCATTTCTTGATCGGATTATTTGTTCTTTGGGTGTTGAGTTTGCTAAGTTCTTTATAGATTTTGGACACTAGTCCTTTATCTGATATGTCGTTAGCAAATATCTTCTCCCATTCTGTCAGCTGTCTTTTGATTTTATTAACTGTTTCCTTTGCCGTGCAAAAGCTTTTGATCTTGATGAAATCCCAATAGTTCATTTTTGCCCTTGCTTCCCTTGCCTTTGGCGTTGTTCCTAGGAAGATGTTGCTGCGGCTGAGGTTGAAGAGGTTGCTGCCTGTGTTCTCCTCAAGGATTTTGATGGATTCGTTTTGCACATTGAGGTCCTTCATCCATTTTGAGTCCATTTTTGTGTGTGGTGTAAGGAAATGGTCCAATTTCATTTTTCTGCATGTGGCTGTCCAATTTTCCCAGCACCATTTATTGAAGAGGCTGTCTTTTTTCCATTGGACATTCTTTCCTGCTTTGTCGAAGATGAGTTGACCATAGAGTTGAGGGTCTATTTCTGGGCTCTCTATTCTGTTCCATTGATCTATGTGTCTGTTTTTGTGCCAGTACCATGCTGTCTTGATGATGACAGCTTTGTAATAGAGCTTGAAGTCCGGAATTGTGGTGCCACCAACTTTGGCTTTCTTTTTCAATATCCCTTTGGCTATTCGAGGTCTTTTCTGGTTCCATATAAATTTTAGAATTATTTGTTCCATTTCTTTGAAAAAGATGGATGGTACTTTGATAGGAATTGCATTAAATGTGTAGATTGCTTTAGGTAGCATAGACATTTTCACAATATTTATTCTTCCAATGCAGGAGCATGGAACATTTTTCCATTTCTTTGTGTCTTCCTCAATTTCTTTCATGAGTACTTTATAGTTTTCTGAGTATAGATTCTGTGCCTCTTTGGTTAGGTTTATTCCTAGGTATCTTATGGTTTGGGGTGAAATTATAAATGGGATGGACTCCTTAATTTCTCTTTCTTCTGTCTTGTTGTTGGTGTAGAGAAATGCAACTGATTTCTGTGCATTGATTTTATATCCTGACACTTTACTGAATTCCTGTACAAGTTCTGGCAGTTTTGGAGTGGAGTCTTTTGGGTTTTCCACATATAGTATCATATCATCTGCGAAGAGTGATAATTTGACTTCTTCTTTGCTGATTTGGATGCCTTTAATTTCCTTTTGTTGTCTGATTGCTGAGGCTAGGACCTCTAGTACTATGTTGAATAGCAGTGGTGATAATGGACATCCCTGCCGTGTTGCTGACCTTAGCGGAAAAGCTTTCAGTTTTTCTCCATTGAGAATGATATTTGCGGTGGGTTTTTCATAGATGGCTTTGATGATATTGAGGTATGTGCCCTCTATCCCTACACTTTGAAGAGTTTTGAGCAGGAAGGGATGCTGTACTTTGTCAAATGCTTTTTCAGCATCTATTGAGAGTATCATATGGTTCTTGTTCTTTCTTTTATTGATGTGTTGTATCACATTGACTGATTTGCGGATGTTGAACCAACCTTGCAGCCCTGGAATAAATCCCACTTGGCCGTGGTGAATAATCCTTTTAATGTACTGTTGAATCCTATTGGCTAGTATTTTGGTGAGAATTTTCGCATCTGTGTTCATCAAGGATATTGGTCTATAGCTCTCTTTTTGATGGGATCCTTGTCTTGTTTTGGGATCAAGGTGATGCTGGCCTCATAAAATGAGTTTGGAAGTTTTCATTCCATTTCTATTTTTTGGAACAGTTTCAGGAGAATAGGAATTAGGTTTTCTTTAAATGTTTGGTAGAATTCCCCTGGGAAGCCGTCTGGCCCTGGGCTTTTGTTTGTTTGGAGATTTTTAATGACTGTTTCAATCTCCTTACTGGTTATGGGTCTGTTCAGGCTTTCTATTTCTTCCTGGTTCAGTTGTAGTAGTTTATAAGTTTCTAGGAATGCATCCATTTCTTCCAGATTGTCAAATTTGTTGGCGTAGAGTTGCTCATAGTATGTTCTTATAATAGTTTGTATTTCTTTGGTGTTAGTTGTGATCTCTCCTCTTTCATTCATGATTTTATTTATTTGGGTTCTTTCTCTTTTCCTTTTGATAAGTCGGGCCAGGGGTTTATCAATTTTATTAATTCTTTCAAAGAACCAGCTCCTAGTTTCGTTGATTTGTTCTATTGTTTTTTTGGTTTCTATTTCATTGATTTCTGCTCTGATCTTTATGATTTCTCTTCTCCTGCTGGGCTTAGGGTTTCTTTCTTGTTCTTTCTCCAGCTCCTTTAGGTGTAGGGTTAGGTTGTGTACCTGAGTCCTTTCTTGTTTCTTGAGAAAGGCTTGTACCGCTATATATTTTCCTCTCAGGACTGCCTTTGTTGTGTCCCACAGATTTTGAACCGTTGTATTTTCATTATCATTTGTTTCCATGATTTTTTTGAATTCTTCTTTAATTTCCCGGTTGACCCATTCATTCTTTAGAAGGATGCTGTTTAGTCTCCATGTATTTGGGTTCTTTCCAAACTTCCTTTTGTGGTTGAGTTCTAGCTTTAGAGCATTGTGGTCTGAAAATATGCAGGGAATGATCCCAATCTTTTGATACCGGTTGAGTCCTGATTTAGGACCGAGGATGTGATCTATTCTGGAGAATGTTCCATGTGCACTAGAGAAGAATGTGCATTCTGTTGCTTTGGGATGAAATGTTCTGAATATATCTGTGATGTCCATCTGGTCCAGTGTGTCGTTTAAGGCCTTTATTTCCTTGCTGATCTTTTGCTTGGATGATCTGTCCATTTCAGTGAGGGGAGTGTTAAAGTCCCCTACTATTATTATATTATTGTTGATCTGTTTCTTTGATTTTGTTATTAATTGGTTTATATAGTTGGCTGCTCCCACGTTGGGGGATAGATATTTAAAATTGTTAAATCTTCTTGTTGGACAGACCCTTTGAGTATGATATAGTGTCCTTCCTCATTTCTTATTATAGTCTTTAGCTTAAAATCTAATTGATCTGATATAAGGATTGCCACTCCTGCTTTCTTCTGATGTCCATTAGCATGGTAAATTCTTTTCCACCCCCTCACTTTAAATCTGGAGGTGTCTTCGGGCTTAAAATGAGTTTCTTGGAGGCAACATATAGATGGGTTTTGTTTTTTTATCCATTCTGATACCCTGTGTCTTTTGACAGGGGCATTTAGCCCATTAACATTCAGGGTAACTATTGAGAGATATGAATTTAGTGCCATTGTATTGCCTGTAAGGTGACTGTTACTGTATATGGTCTCTGTTCCTTTCTGATCTACCACTTGTAGGCTCTCTCTTTGCTTAGAGGACCCCTTTCAATATTTCCTGTAGAGCTGGTTTGGTGTTTGCAAATTCTTTCAGTTGTTGTTTGTCCTGGAAGCTTTTAATCTCTCCTTCTATTTTCAATGATAGCCTAGCTGGATATAGTAGAGGGTTTCTCTAATATCTTCCATGCCTTTTTCAAGCCTGGCTAGAACCTTGAGAATTGTCATTCTGAACTCTAGATCTGACTATTACCAATGTCTGTATTGATTAGGTCCCTAGCCTTCGGTACTGCCTCTTGTTCTTTTTTTTTGTGGTGAATTTTTCCATCTTGTCATTTTGCCCAGATAAGGGTATATGAAGGTGCATGTAAAATACTAAATGGTGGCAACAACCCCAGGAAAATATGCTTTAACCAAATCAGAATAGATCCCAAATCGTGAGGGGGGAGAAAGGGGATAAAAAGAGGTTCAAAAAGGAAGAAAGGAATAAAAAAGAGAAAAAAAAAAGAAAGAAAAGAAAAGAATTTAAAAAAAAAGAAAACGAATAAAGAAAAATATAAAAAAGAAAAAATATATATATTAGATAAACTAGTTAAAAAACGTTAAAGAAGAAAAGGGTAAAAATTAAAAAAAAAAAATTTTACCCAAAGGCGAGAAAAAAGAAAAAAAAGAAAAAGAAAAAGAAAAAAATTAAATTAACTGCAAGACTAAAAAAAAAAAATCACAGAGAGAAAGCCATGAGTTCCGTGCTTTGCTTTCTCCTCCTCTGGAATTCTGCTGCTCTCCTTGGTATTGAAACCGCACTCCTTGGTAGGTGAACTTGGTCTTGGCTGGTTTTCTTGTTGATCTTCTGGGGAAGGGGCCTGGTGTAGTGATTCTCTAGTGTCTTTGCCCCAGGCGGAATTGCACCGGTCCTTACCAGGGGCCGGGCTAAGTAATCCGCTCGGGTTTGCTTTCAGGAGCTTTTCTTCCTGAGCGCTTTCCATAGAGTTCCGGAGGACGGGAATACAAATGGCGGCCTCCTGGTCTCCGGCCCGGAGGAGCCGAGAGCCCAGGGCCCCACTCCTCAGTGCACTCTCAGAGAACAGCGCCCAGTTACTCCCGTCTGCCTGACCTCCGCCTGCACTCCAAGCTCACCGAGCCTGTGGCAGGTTCAAGGTAACACCAGCTGTGAGCTTACTGTCGGCTCTGTCTCTATAGCCGGCTTTCCCGTTCCAATACCCGCAAGCTCTGCGACACTCAGACACCCCCGATCCTTCTGTGACCCTGCGGGACCTGAGGCCACGCTGACCCCGCGTGGGCTTCGCCCCGGTTTAGCCTCTGGCGCGATGTCCCTCAGTGGAACAGACTTTTAAAAGTCCTGATTTTGTGCTCCGTTGCTCCGCCGCTTGCCGGGAGCCGGCCCCTCCCCCCGGGGTCTATCTTCCCGTCGCTTTGGATATACATCTCCGCCAGGCCTACCTTTCAGAAAGTAGTTGTTTTTCTGTTTCCAGAATTGCTGTTCTCTTCGATCTGCCGATGGATTTTCAGGTGTTTGCAATCTTTAGATAAGCTATCTAGCTGATCTCCGGCTAGCTGAAGCAGTCTCAGCCTGCTACTTCTCCGCCATCTTGACTCCTCTCTGTATTTTTCTTCTTTTGGGCATTCCTCCTCCAATCATTTTGGTAGGAGATGACTGAACAGATGTAGCTGCATGTATCAACTGTGGTGCAGTCAAGGTGCACCCTGGAACACTTCTGAGCAATCAGGATTCCCCACCCAAACGAGAGACAAAAGAAAAGAAAAAGAAAAAGGAAAAGAAAAAGAGAAAGAGAGAGAGAGACAGGAACGAAAGGGAAGATGAAAGAGAATGTTCAACCCAGATGGGCCCCAAGGGAAGATTTATGAAGTAGACAAACAAAAACATACAAACAAAAAGACTGATACAAGTATATGACAAGAGAAAAAAATACATATATATGCAAATAAAGGAAGAACCTTGTCAAAAAGAACCCCAAGTGTAAGATTTTTATGCTATCAGGACAAACACAAAAACACAGAAACACTGGTGGAAGAAGAAGATGGGAGAGTGGTTATAAATTCTCAGTGTGTGCGAGGAACATTGTTTTGATTCTTCCTGGATGTATCTTGATATCTTTGTTAAAGGACTCAACTTTCCTAAGATAAAGGGGATTAAAAATTGGTTTACCTATAGGGGTAGTATTGATTGGGGAAAGGGGATTACTTTGAAGTTTAACTCTATATGAATATTAGAGGATAAAAAAAAGGAATAATCTAAACTAAACTAAAATTTAAAAAGAGGAATTCAAAAAATAAAAATGTAAAAGAAAAACATAGGTGTGTGTATCAAAAAGTTCAGGTTAGAAGGGTATTATGGAATTGATGTACTGTACAGCTTGCTGTGATGGTAAATAGGTTAAAAAAAATTACCTATGTGTAAAAAAAAATGAACCAGAATAGTGGGAACGAGTGAAAAATAAAAATTTTCCTATGAAGTAGTGGTTGTTCTCTTGTAGTCCTTTTTTTCTCTTTCTCTCTCTCTTTTTTTTCTTTCTTGGTTTGTTTTCTGGGGGAGGGGCCTGCCACGTGGGTTGTCAGTCAATGATGTTTCCTGAGTTAAGTCCTCTCGCCCCCCTAAAGGGGGTGGGCTCTGAGGAAACTGGTTTTTTTTTTTCAGGCTTTTGTTCTCTGGCGGTTTTTATGTTTGTTCACTTTTTTTCCTCTCACCTTGACTGCTTTTGATGGTTTTTATAGTTTTAGAGGAAAACAAATCGCACCCTGATCTCCCTCTCAGAGAGAAACCTCAGTCTGGGTGCAGAGCCTAAATAAGTTCCCCGTGGCCGCTGGCAGAGCAGGTTCCAAGTTGCAGACCCTGGGGACACAGGATCTTTTGCTTGTACCCAAAGCCAAGGCAGTGGCGGCTGTCTGGGAGCTCCCGACCGCTGGGGAGTACCAAGCAGCAATCGCACACGGGGATTTTGCTGCTGGCCCGGGCTGGGAATGCCTGGTCTTGCTGGGTCTAAGAGCGCCCGGCTTGCGTGCACCTCTTTCAGGGGCGGCTGTGGGTCGCGTGCGCATCTCAGGCACTGAGAACGGGGTGCAGGTCCATAAGCACCAGGCTGGGCTTTTGCGCACCTCTGTCAGGGGAGAGTTTGGGGTGTGCGGCTTAGGTTCTGAAACAATGGCGCGGGTCAAAGGGCACCGGCGGGGCCTTTGTGACTCTCTCAGGGGAGCATGAGGGACTTGCGTGCGTATCTCAGGCTTTGTAGAAGGGCCTGCGCGTTCTGCCCACCGGCGTGGCTCCCATCCCCTCACAGGAGCTAGAACCCACGCATTCTCGGGCTCACTGGTGGCTTAGGGACCAAGGCCTGGTTTCTCCGCCGCACTCTCTCTGCCTCAGCGCCGGGGCGGCTGTCCTGGGACTGGGGACTTAAGCCCCTGTCCCTAGCCATCCCGATTCCCACAATTTCCCCCACCCCGAGATCTATTACTCTTTTGGAGTGCTTTCAACCAGTCTCCAAGTTAATGCTGGTCCCCAGACGCAGGGCACTCTCGCTCGTATTGGGGTATTCTTTCCAATGGGTCGCCTCTGGTGGCTCCCTCCCCCTTTGGTTTATCTTCCGATATCAGTCGCCGTTCCCACTCCGCTTTACCTGCCCACTGGCGTCTTCTGCCCCTGTAGAGATCCAGACATGTATAATTCTGATCTCAGGCTGATTTCATGGGTGATTGTACCCCAAAGTGAGCTGATCACCTACCAAAGAACTCCGATCAGCTCTCTTTGGGGTACAGGCTGAAAAGTTGCCTCCTCCTACTTCCCTGCCATCTTGCCCCCCACCCCAGTGTTGTATATTTTATTAACAAGATATCTCATGCCATGGCCTTCGTTTTTTGTCAGAGGTGATTTGTTCTCCAAGGAACATTTGGCAGTTTCTAGAGATACTTTTGGTTATGACAACTTGGAGTCGGGGCAGGAGTTGCTAGTGATATCTGGAAGGTAGAGGCCAGGGATTCTGTAATGCATAGGACACTCTTTGCCCCAAAAATGAATTCCCCAGCCCAAAATGTCAGTAGTGCTGAGGTTGAAAAGCCCTTCTTTATTCAGAAAAGGTGATGGAATTCTGAAAACAAGTCCCTCAATACCCCTTTGCTGTCTGTTTTTCAATGCCAGAGGATAGCTTTTGAGTTATTTTCATCTCATGCAATTTAGAAAGGCGACTGAACTGGGTGGGCTAGAAGGATCAAGGGTGGTATGGGATGGGAAGACGGAGAGGACTTTAGCACTAATTTATTAACAGAGTGATTTAATTCTTTGAAATGGAGAAGAGCTTCTCAGTAAGACTCAGGTTACCATGGTAGCACATGGCTTCAATCACTCATGATTAATTTCCAGCAATTAGAATGAAGGGTAAGCCTTCTCTTAAATCTCTTGTCAAGATGAAGAGGAACAATATCAAGTGAATCATTTTAAGAAACAGTCTGACACAGTCAATTTGAAAAGTTGGAATTTGTTTTAATCCCATGCCTGGATCAGAAATGGCAGTGCTGTGGCTGTATAGTGTGAAAGCCCCCTTTGCATATGCTGATGATAAAATGATCACTGTTGGCATCACTGGGCCATCTGCTCCTGGAATTTTAGACTGTTAAGGTGAAATTGGTTTAGAGCTACATCAGGGATACTAGAGATTTTTTTTTTTCATTCTGTTAGTGTGTTCTTCATGTTTATTGTAAGTTGCTGAAAAAGTAGAAAATATCCATGCTAAATATTCAGTGCCTATTTGCTGTCTATATTTGTAACAGATTGTCAAATCCTGATACATGTTTATGTCTTTGGTGCTATGGGTAAGATTATTTCCATTTTAAAATGTTTCAGTTATTGTTCAGATTTTGCAACAACTCCAAAAATAAAACACCCACAATCCACAATAACAATATCTCTTTAATCAAATGTATTCATTTTTAATATTCCAGTCCAGTGTTGTTTATGCAGATACATGGTGGAGTACAATTTTGTTACTCTTTAGCACCTACACTGTAGAAGAAATCATTCTGTTTTTCCTTAGTTTTTATATTATTACTTTACCTTTACGGTTGTGATGAAATAAATTTTCTGAACTCTTCAGAAGAAATGAAGTCTTGGTCTGAGAGCATCATACTATTTCCTGCAAGCTTGGCTGGCCGTTTCACCTCTCCGGAGGGAGGGCAGGACCCATTCGGGTGCTGCACCCTGCAGTGCCTCTTCTGCATATCCGAACATGACCTATGGGAACCAGAGAAAATCGTTTTTGTAAACACACTTTATATAATCTCAATAGTTTCTTAGAAACAAGTATGTGTTGAATATTCTGTAGCAGGCCCTGGGCTCTCATGAACAAGTAGTAAACAACAGAGGTGTGCATGGTTGCTACGGTCTTGCTCACACGTTAGTGTGATAATGTTAGGAGAGTGGGGAGGGTAAACAGTGTGCTTTCGGAGCATCGAACAGGAGATGCTCAGGAGAGTGGGGGAGCAGTCCTTCTCCTGGCTCTCAAAATCTGGAAAAGGTCATGGTAACCTGCAGGCCCTCACTTTTCACTCTAATTATATTATTGGCAAATAGAACGTATTTGGGTTTTCATTTTGTTATATTCCCGCCACCTGCAAAATTGCCCCTTCAGTTTCTCATCATCCCAAATCCTTATAAAAGGCCAGAGATTTAGTGTTCCCCTCATAGAAAGGCTTCTGATAAAGAACGTGGCCCAGAGTTCTGACAATCTATTAAACATAATAAACCTACTGGAGATTCAGAAGTAACAAAATATTGTTGACTCAGACTTCACTACTGTAGAATATGTGATGATTGTTATCTTTGCACACTTGATTCTAAGTATGCAGGGGAAAGGTCTATAAACACAGCTGTCTTGTGGGAAACCAACAACTGGAATATTGTAAATATTTAGAATGTGTGGTTTTTGTCAGTCATTAAGCCATATCCTTAAGACTCTAGAGCAGATGTGCCTGGTGCCCCAGTTACAGCGCCTTTTCCACCTTCTTATTTCAGCCCCAACATCTGTTTTACTTAACTTCATGCTCACACAATCCCCTCTTGGATGACTGGTGGACTTTCGTGCTTGCTGCTGCATATGCTTCCTGAAGTCATGGGCGTCTGCTTCTTCTCCTCCCCTGTCTTATGCTCCTTGCCTCCTCACTCTCCTTCCCTGGGATCAACCTGCTCTACACCCCCCACCCCCCCACCCCCCAAAAACCCTACTGGCTCCAACTTCCAGTCTCAGGCTCTGCTTTCAGAAGGAACCCAAACCAACATAGCAACCTGCAATTTCACGGTTTGCTTGTATGAAAGCAATGAAATTATGAAATTATTTACCGTATTTAGTTTCAGGGTTTTTCCTAGCTTCAGCCTGGACTTATCCAAATTTATCTAATTATTTCAGTGGTCGATATGCTTGATTTGGTACTTAATAGAATTCATAGAAAGAAAACCTATTGTTTTGTTATTTCTTGTCATGCCTCACCACAGACTCTTGTTCTCCTTACTGAGTTGGAGACATGGGGATGATTTTAGTTAGGGCTTTCAAAACCATAATCTTTTTTTTTTTTTTAAGTGGAAATAGTGGTGAAGTGGTGCTCATTAAATTCGACACTTTATAGTAAGTGATTCTCCACCTGACCAGATGCCCTTTGTAAGGCAACTGCACTGTTAGGATTTATGGTAATGGATTAAAAATGAATGTTCGCACACTGTTCTCTAGGGACAATATGAACTCCATCTGAAGTTCAAAGGCTATAATACCCAATACAAATTGGAAAATTTTAAGCCTGCTTCCTAATAATTCTATTTGCCTTTGCTGGCCTTTAAGTGAAAAGGAAATATAAAAAGTTTCTTAGGTTGTCACAGTATGTTCTTTTTAATCAGGGACATCTTTGAACCTGAGCTCTGTGATGTATAAATGAAATTGAACTTCTTTGCCCTTCATGTCTCTAGAGTGTCCTTTCTTTTTGCATGATTCCTATATAATTTAATTGCCAGGGGCTCCCAGTCCCACCAGAAGCTCAGGGAAGTTCTACATTAGGCTACTTAGTGTATCTAATCAGTAATGACATGTTTGTATGATACTCTTAAGGTGCTTGGAGACTAAAATATTACTGCCTAAAGGCCCATTCAAATAGCTGTACTGTAGGCTCCGGACTGACTAAGATTCAGTAGAATTTAACCTGAAGTTTCCATGCTGACTAGTCCATCTATTAGCGCCATGACTCAGAAACATAACTGTTAAGAGTTAGGGATAGGTTTTATTGGAAGGTGGAAATTCATATAAATTAAGAAAAAAAAAAAAGAATTAGTAGGAGAAGAAAAAAGAGAGAAGTCTCCCTTCTCCACCCCATCCCCTCCTCATCTCATAGTGAGGCATTTGAGTCCAGGACTCTGCGGGTGCTGATTAGAGAGTCTTCCCCATGAGACGAGACCTTCTTCCTCCAATGATCAATCCATGTGCAAGCATCATAGCACCCTTGTGGAGAGTGGATAGACCACTTGATGTACGAAGTTTGGGTTTTGAAGTATTGAATTTTACAGTAGACTCTAGCTTTACAACACCTGGATGCCTTGAGGCCTATGGGAAATTGTAATCTCTGTTTGAGAGAAGAAGACCCAGGCCTGTGGAAAGCTGAGTGGGTCGATCCCCTCAGTTTGGGAGCAGAGATATTCCAGATTCCACTAGCCCTTTGTCCAGGCGCCTTAGCATCTCTTGCCAGGAGACCCTTGGACAGTTTTGTTTTATCAGGCTTATCAGAAGAGCAGGATCAAAGAAGGGAGAACAGGTCTGTGTCTAACTGGAAAGGTGTTTTTCCTTACTAGGCAGTGGTTAAGGCACCCAATCAGCTAACAAGTTCAGCTTAAACAATTTTGTCAGCCACCAAGGTGGAAACTGTCATAGTTAAATTGTCATAACTATTTTTGTACACTCCTGTCTCAACCAATGTCTCATGTCTGAAGTCTGCTTTGTCTGTTACTACTAACATAGGTATTTCAGATTTTCTTTCTTTCCTTGTAGTATTTGCATGACCTCTCGATTCTTTGACTTTTAATCTATTTATGCCTTTGTGGGTTTTTTGTAAAGAGCATATGGCTTGGTCTTGCTTTTTAAACTCAGTCTAGCAAGATTTTTCTTATAATTGGTATGTTTAGACCATTCATACTTAGCGTAATTATTGACATGTTTAGATGAAAATATACCATATTGCCAGCTGTTTTGCTATTTTCTATTCCATCTGTTCTTTTTTTCTTCTTTTTTTTCTGTCCTGTCCTGGGAGCTGAGCATTTTTTTATAATTCAGTTTTATCTTCTTTGTGAACTCATTATTTTGCATCTTTTTGAAATTAGCTTCAGTGGTTGCTCTAGGTTTTACAAAATATATTTTTAATTTGAGCCTATCTTCAAATAATTTAATTCCCCTTCAGTTAAAAGGAATTTACAAAACCATATTCCCAATTCTTCTCTCCCATCCTTTGTACCTATATTACTTTTATGTAAGTTATAACCATATATTTTTACTTTTTAATTAGATGGTTACTTCAGAGAAATTATAAATTGTAAAAGGTTTTTAATTTATGTAATTTTATTCATTTATAATGTTCTTCATTTCCTTGTTAAGGTCCACTCTTCTCACTGATCCATGTTCTTTTGCTTGAATAAATTCTTTTAAAATTTCTTAGGGTAGGGACGCCTGGGTGGCCCAGTTGGTTGGACAACTGCCTTCGGCTCAGGTCATGATCTCGGAGTCCCGGGATCGAGTCCCGCATCGGGCTCCCAGCAACACGGGGAGTCTGCTTCTCTCTCTGCCCTTTTCCTCACTCATGCTCTCTCTCCCTGTCTCTCTCTCAAATAAATAAATAAAATCTTTTAAAAAAAAAATAAAAATAAAATTTCTTAGGGTAATCTGTTATCAATAAATTCCTTTAGTCTTTGTTTTGCTGAGTAAGTTTTTTATTTCTCACTTACTTTTGAAATATATTTTTGCTGGTCTAGAATCCTGAGTTGACAGATTTTTTTTTTTTCTTTAAAAGCACTTGAAGGAGGCTCCACTGCCTTTTTGATTACATGGTTTCTGACAATAAATCCACTATAATCCTTATTCCTCTGTAGGAAATACATCTTTGTTTTATGTTTTCTTTCAAGGTTATCTCTTTGTCTTTGCTTTTTGTAAGTTTGAGTAGTTTTTTTTTGTTTGTTTGTTTTTGGTCATCTGAGCTTCTTGGATCTGTAGTTTGATATATATATCGTAATTTTGGAAGACTCTTGGCCATTATTTCTTCAAATATTTCTCCTGACCCATTCTCTCTCTGTTCTTTCTGGAATTTTAGTTACATGTATGTTTTGGTCTTTTGATCCTGTCCCACAGCTCTTGACCATTCTGTTCAGTTTTTTTTAATTCCTTGATTTCCTTTTCCTCTATTTATTTTAGTTTGAGTAGTTTCTATTGACTTTAGTCTGATGTATTCTTTGCTGATTCAACTCCGAGCCTTCAAAAGACATTCTTTATTTCTGTCCATTTCTTTTTCATTTTTAGTAATTCCATTAGATTCTATCCTAGATTCCGTCACTCTACTGGACATGGTATTACATATTGTCTTCCTTTTCAGGTAGAGCTTTCAAAATATTAATCATGGTTATTTCACATTCCTTGTTTGATAGCTCCAAAATTTTTGTCCTGAGGCACGTTTTGGCACTTTGTCTCTTAGAGATGAGTTTCCCTTGGCTTTATATATGCATCATAATTTTTTTTGAATATTGGACATCTTACATAGGGAAGTAGAAACTGAGATAAATGTTTTTTATGCCTGAAGATGAGTATGCCTTACCTTTTTCTAGACATTAGTGGTTTGTGCTAATTTAAACAAGAGTTAAGTCAGGACTTGAGGTTTAAATGTTATGGTTATCACAGACTTCACATTCTTCTATTGATATTACCTTGGGTTTAGGCTGTGGGGTGCTTTATACAATATTATTTTCTCAGTATCTCCTTACCCTTTGTGTCTCCCCTTTGTGCTATACCCTAGAGAAACTCTGGTTCTTGATACTCAACATAGAAAAGATGTTATGCAATTGCTATTAAAACACTGGTAAGGGGTGGGGGGCACCTGGGTGGGTCAGTTGGTTGCTTGTCTGCCTTGGGCTCAGTTCATGATCCCAGGGCCCTGGGATTGAGCCCCACATGGGATTCCCTGCTCCATGGGAGTCTGCCTCTCCCTTTTCCTCTGCTCCTCCCCCTGCTTATGTTCCTGTGCTCTCTCTGTCTCTCTCTAAATTAAATAAATAAATCATAAAAATATTTATTGGGGTGGGGCACCTGGGTGACTCAGTTGGTTAAGCATCCTACACTTGGTTTCAGCTCAGGTTGTGATCTCAGGGTTGTGAGATCAAGCCCTGTGTTGGGCTCTGTGCTCATAATGAAGACTGCTTGGGATTCTCATCTCCCTCTCCCTTTGGCCCTCCTCTCTCTTTCTCTCTCTCTTTCTGTAAAGAAATAAAATCTTTTTAAAAGAAAAACTACCAGTAAGAGTATTTTAGAAACTTACTCTAAAATTTGTATGGAATGACAGAAGACCTAGATTAGCTAAAGCAGTTTGAAAAAGAGTAAAGAAGCAATCACTCTGTGCAGTGTTAATGCTTACAATATAGTTACGTTATTCTAAGGAATGTGGTATTGGCAGAGACACAGATCAATGGAACAGAACAGAGGACTTGAAAACAGACCCTCACAAATACGCCCAACTTACTATTGTTATTATTATTATTATTATTACTGTTTTACAAATACACAAAGGCAATTCAATAGAGTATAGATAGACTTTTCAACAAATGGTGCTGGAGCAATTGAATATCCATTGGGGGATAAAAGAACTTCTTCCTAAATGTCATACCTTATACAAAAAATTAACTCTAAATGCATCATGGACTAAAATGTAAAACTAAAAGTTTATAAAGGAAAAAAAGGATAATCTTTAGGCCCTAGGACTAAGCCAAAAACTTTTATATATGACAACAAAGAAAATCCGCTAAGGAAAAATTGACAAATTCGACCTCATCAAAGTATGACTTCTCTGAAAGAAGTGGTGAAGAAGATGAGGGAATAAGGCACAGACTCAAAGAAAATGTTTTCAAATCACATATCCAACAAAGATCTTAAAATAATTCTCAAAACTCAACAGTAGAAAAGCAATTATTTTAAAAAAATGGATAAAATATGAAAACAGACATTTCATTTGGGGGCATACAAATAAGTACATCAAAAGGTGTTGAACATTACTAGTCACTAGGGAAATGTAAATTAAAATCACAGGTGTCACTAAACATTAAGTGGCTAAAATGTAACAACTATTAGAATGCCTAAAATAAAGAGTGGTGATACCAAATGATGTCAAATACAAGAATCTGTAGAAACTGGATCAGTCACACATTACTGATGGAAATGTGAAACTGTACAGTTATTCTGTAAAATATTTTGGCAATTTCTTATAAAACTAAATATGCACTTACCATATGACACAGCAATTTTACTTCTGGGCATTTGTCTCAAATGAAAACTTAATGTTCACACAAAACCCTGTATTTGATAGCGTCTTTATTCATAATAGCCAAATACCAGTGATGAGGCATGGAATACTGATATATGCAACAATTAGGATCAATTTCCAGGGGATATGCTAAATGAAAAAGCCAGTCTCAAAAGGTTACATACTGTGTGATTCCATTCATAGACTATTACAGAAATTAAAAAATCATGATGGTGGAGAACATGTTAGTGATTCCCAGGTTGATAGGAATAGGGAATGGGAGACTGGCAGGGTCTAAAAAAAAATAGCATGAGAGAGACTTGTGAGATGGAATAGTTTTGTGTCTTAATTCTGGGGGCACACAAAACTACACATGTGAAAAAATTGCTTAGAGCTATACACACAGAAATGGACGCTTGTAAAACTATTGGAATTTGAATAAAATTGGTGGATTGTGCCAATGTCAGTATCCTGGTTTTGGTCGCTAAAAGTAGTCAAGGTGTTGCTATTGGTACCCTGGTCAAGGGTACCCATGATCTCTTTGTACATTTTTTTTACAACTTCCTATGAATCCATAATTACTTCAGAATTAAAGCTATAAGAAAAGATCCATAAAGACTGTATGGATTATTATTTTCTATTCCATCAGGTATTATATATAATTTTAATCATGAAACAGGTAATCTAAAATTTCACTTGCATGGAAAAG
This sequence comes from Mustela erminea, assembly GCF_009829155.1. Taxonomy (NCBI): domain Eukaryota; kingdom Metazoa; phylum Chordata; class Mammalia; order Carnivora; family Mustelidae; genus Mustela; species Mustela erminea. The sequence continues at coordinate 109,728,957 of NC_045618.1, forward strand.
CTACAGAGATTCAAAGGTGTGGTAGGCTAGTTACAGTATACACAGTCTCATGACATACCTCTATCAAGGAAAATTGTATGAATAATCAAAAAAATGTGGGGAATTCAAAAGAAACACTCCTGAAGGGCCAATTGGTAGATTGAAATACTTTAGTCAAAAGGAGTCTTAAATGATACCCAAATTAAACATCTACTTTGAAACCTAGCTCCAGGATTATAAATGTATTAAATACTTTGTAAACTAAGCAGCTGGTTGGAATTCATGGAGGGAAAAGGGCTGATTAAAAAAAAAAAATCAAAGAAAACAATACTTAAAAATATGTTGATAATTCATAAAAAGTAAATAAAATACAATTCCACTTAACACTTGGTTTTATGTTCCTGATAATCTCTAAAATTATCTCTCTAAATAGACTGAAAGTTTATTGAGGGCATGTACAAAGCTTTTATATATACATTACATGGACCAAAATACTGAAACCCACGTTCATTAAGATCATGCTAAAAAACTGATATATTTGTTTATTATTGGATGTAATTTTCTCTATGAGACTGTTACTAGTATTCTTCTTGTGCAGGTACGAGAACTGAGGCTCAGAGTGTTCAGATGTTTTGTCCAGTGTCACACAGCTACTAAGTTGATTCAGGATTCAAACACTAGTCTGATTCAAAAGAGAATGTTCTTTTCACTGTAACACTACCTTTTTTCCTTCACTTACTTCCAGAATCCTTCACAGTGCGGGTCAGATGGAATATCTAACTGAAATTAAGAACATGTGACTGAAAATGATTGAGCACTCACAGTCCACGCAGGCTAAGGCTGTTCCTATTCCTATCTGTGAAAGGATTAGTACTGAGCCATGATTCAGAAGTGGCAGGAAAAGAAGTCTTAAGGGTGAATGATGATCTTGGTAGGGAAAGGTTTCCCCTGTGATACTACATGGGCCCTACATCAACTTTCTAACTGAAGCGTGTGATCAAATTAATCATTATGACAAATTCTCACTGATGGGACTGAACTGTCACTGCAGCAGGGCCACTTAACTGGTTGTGAGGTCGGCATACTCTTGGTGCCCTAGTACCATCCTTCCCCAATATAGACCCATTCATAGGGATCTGCACCCCTGACAGTTGGCCATCCACTGGAATGTTTGTTGTATGTGTATTCCAGAACAATACTTTAAGCCTGAGCCTGTTTCTCCCATAAAAAGTGTTGCATATTCATGGCATTGAATGTTGAGTAGTTAGTTCAAAAAGACCAAGACCAAGAAAATAAAAAAGGCACTACACTTTAGGTATTCAATTCAGTAAATATCAAGTGCTTGCATATGCACCAGGCACAGTACTGCAAGCTAAATTCTGCCAAAGACATTTGTAGATCCTTTACTCACAGAATTTATTTTATCCCCACCAAGGTGTATTTTCTCTCTTCTCCTTCTGGGTTTCCTTTGATGCTGCCCCAAGTCCTTCTTTGTGTCTTGTTACAGCCTTTGTTTTAAAGTCTATTTTGTTTGATGGAAGTATTGTCCCAGCTTTCATTTCCATTTGCATGATAAATCCTTTTCCATCTTTTCACTTTCAATATACATGTGTCTTAGGTCTGAAATGACTCTCCTGTAGGCAGCATGTACATGAGTTTTGCTTTTTTAAAATCCATTCCATCACTCTACATCTTTTAATTGGAGCAATGTAATTGATCAGTGTAATGTAATTATTGATAGGTATGTATTTATTGTCATATTGTTACTTGTTTCATAATTGTTTTTGTAGTTCTTCTTGATTCCTTTTTCTCTTGCTCTCCTCTCACTGTGTGCTGGCTTTCTGTAGTGATATACTTGGATTCCTGTCTCCTTATTTTTTGCATATCTATTATCAGTTTTTGATTTGTGGTTACCATTTGATTTATGTACAACATCTTATGCATATAGCAGTCTATATTAAGTTTAAACCCGTTTTGTTAAAACACTAAGTTTTTACTCCCCCTACCATATTTTAGGTATTGTGGTGTCATGCTTTGTATCCTTTTATTTTGTGAATCTCTTGACTGATTTTTATAGATATACTTAATTTTATTGCTTTTGTGCTTCCTCCTTTTCTTCTGCTTATGGTCTTTTCTTTCTACTCAAAAAATGCCCTTTAACGTTTTTTGTAAGGCTGGTTCATTGGTGATGAGTTCCTTTAACTTTTGTTCATCTGGGAAACTCTTTATTTCTTTTTCTATTCTGAATGACAACCTTGCTGGATAGATTATTCTTGGTTGCAGGGTTTGGGGTTTTTTTTATTTTGTTTTTTGTTTTCCCCTTTTAACACTTTGAATATATCATGGCCGTCCCTTGTGGCCTACAAAGTTTCTGCTGATAAGTCAGCTGATAGCTTCCTAGGAGTTTCCTTTGTATGTAACTTTTGCTGCCTTCAAATTTCTCTTTATCACTACTTTTTCCATTTTAATTACTGTATGTCTTTGTGTGGACCTCCTTGGGTTGATTTCTTTGGGCCTCTCTGTGCTTCCTGGATCTGGATTTATGTTTCCTTCCCAAACTTGGAAGTTTTCTGGTATTATTTCTTCAAATAAATTTTCTGCCCCCTCCGCATCTCTCTCTTCTCCTTCTTGGACCCTTGTAATGTGAATCTTATTCCACTTGACGGTGTTGCTGAGTTCCCTGAATCAATGTGCATTTTTTAATTATTTTTTGTCTCTCCTGTTCAGATTGTGTGCTTTCCATTACTCTGTCCTCCAGGTTGCTGACCCATTCTTCTGTTTCCTCTGCTCTGCTATTTATTCTATGTAGTGTATTTTTAATTTCGGTTTACTGAGTTCTTCATCTCTGAATGGTTCTTTTTTATGTTTTCTTCTTATTTAGGGTCTCACTGAGGTCCTCTACTATTTTTTTTTTTTCAATTCTGGTGAGCATCTTTATGACCCCATTACTTTAAGTTCCCTATCAAACTTCTCTTTGTTTCTCTCTCTTGCTGTGATTTTCTTTTATTCTTTCATTTGGGACATGTCTGCCTCCTCATTTTGTTTGTTTTTTTATTTAAAAAATGTTTTAAAATATTATTTACTTATTTGGGAGAGAGAGAGAGAGAGAATGAGAGAGAGCATGAGAGGGTGGATGGTCAGAGGGAAAAGTAGTCACCCTGCTGAGCAGGGAGCCTGATGCAGGACTCAATCCTGGGACTGCTGGATCATGACCTGAGCCAAAGGCAGTCACTTAACCAGCTGAGTTACCCAGGTATGTGTTTCTATGTGTTAAAAAAATCAGCTATATCTTTTGCTTTTGAAAGTAGTAGCATTATGAAGAAGAGATTCACTAGTACTCTTCAGTGTCCCCTATTTACCAGAACCTGGCACTTCAGGGGTGTCTCCTATGTGTTGCATGTGCCTTACTATTGTGGTTGAGTTGTGTTTGCCTTCAGTGCAGTTATATGCAGTAGCTATATTTGCCCTTGTGGGCAGGCTTTAGTTCCTGTGCTGTTAGTGAGCCAGTCTGAGTCTGCCTTGGTTTGAGCTGAATCAGACCATGCATTTGCAACTGCAGGGTGCTCTAGCTGGATCATCCCCTAGAAGTTTTCATTGCTGGACAGGGCCTGCAGTCAGACCAGCGGTCTACTCCAGTGCCTCCCCTCCCCCTGCCAGCTCCCTGCTAGGGCTCTAGTAGGACTCTTCCCTTATCTCTGAGGCAAGAGTCACTTTGGAGCGGTACTTGCCCTTGTCAAGGCTGCTTGCACACTGCCAAGCTTGTGGCAATGCTTTGGGAGGGCTGTGTCCAAGGGCATATTGGGGTAGGTCCACAAGAAAATACAGGGGCCAGGAGCAAGGTGTCAACAAGGTCTGTGCAAGTTTGCTACATGAGGGGGCTTGCAGCTACCTGGCAGAACTCCTGCCCAGGCTGGGATGGTAGGGGTGTGTTCTGAACAATGTAGGAGCAGGGCTCATTGTTAGGAAGCTAGGTTGAGAGTTTTGGCACTGTGCAGGTTTCCATAGGTGTCCATTTATCTAGGCTGGCAGATGGGGAAGGGAAGTAGTATCCACCAACTCTTTTGCTCTGAAGAAGTGTCCCAAAGATCCATGCCCCTCCAGTACATGCCAAGAGATTAGTAAGTAAATCTCCCTCCCATATACCCCAGAATTTTTTACATTGCTGCTTCTATGCTGCATCTCAGTAGGGCTGTTTGTTGTGCTGTCTCTTTAAGGGTGAGGATTCATTTTCTTATTGTCCCCCTGCCTCTCCCAGAGCCAACCTTGCGGATTCTTAAAGTTTCAGGTGTTAAGTCTTACCGATTGGAGTTAGGCCCCTCTGGATTTCAAAGACAAATATTATGGTCATTTTTCTTCCTAGTGTGAGGTCCTTCATTCCTGGGGTACCTGGTATGGGGTCTTCTTCTCTGTGCCCATAATATCCCTCCCTCCTGCAGACATTCTTAAGGGTCTCTTTGGCTCCCTACTATGTCTCTGCTCTTCCTATACTCTTAGTTGTGGTCTCTTCTTATTGTTTAGCTGTGGAGAGTCTGTTCTGCCAGTCTTTGTGTCATTTTCTGGGTTATTTACACTGATGTGGATGTTACCTAGGTGTATCTGTGAGACAAGCTGAGCCTAGAATCCTCCTACTAAGTCATTTCCCTGGAAGTTTCATATAATCTTTGGTGAAGTGTCCCATCTTATCTAACCATAATATGATAAATTGTTTGTTTTCTTCTTGATTTTTGACCATTCTTCGTGTATTTTGGAATGTAAGTTCTTATTTAGGTATATGATTTCCAAAAATTACCTCTCCATTTGTGGATTGTCTTTTCATTTTCTTAATAATGTTTTCAACTGTTTCATTTTCAAAGCTTTGTTGTTGTTTTTTTTTTCTAATAAGATCCAACTAAGTGCTTTTGTTATTGTATCTAAAAAGTTATCCTCAAACCAAGGTCACAAATTTTTCCTTATGTTTTCATCTAGAATGTATACTTTAAAATTTTACATTTATACATGTAATGAGGTAATCTGTGTAAAGTATAAGGTATACATTAAAGGGTTTTCGTTTTTTGTGTAGTATTCCCAATTATCTAATACAATTTGTTGAAAATGATTTTTAATCTTTTTAGTTAATACCATTATTAATTAAATTGCCTTTGCAGTTTGTCAGAAGCAAATTGGCAACATCTATGTGACTCTGTTTTTGGACTCTGTTCTTTTCCATTGATACATATATTTCCAAATTTTACCAACACCACACTCAATTGATTGCTGTAAATACTTTGTTAGTCTTGACGTTGGGTGTGATGAATCCTCCCACATTGTTCTTGCTTTTCAGATTTGTACTAGCTATTCTAGTTTCTTTGCTTTACTGAACAGATTTTATAGTCAGCTTGTTGATGTCTACAAAAGATAAAAATTTCAGGGATTTTGATCAGGATTGAATTTTATATATTCTCAAATTGGGGAGAGTCATGTATTAATATTGAGTCTTCTAATTCATGAATATATTTTTCTTTTTCTTTGGAAAATCTTCTATTTCTTTCATCAGTGTTTTGTAGTGTTAAGTATATAAATTATGTACACATTTTATTAGATTTATACCTAAGCATTTAATTTTATTTAATAATACTTTTATTACCAAACATTAACTTATATCCACTTGATGGTATTTAACATTTATTCCAGTTTCCTATGGCAGTGGCATAGGAGTGTGGCCTTGTATCCGGTGTTGTTACTGCATTTACTTGTGGACTCCAGGGGCTTTATTTTAGGTTCTTTGAAAATTTCCAAGTAGAATACCACTTACTACAAATAAGGAGATTATTTTTACTTTTTGAAATCCATATACCTTTTGTTTATTTTCCTTGTTTTGTGGCTCTACAGGACTACCCTATGATATTGAAGATTGGTGAGAACATACATTCATGCCTTTTCCTGAACTTACTTTTAATTTATTTATGCATGTTTTTGACATTATTGTTATGTTTTGCTTTTCTGTATGCTTTATATTATGTTTTTATGTTTATGTCCATGTCAAGTATTGTTGGAGGGCTTTATCTGTTTTTGTAGATCTAAATCCCTATCTGGTATAATTTTCCTGCTGGCTGAAAATTTTTCACTAAACTTTCTTAAAGCACAAATCTCAAAGCAATGAATTCTGCCTCTCCCCCACCCCCGCTGCCTTCTCTTTTGAAATAGCTTTCACTTGTAGTCATTTTTGAAAGATATTTTTGCTGAATATAGCATTCTCAGTTAATAGTTTTCTTTCAGTACTTTGAAATTGTCACTCCAAATTGTCACTCCTTTTCTGGTTTGCATAGTTTCTGACAGTAAGTACTGTAATTCTAATTTTGTTTCTTTGTGTCTTTTTCCCCCCTCTAGCTGTTGTCAAATTTTTTTCTTAAGCTTTGGTTTCAGTGTTTTTAATATGTTTAAGTGTGTTTCTTTAGGTGTTTATTGCTTTTGGCCTTCTATGAGCTTCTCAGATTTGATTTATGTTTCTTACTACTTTTTGGAAGTTTTCTGTGATATTGCTTCAGATTTGGGGTTTTTTTTTTTTTTTTTCACCTCCTCTTCCAGGATAAACCTGTGTTAGAGTTTATGAAATCATTCAACATCTCTTGGGTGATCTCAGGTTTTCCTGTTAACTTTTTTTTTTTTTTCCTTTGAGTCCTAGTTTAGGTAATTTCTCTTGATCTATCTTCTAAGTTTACATAGTCTCTCCTTGGCTATGTCAATTCTATTGATGAGTCAACAGAAAGAGTTATCTAAGTTACATTATTATTACTATTATCCTCCTCCTCCTCCTCCTCCTCATTTTCTGTTTTCACTTGTTCTCATAGTGTCACTATTTTGATGAAATACCTCAGATGTTCATGCATTTTTTTCACACTATTTCCACTAGAGCTTATTTAACATACTAATTATAGTTATTTGAAATTCATTGTCCTATAGTTCAATCATCTGCATCATCTAGGAGTCTCTTTCTGTAACTTACTTTGTTTGTTGACAGTGTGTTTCTTTTTTTTCTCCTTTTATCTCATTTGTAATTGAATGTTGCATATCTGTGTAGAAAGTAGAGACAGAGATAAATAGCCTCATTTCTTCTGCTAGACCGTTAACTTTGGGGATTGAATCAATCTAATCAAGAGTGTGTGTTTGGAGTTTGTTATTGATATTGTTTCCTTCACCGCCTAACTGGATTGGAATGTTTCAGTGTTACCTTGTGCTTAGGGTTGGAGCTTGGATGAAGGTTTTTCTCAGTATTGCTGTTCCACTCTCAGTTTTCAGCCTTTCCTGTGAAAGTGCAGCATTAAGAGAGTCTCTGTGGTGCCACTTCCCCCTTTGTAGACTGTTCCTGCCTGTTTCTTGTTGGTGGCCAGTGTGATGGTGTGATACTAGAATTCCGTTTTACCTGTCATGCCTCAAGTCTTAGGCAGGTCTTGTTTCTTGAGTTTCAGGGTTGGGGTTTTTTTCAGCATTCCTCCCCTGTTTCCTGTGGCGGTCAAACTCTGCCTCATACCTTGGTGAGAATTCTCTGTCCTTCCTCCAGTGTTAGAAGATCCCTAAAATTGCTGTTATGAGATCATAGTCCCTGGACTGCTTCTGACTCCTCTCTTATTGGTAGGTTTTTTATTCATTTAACTTTTCCCTACTTGAATTTTACCTCTGGGAAGGCAGACTTCACTGCTCCTCCCCAATGGCTTATGTTTTTTATTTTCAGGAAATTGGGGGTGGGGGATGTAGAACTTCGTGCTTTTTCATAGCAGCTTCTACTCTCCTTATGGAGGTCTTTGTGATAAGGGGAGGCTCTCTGCCTCCAGTTTTTCTCATATGTGCCCAGTGGACCTCCATAGAAAAAGCCTGAATAGCTGCAACTGTCCTTTCTTTGACTACCAGAGGTCTTATACTCACACTATCTAACACTCAGCCTTTAGGAGTTCATTAACATTTTAAACTAATGGGGGCGGCTGGGTGGCTCAGTTGGTTAAGCATCTGCCTTTAACTCAGGTCATGATCTCAGGATGCTGGGATCTAGCCCCCCATGGGGCTCCATACTCAGTGGAGAGCCTGCTTCTCCCTCTCCACCTTGCTCCTGCTCTCTCTTGCTGGCTCTCAAATAAATAACATCTTCAAAAAACATTTTTTTTTTAAGCTAATGGTTCTTGCCTACTTCTTTGATACTCAGAGCCTCCAGTGTTCTGCCACAAGGAAGGTAGCTTTCACAACACATCTCTTCCTGGAGGATCCCAATTTCCTTTTCTTTCTTTTAAGATTTTATTTATTTATTTATTTCACACACACACACAGACAGCAAGAGAAGGAACTTGTACAAGCAGGGGGAGTGGAAGAGGGAGAACCAGGCCTCCTGCTGAGCAGGGAGCCTGGTACTTGGCTGGATCCCAGGATCCTGGAATTAGGACCTGAGCTGAATGCAGACACTTAATGACCGAGCCACCCAGGCACCCCAAGGACCCCAGTTTCTTTGGATTTCAGTCTACTTTATTCTCTAATGCTCTCTAATGTCTTCAAGAAAAGTTATGATTTTGTAATTTAACCATTTTTAGTGGGGGCAGTATTAGATGAGTGACAAGCTTTCAGTTTTCTCCATCTTAGGTAGAAATGTTTTCTATGAAATTTTAAAAAATTAGTTTGGCTAAATAATAGGGTTTTTTTATGAACCACAAACTACACTAGCAATAATAAAAAATGTCATTTAGTGAGTTCATGAGAGATGCAAGGAATTCTATTCTTGCATGCATAATATTATTTAATATTCCCTCCTAAAGTATATAATGTAGTTTAATATAATTGTCAGATAAGAATCTTATGGCTCAGAAATATGGAGTGATTTTCTCTTGGTTACATAGCAAATAGATGAATCTAGGTTAGTCTTAGTACTCTGTTATGAAATTCAGTAATTGTGTAAAATATCCCAAATTAATAAATGATATTTAGAAGATATTGATTGATTCATGATGAACAAACAGGACACACTATTTTTTCTCTATTGGACCAAGAATCTAATTTATATATAAGCTTTTGATAGGGTGTTGGATAGTAGGAAAGGTACGTGCCAAAAAACATTAGAAATACATCTCAACAACATATTTATTAAATGAGGCAGGATGTAATGGGGTCTTTTGACCAAGGAAATAAAGTGTATTATTAACGGTTTTGAATACAGTAAACATCATTGGTACAGCAGAATATTATCAGGGCATCATCATTCCCTCTAATTATCTAACTGCAGAGTTCAGCATTATCCTAACACTTGAATGGCAGGGGGGATCTTTATTACTGCCGTCATGTTCCATTGTGCTGACTTTTTCTTAAATGGGTTAATGCACGAGTTACAAGAGCACCAAAGTTCCTAAAGGTTGCTGCTGATATCTCTTTGTCCTCATGTGAACATACTATATATTTTTTTAATTTAATTTTATTTTTTCTGTGTTCCAAGATCCGTTGTTTATGCACCACACCCAGTGCTCCATGCAATACATGCACTGCTTAATACCCAGCACCAGGCTCACTCATCCCCCACCCCCCCACACTCCAAAACCCTCAGTTTGTTTCTCAGAGTCCACAGTCTCTTACAGTTCATCTCGCCTCCGATTTACCCCAACTCACTTCTCCTCACCATCTCCTCATGTCCTCTGTGTTATTCCTTATGCTCCACAAAAAAGCAAAACCATATGATAATTGACTCTCTCTGCTTGACTTATTTCACTCAGCTTACTCTCTTCCAGTCCCGTCTATGTTGATGCAAAAGTTGGGTATTCATCCTTTCTGATGGCTGAGTAATACTCCATTTGTATATGTACCACATCTTCTTTATCCATTTATCTGTTGAAGGGTATCCCAGCTCTTTCCACAGTTTGGGAATTGTGGATATTGCTGCTATGAACATTGGGATGTATATGGCCCTTCTTTTCACTACATCTCTTATCTTTTGGGCAAATACCCAATAGTGCAATTGCTGAGTGATAGGATAGCTCTATTTTAAAATTTTTAAGGAACTACCACACTGTTTTCCAAAGTGGTTGCACCAACTTGCATTCCCACCAACAGTATAAGAGGGTTCTCCTTTCTCCACAACTTCTCCAATACCTATTGTTTCTTGCCTTGTCAATTTTGGCCATTCTAACTGGTGTAACGTGGTATCTCAATGTGTTTTTGATTTGAATCTCCCTGATGGCTAGTGATAATGAACATTTTCTCATGTGTCTGTTAGCCATTTGTATGTCTTCACTGGAGAGGTGTCTGTTCATGTCTTCTGCCCATTATTTGATGTGATTATCTATTTTGTGTGTGTTGAGTTTGAGTTCTTCATAGATCTTGGATATTAGTCCTTTGTCTGTAGTGTCATTTGCAAATATTTTCTCCCATTCCATGAGTTGCCTCTTTGTTTTGTTGACTTGAACATACTATATTTTAATGATATAGATCCATGGTTGTGATTGTGTTCAATTGACTGAAAGATTAGAGTTATTCTTTCACATGACAAGAAGATTGTGTCACATCAACTGTACTTGGACATAAATTTTCCTCTTAAAATGAAAATTACCACCCCAAAACAAGACTTCTTCTGTGGTTGCACATTTTTTTGTTTCTCTTCTTTGTCACTATAATCATAATTCTTTCAGTTATTGTGGTTAAGTCTTGGTACACCCTTTATAACCCTCCCTTTCCACTTAACCCACATACATGTGCCTGGAGAGGTGGTGTGATATAATGGCAAAATAATTGAGTTTCAAATTGTAACTACTTGGTTTCCTGGGAGCTGCTGGTATATTGAAGTGGAAGTCAGAAAGTACTGACTTTAATATGTTCTGTTCAACCACATGGGTCAAAGGGATGGAACAATATTCTGTTAAATAATAGAAGAGAATTTTGCAGGTATTCAATGCTTAAAGAAGTGAGAGACCAAATGCTTGCCCCACCTCCTACCTTTAATTTCAACAGTAGAACATTTCCATAGTCTGTGAGATCCCTTTGCAGTGGAGGCCAATGGCATTGGGTATGATATTAGTGACTCTAAATGTGAAGGAAGACAAGACATTTGAGTAAATATCATGTAGTCATCCAGATAAATCAGGTGAATTCTTCAACATTCCAATCTCATCAACATAGCCAGTAAGTCTTAAAGTCCTTTCTGACCATTTTTGTCACCACAGTCTTCAAAGATGTTTCACCATCACCCCCCACTTTTTTTTTTTTTTTGTGCTACCTTTCTACTTCTCTGTTAAGAGGTAGAATTTAATTCCCTGTGCTTGAATCTTGCCTGACCTCAGAGGCAGACTTGTTAGTAATGAAATGCAGTGAAAGTGAGGCTTGCTTGACTTTCAGGGCTGAGTTAAAAGAGGCTTTGCAGTTTTTGCCTTACTTTCTCCTAAGTATCCCTGTCTCCCTCCCTCCCTCTGAAGGCTTTTTCTTACAACCAGTCTGCTCCTCTGAGAAACCCAAGCCACATGGAGAAACTGCTGATGGTAGGTCCTCTTCTTAAAAGTCCAGCCTTTGAAGTATTGCCCTGGTGCCATATGTGAGTGAGAAAACCTCCGGACAATTCTTATTCCCAACTGTTTGCTTCATTTCCAGGCGTTTGGGTCTTACCACCAAGACTCTAGAAATTATGAACCACAGATGAGTCTTCCATGTAATGCCTTTTCCAAATTCTTAACCTACAGAATTTGTGGGAAGATAAAATGGTAGTTGTTCTTATTCCACTAAATGTGTTCATTGTTCAATAATAAATGTCTGGAACAAAATCAAAGCACTGATACTTACTACCTTATCTTTCAAATTTTGTTTTATAAAACATGGTAGCTATTGTCAACATTTATGCTGCACTGATATGATCTTTGGCTAAAAGTTCAAAGTGAATGGTGAACATGGAGACAATAAATGTGTTTCTGTGTTGGGAGCAAGCTTGCTTACAAGGAAATTGCAGGCCTTTAATTAGGGAAAGCATATGTAACTATTTGACAGTTTTTAAATACCACATGTTCCTTTTCTAAAGCAATCTGCCCGTACAAGTGTAACTGTAGCTGCTACAATTGTTGTAGGTTAGAATTTATTAGAGCTGGGGCCTCATATTATCTCCCCAAAATATACTGAGGTTGCTAGTCAGTCATTGTAGCAAGCAGATTTACCTCAAAATTTGGATGTATTTAAATTTCATTGTAAAATGAGTCTGTGTCTTAGGAGTAGAGGAATTCAAACTGCTAAACTTGGTTAACTGTAACAGCCCAGCCTCTCTCAGGTTATCCTACAATAGACATTTCTCTTTCTTGGCTTTGCAAATGCCAAACTGTTAAATTGTTTCTATTGTGTTTACCACCCAGAAGCAGGATGGCCTCCCACTTTACCTCCAAAGTTTAGTTTGGTTGTTGAGGCTAATGACTGTACATTGTAGCAAGAGAATATGAAAAAAATTATTACAAAATGAGAATTTCTGGGGAGAGTGATACAGGCTCCCAGTCAGGTTCAAAAATGGGCTGAGAGAACCTGGAAAGAAGACTGGCTTGTTATTTATTGTGGTTAGGAGTAGAGCAGGCATGGGGAATTACGGGGTGTAGAACAGGTTGGTTGGCTTGAACTTCCCACCAGGACCAAGGAGAGAGCATCTGGACTTTATCAGTTTGCGTAGATGTGGAGCAGAAGAGGAAAGGGAGCTAGAGGGACTTGAAAGCTATCAGCAGTCAAACATCAAAAATGGAGCCAGATTATTACAGTTGAATATAGCCACCACTACATTTAGTACTAGCTACACTAACATGGCCAAAATAGACTGCAGGTTCTTTTTTACAGGGCTCTAAAATAGAAAGACATGAACATGCTGCTTCAGGGCCTTCTGTGCTTTGGAGTCCCTTCTGAGTCCTTTCTTGTACCTTGGACTGGTCTGAACCAGCAGTGCTGTCCATGAAGGGCATCTCCTCCCAAGATCCCATGAGCTCCATTTCTGTTTTATCGCTTAGAATGCTCTTCAAGCCTTTACTCCAACTCCTAAAATGATTAGAAGTCCTGGGAGGTCTTGAACTTTCTCCAGTCCATAATATTCTTTTCGTAGAATCAGAGAAGATTAGGTCACTAGAATGGGGCAGGCACACTGATTGGCAGTGATGTGACTCTCACTCACGCTGGACCCAAGGAAGGCTCAGGCCTCTGGGCTAGTGGCTATCTACTCATCAATCTGAGCCTTTAGCTCTGCCCACAGACTAGACTTCTCACCCATCTGTGTACTCATCAGAGCTGCCTTAGGTCTACAGCACCAGAGGATAACAGCAAGTGCCCTTTACTCTCTGCTGCTGCCACCTAGGGAAGTTGCCCCACCACACTGGAGGCTCCACACCACATGTAAAGTCATCCTATGTAGTTGGCTTTACTGATCTCCTTTGAGGACTTCTGAAGCCATAGCTCTTTGGTGACAGTGGACCCTTCTAGTCTCCAGTCTAAGTGGTGACACTTTGTTCTCCCATATGGATTTTAAGCCTCCCCAGATGCAGATGAGGGACAGATATTTCTTGTGTGAATGGGGTTGCTTGTCTCCCCTCTTGTATCCCTTTCCCTCTGGAGGCAGTGCATAAAAGGCAAGGGTGTAGTAAACACTGAAAAAGATCATATTCTAGGAATGTAGTGATTATGGCTAAAGTGTTTAAGAGAAGGCAGGGTTAGAACATACATTCTTGGGGCACCTGGGTGGCTCAGTGGGTTAAAGCCTCTGCCTTTGGCTTTGGTCATGATCCAGGCATCCTGGGATTGAGCTCCACATTGGGCTTTCTACTCAGTAGGGCTCTCTCTCTGCCTGCCTCTCTGCCTACTTGTGATCTCTGTCTGGCAAATAAGTAAATTAAATCTTTAAAAAAAAAAAAAGAGCCTGTGTTCTTTTGCTTCTTTGCTATAAAATTCTAAATGGCAAATTTAACATAATCAGAAAATATCCTTTACATTCTCCTACATACTCTGGGTAAGATTTGCATTTGTGATTATTATCTATAGTAACAACCTTTGAAAGAGTCACTGAAAGGTGGTATGATGAAGTGAAGCAACCTCATAAATAATGAGATTACCAGGATCAGCTAAATGGTATTAGAGATGCTTGCAGAGGCAAGAGAATCTATTTGTTTCAGTACAGTTTGCCAGAGCCATAGCTTCATGAGTTAAAAACATTGCTTGCTTTTTCTCGTGCTGGGAGAGGTGAAATTAGTTGGGAATAGCACATTTGACAATAAAGAAAATGAAGAAATGGCTTCTGCACCTGAGCAGAAAGAGATGGTATTTATACACTAGAAAGACTCTCCATGTGCACTGACTAGACAATAAACAAATACATAAGTACTACTTCTTAACGTGTTCTTCTAGAATAAATCACTATGTCTCACAAAGACCTACTAGGACTCTGCAAATGTGTTTGCCTGGGACCTGATGGATCATAGGATTAACCCTAGAGAGCAACCTCTAGCAAAAAAATATGCCTTATGTATTTCTAGGTATATATTGTTAACACAAAAAAGGTGCAGGGGAGAGAATAGGTGTTATCTATTGCTATGCAGCAAATACCTAAAGTGAGAAGTTAATGGAATATAAATAAGGCAAAAACATGTGTCTCCCTTCATTGGCAGTACAGTGAAGCCCCCTGTGAAATGAACATTAGATAAAAGTAAGAAGAATGCTTGTACTTGTGTATGGCTAAAAGATCGTCAAAAATAATACATAACAAATGTATGCAGACGTTGCAGGGTACCCATTTCTCAAAATTCATGCTGAGAGAAAATGAGACTATGCAAGATTTATCTTCTAACCATATTTTTTTATTTATCCTTCACATGGTAATAGTTGCATAATATTCTTGAAAAATAATTCTGCATTTTTCAGCTAGGGTATTTTATTTTTTTATTAACATATAAAGTATTATTTGCTTCAGGAGTACAGATCTGTAATTCATCAGACTTACACAATTTGCAGCACTCACACAATTTGCAGACCTCCCCAGTGTCCATCCCCCAGCCACCCCATTCCTCCCACCCCTCTCCCCTCCAGCATCCCTCAGTTTGTTTCCTGAGATTAAGAGCCCCTTATGGTTGGTCTCCCTCTCTAAGTTTAGTGTTTCGTATTTCATCAGTTGAATGTAACACCCAGTGCTCATCACATCACATGCCCTCCTTAATGCCCGTCTCCCAGTTGCCCCATCTCCCCATCCACCTCCCCTTCTGCAACCCTCAGCATATTTCCCAGAGTCAAGAGTCTCTCTGATGGTTTCCCTCCCTCTGTGATTCTTTTCCCATTCAGTTTTCCCTCCCTTCCCCTGTTGATTCACTATTCCTTATAGTCTACAGATGAGTGAAACCATATGGTAATTGTCTTTCTCCAACTGACTTATTTCACTTAGCATAATACCCTCCAATTCCATCCATGTCTATGTAAATAGTAGATATTCATCCTTTCTGATGGCTGAGCAATATTCTGTTGTGAATGTATGTGTACACACACATATATATATTTATATATATAAGTATAAATATAAATATATAAATATATAAATTATATATAATATATAAATAATATAAATATATAAATATATATATATATTTATCCCACATCTTTATCTCATTCATCTGTTGAAGGACATCTTGGCTCCTTCTACAGTTGGGCTGTTGTGGACATCAAATACATCTAAAAAAAACCAAATAAATAAAAGACGCATGCATCAAAGGCTTTATACTACTGGAAAGATTCTCTCTCTCTCTTTTAAAGATTTATTTATTTTAGAAATGAGCAAATGCAAGTGGGGTGGGGTGAGGAGGGGCAAAGGGAAAGGGATCGAGAGATCTCAAGGAGACTCTTCACTGAGTGCAGAGCCTGATGCAGGGCCCAATCTCAGGACCCGGAGATGGTGACCTCAGGGAAAATCAAGCGTTGGAAACTTAACCAACTGAGCCACCCAGGTGCCCCCTGGAAAGATTCTTTTGCTGCTCTGTTGGAGCTTATAATTGATTAACCAATAAAAAAAATCAAAAAATCAAAAAATTGATTAACCAATAAAAAACAAACCTGAGATGCAGATTTCTTACCTATTAAACATTTCTTTCTACTTTAGAAAATTTATGAAAAAAATTTTCAGTAGTTTTGAAAGTTTCATAACAGTTCAGAGATCTGAACTTCAAAAATAACTGTATAAGCAGTGATTCAAGGATATCCAGATTCTGGGATTTCTGTACTCAGAAGCCTTTTCCAAGAAATTACTCAGGTTACCCAGAATCACTGGGAATGGCTCAGATTAACTTGGTGTTTTGCTTTTTAACTTTTCCTTCATTAGTGCAAATTAAAGATATGCCTAATATGTGGCTTATGAGAGAATGCTGAGAAGATTTTTTTAAATAAACATATTCTTGGGGCAAATAGAAGACTGGGTCAAGCAATATTTAAGTAAGTCAAATAAATTCAACACCTCTCATTATTTTGTCTGATTTCAGCTTTGCCTAGTGAATGTTTCACATCAAGAGACAGAATATTAGTGACAGAGTAGGGTTCAAGATTCTTTAGTCAAATCATATGACACCACTGATGACCTCTATCTTATCAATCAGTGCAGAATGAGAGACAAGTCCATTGATTTCCAGGTTGTTTGTTGTCCTTTCCCATGCACTCACACGAGTGGGTAGGTGCGCACAGGCTTTTCCACACAGATCCCGGTACCGCTGTTCCCATTTCCCTGAAGAGGCCCAGTGATGCTTTTGTTACCTCTGTCCACAGATAATGTTCTCTTTGAAGTGTATATGAAAGACTCACATATAATTTGGTCCACATTATTTTAATTAAAAAAAATGGCAGACATAAGTGAAATAACAAACTTACACAAATATAATGGTTGCATTATTTTACCTTTGAATTTGAATTTTATTGAAAGCACAAAGGATAAGGGGTCAAAAACCATTAAATGTATGCCTGGCTAAAATGAAGATGTGCTAGCTAAAAAAATGGAAATGGAAAGTGTTAGAAAAATTATTTCATGACAGCCACACACACACACACGCATGCACAAAACATGTTAACATTTCAGATTTTAACCTTTGTTCAAGTTTATTTAACAATACCTAAAAGTACATTAAATCATTTTGACTGCATAAGATGTAAAATAAGAAAAGCACTGCAGATTAAATAATGGCATATGATTCATTTCCATGAATTTTGAATAATGCACACTAAATCTGCATGCATAAGTTACTAAATATGTGTTAAATTTCCATTTGCACTGGTGATAGGAAAGGTGGCTGCCAGTTCGTGAGAATATTCTAGGTAATTTCCCGAATGATACCTTTGTAATTACAACACATTGTTAAATCATGTAGTGCTTGGTCCCATGGCACTCCTGTTCTGCTGGTGGCTTCAGCTTGAATTACTTCATTTGCAAATGTAAAGTGACTATTTTATTAATTGAAACTGCCTCTTTGATAAGCTAAGAGGAAAGCTGTAGTGATTCATAAAAGAAATGCTGTTGCATGACAAAATATTTTGACAGAGTGAAGAATAGAAGAGTAAAGGTATAATGTGAAAAATCTTCACTCTGGTAGCCTCTCTTGTAGTTACTTCATCAAAGTAGTACTGAGAACTAATACAAATTCTTTTAGGAGCTTTATTCATTTAATACCTAAAGGGTAAGTCAACAGAAGACATTTTATCACTATTATATGCTGAATACTAGAGATTTTAGGGAAGAATTAGAAAAATTGTTACTTTTTCTACTTTCTAGCTTCTCAGGTTTAAAATAATTCTCTTCCTTTGTTTTGTTCTGTCACTTTGTACATCAGCATAGTCAGCCCTTGGGAAAGTGGCATTTTTAGGGCTGAGAGAGATCACTTTGTTACTGTGAGTGACTGACAGTAAGCAACTCAGATTTCTTGGACTTACTCTCCTTTTGATGTATCATTTTTTGTGTTAACAAACATGCATAAATGATACCAATGTAAAATGAGAAATCCCAATATATTTCATGATTCAACATTGTGTCTATTGCCTCAGGAGACAAGTTGCTACAGCCAGTGTCAAAGAGGTTACTGGCTGTTTCCTTTTCTAGGATTTTGATGGTTTCTTGTCTCATGTTTAGGTCTTTCATCTATTTTGAATTTATTTTTGTGTATGATGTAAGAAAGTGGTCTAGTTTCATTCTTTTGCATGTTGCTGTCCAGTTTTCCCAAGACCATTTGTTAAACAGACTTTTTTCCACTGGATATTCTTTCCTACTTTGTCAAAGATTAGTTGACCATATAATTTTGGGTTCATTTCTGGGTTTTCTCTTCTGTTCCATTGATTTGTGCATCTGTTTTTGTGTTTTGTGATCATTACAGCTTTGTAAGATAACTTGAAGTCTGGACTTGTGAGGCCTCCTACTTTGCTTTTCTTTTTCAAGGTTGCTGTGGCTATTTGGGGTCTTTTCTGGTTCCATACAAGTTTTAGGATCATTCTACTTCTGTGAAAAATGCAGGTGGTATTTTGATAGGGTGTGTATTTTGATTAAATGTGTAGATTGCTTTGGGGACTATACACATTTAAACAATGTTTGTTCTTCCAGTCCGTAAGCATGGAATATTTTTCCATTTCTTTGTGTCATCTTTAATTTCTTTCATAAGTGTTTTATACTTTTCAGAGTACAGATACTTTCCTCTTTGGTTAGGTTTATTCCTAGGTATCTTATGGGTTTTGATGTAATTATAAATGACACTGATTCCTTTATTTCTCTTTCTGTCACTCATTATTGGTATATGGAAATACAACAGATTTCTGTACATTGATTTTGTATCCTGCAACTGTACTGAATTCGTGTAGTAGTTCTAGCAATTTTTTTGGTGGAATATTTTGGGTTTTCTATATAGAGTATCATGTCATCTGTAAATGGTGAAAGTTTAACTTCTTCTTTGCCCATTTGGGTGCCTTTTATTTCCTTTTGTTATCTGATTGCTGAGGCTAGGACTTCCAGTATTGTATTAGATAACAGTTTGTGTGAGTGGATATCCTTCCTATTCTTGATCATAGAGGAAAAACTCTGTTTTTGTTCCTTGACGATTATATTAGCTGCTGGTTTTTTTGTATATGGCCTTTAATATGTTGAGGTATGTTCCCTCTAAATCTACTTTGTGGAGAGTTTTTAGTATGAATGGATGTTGTGCTTTGTCAGATGTTTTTTCTGCCTCTGTTGAGGGGATCATATAGTTCTTATCCTTTCTTTTATTAATGTGGTACATCACATTGATTTACAAATATTGAACCACCCCTACAGCCGAGGAATAAGTTCTACTTTATAGTGGTGAATAATTCTTTTAATGTCCTGTTGGATTCAATTTGCTAGTATTTTGTTGAGAATTTTTGCATCCATATTTATCAGGGATATTGGCCTATAATTCTCCTTTTTAGTGGGGTCCTTGTCTGGTTTTGAATAAAGGTAATGCTGACTTCAGAGAAGGAGTTTGGAAGTTTTTCTTACAATTTTATTTTTGGAACAATTTGGGAATAATAGGTATTAACTCTTATTTAAGGTCTGGTAGAATTCCGCTGGGAAGCCATATGACCCTGGACTTCTGTTGTTGGATGGTTTTTCATTACTTTGCCAGTTATTGGTCTGTTCAAGGTTTCTATTTCTTCCTGTTTCAGTTTTGGTAGCTTATATGTTTCTAAGAGTTAATCCATTTCTTCCAGGGAAGCAAAAGCAAAAATAAACTATTAGGTCTTCATCAAGATAAAAAGCTTCTGTACAGCAAAGAAAACAATCAACACAACTAAAAGGCAAGCTTTGGAATGGGAGAAGATATTTGCAAATGATGTATCTGGTAAGGGCTAGCATCCAAAGTATATGAAGGACTTATAAAACTCAACAACCAAGAACCAAATAATCCAGTTAAAAAATGGGCAGAAGACATGAATAGACATTTTTCCAAAGAAGACATCCAGATAGCTAACAGAACATGAAAAGATGCTCAGCCTCACTCATTGTCAGGGAAAATACAAATCTGTTAAAAGGTTAGTATCCAAAATATATAAAGAACTGATACAACTCAATACTCAAAAACAAATAATCCAATTAAAAATAGTTAGAAGACATGAAAGACATTTCTCCAAAGAAGGCCTACAGATTGCCAAAAGACATTAAAATGATGCCTGCATCACTCATCATTAAGGAAATGCAAGTCAAAACTACAATGAGATATCACTTTACACCTGTCAGAATGGCTGAAATTAACAACATAGAAAACAGCAGGCGTTGACAAGGATGTGGAGAAAGGGGAACCCTCCTACATTGTTGGTGGGAATGCAACCTGGTGCAACCATTCTCAAAGACAGTATGGCAGTTCTTCAGAAAGTTAAAAATAGAACTACTCTACGACCCAGAAATTACACTACTAGGTATTTACTTAAAGGATACAAAAATACTGACATGAAGGGATGTTTATAGCAGAATTATCTACAACAGCCAAATTACGTTAAGAGCCCAGGAGCCCATCGACTGACGAATGGATAAAGAAGTTGTGGTACACTTGCACACACACACACACACACACACACACACAGAAATATTACTCAACCATAAAAAAGAATGAAATCTTGCCATCTTCAATGACTTGGATAGAGCTAGAGAATGTTATGCTAAGTGAAATAGGTCAGTTAGAGAAAAACAAATACCATAGGATCTCACTCATACTGATTACTTTCTGCAAGAACTTCTATTACCTATCCCAGCTCTAGCACTTATTAACAGTATGGCTTCAGGAAAGGTACTTAACCTCTCTATGCTTTAATTTCTCATCTGTAAAATAGGGATAATATTTATTATATCTTAGAGTTGTGAGGATTAAGTGTGAAATAATACAAGCAATCAATAAAATATATGCTCAATAAATCTTAGCTTCTGTTTCATGCATTGAATAAGAGTGAAATTTGGTTGTTACTTTAAAAGTACATTGGTGTGGGAAACTGGCAGAAAAAATGTTTCATAAAGTATATTTATACTTGTATAATTATTGATTATATTTTAGGACTCCAAGATAAGTATATTGAGGCAATTTTTTATGTTTATTTAAAGTTTTTATTTACCTTAGAAGGTACAGGATTTCATTGACATAAGAGTTCCAATTTATATGATACAAACATATTTGGGGGGATTTTTAAATATCACCTGTTAAAGGTGGTTTTAAGTAACAGAGAGTGTTGTCCACAAGAAAGGAAAGTGGGGGTGAGAGGTTGGGAGAGAAAAGATATAAGTCCCTGATTTTAGTCTTTCCCTGCTATACCCATCCCTTCTGGATTATGTGAACTAGTAATTCCCCTTTTTCTCTGAGGAGGTTTAAATTGTTTCTTGTAACTTGTAACCAATGGAGTGATGACTAAGAGAGTGAATGCTATAACAAACACCATAGGGTCGTTTTTACCCTCAGGCTTTTAGGAAACCTAACTCATCCTGTGGGCTTTGGGTACTTTCTTGGAGACAAAGGTTGCCGTTTTACTGCATTTCTATATGCTCCTAACCTTAAGAAAGCAATAAATAAGTTATACTCTTCACTAACATTCTGTTTCCCACATTTGTGCTTAAAATTCTGCATCTGATGTGTCAATCAAAAATGACTTACATGGTTTAGTAACAAGGACACTTTAAAACTCCACTTGTTGTCTCTTTCATCATCTTTTTTCTCCCTCCCTTCCTCCTGCCAATCATAAATCTACCTCTACCTATTTATAGAAAAAGAGTCTAAAATAATCTGAATTTGAATTCTGAGGAGAAAACTGAGCACCACAAGCAGTACATTTTTAGCGACAGCATATGTAGTAGAGTGAGCCAAAACTTTTTTTCTCTGAAAGATACTGATAAATAGGTATGCAGAAAAAGTAGTATAACTACTTTTGACTCACTGCTTTGGTGGTCAGACCAAGTTCAAGTGTCAAAGCCAACATGTATGAGGTTGTAGATTTTAAAAAAGATGGAAGTAGGAATTGTTTCTTGTAATTCTTAAGATCTAGCTTACAGGAAAGAGTGATTATATTTTAAACTCCTTGCATATAAGATAGTAAATTCATCTACTGCAAGGAAAACATCTTGTGATTTAGAATACTGAACTTGCTGAGGAACTTATTTTCTATTTTTTTTTCCATATGATATTTGGACTGGACTAGACTCAAGGTGAAACTAAACATCAGAGAGATGAACTTACCCTCTAAAAATCAGAGTCCAGTTGCTTTCCTTTATAGTGTAAATTGTTTCCAGGGACTAAATCCAATTAAAAGACTTAAGGGAAGGGGTGCCTGGGTGGCTCAGTTGGTTAAGTCTCTGACTCTTGATTTTGGTTTAGATCATGATCTCAGGGTTGTAAGGTCAAGCCTCTCATCAGGCTCCACACTGGGTATGAGGCCTGCTTAAGATACTCTCTCCCCCTCAACTCTTCCCCACCTCTGTCTGTCTGTCTTTCTCCACCCATCAATCAATAGATGTCTTAAGGGGAAAAGGGTTTGGGAAAGATAGACCTACAGTGTTCCTGGCTTTAGAGAAAAGATTGAAATGAGGAAACACAATAATTTAAAACTATTTTGAATGGGATATGGAGTAAGGTAGGAATAAATAACCCTTAAACCCCTGACAGGAATTGGAGACATGGGGAAAGGAACATAAGAAGCATACTACTATCTCCATACTGTACCAATTTGTATACAGCTTATAAAAACAGAAACACAGAAAAAGAAGACTTTAGCATTTAAAATTATGGTGCTTAGGAAAAGAAAAAAAGCAGAGAGGAAGAAGTAATGAATAAAACATATTCAATTTTCTTCCAAGAGCTCTGACCTTATTATGTGGAGACCCAGTTTGATTGCCTCTGGAGCAAAAGCAAGCCAGTGAGTTACATGAGGCTGTAGAAAGGTGCTCTCGGAAAGGTCGTTTGAATACAACCCAAGTGACCATGTGAATGAGGACAGATCGGGCTTTATGGGATGTGACTGGGTACGTTGTTAGTTCTTCTACAGTTTCCCATACCCTTCCAGACAGAGCATATATTTCTGGATTTAGGGAGCAGTAGATAAGGACTACCACAATGCCCATACTAGTGAGGAGTGGTGTACATTTTCTGAGCTCTCACACGTCTCAGATCAACACTCAACGTGTCATGAGTTGTGGACCAGAAATTTCTTCTTCCTAATAAAGAAGAAAGCACAATATAGAAAATTATGTATTAGGCCACATAAGGGCACAAGTCATAGCCCTGTGGGAGGAGTACTCCTCTGAAACTTCTCCAGTTTTATTTTTTGTGTAAAATCCAAAATAGCAAAAGAACAGAGAAAAGCAAGAGATCAAATTAAGCTGTCTGGATGGAGTCCACTAGAACACAAGGTGTGGGGTCAACATGAAAACCTCAGAGAACAGAAACAAGAATTTCAAACCAGACTTCAGTCAAAGTCGTGACGTGAATGAAACTTCCCTTTGAAACTCTCCATGTTGCAGTGTCCCTTTTTGTTATTCCCCTTTCAGTATCTAAAGCCCTTAACATAATTATCTAAAAGGGAGAAAATAAAAGTGGAAATTGAATTAATGATATAAGTTGGGACAATGTTAAGGTTGCTTATCCCAAGTAATTTATTTTCCCACTGAGAATGAAGGAAACAAAGGAAAACATAGAATAAAATAAAAATACTCAGGAGATCAGAATTGTTTTTATGAAGATTATAGGAAGTTCACATGATATCAGGTGTAAAAACTTGAAACATGAATACTTTTCAACCCCCCTAAAGAGGAGGCAAGGTGATGTTACCAAAGAAAGGTTATGACGTTTGTGATTCTTCACAATGGAGAAGTCTGGATTCTAGTGGTACCCCAGTTAAGAGATATTGTCCCTGAATACAACTTCTCTTCATTACAGCAGAATACTCTCATCAGGGATGGCACATAGATACAGAACTAGATGGAATCATTTCCAGGTTAGGAAGTATGACAACTAATTTTTGCTATTAATTTTTCTTTGGGGAAAAAAGTGTTAAGAACTCTTACTTAAAAGGAGAAATCAAATAAAAATACAGATTTTTGACAAATAGTCTTCTGTTTGGTTCTTACTGAACAAATAGAGTAACATCAAAACCTAAGGAGAAATATTCGTAAGATAGACAATTCCATTAGCTCGCTTTTTCTTCAAGTAATTGGAGAACAAAATGTTTAAGAATGACAACATACATAATTTCTGGCGCATGATGTATATAAATATTTCCGAGGTAACTATATATTTAACTGTCATCCTAGAGTGTTTTCATAATTTTAAAAATAATTTTAATAATTTGCCTTACATTGGTAAAGTTGGTGAAGTTACCATTTAGAATTAATCTGAGGGGCACCTGGGTGGCTCAGTGGGTTAAAGCCTCTGCCTTCGGCTAAGGTCATGATCCCAGGGTCCTGGGATCGAGCCCTGCATCGGGCTCTCTGCTCAGCAGGGAGCTTGCTTCCTCCTCTCTCTCTGCCTGCCTCTCTGCCTACTTGTGATCTCTGCCTGTCAAATAAATAAATAAAATCTTAAAAAAAAAAGAATTAATCTTAGCATGGTAATAGGAAGATATATGATTAAAAGAATCAAGATTGTTGTACCTAGAGTAGTTAAAAACATACAAAATATCTTTAATATTTCTTAACAAAGCTTATTTCCATCTGTGGGTGTTAGCATTTTGCCATTTTCAGAAAGAACTCATATCATTTAAAGCCTATTGTCTCTTGGGGCACCGGGGGGCTCTGTTGGTTAAGTGACTTCCTGCAGCTCAGGTCATGACCTGGAGTCCTGGAATTGAGTCCCACATCAGGCTCCAAGCTCCATGGGGAGTCTGCTTCTTCCTCTGACCACCCCTCTCATGTGCTCTCTCACTTGCTCTCTCAAATAAATAAATAAAATCTTAAAAAAAAAAAAAACAACAAAACCCTGGGGTACCTGGATGGCTCAGTGGGTTAGAGCCTCTGCCTTCAGCTCAGTTCATGATTCCAGGGTCCTGGGATCAAGCCCCACATCGGGCTCTCTGCTCAGCAGGGAGCCTACTCCCCCCGCCCCGCCGCCTGCCTCTCTGCCTACTTGTGATCTCTGTCTGTCAAATAAATACATAAAATCTTTAAATAAATAAAAAAACCCACAAAAACCTATTGTCTCTTAAACCTGAATTTCTTTCTTTTTTTTCCAAAAATTTTTTATTAACATATAATGTATTATTTGTTTCTAGGGTACAGGTCTATGAATAATCAGTCTTACCCAATTCATAGCACTCACCATAGCACATACCCTCTCCAGTGTCCATCACCCAGCCACCCTATCCCTCCCGTCATCCTCTCCTCCAGCAACCCTCAGTTTGTTTTCTGAGATTAAGAGTCTCTTATGGTTTCTCTCCCTCCCCAGTCCCATCGTGTTTCATTTTTCCCTCCTATCCTTCCTCAAACCCCCACCCTGCCTCTCAAGTTCCTCATATCAGAGAGATAATATGATGGGTGTCTTTCTCTGACTGACTTATTTCACTCATTATAATACCCTTCAGTTCTATCCATGTCCCTGCAAATGGCAAGATTTCCCTTTTTGATGGCTGCATAGTATTCTATTGTGTGTGTATATACCACATCTTCTTTATCCATTCATCTGTTGATGGACATTTACAGTCTTTCCATAGTTTGGCTATTCTGGACGTTGCTGCTATAAACATTCGGGGGCACATGCCCCTCAGAACACTTCATTTGTATCTTCAACACATCATCAGTGTAAATACCCGATAGTGCGATGGCTGGGTCATAGGATAGCTCTATTTTCAACTTTTTCAGAAACCTCCATGCTGTGTTCCACAGTGGCTTCACTAGCTCGCACTCCCACCAGCAATGTAGGAGGGTTCCCCTTCCTCCTCATCCTCATCAATACCTGTCATTTCCTGACTGGTTAATTTTAGCCATTCTGATTGGTGTGAGGTGGTATCTCACTGTGGTTTTGATTTGTATTTTCCTGATGCTGAGTGATGTTGAGCAATTTTTCATGTGTCTTTTTGGTCATCCAGATATCTTTTTTGCAGAAATGTCTGTTAATGTTTTCTGCCCATTTCTGATTGGATTATTTGTTCTTTGGGTGTTGAATTTGATAAATTCTTTATAGACTTTGGATACTAGCCCTTTATGATAAGTCATTTGCAAATATCCTCTCCCATTCTGTCACTTGTCTTTTGATTTTGTTCATTGTTTCCTTTGCTGTGCAAAAGATTTTGAGCTTGTTGAAGTCCCAATAGTTCATTTTTGCCCTTGCTTCCCTTGCCTTTGGCAATGTTTCTAGGAGGAAGTTGCTGTGCCTGAGGTCAAAGAGGTTGCTGCCTGTGTTCTCCTCAAGGATTTTGATGGATTCCTGTCTCATATTGAGGTCTTTCATCCATTTTTAGCCTATTTTTGGGTGTGGTGTAAGGAAATGGTCCAGTTTCATTCTTCTGAATGTGGCTGTCCAGTTTTCCCAACACCATTTGTTGAAGAGATTGTCTTTTTCTCTATTGGACATTCTTTCCTACTTTGTTGAACATTAGTTGACCATAGGGCTGAGGGTCAATTTCTGGGTTCTCTAGTCTGTACCATTGATCTATGTGTCTGTTTTTGTGCCAGTACCATACTGTCTTGATGATGACAGCTTTGTAGTAGAGCTTGAAGTCTGGCATTGTGATGCTGCTAACTTTGGTTTTCTTTTTCATTCCTCTGACTATTAGGGGTCTTTTCTGGTTCCATATATATTTTAGGATTATTTGTTTTATTTCATTGAAAAAAGTTGGTGGTATTTTGCTAAGGATTTTATTAAATGTGTAGATTGCTCTAGGTAGCATAGATATTTTCACAATGTTTGTTCTCCCAGTTCATGAGCATGGAACATTTTTCCACTTCTTTGTGTTTTCCTCAATGTCTTTCATAAGTATTCTCTACTTTTCTGAGCACAGATTCTTTGCCTCCATGGTTGGACTTATTCCTAGGTAACTTATGGTTTTGGGTGCAATTGTAAATGGGATTGACTCCTTAATTTCTCTTTCTTCTGTCTTGGTGGTGGGGTACAGAAATGCAACTGATTTCTGTGCATTGATTTTATATCCTGACACTTTGCTGAATTCCTGTGTGAGTTCTAGCAGTTTTGGAATAGAGTCTTTGGGTTTTCCATATAAAGTATCATATCACCCACAAAGAGTGAGAGTTTGACTTCTTCTTTACTGATTCAGATTTCTCTGATTGCTGAGGCTAGGACTTCTAGTACTATGTTGAATAACAGTGGTGATCGTGGACAGCCCTGCCATGTTCCTGACCTTAGGGGAAAAGCTTTCATTTTTTTTCCCCATTGTGAATGATATTTGCTGTGGGTTTTTCATAGGTGGCTTTTATGATATTGAGGTATGTACTCTCTATCCCTACACTGTGAAGAATTTTGATCAGGAAAGGATGATGTACTTTGTCAAATGCTTTTTCAGTATCTGTTGAGATTATCATATGGTTCTTGTTATTTCTTTTGTTAATGTATTGTATTGCACTGATTGATTTGAGGATATTGAAACAACCTTGCAGCCCAGGAATAAATTCCACTTGGTCATAGTGAATAATCTTTTTAATGTACTATTAGATCCTATTGGATAGGATTTGGGTGAGAATTTTTGCATCCATGTTCATCAGGGATATTTTAAATCTGAATTTCAAATTGCTCTATATGTCATTCTAAATATTAAGTAGATTTGAATAATCAAATTACTTCTGAAAAAGAGGGAGGAGCTTGAGCTTCTTAGTGGTAAACACAATGTCATATGTACAAGTGGCCACCAACACTGAGGGAAGAGATGAGAGGCAAGGGAAATTAAACTCAAAACATGGCAAGATAGGGACATTAAGTGTTGGGGCCAACATCTTATATACACAGTTGCTCCTAAAAACATCAGAAAATTCAATGTGATACCAAATCACTAGGAAATATTTTAAATAGATCAGAATATTTTATTCATCATCAAGTAAATACAGAGGAAATCTACACTGAAATTCTAAAATCATACATGAGTTGGTATATAATTGTATACAGTTCAGGTAAAAGAAATAGGCCAATTACTTGAAAACCACAAATTACCAAAGCTCAGCAAAGATGAACAATATAACCTGAATTGTTGTATGTCCATTAAGGAAACTGAAGTTGTGTTTTAAGGATCCCCAGAAGAAATGTCCAGGTAAGCCTGGTTTCATTGGGGGAATTTTACCAAAGATCTGAAGAAGAATTAATGCTCATGGATAAGAAGAAAAAATGCTAAAATGTCTAAACTACCCAAAGCAACCTATAGATTTGATGCAATCCCTATCAAATATCAATAGCATTTTTCACAGAGCTAGAACAAACAGTCCTAAAAAAGTGTGTGGAACCACAGATAACCCCAAATAGACAAAGCAATTTTGAAAAAGAAAAGCAATACTGGAGATATCTTGCAGGAGCCAAGTTTGTACTGATTCTCTAACAACCAGTACAAACTGGAACTCCTTCTCCCATAGACAGATATTAACCCATGGGATCATTTTTGGGCATAGCTTTCCCAGTGTCAGTTATATACTTTGATATTGTACTATAGTTATGTAAGATGTTTACTTTGCTGAGTGAAGGTATATTGGACTTTCTTGTATATTTTTCTACAATTTCCTTAGAAGTTATTTCAAAATAGTTGAAAAACCAATAAAATTTAGTTGACACATAACTGAATGTAGTTATCTGAATATATTGCTACATGCTAAACATGGCTGTATTTTGTGTGTGTGTGTGTGTGTGTGTGTGTGTGTGTGTGTGTGTTAGGTACAAATAAGAAATTCAGCAGATGAAAGAGACCATTGAAAGGTGAGTGATGAGTTAGGATATTTGAGTTAGACCTTTTAAAATAGGTATCATTTGGCTTGGCATATTGAGGGTAAGAAAAGTTAAGAATGGCGAGATGAGAGTGAAAGCAAATTAAAAAAAAAAAAAAAGAAAAAGAGGAAACGAATGTACAGAAAGGAAATGGACCAAGAGGATTAGCTTTTGAGAGGCCTGAGTAACAGGCTGTTTCTAACCCTGTCTTTGAAGAATGGGAAGATCCCAGCACACGATTTCTGGAGAGGAAGTTCCCTGTTATTTATTGAAAAGATCATCCTCTCTTTTCTATGTTTAGGAAAAGTAATAAAGTTGGAATAGTTATTACTTGTTGGTTCAAATCCCAGCTTTGCTCTTTACTGATTAAGTAACTTGTGTAAGTTTTAACCTTTCTAACCTTTAGTTTCTTCATCTGTAAAACTGAGGTAATATTATTTCCTCAAAAGTAACTATGACCATTAAATAACTTGATGAACTTGAGGAGAGTTGCTTAACAAAAGTCAACAAATGGTGATGATATTGATAATGACAGTTCCTTTCTCTCCAGTAACTACATTTCTTGTGGTGAGAGTATAACATTTCAGAGTTGAGGACTTGTAGTATAAAAACTTCATTCTGCTATAGAATATGAACTGTGGCTAAAATATAGGGTTTATTATGTTTATTTCTCCATTCTTGGACTAGCCACCTTGGTCTTTTTTCCTCAGACAGTACTCACATTTCATTCAGCTATTGTTCCCCCATCTGCCTTCCTTGATTTCTTTAGAAAATTTAAGGTGTTCACATTCCCATGGATATAATGAGATATGCTTGCTACTTTTACTTAAGGCATCATTAGGCAATCAGGTGTTCTTGAGATAATGAAATACATACTAAATCTTATAGTAATAGTTTGGGATGCTTCAATGTTTGGTGGTAAGAATGTTAGGATTATTTGTTCATGGCAATATAAATAAAATTGACTTAAGCCAAAAGGAATTTACTTCTAGAATAGTAGGTAGCTCACAAGATCACTAGGAACCAGGCTCAGAAAACTGGCAGAAATAAAAGGAGATGGGCAGTGATCACAACCCCTACCAAGGCTGTACCAGAAAACTGGTCCAATGAGGCCACTGTTGTTCTCACAAAGACCACTGGTTGCTATCCCTTGTACAACTGTCGCTAAGTGTCGCTCAGACATTGCTTATGTTACTGTCCCAGCCATTGGATGTCTCTGAGACCCAGTCACTACAATGGAAAATATTTCTCCCCTATTACCCTTTTTCTGAACTAATAATTCTATATTTAAAATCTTATCAGTGTACTCTGAAAACTATATAAGACTTTAATGAAAGAAATTGAGAAAGGCACAAATAAATGGAAAGCTGCACTGTGTTCATGGATCAGAAGAGTTAATGTTTTTAAAGTGTCTACACTACCAAATAATTTTTTTACAGAGCTAGAACAAAGAATCCTGAAATTTATATTAAACCACAAAGACTGAATAGTAAAAGCAGTTCTCAGAAGAACAAAGCTAGGGAACAAAGAACAAAGTTTTCTAGAAGAACATCACACTTCCTGTTTTCACACATATTACAAAGCTACATTAATCAAAACAGTGTGATGTTGGCATAAAAATACACAGAGCCCATTGGAGCAAAATTGAGCTCAGAAATAAGCACTCACATATAATTTACTGCTGTTGGATAAGACAGCAACAGTATACAATAGGGGAAAGCATAGTTTTCCAATAAATGGTGCTGGGAAAACTGGATATCCACATGCAGAAGAATGAACTTAGACCCCTATCTTACACTACTTACAAACATTAACTCTAAGTGGATTAAAAATGTAAACATAAAACCTCAAATCACAAAATTCCTAGAAGAAAATGGGGACAAAAATCTCCCTGATGTTGGTCTCAGAAATGATTTTTTTTTTTTTTTTAGTATTTGACACCAAAAGAACAAGAAACAAAAGTAAAAAAATAAGTGGAATTTTATCAAATTAAAAAAAAAAATCTCCTGCACAACAAAAGAAACAGTCAATGAGTCAACAAAATGGAAAGGTAGTCTACAGAATGGGAGAAAATATTTGCAAATCATCTGTCTGATAAGAAGTTAATATCCAAAACTTATAAGGGACTAATATAACTCAGAGAAAAAAAAATTGCCATTCACAATGATATGGATGAAACTAGAGGGTATTATGCTAAGTGAAATAAGTCAATCAGAGGAAGACAATTATCATCTGATCTCACAGATATGCAGAATTGAAGAAACAAGGCAGAGATCATAGGGGAACCCCGAGAGGGAAAAATGAAACAAGAAGAAACCAGAGAGGGAGACAAACATAAGAGACTCTTAATCATGGGAAACAAACTGAGAGTTGCTGGAGGGGTGGAGGTGGAGAGATGGGAGTAACTGGTGATGGGCATTAAGGCATGTGATATAATGAGCACTGGGTACTGTGTAAGACTGATGAATCACAGACCTGTACCTCTGAAACCAATAATACAGTACATGTTAATTAAAAAAAGAAAAAGTGGTTAGAAGACCTGAGTAGACATTTCTCCAGAGAATACATACAAATGGCCAACAGACACATGAAAAGATGCTCAACATTTCTCATTAGGAAGATGTAAATCAAAACCCCAGTAAGATATTATGTCACCTCTATTAGAATGGCTATAATCAAAAAGACAGGACATAAGTGTTGTCAAAGATGTGGAGAAAAATTCCTCATGCACTGTTGGTGGGAATGTAAACTGGTAGAGCAACTATGAAAAATAGTATGAAGGTGCCTTGAAAACTTGTAGAACTACATATGATCTAGCAATGCCACTTCTGGATATATATTCAAAGAAAACACAATTAGAACCTCAAAATGATAATTGCACTACCATGTTCATTGCAACATTATTCACAATAGCCAAGATATGGAGACACCCTTAAGTGTTCCTTGATGGATGAATCAATAAAGATGATATGTACATATATGTACGTATATATCCACATACAGTGGAATATTGGCACAAGAAGAAAGGAATCCAGCCATTTGTGACAGCATCACTGGACCTTAAGAGCATTAAGCTAGGTGAAGTAAGCCAGGTGGACAAAGACAAATACTGTATGATCTCACTTATATAGAATCTTAAAAAAATCTAAACTCCTAGAAACAGTACAATGGTGGTTGCCAGGTTTGAAGGGGGAGACAGGGACATTAAGTCAAAGGGTGCAAATTTCCAATTATAAGATGGATTCTGGGGATCTAATGTATAGCACAGTAACTATAGTCAACAATATCATATACTTGAAAGTTCCTAAAGATCTTAAGTGTTCTCACCACATGTGAAAAAAGGTAACTACATGAAGTGATGGAAGTGTTAACCTTATTATAGTAATCATGTCACAATACATACATGTATTAAAGCATCCTATTATACATCTTAAATTTATACAATGCTATATGTCAATTATATCCGAGAACTAGAAAAAAATAAAAAGTTATTTCAGAATGTTCTACTATTTGGTCCAAATGTATCCTGATATTTAATAGCTGCAAAGAAGGTTGACAAAGTACAGTTTGCAGCTTCTGTGATGGGAAGTAGGCTTTGCTTTCCACAGGGTTCATAAAATGGAGAATTCTTTGTATCTAAGGAGGGATAAGATGCTAGAAGTCGAAAGTTGACCAGTTTGCATCTAGAAAGGTAGACAGTAGAGGCCCAAGAGAGGAAGACTTAAAGCTACAGCGTATTAGTGGTTGCTCTCAGTTTCATCTGTGTGATGAGTCTACTTTTACTTTTTTCCTTATATACCTTAAAGAAGTCTCATTATGAGGGCACTTAGGTGGCATAGTCAGTTAAGCAGCTGCCTTTGGCTCAGGTCATGATCCCAGGGTTCTGAGATCAAGCCCTGCATCGGGCTCCCTGCTCAGCAGAGAGCCTGCTTCTCTCTCTGTCTACTGCTCTGCCTACTTGTGCTCTCTATTTCTCTGTCAAATAAGTAAATAAAATCTTAAAAAAAAAAAAGTCTCATTATGATCTCAGTAGCACTGGATAACTGAAGAATCAGGTTCAGATGGTTTTACTTATTGCTCAAGATTAGATTTCCAGATTTTATTCTGCCTTTTCTATTTCACTGGTACTTGTGTGAAGAAAGTATGAGGAGGAATTACAGGAAGAATTGATGGACGGTATTGTAGGCTCAGGTCACCTCCCTGTCACCATCTGGTGTGTGATTGGCAACATCATTTAATCTTCCTAGACATCAGTTTCCTTCTCTATAGGACTGGAACATAATCACTCAATTTGAAAATTACTCCAGAGATTAAAAGAGTTTTTTAAGTACCTAGTAGAATGCTTAACACAAATTAAATGCTAAATAGATTTAAAAAATGATATATTTTTTGTTGTTACTGTCTTCCTTTCTTAGAAAGTCTTCGGCTTTGAGGACTTAAGTGTATTTGCCGTACTTAAAAAAACCTTTTCCTTGTTTCTCTCATTTCCACCCACTTCCATTGTTTGTTGTGATAGGTAGTAACCTTTGTTTTATTAGCCACTTCAGTTATAATCAGCCATCTAGACAATTTACTTCTTGTTGGACAAGGGCAAAGCCACATCCATACACTTGGGAGGTCTCTTGTTAGAAAAGCAAAACAATAGAAACAGAAAGGAAATGAGGATTGGGCACTGATGTGTGTTTGCAGCTCTGCTATTAAGAAGCATATCAGCATTAGAGCTGAACAGAATTAGAAATGCATTACCAGTCAAGCTGGTAACACTTTGTTTAGAAGAATGCACTACACAAATTCTTGTACCTCCGTAATATGAGCTTCATTCGTGGAAAGCTGAATGACACCCTGAATCTTCCCTTTCTGATTAGCTAGGTATACACATTCCAAGGAAATCAGCTCTCAGCAGCTTATTTTCTTAAAAGTGTAGAGTGATATAAAGTAACATATATATCAGCAGAAGTACAGATTAGATAAAGATGTAAGAATTTTCTCTAGATGACCCTGGCTATTAAGATAACTCCAGGGCATAATATTTCATCATATATGCTCTAATTTTTTCTAGTTCCTAAATTAGGAATTTAGGAACTAGAAAAAACTTTCCCTATTTCCAATAACACATTTTTTAGGAAACAAAATAATTTAGAATAAGCTCTGGCTTATATAGACTTGAAAATAGAATGATTTTCTTTCAAGCACTTACTCATTGAACAGTAGCTCTTAGAAAACTTATTAACTTGAGTCATTTTTACACTCCTATTGCCAACCCAAAGAATCACATTTTAGGATGAATTTAAGGTTTTTTAAAATTCCTTATAGTCATTTGTGCTTCTAAATAAAAGGGGCAGTACTTAAATATAGAAAGTATGTGAAAATGAAAATGAATCGTAGTTTGCAATTATAATGGGGTCTCTTAGCATGAAAATTGGAATTCTCAGGGTAAAGGATTTAACCTAACAAATATATTTCTCAACAGGACTATAAAGAGAATACTAATTAATGTGCTAATATCTATTCCCTGTTTACAGGCCATTATCCCCAGTCTTGAACTGTAACAAACATATGTGAAATTTAATGTTCACAGAACAGAGAATACATTTCTTTTCTAGAACTCTGCCTATGAGACATTTTAGTAAGAGATATTGCATAAGAAGTAGGTCCTGAAACTAATATTATACTACGTGTTAACTAACTGGAATTTAAAAAACAAAAACAAAAACAAAAACAAAAAACTTTAAAAAAGTGCTGTTAAGCCAAACAAAAGAAATGGGTCTGAAAACATTATCTTTGTGAAGTTTGAGCTTTTATTCTTAAAAAATAGCTTACTGTTTTTAGACACAGACACAACTCAGAGGTCATCTCCATTCCCTACGGGGATTAAAGAATCTCAGAATCTTGTTAGGGATCCTAAAGGTCAACTAGTCCAGTTTATATCGTATGTATGAGTCCTTACAAATGGTTGTTTAACAGCTAATTGGATTTAATCAGTTAGGCATCTCACTAGCTTTCAAAGCAAAATTTCCCAGTTTGATCGTCTTATCATTAGTTTAAAATTTTTTTTGAAATTTAGCCTGTTTTTCCTTGTTCTATCTTCTGAAGCCACTTAACTATAGATTCTTCTTCCCAAAATTGTCCCTCAACTTTAAATGGATATGAATAAACATGCTTCTTTTCATATTGTCAGACTACATTTTCCCTTCCCTTTTAAATGTTACTGATGTAATTTGGTTTTCTAGAATTAAAGTATCATGGGGCTTCCACTTCTGCTAATGTTGGATCAGGTAGATCTGATGAAACTTGCCACAAAAACATACATTTTTGAGGAAAAAAATTAAAACATTTTCCAAAACACATCAAATTGCTCACATGACCAGACCACATGCTGAGGACCTAGAGAAGTAAAAAGAGTGCTTGGACAGCTTTTTCTCTGGATCACTAGTCCATGCACAAGAGACAGCAGAGACACTGAATTATTCTTCTGGTGACCTCAAAGGTATAGGAAGACAATTCAGTATCAGGGACTCACCAGTTAGTGCAGATTTTGATAAATGTCCTCTGTTGTGTCCTGAAGAAGCTAGTCTGTTAGTGTGGATGGGAACAAACAAGCCTTATGATAGTATGCATCCAAGCTTCACATCATCCAAGTGATCTAGAAAATCTTAAAATTTTAATTTGTATTAAGATGCTCCTGGAGTGCTAGTGTTCGCAAACATCAAGCAGCTGACTGAAGCAAATGAATATATTCCCTGAAGGCAAATATTACCACCTCAGAACTCAAATTATTTCTGCAAATATTTTTTTCAAATATAAATGACTACTTAAAAATAACTAGGCATAAGGAAGAGACAAGACAACCTGAGGAAAAAAAAAATAAGAAAAAACAGAAATACAGAGATTAATGTATATGCATTCTCCAAAGAAATAGGACCAAAAGGAAATATACACACACATGCCCTACTGGTTTTATCCTCTTAAATCCAAGAGGAGATTTATTATAGGAATTGGCTCATGTGGTTATGGAGGCCAGGAAGTCTTACAATCTCCTGTCCATGACATGGAGAACCAGGAAAGCCAGTGGTAGAGTTCAGTTCATGTCTGAAGGCCTCAGGATAGGAGGCAGATAGTGGTTAAGTCCAGATCTCAGTCTGAAAGCCCAAGAACATGAAGCACCCACGTCCAAGGGCAGGAGAAGATGGATGTCTCAGTTTAGGCAGAGAGAGCAAATTCACCCTCCCTCCACTTTTTTGTTCTGTTCAGATCCTCAACAGATTGAATGATGTTGGGCAAGGCCATCTTCTTTGTTTGATGAGTAATTCAAATGCTAGTCTCCTCAAATCACATCAGTAGTATTTAAAAGGGAAGAGAAAATGTAGTTTGACAATATGAAAAGAGGCATGTTTATTCATACTCATTTAAAGTTGAGGGACGATTATGGGGAAAAGATTCTATAGTTAAGTGGCTTCAGAAGATAGAACAAGGAAAAATAGGCTAAATTTCAAAGCTATACTTTTCACCGTTGCAAACATACCCAGGAATAATGCGTTGCCAGCTATCTTGACATCCCTTCGTCCCGTCAAGTTGATACATAAAACTAACCATCACAGTTAGAGATATTGGAATTATCATAGATTGTAAAACAAGTACACTTACTATGTACAAGCAGATAAAAGCAAAGTTAAATTTTGGCAGGGAACTAGAAACTATAAAAAGTAATATATAGGGGTGCGTGGGTAGCTCAGTGGGTTGGGCCTCTGCCTTCAGCTCAGGTCATGATCTCAGGATCCTGGGATCAAGTTCCACTTTGGGCTTTCTGCTCAGCGGGGAGCCTGCTTCCCCCTCTCTTTCTCTGCCTGCTTCTCTGCCTACTTATGATCTCACTCTGTCAAATGAATAAATAAAATCTTTAAAAAAATTTAAAAAGTAAGAAAAGTAATATGTATTTGTAAGAGAAACAAATTCTGTAACTGTAAAGACAGAACATTAAAACAGTTATCCCTTTGTTTAAGAATGTAGAGAAAACTGTAAACATGTTAAAGAATGATGCAAAAGAATAGAGACTCAAATACAACTTCTAGAGATGAAGTATCCATGATTTGGTTCCTTAGTTCCCACACTCATGTATCATTTCTTTTGAGAACACAGCATATAGTCTCAAATGCTTATGCTATATCCTGAAGGATGACATCCCATCCTTTTAGAATGCTACCTCTGAGCTGGTTTTTTAACTATACTTTTCAAAGGGCATTTCAGTGCTCTATGAGACTTGCTCCTATGGGGTTGTATAATCAGTAAACAGTGGACTTTATAACAGATACGACTTTATGGCCCATTCCCACATCCCCTTTTCTATAAAGTGGGTCCCTTGATAGGCTTTTGGGGATTCTAAGCCGGTACATAAGACACTCTATTAAACTCTCAGGTGATAGTACCAAGGTTTTTTTGGATAGGAAAGAAAAACATACCTGGAGTACTTTAGTAACCCTGTTAAGATAAATCACTGGCCTTTCTAGATGAAGAGGCCAGTGTGGTGAACTTGTCACCAAGTTGTCCATTGATCTCCAGGAATGTTGCTGTATTAGAGAATCGGCATTGGTAAGCTATTGAGAAGCATCAGTAACTGCATTCCCTTTGGCAAGTGAGAGTCTGTACAGTTGGCTCCATACATAGTGTCTTTCTCTGCTACTGTGTCTAGAGTGCTCATGTGCCAATAATGATAGTCCTAAGGTGATCTATAACAGAAGGTAACATCAGTGGTCCAAGACATTTTGGTAGTGTGGTTGTTTGGTGCCTCTTGCTTGGTACATGCTTTCTGGTGTAAGTTGATGACATTGTGTTCACTTCCATTTGTTTATCCATGTGGTTCTACAGCAGAATTCCTTCTCAGGTCATTCAGTCCTTTTCATTCCAGGCCTCTGACCATCCATCCAGGCAGTTGGTTACTGACCAGAAATTTGTTTGTATCCCCACTTCTTCCGTACAGAGTGGATGATCAGATGCATTCTTTGAGTCTCTGTCCTTTGGAGTTTTTATCTCCAGTCTTTCAAGATCGCCTCTCAGTGTGGCTTTAATGCATCCACTGTCAGTTTGTAGTTTGTATCTGCTTACTAAGCTAGCCTATTCTAAACTAAGTTTGGGCTTTTTCCTCCCCCTTCTCTGGCTGGTCATATGGGATACCCCTCCCCCCAACACACATGTACACACATAACCAATGCAGCCAAATATATGAACTGGGAAAGAGATACTGGTCCATTTGTGTCAAATATGGGGACCTAGGAACATGTTTAAATAGCTTCCTTATGCCCTCTGGTCCTCAATTTAAGTTTTTCATCTTATGAAAACTGCTAGAACTATCCAATTGTGTAATTTAATGGGTCTGACAGAACCTAGGTTATGATGGACAGTTCCAGACTCAGTCACCTCGCATCCCATGGTGAACTCTTTCTCTGTACCAGATTTGAACTAACATTCCAGGAATTGTTCTCCAAAGGCATAATTCATAATTCTTTGATTTGTTTCAGAATCCTGACAGCCTTGAGAAGTGATGCGTGTTTGGTATCCTTTCATGGAAAACAACCTTTTGTTGGGCCTTCAGGTTTCATATTTTATTCATCCCAGCATGCCGACATCTTTCAGCCTCTCTTTTTTTTCCTTCACCGTCCAACAGGGCAATTCAGTTATCTCTGCATCACTTAGTGTTGGCCATTGCTTTCTCCAGGCTTCTAATAGCCATTTTAACAAAGCGTTTGTGTGATTCCCCTGGAGTCCCAGCCTTGGGAAATGCCTTAAGGAAGTACCAAAATGTCAAAGAATTCTTACTTATCCCATCTTACATTGTTGATCAGTCATACCCAAAACCTAATCCCAGAGGTATTCACCTAATTCTTGTACCTTCTTTTTTCCTCTCTTATTCTTATCATACCCGATTCTAGTCTGTTTTTTCCCCCTCTGGGATTTAGCCCATTTATTGTCCTAGCTATCAGTAGAGCAGGTAGAAATAGCATCTGAAGGGAACAATTGTTGCTTTGCTTGGAGTGGCCTCTGTGGCATCTTATAATGGATGAGAAATGCTAATTCTTACTAAAAAAGGATGGGCTTCCTCTGCAAGCTCTGTGGGTTCAGGGCATTCTGCAGAATCAAGCTTCCTCAGAGACATCCACCCAGATGTTCCCATCCCATGTTTTTAGGCTTTTTTCAACCAGGACTCTACCCTTGGTGTTGCAGATTCACTTTATGAATTCAGATGTCTTTGTTTTTGACTGACAAATTTTTAGTCTGCTGCTTAGCAGTCTCTGCTTTGTACCAGAGGAGATAAATTCTTTGTAGGCAACCAAAGAGGTCCTTTGTTAGAGATATACTGCTTGTTAACAGCCCCCCAGTTTCTCATTATCTCTCTACAGAAGATGATAGTAACAAATAAACCAACTCTGGTGTTGGCAGGGCAGTGGGAAATGCATGTACTAGTGCCCTCCCCCACATATCCTTCTAACACCTGGATCTTCTCACAGCGAAGGCCTGGAAAAAGTGGCTCCTCCACAAGGATGTATTCCTAGGTCACCATCAGTGAAACTTTCAACAGTTGAGCTGCCTGCTTATGCCATGAACTCTCCACATTCTCTTAAGATGGTGTCCTCTTCACCCCTGGACATTGTGTGGCCTTAGCATGAATGCTGATGGAGATTCAGAGAAGTAGTAACTGAGGCTACTTCAGTCAGTTATACTCCTTGCAGCGGGAGATCTGACCAGTGTGTTTACATGACTAATGCACAAGATAATATGTAACATTTTAAAAACATTTCTTATTATGAGGTTCCTGGGTGGCTCAGTGGGCTAAAGCCTCTGGCTTTGGCTCAGGTCATGATCTCAGGTTCCTGGGATCGAGCCCCGCATTGGGTTCTCTGCTCAGCAGGGAGCCTGCTTCCTCCTCTCTCTGCCTGCCTCCCTGCCTACTTGTGATCTCTGTCTTTCAAATAAATAAATAAAATCTTTAAAAAAAATTTCTTATTCTCTCATGGTTCACCTCCAGATTGCATGGAGCACTGGGTGTGGTGCAAAAACAATGAATACTGTTATGCTGAAAATAAATTAAAAAAAATAAATTAAAAAAAAAAAAGAAATGAGCTGGCTTTAAGCAGTAAAATGCTTTGCTATCTAGAATTGTTTTGCTAAGAATAAAAAAAAAATTTCTTATTAAAACTATTGCCACAAGATATTTGTCCTAGTTCAGCTTGGAGTTTGCAAATACTATTCTTAGGATCTCTTTATAAGGGACTTTAATTTCTTCCATATAATTTCTTTTTAATGTTTCAAAAACATTGTGCAGTTTCCTCAAAAAATTAAAAATAGAAATATCATGTGATCCAACATTTCCACTATTGAGTATTTTCCCAGGGAAAATGAAAAGACTAATTCAGAAAGATATTTACACCCCCATGTTTATTGCAGTATTATTTACAATAGCCAAGACATGGAAGCAACCTAAATGTCTATCAGCAGATGAATGCATAAGGAAAATGTGATATATACATAATAGAACATTACATAGCCATAAAAAAGAATGGGATTGTGCCATTTGAGACACCATGGATGGACCTAGAAGGTGTTATGCTAAGTGAAATGAGTCAGACTGACAAAGGCAAATACCATATGATTCCACTTATAAATGAAGTCTAAAAAAAATGAATATAAACAAAGCAGAATCAGGACTACAAATACAGAGAACAAATTGATGATTGCCAGAAGGGAGGGGAATGAGAGCTTGGGTAAAAGGGGTGAAGGTAGAGGAAGATACAGGCCTCCAGTTATGGGATGAGTAAGACCTGGGAATAAAATCAGAGCATAAGGAATACAGTCAATGATATTATGATAACAATGTAGTGGGACAGGTAGTAGCTAGATTTGTGGTAAGCATAGCATAATGTATAAAATTGTCAAATCACTGGGTTGTATGCCTGAAACTAATGTACATTTTGTGTGTCAACTAATGGAGACCATTCTGAGAAGAAAAACATGATTTTCTTTCTTTATTCATTAATGGTCACCTATTCTATCCCATTCCCTTATCTTTCTTTATTCCAAATAATGGTGCCTAGCAACTATGACGTGGTATCATTATGGTTATTATTACTCTCTTCCTAGATAAATAGGTAGAGATTTTTTTTTAATAGCACTGAGTCTTTGGGGTTTGAAAGGAAAAAAGAAAAAAGATGACCTATGATTTGACTTGAGGAACTCTTCTTAACACTCCTATATTTTGTAGAACTATCATAGAGTTAGTATCAAAACAAAATAAGAGCAATTTCATCCAGTGGCCAGATGATCTATCATTCAGTTCTACAGAGATAAAAATGGAAACTGGAATAACCAGAAAGAGTAGGCAAAAAATTAAAAATTAAAACAAAGTGGGGAGAGATAACAAAACCTTGAGTTTTAGGTGATAAATATTCCTTGTCTAAAGAAACATTTAACAATCTATTCATTATGGGTGGCAGGATCCAAGAACTTAGGAATGCTACCTTTTCCTCAAAATGAATTTGTATATAAAATTTAATACAGGAAGCCAACCCTGGATATTTTTGAATTCTATTAAAAATTTTAGAATATCAGTAATCATACTAGTCTAGCATAGCCATATTTTATGACATTTCACAATTTAGCTTTAAATAATCTTTGCTCTATTTCTACAATAAGGTTCAAGGGTCCTTTAAACTTTAAACTTTTAAACTCTAAACTTTGCCAACTGCCTAAGACAATATATTACCTTTAAAAAAAAATATTTGGTGTGTTTGGTGGTACTGGTTGAACCATTTGTTAGTCAGATCTCTATGTCAGTTTCTGTAAGAACATTAACCACCTTTAAGTTAGAGATTTAGTAGTTTGAAAGAAGAGAAAAACAGAATTAGGATCCATGGCTGCCAATGTGCTATTTAACAGAAATTTTCAAAAGAGATTGACAAATTTGTAAGAGTGATGATTCCAGACGTATAAAAATGTTCTTATATTCCATTGAGACTATCATGCTTTCTCCTAGTACCTAGAATACTTTTCTCTTCTTGATTAACAGTTTTTAAAGCATATTAACCCACTTTAAAAAATTAAACCCAGGAGAAAAGTACAGTTTGCCTCAGTTTTCATGGCCCACAAGAGGCCAACAGGGTAGCCTGAGTGAAGAATCCTCCTTAGAAAACCACATGAAGAATAGACCAAATGGAAGATA
The DNA here is from genome assembly GCF_009829155.1 of Mustela erminea. Lineage (NCBI taxonomy): Eukaryota > Metazoa > Chordata > Mammalia > Carnivora > Mustelidae > Mustela > Mustela erminea. The sequence goes on from NC_045618.1 coordinate 109,770,990, forward strand.
AAAATAGCTAAAGCCAATGCCAAGACCTTATTGTAATATGGTTTGCACATCATGGAAGCTAAATCCCTGGTGGGTAAGGTCCATGTTTTGTGCTTGTCCTACACAACTTCTGTTTGGTTCACAGCTGTTTTTTTTTTTTTTTAATTTTATTTATTTATTGGACAGAGAGAGAGATCACAAGTAGGCAGAGAGGCAGGCAGAGAGAGAGGAGGAAGCAGGCTCCCTGCTGAGCAGAGAGCCCAATGCGGGGCTCGATCCCAGGACCCTGAGATCATGACCTGAGCTGAAGGCAGCGGCTTAACCCACTGAGCCACCCAGGCACCCCAGTTCACAGCTGTTTTTAAGGTAAGCTGTGAATCTTCATAGGTATTTTGAGAAGCATTTCTGTCTGTTCTAACAAAACCAAAGTCACTTACTCAAATTAATAGAAGTAATTTTGGATAGCTGGAAGTTCTTTTTCTTTGCCATGGGCTTACCCTAAAATCTAGTGTCTCCCAAAAGTACACTCTCAGACAACAAAGAAGGTTGGGAAAAACAGCCTGCATTTCTCCGTGTGAAGCCACTCCTACAAGGAGCACTTTCTGTTTGTGGTGTATCATTTATATTCTAATTTTAAACAGAATAAATGTTTAAAAGTGCAAAGATGTGACATGGGTTTTGCTTATTAAGTGGTATTTATTTTTAAAGAAACCATTTCTGTATGAAAATGTTTTTTATGTATATTAGGTCCCTATTGGGTGATCTCCTCTACTAAATATTTAATATTTGCTGCCATATCACTAAGAGTTAATGTTTCATTGCCTAGAAATACAAACTTAGTTTAGAAGGTGAAAAGGAATCCTTCTGCTGGGCTAGACAAGTCAGAGGGGCCAGCAGTGAATTTACCCAGGTGGTAGCAAGAACGGGGGGATTAGCATATTATGCTAATGAGATATGCTCTACTCCCAGGCTCTTGGAGACTTGTTGCTAAGCAATACCCACTCCAGCAGTGTAAAAGATATGAAAACATAATTCAGTTATGGAAACAATAAAAGCCATTACCATTTTCAAAGGAGGTTGCAGTAATACATAATTTCAGGCCAAAACCACTCTAGAGCTCATAGGGTTGCAGAGCAGCAGCAAATTATTCAGATTTATGAAGGGGAGGTGTGAGATTAGCACGAACTTGGTATAAAATCGGTTTAAGCCTCATTGCCATCCATCACTCCCATGGAGCATGACAATAACCGTAAGCACAATAACATTACAGGGAGCCACACACACACACAAGAGATTTATTTCACCAATATAATGCCATTAGATCAAAAATGGATTTAAAGTTCATTCTTTGTAGGTAGGATATTTCATTCACATAAAATTGCTCTGAAAGTGAACAGGCATTTTCCATGAAAAAAGAATAATATTAAAAACATCAAATATGTCTAACATTTCAACTTTACATACATAAATGCATTTCTTTTAAACAAATATTTTTGGTACAGAATTCAAAATTACTAGAATTCTACTTAGTTCATTTTTAGGATTTTTTTTTTTAAAGAGTGTAATAAGTAGTTCAGTGCCTGAACTGTGGATTTCCTTTAATGTATTTATTATATCGTAAGTGATAACCAAGGATAATGTTTGTAAAAAGAAATTATATATTGCTATTTGTAGTCACACAGAGTCTATCTTAATTGTGTGGAGGAACTATGAGGCATACTGTAGAGACAAAATACATTCTCACTTAGTTATGTTGCTCAGATTTAAGCATGGACTTCTCTAGATTGCTGAATGTTGAGGTCATCTCTAAATGGGAATGATCCATTTATAACTTTATATATGCTTTACACATTGCTTGCCATCCTCTCTACATGTAAATATGGCCTTGGTTGGGGTTATTAACTGTTGCAGATTTATAGAATACCAGGAAACTACTGTTTGAACTAATCTAAACATTTTTGATGTGTGTCTTAGATTCTACCAGGATAATAAATGGACAAAGTAACAGGTGTGTTTTTGTACTTCTACCCACAAGCCTCCTTTATTCATGCCTGAAGATGTGACATTGCCATTTGTCTCAGAGAAGAGTTGTCAGGATTACACATTTCTAGCGCCTATAATACATTTTATGAGTTCACTTGAAAGAAAGATTTAGGAAGAGGAGTAGTCCAGCCAGCAGCGTCTGTATCATTGAGACTAGACAGAGCTCTGAGCTAAGGAAGAGTGAAGAATTGGGAGAGGAAGCAGTTCACCTTGAAGTTTTCTCACTCCCTTTGGAAATTTCTGATAGAAGGAGACACATGAAAAAAAACAAAACAAAACAAAAAAACAACAAAAAAAAACACCTTGAAGTTGAGGATCTGAAAGTGGGAGAGAGCTATGTCTCTCCAAGCTCAATGGGCCTCTGAAAAAATCAGCCACACCAAAGTCTCTCGTATCTTGGCACAAGGATGATCAAAAAACCATCATGTGGGACGCCTGGGTGGCTCAGTTGGTTAAGCAGCTGCCTTCAGCTCGGGTCATGATCCCAGGGTCCTGGGATCGAGTTCCACATCGGGCTCCTTGCTCAGCAGGGAGCCTGCTTCTCCCTCTGCCTCTGTCTGCCACTCTATCTGCCTGTGCTCACTCTCTCTGACAAATAAATAAATAAATAAAATCTTAAAAAAAAAAAACAAAACCCACCATGTGGGACGCCTGGGTGGCTCAGTCATTAAGTATCTGCCTTTGCATCAGGTCATGATCCCAGGGTCCTGAAATCGAGCCCCACATTGAGCTCCCTGCTTGGTGGGAAGCCTACTTCTCCCTCTCCCTCTGCTTGTAATCCCTCTCTCACTGTGTTTCTCTCTGTCAAATAAATAAATAAAATCTTAAAAAAAAAAACAAAAACACCATGTTTTTAGAGAAGAGTGAGATCTCACTCATGTAGTGGTCTCCTCCTGCCTCAGAGACACAGGGGTATGCAGGGAAATCTTTTCTGTGCTCTTGGGGGTGGGCACAGAAGAGCTTAGGGAAACCCAGTATCTCTGAAGAATCTGTTAGGCAGATCAAGGAGGTAGCAGAATGGCATACACGACTTCATGGTCAGAGGTGAGGTGAGACCTGGGAGGATTCCTTAGGTGGATAGATCCATGTGACTAAGTCCATGTGCAGTATCTATGCTCCACAGCAAGGACTTGTGAGCACATAGTGCCCACCCAGGGATCGAGGAGAACTAATACCTGCAGCTGAAGGAGACAGCATAGTCCCTTTATTGAGCTTTCAACTTGAAGGTGTATGTATATGGAAATAGCTTACCCCCCTGCCCCACCACCACCCCATGACCTACAGCTTTCCGCTTTGAGGGAAGTGGCCTTATCTCTTCCTGAAAGGCACACCCTTGAAGGATGTGTGAAGAGATTCCTTAACATCTTAGTCAAGCAATTTTGAACCATTATTTTCACATTCTACTTAAAACTTCCTTTCTTCTGTTCCCCAACCAAGGCAAAATTTGTCTCCTGGGGAAAGGCATGTTATCTGTTTTATTATTCCTCCTCACACTCCAGGATTTTGAAGAAGGAGAAGTGTGATATAGGTCAGGGCGAGCTCCTCCTTTTATTCCCTCTTTCTTTCCTTTTCTTCCTTTCTCTTCTTTTCTCTTTCTTTCTTCCTTACCTTCTATTCCTTCCCCCTTTTTCCCTTTCTTCTATTCTTCTTCTTTCTCTTTTTCATTTCTTTGCCTTCCTTTCCTCTATCCTTTCTTATAAAAGCTCTTTATTCTTACCTATATAATGAGGGTGATCATATGTCCTGGTTTGCTGGGACAGTGCTGGGTTATACCTGTTGTCTTCATGTAGTCATGTCTATCTACTTTTACTATCAAAGGCATATGAGTTTAGAATACTAACTGCATAGTCATACCTGGTGATACATATAAAGAAAAGTAAAAAATAATAATAAAAAAAATGGATAAAGAATATGTGGTATATATACACAATGGAATACTATGCAGCCATCAAAAGAAATGAAATCTTGCCATTTGCGACAACATGGATGGAACTAGAGCGTATCATGCTTAGCAAAATAAGTCAAGCAGAGAAAGACAACTATTATATGATCTCCCTGATATGAGGAAGTGGTGATGCAACATGGGGGCTTAAGTGGGTAGGAGAAGAATCAATGAAACAAGATGGGATTGGGAGGGAGACAAACCATAAGTGACTCTTAATCTCACAAAACAAACTGAGGGTTGCTGGGGGAGGGGGGTTGGGAGAAGGAGGGTGGGGTTATGGACATTGGGGAGGGTATGTGCTTTGGTGAGTGCTGTGAAGTGTGTAAACCTGGTTCACAGACCAGGTTTACGCCAGTGTGTAAACCTGATTCACAGACCTGTACCCCTGGGGATAAAAATATATGTTTATATATACCACATCTTCTTGATCCATTCATCTGTTGATGGACATTTAGGTTCTTTCCATAGTTTGGCTATTGTGGACATTGCTGCTATAAACATTCGGGTGCATGTGCCCCGAAATAAGTCAAGCAGAGAAAGACAACTATCATATGATCTCCCTGATATGAGGAAGTGGTGATGCAACATGGGGGCTTAAGTGGGTAGGAGAAGAATAAATGAAACAAGATGGGATTGGGAGGGAGACAAACCATAAGTGACTTTTAATCTCACAAAACAAACTGAGGGTTGCTGGGGGGAGGGGGTTTGGGAGAAGGGGGTGGGATTATGGACATTGGGGAGGGTATGTGCTTTGGTGAGTGCTGTGAAGTGTGTAAACCTGGTGATTCACAGACCTGTACGCCTGGGGATAGAGTATTATGCCTCCATCAGAAAGGATGAATACCCAACTTTTGTAGCAACATGGACGGGACTGGAAGAGATTATGCTGAGTGAAATAAGTCAAGCAGAGAGAGTCAATTATCATATGGTTTCACTTATTTGTGGAGCATAACAAATAGCATGGAGGACATGGGGACTTAGAGTGGAGAAGGGAGTTGGGGGAAATTGGAAGGGGAGGTGAACCATGAGAGACTATGGACTCTGAAAAACAATCTGAGGGTTTTGAAGGGACGGGGGGTGGGAGGTTGGGGTACCAGGTGGTGGGTATTATAGAGGGCACGGATTGCATGGAGCACGGGGTGTGGTGCAAAAATAATGAATACTGTTATGCTGGAAATAAAAAAAAAAATTAAAAAAAAAAATTAAAAAAAAATATATATATATGTCTATAAAAAATAAAAAATTTAAAATATATATATATTTATAAATATATGTGTGACTCAGCAAATGATCCCAAGATAACATTTGTGTAGTTCCCACACAAATCAAGAGATAGAACATGGTCAGTATTTGGGAAGCCTTCAAATTTTCTCCAAGGCACTATGAAAGGGAACTATCATCCTTATTTCCAACACTATAATTTACTTGTGCTTATTTTTAATTTCTTTAAACCTCTTCTTTTATGAGACTCCTTAATGTTACTGAGTACAGTTAGAAGGCATTCATTTTCATTATGGTATAATATATTTGATAATACCACTCTTTTTTTTAGATTTTATTTTTTTTTTTTTTAGAGAGTGAACAGGGAAAGGAGCAGAGGGAGAGGGAGAGAGAGTCTCAAGCAGACTCTCCACTGAGCAAGGAGCCCAACACAGACTAAATCTCACAACCCTGAGATGACGACCCAAGCTGAAATCAGGAGTCAGACCCTTAATCCACTGAACCATTCAGGCACCCTACTGGTTTGTTGTTATTGTTGTTGTTGTTGTTGTTAACGTATTCTGTTTTGGATGGGTTGAATAGTTTCTAGTTTTAGGCTATTATGAATAATGCCGCTAGGAACATTTGTATACAGGTTTCTTAGTACATAGACTTTTTTGGATAAATACCTAAGAGAGGAATTGCTCAAACAAAGGTATAGTCATATTAGTAGATAGTGTTAGGCTATTTTCCAGAGTGGTTGCTGGTACATAGTAATGTGGCTGATTTTTTGTGCGTATTTTTATTTAATTCCCAAAACATCCCTTTGAGTCATACATACACAAACATACACATGTGTGTCTTTATTTAAAATTTACAGTTGAGAAAACTGAGACTCGGGGTTGTTACATATCATGTTAGAGACAAAACAAATAGTAGGTAGAAGAGGCAGATGTTAAACTAAGTATTCTGACTGTAGAGGCACCATGCTTAAACATAAGGCTTTACTTCCTTTCATACATGAGAGATCACAAGTAGGCAGAGAGGCAGGCAGAGAGAGAGGGGGAAGCAGGCTCCCTGCTGAGCAGAGAGCTGGATGCAGGGCTCGATCCCAGGACCCTGAGATCATGACCTGAGCTGAAAGCAGAGGCTTAACCCACTGAGATACCCAGATGCCTCTAAATTTCCTAGTCTTTCATGCAACTAGGGGTGTCCAGTGAGATATAAGCAAAATTTTGGGTGAGAATTCTGGTAAAGAAACTTAAAGGGGGTAACTCTGTTGTGAGAAACATCCTTTGTCTTTTTCTGCCTCCTTTTTCTTCCTGCCCAAAACTTTGAGGTGATGACTGGAGTTTCAGCAGCCATTTTGGACCATGAGGAGTTCTTGAGGATAAATTTGTCTATTTCTCTTTTTACTTCATGTTTTAGTTCATGTCAGTTTTTGTTTCATGTATTTTGATCTCTATTATGTGATACATACGTGATCATGTGGAATTATGTTCTCTTGTTTATTTAACTTCTTTATCATTGAACTTTTCATCTTCGTGTTTTAGTTTACTAGGACTGTAGTAACAAATTGCCACAAAATAGGTGACTTCAAATGACAGAAATTTATTTACTCACAGTTCTGGGGTTAGAAATCAAAGTGTAGGCAGAGCCATGGTCCCCTCAAAAGAGCCAGGGAAGAAATTTTCCATGCCTCTTCTGTCTTCTGGTGGTTGTCAGCAATCTTTGGTATATTTTGGCTCATGGCAGCCTAACTCTAATCTCTGCCTGTGTCTTCACATGGTCATTTTTTTTCTCTTGTCTCTGTACTCATATCCTCCTCCTTTTATAAGGGTACCAGTCAGTTGTATTGGATTTAGAATCCATCTCAAGTTGACAAAATCTGCAAAGATCTTGTTTCCAAGTAATGTTACATTCACAGGTTCTAAAGTGAATTATTTACTTAGAAAATTCTGAATGAGTGGCTTAACAAGATACAGTTTTTCTCCCCTACATTAAAGAAGTCTGAAATAAGCATTTCAGGGCAGGTGATGCAGCTTCATGTCCATCAGGGACACAGGCTCCTTTTATGCTCTGATGTCATCCTTCACACATGCATCCATCCATCCTCATGTCAACACTTTACCACAGAATGGCCCTTAAGTCTTCATGCCCCTATTCCAGGTAACAGGAAGAAGGGGTGAGATCAAAAGCCTCCCAACTAAATCTTCTTTAAAAACAAAAACAAAAACAAAAAACAAAAAAACCTTCCAGAAATCCTACTCAATGATTTCCACATACTGCTTTCTTTTTTTTAATTTTTATTTTATTTTAATTAATTTACATAGAATGTATTGTTAGTTTCAGAGGTAGCGTTTAGTGATTCTTCAGTTGCGTAGAACACCCAGTGCTCATCACATGAAGTTCCCTCCTTAATGTACCTCATGCAGTTACCCCACGCCCTCTCTACCTCCTCTTCAGCAACTCTCAGTTTGTTTCCTGGAGTAAAGAGTGTTTTATGGTTTGTTTCACTCTCTGATTTTGTCTTATTATTATTCTCTCCCTTCTCCTGTGATCATCTGTTTTGTTTCTTAAATTCCACAAATGAATGGATAGAGAAAATGTGACCTACGTACGTGTGTATATACACACACAGAGAGAGACAATAGACTATTACTCAGCCATCATGTACTACTTTTAGTCATCCCTCTCTGCAAGGGGGTTTTTCAGTGATCCCTTCATACAAACTAAAAGAAATACAATGTTCTCAGTTTTTTAAACTGAGAACATTGCTGCCCTGATGGCACAGGCAACTGTATATAGGAAGACATAGAAGATACAAAGAGGATAATCACCTAGCAAGCTTTGCCAATAAATATTACCATTCACAATAATATATTTGTGTGATCATTTAATGTCTGTTTTCCCCTTTAGAATAGCTTATAGAAGGCAGGGATCATTTTCACTTTTTTTTTTTTATCAGCCCTATCATAGGAAAATCTTAATAAATATTTGTTAAATGAGGTTTATTACATAATACTAAATTGTTCTCAATATAGTATCCCCTTATTCTTGTGATTTGGATCATATAAAGCCACTCTTTGGGTGGTTCCCCCAAAAATGGATACCATGGCCCACATGGGATTTAGCCAATGCAGATATAAATGCTTTTTCCTTTTAATAAAAGATGCTAGCAAGAAATTTATATAAAGGTATTTCATAGCTCAACAGTTATTCATTCAAATTTTCCAGTGTCTATGAAGTACCTGATCCACCCTCAACTGCTTTGGTATTCCAAGTCTGTCTCACATTAATATTCATATTGAGTTTCAAGAAAGACATTTGCTAAGTTTAGAACCTTCAATAACTCATGAGCTAAAAAAATGTTTAATTAAGCACCAAACTTTGTAGACCCAGTTCATTTACCCTTGGCAGAATGAAGCTTTCAGCAGAATAGCTTATATAGCTGAAAAAGCTGTAAGGGTTCCCAGGACAGAAGAGGAGTCCAAGAAAGAGAACATCCCAACAGTGATCTGATGATCTAACTGTAAAAGACTCACTGTGTAATAACAGATGTTCCTCAAAAATGCCGTTTTTAAAACCCAGATGGAAACATGGTATGAGTCAAGTATATTCTGCAGTTTTAACAAATTTTAGGTCCAATTGGAAAGAATTTAGGTGAGGCTAGGCATAAAATACTAGTAAAGGACATTTCCAGAAGTACAGAATCAATGTCCTGTGCCTAACCTGCTTCTAGGGACTAGACCACTCAGGCAGCCAAGATGTTATTATGCTGGCCCACAATGATTTCTGTTGCTTTAATTTATGAAAATACTGTACTAACTAAGGAGATCCTGAAGGCCATCACCCAAATACTCATGAAGAGAGAAGCTGACATGTGGCATAGTTTCTGCCAACATGTAACTGGTGACCCTGACAGAGTCACTTTCATCTTATCATAAAAACCTTGTCATTGTAGGTGATGAAAAGAGAACCACAATGGGGCAAAGTCTGAAATAGGACTTCTAATGAAAATTAAGGAACAAAATAAAATAAACAAAACGAAGTCTTCCCAAAGAAACTCACATTCAGCTAGTATTGATGACATGCTGTCTAGATATGGGGCACTGTGATAGATGCTGGGGCTGTAGTGGTGGTTGAAACAGACATGATTCCTACCCTCAAGAATTTACATCTGCAAAGGACCATACCCCTGTGGAAGGAAAAGGAAGCCCAGAGCCACTTTTGCAGTCCAAGTTTTTCATTGTTTGGTCCAGTATATTTAAAATAAGAGAATAATGGGGTTCCTTGGTGGCTCAGTCAGTTAAACATCCAACTCTTAATTTTGGCTCAGGTCATGATCTCAGGGTTGTGAGATTGAACCCAGCATAGGGCTCCATAGTCAGCGGGGAGTCTGCTTGGGATTCTCTCCTTCTCCTTCTGCCCCCACCCCCACCCCCCGCTCATGCTCTCTCTGTCTCAAATAAATAAAATGAAATCTTTAAAATAAATAAAACAAGAAAATGATGAAAATAGCAACAGAATTTGTAAGACTTACCAATGGAAGCTACTTCCCTAATGCCCTTAAATGTAGATTTGAAAGCTAAAATCCTGCACATTAATAAGAGCCTAAGACTCTCTGGCATTAATCATGCATGAAAACCCAAAGGCTGTGTCAGAATGATTCTATTAATTCCAGTTAATGATGCCATTATGTGTTGATTGTATGACTTTTTTTTTTTTTTTTTTTTTTTTTAAGAAGGAGGAGGGAGAGGGCCTGGGAGAGAGAGAATCTTAAGCAGGTTCCATGCCTAGCACAGAGTCAGAGTCAGGGCTTGATCTCGCAATGCTGAGATCCTGATCCTAGCCAAAATCAAGAGTTGGACACTTAACTGACTGAGCCACCCAGGTGCCCCAGGTTGTACATCTTGAGGACAAACTGAATAAGTAAACCAACAGGCTTATTGGCATTCCAGGAGCAGGCACCAGTAAACCTCACAGGGATGATGTAGACAGAGTTCTTTTGTTCCATGTAAGGGTTTCAAACATTGTCTGACTATTTTCTGTTGACAAAAGCTGATATATTTTGTAACTTTATCAAAGCCATAAGAAAGGAAGAAATTTGTATGCTCCATGGGTGCTTTGTTCAGTAATATTTAGACCTCAGGTTGTTCTATAAAAAGGACTCTATGAACTCTGCTTAAATCACAGGATGCTATATTTTCAGAGATGGTTGTCCAATCCCACCCCATAGGCCAAGATAAACTGTAACATCTGTCAGCCACATATAGTTACCACAGCAGAAAACAGAAACATTGTTGCTTTTTTTTTCCAGATGAACCATTGGACAGCAAAAAATTTACCAGAACTACAGTGTAGGTCACTTGGGCTCAAATTTGAAGCTGTACCAGTATTGGAAATAATAAGTTTGGTTAGAAGAAGGATATAATGATCTCTCCCTTTTTATCAGGATGGAAAGAGGTTCAACAGGATACCCTTTAAAAAGCAAAAGTCACAATAGCATTCTTTAAGAAAACTAGAAGAATACTGATTAGCTTATTGAGCCAGTTTTCAGAATCCACCACATACAACAGAATTTACAGTTCGAATAGGAAGGAGAGCACCTCATAGTTTACAAGGACATCCTTCTTACAAATGCAAAACCACTTAAAGTATTTGAAATACCACTTACAGTAATAGGGTTGACTGATGGTAATGGAAGCCCTTTCTTTGATGTTTCACAATTAAGATGTCTATCTATCTATCTATCTAAAGTCTCTCCAGCTGAATGTGGCCCTTCCATTCAATAACTATTTTGGTTTGCAATTTCCACATCCTTTGGAAAAGCCCATCGGGCTAGCAGACTATATAATCCAGCTTTATGATTTCTCTTGTATTTACTCCTATTCCTATTGCTTTTCTGAGTCATCAGAATCACAGCTTCTGAGGCTTGTGGGCTAACTTTGGTGACATCATTTCAGAATCATTCTAGAATAAGACTGTCTACTTCTCTACTATATGCAGAGAAATGCATATAGGGGATAATTTTTTTTTTTTATCAGCAAGGACACTGCTTTACCATGAAGCTAGGAAAATACCTAGAGTGACCATTTTTATGTAATATTATGAGAATTTTCAACTTTCAGTGATATTAGGTGAAAATATGTATCACAGTAATAAACCCTGAGATAGGTTCAGTGAACACTTAGGAACAGCCCACCTTTCATCACTATTGATCATTGTCTTTATTTTTGGTGCTTATATTTGGAAAGAAAAGTTTATAGCAACCTGGATAGAGCTTAAATATTAAACTCACAAAATATACAATGTAATTAAAAACAATGTTCAGATAAGTTTTTTCTTCCTGACAAATTCTAATCAGTAGAATATCTGACAGGTAAAATTAATGGCCATGATTTATACAATCCATGTAGCATTTAAATATCTCCTTAGGCAAAAATAAGTCATGGATGTAAAATTCGGGTTTAAGAGATGTGTTTTTTTTTTAATTTATTTTTTTAAAGATTTAATTTATTTATTTGACAGACAGAGAGGCAAGCAGAGAGAGGGGACAGGGGAAGCAGGCTCCCACTGAGCAGGGAGTCCCATGTGTGGCTCAATCCCAGGACCCTGAGATCATGACCTGAGCTCAAGGCAGAGGCCTTAACCCACTGAGCCAACCAGGAGCCCTGATGATGCTGTGTTTTAAATTGGTTTACAGTTTGGCAGAGCAAAGTGGTCTATATGAAGAAGAAAATTTTCAGGGCTTGTCTGTGATGAAGGGACTCATTTGGTTGAAGAAGGGAAGACTAGGATAGAATCAGGGTCAGTGTGTGAATGTGGCTTGTAGTTAGGACAGGTCAACTGATGTGCTACCAGACTTATTGAGCAAGAGGACTGGATCATTTTAACTGAAAATTTTTATTGAGATAATTATAGAGTTACATACAATTGTAAGAAATAACAGAGATTCCTATATAATTATCAGCTTTCTCCAATATAGCATTTGCACAACTATGGTATAATATTACAACTAGGATAATGACACTGTGTAACTATAGCTGCTTCTATAGCACTATATAACTATGATACCACAACCAGGATAACAGTTCTGTTATGGCACTACAGCTAGTTCTGCAACATTATGTAACTAGTATAATATCACAACCAGGATAATGACACTGTAGCACAACAGCTAGTTCTATAACCTGTATGACTATAACTATAGTATAGTATAATATCACACCAGGATAATGATACACTGATTTCATTTAGATTTCCTCAGTTTTACTGGTATGTGTGCACATGTGTAAGTGTATTAAGTTATATGCAGTTTTATCACCTGTGTAAGTTTGTGTATCCGCTACCAGTGTAGAGATACTGATTAGTTTCTATACCACCAAATCCCATGTATGTCCTTTAATAATCACACTGCCTTCGTCATAAATCCTATCAACCACAAATTTATCATTCATTTTTTTAAATTAACATATAATGTATTATTTGTTTCAGGGGTACACATCTGTGATTCATGAGACTCACACAATTTATAGCACTCACCATAGCACATACCCTCCCCAGTGTCCATCACCCAGCCACACCATCGCTCCCCTCCCCCTCCAGCAACCCTCAGTTTGTTTTGTTTTTAAAATGGTATCATTTCCAGGTGTTATATAAATAGAATTAGATGATCTGTTCCCTGGATGGTCATGAAGTAATTGCATGTTCTTTTCATGGCTGAGTAGTAGTCCATGGCTTGAGTGTACTATACTTTTACACCTGTTGAAAGGGATCTTTTTCAATTCAAGGTTCAGGCTATTACAAATAAAGCTCCTATCAGTATTCATGTCCTGTGTGTGTGTGTGTGTGTACTTATATAGCTTATGTTAATTTGGGGTAAATGTCCAAGAGTGTAATTTCTAGATCATCTGGTCCTTGCATGCTTAGCTTTATAAGAGAAATGAATTTTTAAATTTACACTAAGAACACTACATTTCTTTTTTATTTAATTTTTTATTGTGGGAAAAACACTTCACATGACATCTGCACTCTAAGTTTACAGTGCAGTGTTTTTTAACTTTAGACACTATGCGTTATAATAGATCTCTAGAACTTATTTTTTTTTAAGATTTTATTTATTTATTGGACAGAGAGAGATCACAAGTAGGCAGGCAGGCAGAGAGAGAGAAAGGAGGAAGCAGGTTCCCGGCCGAGCAGAGAGTCTGATGCGGGACTCCATCCCAGGACCCTGAGATCATGACCTGAGCCGAAAGCAGAGGCTTAAACCCCTGAGCCACCCAGGTGCCCTAGAGCTTACTTTTTTTAAAGGTTTTATTTATTTGACAGAGAGATTGCATTAGAGAGCACAAGCAGGGGGAGCAGCAGGCATAGGGAGAAGTAGGCTCCCTGCTGAGCAAGGGGCCCAATGCAGGGCTTGATCCCACAACCCTGGGATCATGGCCTGAGCCAAAAGGCAGCTGCTTAACAGACTGAGCCACCCAGGCACCCCTAGAACTTATTTTATACAACTCTTATTTCCCCCTCGCTTAGCCCCTGGCACCCACTCCTCTACTCTCTGTGAATTTAACTCTTTTAATAACTCTGGTGAGGGGTGTTCAGGTGGCTCTGTCATTAGACATCTGCCTTTGGCTTGGGTCATGATCCCAGGGTCCTGGGATTGAGTCCCACACCAGGCTCCCTGCTCGGCAGGAAGCCTGCTTCTCCCTCTCCCATTCCCCTGGCTTGTGTCTTTCTCTTGCTGTCTCTTTCTGCCAAATAATTAAAATCATTAAAAGAAAATAACTCTGGTGAAATCATGCAGTATTTGTCTTCTGTGTCTGGTTTATTTCACTTAGAATAGTTATCTTCCAGGTTCCTCTATATTGTCACTTAAGATAGCAAGCACTTCCTTCTTTGTTTAATGCTGAATAATATTTCATTGTATGTATAAACCAGATTTCTTCATCTAGCAGTGGGTATTTAGATCATTTCCATATTTATTTGACTATTATGGAAAATGCTGCATAGAATATGCAGGTGCAGATATTTCTTTAAGATCCTGTTTTCAGTAATTTTGGATGTATACTCCAAAGTGGGATTGCTTGGTCATATGGTCATTCTACCTTTATTTTTTGTTTGTTTTCTATAGTAACTAAACCATTATATACCCCCACAGTGTACAAAGGTTTCCCTCTCTCCATATCCTTGCAAACACTTGTAATCTTTAAAAAATTCTATGATAGCCATTCTAACAGGTGTGAAAAACTATCTGGTGGCTTTGATTTGCACTTGAGTGGTGGTTAGTGATGTTGAGCATTTCTTTTTGTATTTGTTGTCTACTTATATGTCTTCTTTGGAGAGATGTCTATTTAAGTCCTTGTCCATTTTTAATTGGGGGATTTGCATTTTTTGTCATTGATTTGTAGGTGTTCCTTATTTATTTTGGATATTAATTCCTTATCAGAAATACCATCAGGATTTTAATGAAGATAGCATTGAATCTGTAAATCACTTTGAGTAGTGTGTCTTAACAGTATTAAGTATCTGGGGTGCCTGGGTGGCTCAGTGGGTTAAAGCCTCTGCCTTCGGCTCAGGTCATGGTCCCAGGGTCCTGGGATCGAGCCCCCCGTCGGGCTCTCTGCTCAGCAGGGAGCTTGCTTCCTCCTCTCTCTCTGCCTGCCTCTCTGCCTACTTGTGATCTCTGTCAAATAAATAAATAAAATCTTAAAAAAAAAGAAATGTATTGAAGAATAATGTTCATTAAAAAAAACAGTATTAAGTATCAGTATCTTAACAGTATTAAGTCTTCACCCTATGAAGATGGAATAGCTTTCCATTTATTTGCATCTTCTTTAATTTCTTTCACGGATACATTGTCTTTCAGTGTACACATTTTTCACCTTGTTAATTAAATTTATTCCCAAGTATTTTATTCTTTTTGATGCTATTATAAATGAGATTGTTTTCTTAATTTTCAGGTAGTTTGTTATTAGCATATAGAAGTGCAACTGCATTTTGTGTCCTGCAGCCATCCTGTGATTTTGTGTCCCGTGACTTTCCTAAATTCGTTGTTCTAACAGTTTTTTGTTGGAATCTTTAGCGTTTTCTTTTCTTTTCTTTCTTTCTTTCTTTTTTTTTTTCTTTAAAGATTCTATTTATTTGAGAGAGATCACAAGTAGGCAGAGAGGCAGGCAGAGAGAGAGGAGGAAGCAGGTTCCCTGCCAAGCAGAGAGCCTGATGCGGGGTCTCGATCCCAGGACTCTGGGATCATGACCTGAGCCGAAGGCAGAGGCTTTAACCCACTGAGCCACCCAGGCGCCCCAACGTTTTCTATATATAAATTCATATAATCTGAAAGCAGGGATAATTTTACTTCTGGTTGAAATGAGTAGTATTTTGACAGTTCATATTGTATTAGATAGGTGATGATAGGCAGACTTAGTCATTTGTATATAAATTGGAGACAAAGATAGTTATCAGGACCTAGGGAGTAGCTTAAATGGTTAGAGCTTAGAGAGTAAGATATCCAAAATTGTATTATGCCTGTCTTCATTGAAGACCTAAAATTTAGGTTTCTGTTTGGTCTAAAATTGAAAAAAAAAAAATCCTGGAAACTGAATACACCTAAAGGCTTAAGCTTTTTGTGTAATTTTAGGTGGATGATAATCCTCTGCATATTATGTTTGCAAATTATAGAATAGAATCAAGGTCTCTTGATCCATATTCTTAGTGTTTTATTCCTAACTACATAACTACCCATGTGGTCATGTTATATATACTTATTAATTAAGCCTATAATATAAAATTGGCTGAAATCTGTTAAAAACATTTGATACTACTTGATACAAAGTTTAACTGGGAAGCAAGAACTCCAAATTCATTTGCCGGCACATGCTTAATATCTTAATAAGGCCCAGATTCACCTTAAAAATGGAAGCATTTAAACCTCTCTATATTCTAATGTCTGTCAGTTTTACATTTTAAAAACATTTTTGACATATTACTGTCATTCATTTTCCATTGGCATAGGATGATTGAGTAATGGGTTAAAGAGAATGGATTCGTTATCCATTTGACATCTGTTTGTCTGTTCATGACATGGTCATCCACTTGAACATGACTTCTGAGGGAGTTCTGTCCCAAGGAGTTAAAGTCCTTGAAAATTCCACTCTTCCCTGAACACACTAGCAGGTTCAGGAATGCTAAGATTTAATCTCGATTAAATTTAGTGAATAAAAGCTATCCTTCACTGCTCCACAACCTTCTCTGCTACACTTCATTCTTCATGCACTGCCACTTACTGGACCAGCCAGTCTCAGGCAGCCCCACAGTCTCAGTTCCATCCTCTGTGTCCTTCTTTCCTAAGCTCCTTCACCAAGAAATCGCTACTGTCCCCTGCTCATTCCCTGCTTAAATTCTCTGAAAACTTGACTCCTATGAGAACTAGGGAGAATGTATTTGTGTGGATGTGATGATCAGCGGGTAATATGGCATAAGAAAAAAAAATAGTAGTTTTGAAGCTACACAAGTCTAAATTCTGATCATGCCCCACCCTGCCTTACTGTCCAGGTAATTTGGACAAATTATTCATGTATTCTATGACTTCATTTTTTAAAACTAATCAAAATGGGAATAATAGTCTCTTCCCAAAAATTATTTTTAGCATATGAAATAATAAATGGGAAGCCATAGGTAAGAATTAGGTGTTCTGAATATTCCACTTCTCTTCCATGTTCTTGCTATTGGTATAGACTTAGAGCCACTAATTGTAGATGTTTGGTAGTTAAAAGCAGTTGGTCAGAAGGCTCAGAAGGCTACATTTTTCAGGGCACTTGACTGTATACTTTAAAACCATATTGATATAAATCATACTTCACTAAAGCTGATTTCAAAAGTGGGGGATACTTGGAAACAAGCTAAACTCAGAATGCCTCTGGATTTCTTCTACTTTTTTTTTCACTAAGGGATGCACAGCCTATTTTTTACAGGCACCCATGCTTTTCTCAGGGATTAGAGAGTGATTTATATACAATTTTCAAAGAGTATGAAAGACTTCTCTGCAACTGCTTAAACTCAGAATATCTTACAACTCTCCCTAATATCCATTATTTTCAAAGTGTAAAAAAAAAATGTTAGTGTGCCTTCAAGAATATCTTAGGTTGATTATTGGCTCCTGGCTGTTCCCTCCTCACTATTCTGCAGTCAGTAAAGAGGTGCCCTAGAATGAATAAGTTACTTTGTTCAATAAGTTTTTCTAGTTGGTCACCATTTTGGAAGTATATAATATGATGAGTCTGAAATAAATTAGTACATAATATTTCAAATGAATACTGTAGCATTTTACTGTACCCTGAAGAGTGTCACAAGATTTTTACACAGCACATCATGTAATAAGGGCTCCTAAAAATTCTCTAGATATCTCTATACCTTTCCCCACAATTTCTCATCCATGACTTCAACTAAGAGTCTTTCATTTTCTCCATAGAATTCTTTACAGTGAGGACAGCCAAACTATGTAGTTCCAGAGAACTATGTGCATGCCATTATCTATGTGAAAAAAAATACTTCTGGAATTGTGCCATGGAGCACCTGCCCAACCATATGCAACATCCCTGCAATTATGCTATTCCCCATTCATCATATTGCTTCCACACAGAATCATAACACATGACTCTCACCATCTGTAACCCCCTGGGAAGTGCAGTTCCAAGGGTAATTAGCTTTTCTCATGAGAATTGATGTCCCTTGCAATTCTGATGAATAAGAGTCTCTACCTAACTAAACAAAAATCAGTTATAAGCAATATTCTTCTCCTAGAAAATACCCTAGGTTTACTTTCTGATCTTTAGCTGGAACAACTATCCATTCATTCATCTCTTCAGTACCTGAGAATCTACTGTATATAGAAAACTGTACTAGAGTTGGAAGTAAAATAATAAATGACACTGACTCTGCCCTTGAGGGACTTAAAGCCCAAGTATGGAAGTCAAATGAACAAATAGACAACTATATGTGATAAGTACTATTAGGAAAATAGGGAAGGATTCCTATGGAAATACAGATAAGTGATGGTGAACTCCTCAGGGCATGAAGGTCAGAGAAAGCATTCTACCTACTTGTTACTCATGTATTTAAGAAGTATTTATTAAGCCACCTGCACTAGTAGTTTCTGGTGATACAAGGGTAAACAAATCAGACCAGGTTCTTCCACCAGCTAGTGAAAAACTAGTTAACTGTTGTTCTGAGGAGATTAATAAGGGTTCAGCACTAAGGAGTCTGGACTTTATCCTGAGGGAGAAGTGGAACCATTAATGATATTTAAGCTTGAGAGTAGCATAAGCAGATTGGTATGTTAGAAAGGTCGTTTGAGATAGAACAGGTAAAATGGAGACTGAAATCAGAGAATCAGGAGACTATGGTAATATTTCAGCTAGAGACTGAGCACAGCATTGAAGAGGTAGAATTTAGGAGTGAAATCAGCAAGATGGAGAAATATGAGTTTTATACCATAATTTTCCCACAAAACATTGATTTTTGACAGTCGCCCACAGATTGGAGTACTTTTGTGGGAGTCTGGGAGTCTAGTGGAGAAGTTCCAGTCACCATTAGAGAAAAAAATTTGAGACTAGATACACCGAAGAGGTTAAGAACATTTTCACTTTAATCACCCCACCCCAAAGAGGCACAGCTCAGTGCCAAGAGAGAATTCTTTGACCCCAGTTTCTCCCATGACAGAAAGTGCAGTAAGTGACTACCCAGCTTCCCCAGCAATGTGGGTGCTGCCAAAGAGGCCCACTTATGTCTCAACCCCTACCCCTGCAAAGTACTGAGGTTATCTACATGTGTGAGGGTCTGTTAGAGGCTTTGAGCCCAGCAGTCAGCATTTGGAAATCATCTAAGGAATGTGGATGCTACTAAACCCATTGTAGACTCCTTTCGGAAGGCTACCCATTAGCTGCTGGGGATACTGTACCCGTGGACCCACCGAACTGGCCAGTGGACACCCACAGTGGTCCCAGCTCCTCACCTATACAATCCCAATGTGATCCATTTCCTGCATGCACCTCTGTGGGCAGCAAGTACAAGCCCTTGCAGACATCTAGTGAACATAAGAAGGAAGCTGACTTGACATTGTGAGATTGGGGGAAAACCACACAAATGAGCATTCAGGACACTGCCCTTGTACAAACAAATAGGAGGCTCTTAGCACTCAGCCTAGTTTTGTGGGATTGGGAGAAGGCATACATTCATAAGAATTCCCCTCAAAGGAGGAACGAGAGGTACAGTACAGGCATATTCATTGAAGAGGTCTGAGGAGGTTGAATCCATCCCTAGTAGAATTGACTGTTAAAGGCATTTCTTTCCTGAAATCAATCATTAAAGACTTGAGGAGGGGATTGCTTTTTGAAGTGCAAAGATAACGATTAGAAGACTTCAAGGAATGGGGAATAAATTAAGCAAACATGACACCACCAAAGGAACACAATAATTTCTAAGGAATTTAATGCAAAGAATTGGAGATCTACAATTTGCCCAGTAAAGAATTCAAAATTGTTGTTTTAAGGAACCTCAGTAAGCTACAAAACAGCAGACAATTTAGCAAACTCAGGAAAATAATATGTAAACAAAATAATGACTTTTTAAAAAAAGATTTTATTTATTTATTTATTTTTACTTTATCTATTTCTATTTATTTATTTATTTATTTATATTTACTTATTTATTTTATTTATTTCATAGACAGAGATCATAAATAGGTAGAGAGGCAGGCGGGGGTGGGAGGAAGCAGGCTCCCTGCCGAGCAGAGAGCCCAATGAGGGGCTCCATCCCAGGACTCTGAGATCATGACCTGAGCCGAAGGCAGAGGCTTTAACCCACTGGTCCACCCAGCCCCCCCAAAAAATAATGACTTTAACAAAGAAATAGAAATCATAAAAAAAGAACCAAACTGAAATATTGGAGCTGAAGAATACAGCAAATAAAATTGAAAATTCAGTAGACAGCATCAATAGCAAACTTGATCTATCAGAAGAAAGAGGCAGCAAACTCAAGAGACAGGTCATTTGAAATTATCCAGCACCCCCATGTTCACTGTGGCATTATTCCCAGTAACCAAGGTATGGAAACAGCCTAGGTGTACATCAACAAATGAATGGATAAAGAAAATATATACATTTACATGTATCCAGAAGAATATTCAGCCTTAAAAAAGGAAACCTTGCCATTTGTGAGAACATGGGTGGATCTGGAGGACATTATGTTGTGTGAAAAAGCCAGTCACAGAAACACAGATAAATACTGTATGATTTTATTTATATGTGGCATCTGGCAAACAAAAACAAAAACAACAAAAAAACCCATCATCAACAACAACAACAACAAACCCTCCTAGAAACAGAGAATAGAAAGATAGTTGCCAGGGACTTGATATATCAGAAATGGGGAGATGTTTGGCCAAAGGGCAATTTGAATAAATTCTGGGTATCTAATTGTTGCATGGTGGATGTAGTTAATCATACTGTATTGTTTACTTGAAATTTGTTAACAGAACGGATATTAAGCATTTTTAGCACACACAGAAAGGTAAGTGTGTGAGGTGATAGATCTGTGAATTAAGTTCTTTGTGGTAACCATTTCACAATGTATACATTTGTCAAGTAAATCATGAAACTGTATACTTTAAATATATACAATTTTATCTGTCACTTATACCTCAGTAAAGATGGAAGAAATAAAAGATGTAAAATTGACAAGACTAGGTGATTGGGTATAAGAAATGAAAAAGAGAGGAGTCAAGATTACTTCCAGTTTTCTGGCTATATTATTTACTGAAATGATGAACACATGATAAAAGCAGTTCTCCATAGTAAGCTAGTGAGTTTAGTTTTGAGTAGGTTGGGTTTGAAATAAAATGAAATTTTAATAAATAAATAAAATGAGACCCTCCTAATGGAGAAGTCAATTAGCTTTTGGCTATGTAGGTTGCAGATAAATATTTTGGATTCAGTAATATATCAGGAAGGTGTGATACATAGGACCATCTGTTCATTAAAAATTCATTTTGACTTCTTTCTAGTCAGCTTGTACTACATTTCTCAGTTTCTTTTCAAGTAAGTGTAGCACTGTAACTAGATCTGACCAATAGGATATAAATAAATGTAATGTGTGTCATTCTTGAACCAACATTTTTTTTTTCCAAAGACTATTTATTTGAGAGAGAGTGAGTGAGTGAGCACACAGCTGGTGGGGCAGCAGAGGGAAAGAGAAGCACGTTCTCTGCTAAGCAGGGAGCCCAGTTTAGGAATCCATAGGTCCCTGGGATTATGACCTGAGCCGAAGGCAGATGCTTAGCCAACTAAACCACATAGACACCCTCCTAGTCCAAGGCATGTAAGAAGCTGGTATGTCTTCTCTATGTCTTTTTTCCCTTTAGCGGAATAGGAGCCAACAAAGGCAAGCCCCTAGGGGATATGAGATTCCTAAGATTGATGCATTTGAGCTCTTGAATCTTTATATGAAAAAAAAAAAAAGTCTTCCTATCCACTAGGAGTACTCACTTTGGACCACACATGAGAAATAAACTCTATTGTGTTTGAGCTCTCTGACCCTATGTTTTGTGGTCTACATGTTATGGCATTTTAGCCTACCATAATAAATACAATAGAAGTTGGTGAGATGACTCAGGAATGCACAGAACAGTGAGAGAAGTTGCCAAACCTCAAAAGAAGTTTAGAGTTAAGGGATGGCAGGAGGAAGATGAACCTGTGAGGGAAACAGAGCAAGCAGACAGAAGGAAAATCAGAAGACAGCTTAGAGAGTCAAAGGCAAAGGCCTTCAGCTGTGTTTCATAGTCCATGTGCAGGAGCAGAGGACGGTTACATTGGTCCACAGCCAAGGTTTTATTGGGAGAATAATAGGAAGAGAGGGGATTAAGTGTGAGGTGATGGACCATAAAAAATACAATGAATAAAGAAAATAGAGTAACAGAAAGGAAATAAACAGAGGCCAGCAGAAGAATCAGGATTGGCTAAATAAATGGTGTAGTATAAGTGACCAAGTGAGAGAAATCCAGCTGATATTGTGATTCAGTACTGGGTTTGGATTAGGTTTGTAGAAGCACAGCAGTTCTAGGTAACAGTAATGTCTAGGGTGTAGTCACAGGAGAAGAGAGCTACAAAAGTAAACAGCTGACCTGAAAACCAATAGAACTGAGGAAGCCATGGCTTTGGATGAGTGTTTACCTTAGAAACGGAGTTCATCCATGATGATGTTTGATTTGGGAAGAGTATAGAGAAGACTGCTGTCCTTAATCCAGTTAGTTTATTACAGTAGGTAAGACACTGTTACTTCAGGAGCCAAATTTCATTAAATTCAAATCCTGGTTTGTAATTTACTAATTACATCCTTTTGGGTAAGTTATTTACCTGTGTCTTAGTTCTCCCTTTGTAAAATGGGCTTAATAATAATAGTGATTTCTCAAAGATTTAAAGTTCCTAGAACAACATTTGACCTGCAGTAAGCTCTAAAAATATTGAATTTATATTATAATGATATTACTAAAAAGTGTTTGTTTAACCACAAGTAAACAAGGGAAATCACAGGCACAAATCTCTGTTCCTACCATAAGAAGTGTAGTGAGGACTATATAATATACTATAAATTATGATGGGAAGCCTATGTCTCATAATAAGAAGTTGGGGCTCAATTTTAGCTTCCTGGGAAACCTCTAATTTAGGTATGCAGGTGT
Source organism: Mustela erminea (assembly GCF_009829155.1). Classification (NCBI taxonomy): domain Eukaryota; kingdom Metazoa; phylum Chordata; class Mammalia; order Carnivora; family Mustelidae; genus Mustela; species Mustela erminea. The sequence goes on from NC_045618.1 coordinate 109,793,888, forward strand.
CATATATGTTGTATTCCTAGGCTAGGTACTGGTTTACCCTTCTGGTCCACGAGTCACAACTAGCAATTTTCTCAACCCCCACCCCTCCATTGACTCAATTTTTTAACATCAGTAACAAATTTAACTATTCAGTTTTGCTTGGGGTTAATGCTAATTGGGAAACTATATCATGAATCAGTAACAAGAATGACTCATGAGTCGTTGGGTTTTTCACTGGGCAGGATTACTCAACTGGCTAGAACATTTGCACATTTAGACCTTTATAACTATGTTGACTAGCTCCAATGGCTTTGGCCCAACACAACCTAACAGGAAAGGGCTAGCTATGAGTAAAAAAATATGCCTAGCAATTCCAAGTAAGTTAAAACTAAATACGTGGACAACACTACCCTTTCCACCAGCTGATTCAAAGGTTATATTTATTTGATTCAAATGCAATAAAGTCCATCTAATTCTCCTGACTTCCTACCACAGCTGAATACCAAAGACTGAGTGCTTAGTAATCTTTGCCAGTTACCTTTCTATTTATAAAAAAGGGTCATTATATGTGACAAACTGTAATTAGTACTTATGCATTTGAAAAATATGATTTCTTGTGTTAAATACATGAAAATATTAATAGAATCTTAATGCTCTGTTTATTTTTAGAGGGACCAATAGTAGGGATGTCTAAAAAGCCTACTCAAGTGATCATAGAGAATTTATTTTAATGAAATACTGTAAAGCTAACCACTGAGACTCTGTGGAATAATTTATTACTGATAAGCATGTATTTTGAAGCTCATGTCTACAGCTTTTTTTTATGACTCAGAGTGGGGTATAACAGAGTGGGGTATAACAGTTGACAGGGCAACTGTCAACAATTTTGACATAATCTGTGGGTATATGTGTGCTTGTGTGTACATGTTCATTGGTTGAATTATATAGACCATCCCCAACTCTTATGAAAGATGCTTCTTAAGTATTTCAGACCACTTATGGAATGTGAGTGAGAAAGTCAACTTGATTATGCATGTCTGTTGGAGTAAGGGGCACAGGGTAGGGATGAGTGAGGAAGGGCTGAGGATGTTTTATCTGGGAAATGAAAATAATATCCTTAATTTTACCTAAGTTCTTAGATACAGTCATCAGGGATATATTTCCAGTACTGCATCCATGTTCTCTTAATTTTATTGTTTGACGTCCAGTATGTTTTCAGATGAAACTGAAGGTTTGGCATTTCTTACAGACCTAATAATATTTCCATCTTCCTCTCACATATAATTTAAAGACATCTGGAGGTTTAATTTCCAGTATCAAACATTTTATTTTTCTATTCATTTTATATACTAGTGAGATCAAAATGCAGGGTAATCACCATTTGCACACTTATTGTTGAAAAGATGAGGTGGTGAAGATTCCAGAATTGAACTACTTAGAGGCAGCCATTGCCCTCATGGAAGAGCCTCACATATTTCATCATGGATGGAAAAAAGCAAAAATGTGGCATATGGAAATTCTTTTGCAAATATAACCTATACAAACACTGGCTGTTTGAAAGTTAATTATTTGAAAGTCAGCACATTTGTGAAATTGCTGTGTCATCATGTATTTTTTATGAACTCACATATTTCAATGTATGCTTTCATTGCTTTGTTTACTATGTCACACTTTTTTGAAATATACTCCCCAGATTTAACAGATTTAATCTGTTTCTTCAGTTTTTTTCTTTCAGTTTTCAGCATGCTAGGATCCCTTAGATGGAATTTGAAGACATTCACTTTGTTTTACCTTAACCCCATTGGGATCACTGGTACCATTTGCATCCTTACTCCCTGTGATAGTCAAGTCGGTGATGGCTTTTTCTGTGACCTTAGGCTGACCATTTGGCTGGAATATGATGTAATATTCAGAGTTTGGAACTTTGGAACTAGGCTCTGGACAGAGCTTGTGGGGTATTTTCATGGACTCAGTGGGATTCTATTTATGCTTGCTTTAGCTAACCCTTTGACAGTAGCTCTTATCTGGACCTTGAAACATGTCTGCTCACCTTTCCCTTTGGCTCCCCTGGGTGTCACCTCTGATCTGTGGCTAGGGAACGTGGTCCCTTATTGTCTTGGTGAACTTCTGTCCCGATTCATTCAGACCAAAATCTTTCTCCAATATGTCAGACATTCAAGAGCTCCTTTTTTGGAAAACATAAGCTATATGCAGATATTTAAATAAACTAATATTTACCTTTTGCAAAAATGGAGCACCCCAATTTTTATGTAATAGTCCATACACCCTTACTAAATTTAAGCAAGTGTGGAATTAATCCAAAGCAGGATAGTTTGCGACTTGAATATTTATGCTACCAATAGAAGTCTGGCTATACAAGTAGTTGTTATTTTTTGGTAAGAGCACCAGCAGCAATGATTGCATCTGTAAGAACTAATTGTTTCATATTTTGCAGCTATACTGTCTTTTGGACAAAATAGTTACTACTTGGCAGGAAGAAGTGATGCAGTTAAAAAAGCTTGGGCATAGTGTAGCAGTTAGTAATATAGATTAAGGATTCAAACTGCCTAGATCCAAGTCTTTATTTACATACTTATATTTTGATAACTTTGGAAATTTGCTTCATTTCTCTATTATTATTTCATCATCCAAGCCTCATAGGGTCTTTGTAAATATCGAATGAGAAGATGCAAAATGCTTAAATTCATTACCGGTACAAAGTAAGTGCTCAATTAATATTAAGAACCAACCCACACTTTCTGAACACTTATTTCTGAGCTAAATACTATTTTATGTATGTATTTTAATTCAGTTATTTCTCACATAATTCACCTACAAAATTTATACTGTTATTCCTATATTAGAAATGATGAACCTTAGGCACAAAGTGGCCATTTAATTTGGCTACATGGTACAACTGAAAATTTCATCTCTCCATGTGGTTACTGAATCCATAGTCTTCACTGCTTCACAATACTGACTGTTGGTAAATGTTAACTATCATGTTATTCCAATTAATGAATTTCTATTTTTGGAAAAAATTCTAAATTCCTGGTCTTTTTTCTAGGTACATTACATTTTTGGGGTCTACATTTTAATTAGAAGAGCATCTTCATCATTGAATATCATTTTTCTCTTGCCTTTCTAACTCTTTGACTTTCTTTTCTTTGGTGTGTAACATATCATGTATACTACATATGTGTCAGTCTTGTTTGAGGATGGAAGGGTCAGTGCTACCTACCTAGTATAACTGTAAGCCCCTTGATAGCAGGGAACATGGAAGCCCCCAGTGCTGTGCTAAGAACACATTATAAGCTCTGTAATATTTTCAGATAGATGTTTATGTAACTAATGACTTCAGTTTATTTAAAATATAATGTAAGAGGTTTGAAGCCTCTTATGAATACAGAAGGGCTATCTCGATGCATTATTTAATATACCTTCTGATGAGGTTTATAGAGATTCTTTCTTTTCCTAATTACTGCTCTGGTTAAGCAGTGAAGAACAAATTGATCTTTATGTAATGGCATGAATATGAATTCAGTCATGCCTAGAATACTGTTCTAACCCTGGCTCTAATTTTGCCCTTTAGCTGCCAAAGGAACCAAGAAAGTAGATGCTCTAGGAATTCTGACATCTAAATTTTTTCAGTCTCCCAGGATGTCCTGCTGGCACAATGAGGCCATAGAAACTCAGGCTGTACACTCTGATGCATGCTTACTAGACTATCTTTAATTCCCAGCAAAGTCAATTATTCATGAAGAATAATTCAGCTGAAACTGTAGCATTTTCACTGATACTGCACTTTAGGGTGGCAAGTCAGAGAGGTCTGTGGTGTCTTAGCACTAGAACTGGATACCACAGAACTTGCTTTGTTTATTTTTATTAGGGATGGAAGATTATCATATGTGTTGAACAGTCTGAGTTTAATAATCTCTAAGTCACTTTAGATAAATTCTATGGATGATACTATTTTGACAATATGGAGAAGATTGAGATTTCAGGTTTCTCTTAGTAAGGAATTCTTTTTTTAGCATTTTATCAAAACAGGGACAGAGAAATGGTGGATATTCTCTGGCAGATATAGGAGACATTTCTACCAGAAGGACTATAAATAGAGGACTATAGACAGTTTTAATTCAGGAAGACCAATGAAGAAACTGGAGGTGCCCCCTTCTCTATTAAGCATTTATCTCCTAAATATCACTAGTCTTATTTTGTATGTTGTAAAAGCAATGTTCAGCAATATTGAAGGTCAAAGTATATATAAGTGTAAAATTATTGACTTTAAACCAAATATGGGGTGCCTCTGTCTATTAGAAGGCAAATTATAGAACTTATTAAATAACCGGTAAAGCTAGAGATTTTAAAAATTAGTAGATACTATATTACTTAGTAATAAATATATTAACAGATTTTTTAAAATATAGATTCCAGCCACTATCCTGAGAGAAGATATAGGGGAAATTTTCTCTCTTCAGGATATTTAAATAATAGTAAATAGTAGAGCCATTGCTAATCCTGGTAGATAATGTTTCTTAGAATTATCCATATAATTAGATATTCATATACTGAATACCTTGAAGTAAAATGGTCAGACTACAAACCCACTCCTAGACTTCTAATGCATGTGAAAATCAGAGTTGATGGATTCATTAAGACATAAAAAGATTTGGGGGGGTGTGGGTGGCTTAGTTGGTTAAGCATCCAACTTTTGATCTCATCTGAGGTCTTGATCTCAGGGTCATGAGTTCAAGCCCCATGTTGGATTCCATGCTGAGTGTAGAGTCTACTTAAAAACAAAAACAAAAACAAACAAACAAACAAACAAAAGCTTAAGAAACTTTTCTTCTATGTGAGCTTAACTAAACTGGGGAAAATATTTGTCATTTGGAGAAATAGAATTATATTTGCCATTTGATACTGAAACCAGAGTCATTAGCCCAGGCTTTTTATAAAAGCTGCTCTCTCGAAAGATCTAAATTAAAGGAATCTAAAACATTGAACATGAAATCATTAATTTCCCAGAATAAGATCTCTTATAGACAGAATTTAAGAGTCAAGAGAATTACAAAATTACCATATTTACATTTGTGTCTCCAGTCTGGACTTCAATGTCCTACTAAAGCTTTCTAATCAGAGGCAAGTCATATTGGCTCCAGTAGATAGGTAATCAACAATAACTTAAGCATTGTAGTACACATTTTAGCCAATGTCAGAGAAAAATAAGAGCTTGGGATGATTAGAAATGTCTTTGGAGACTCCCCCCCCACCCCCGCCAAAACAATTGAAAGTTTGTAAGATGGATGGAGAAATAATAGATGCACATTGAGAAATAGAAGAAAGAAGGGTCTAGTATCATTAACTCCACAAGTTCCCAAATCATTGCCTTTTCTTCTCAGTACTCCAGTTGCCATCCAGATGCAGCATTTGAACAGTTACCCTAACAAAGTCTATTTAAAAAATTATTTATTTTCGAGAGGGAAAGAGCACAAGTGGCGATGGGGGGGGGGGGCAAAGGGAGAGGGAGAGCATCTCAAGCAGACTGCCTGCTGAGCATGGAGCCCTACTCTGCTGGATCCCCCAACCCTGAGATCAGGACCCCGGCTGAAACAAAGAGTCAGGTGCTCGGTCAACTGAACCCTCCAGGCATTCCACAAGAAAATCTTAATGCATGGGCTGCAAAATATATTTCAGTACATAATATTTTCAACATTGAAAAATATTCTTCTGGGGCGCCTGGGTGGCTCAGTGGGTTAAGCCTCTGCCTTCGGCTCAGGTCATGATCCCAGGGTGCTGGGATCGAGCCCCACATCAGGCTCTCTGCTCAGCGGGGAGCCTGCTTCCTCCTCTCTCTCTGCCTGCCTCTCTGCCTACTTGTGATCTCTGTCTGTCAAATAAATAAATAAAATTTTTAAAAAAAGAAAAAAAAAGAAAAATATTCTTCTTCATATTGTTCAAGAGTTAAGCTTCTTTTCCTAACTAGATCACAAAATCTTCTGAGGACATAGACATGTTTTATTTGCATGTATTTATGTGCTCCAGACCACCCAACACTATATGATTTCCCTAACAGTTTCTTAAAGAATGCCCATTGAATTAAATTACATAAATGTCACTGAAGGAGTAATGCTATGGGTCACTTGCAAAGAAATAATACAGATGCTAGAAACATCATGAATGTGAATATATGAATATAATAGAGATTCAAAAAGGAAGCCTTGACATGTACTTAAAATTATTTCTGCTGGGTGAGAAGTATTTTCCTATTTAAAATCTGGCCTATTTACTAGGAATAAGTATCATAATACTAGATCATAATTAATACTGCCAGCACAATTGAGCTTGCATATATGGATCTATTTTATTTCTCTAAGGATAAGTTTTATGGCAAATGAAATTAGGCAGGAACAGACAACACAAAAATTACACTAATTTAAACATTAAGGAAAAGAATGGAAATCAGAACTTTTGCTCTTAATTGCTAATTATTACAATGTTAAACCTTAATGAATTACTTGCAAACCTAGTATTGATTTAAACATCCCATTTATTATACCACTATTTCTATGAAGAAAAACATAACACATTCAAATCTGTCTTAGTGTTACAATGAAGAATTCTGTTTGGTCAAATTCCAGGAGAATATAAAATATTGCTAACATTCTCCTTGCTCTTAAAATGTTTATACTTTGAAGTGAGCAAAAAATGGAAACTGAATTAAAGAAGATGTACAACATGCAAAAATATTTGTCTTGGTAGAGTATTGTTTTACATCTCCCTCCTACAGTATGTGAAAAATTGTAATCAAAGTATAGAAATCAACAAAGTTATTTTAGTATAATTGAAATGATTTGTGATTTGTGGGTTTGGGCTTTCCTGTGCTCAAAGAAAAAGAAAAACAGAAGAAAAGTAATTCTGATGTGCTGCAGCAGAGTTGCGTAATTGTGTACTGGTGCAGTTCCATGGGTTTATAGCATCCACATTACAGAAACCATAGCAACAGCAACAACCTCCCATGTAGAACTGAAATTGCAATTCCCTGGTGCTATGACTCCATTCAAACCAATGGGAGAGAATTTATTTTATTTTTAAAAGAGATACATAAATATTTTAGATAACCCGTAGACTGGAGGCTGATAATGTCCTTCTTTAGAGTTTCATTTAGTGTCAATCCATGGTACCTATGTTTTGGGGGACTGATCTGATGTAGACTGTGGTGTGTACCCATTCCACTGCCTCCCCAAGTTCCTCTCATCCCTCAAAGTCTTGGATCCCAGCAGTGGGCAGAGTATCAGGGCGGCAGTGCTGTTCCTATATGTGAGATCTTTATCACCACCATCTTCAGTAGCAGTATTCTTTCATTACCTGTGGAGTTTGCAGCTGTCTCTCACTCCTCAAATTGGCTGTAATCAAAGGAGAGTGGTTGCAAGAAAGGTGGGAAGAAAGTGTTTAAACAAAGGATTGTACTTGAGAAGACCCCAGAGTTTAAATTCATCATAAATAGCCAAATGCATAGAGTTTCATGAATTCTTGATATGGGTTAATTGTTTGATTATAAATGGAAAATCTCAGTGTCTTCCCTGGGGGAAGTAGGTTCACTCCCAGGTTTAAGGGCCTATAAAAATATAAAGTTTTTTTTTTGTTTGAAATAACATGGTTTTTATATTGTTCCCTTTGTCTGGCAGATTCTCCCTGGCCTGTCCTTCCTTCTCACTCAACTCCCTACCCTAATCACACATTCATCCTGTAATGTTCATCAGGTGCTCTGTGCTCCACATGGTCATGCTGGACTCCACATGGCCATGCTGGACTCCACATGGCCATGCTGGACTTCCCCTACTATACTTCTATTTGTTATAACCTTTAAAAGTACACAATTAACTTATTCTCTACAACTTTCTCCCAATTCTACTGAAAGTGCATTTTAGGAGCTTTTTAAGGAGCTAATGTTGTTGGCATCCCCCCCCCCTTTTTTTTTTTGCCCATGAACTGATCAGAGCCCCCATATTGTAGATTTTGTGAGAGATGGAACTAGAACTATGGTTCTCAAATACCTGTTCTCAGTACAGTGCTGGATTGAGAGGGATTACTTGGAGAGATTTTTAGAAAGACAGATTTCTGGGCCCTATCTTTAGATACTCTAGTTTAGAAGGTTGAAAGTATGTATAGAATTATGTAATTTTAAAAGATATCTCAGCTTCTAGTCCCTTTGAAATTATATTGGTGAAACAGATGTCCTGAAGATTCCTGTCCTGGATATCCCACATTCAAACTCAAAATTAAATCTATATTTAGCTTAAGTTAAGCTGTGAGGGAGGTTGAGTAAGGGGAGCTAGTCTGGAAATCTACAATCCCCTCATCTCCGAAACTTCCTTCTTCTCCCCTGAAATAGTTCAGAACAAGAAGATCTACAGAAGTTATGGATGTGATAGGAACTTAACTCTTCTCCGAAATATTTTCATTGTCAGTAGTTTGTATTTCCAACTTTAAAATTCAGATTTTTAAAGCTCCTAAATCAAATGGGATATTTAAATTTTAATGTAATGTCTAAATATGCCTTTTTAAATTTTTTAAATAAATTTTTCTGTTTAAAATTTAATCACATTTTTCTCTAATTTTATTATTAAAATTAAGGCTTTCACTAACACAGGTTAAACTTTCTGGAAGTTATCTACTCTAAAACAGTTTTATCTGGGATCATTTTCTTTCTGCCTGACAAACACCTTAAATATTTTTAATTTGGATCTACTGATGGTCTATTCTCAGTTGTTTGTTTAATTTTGTTGGTCTGAAATTATCTCTATTTTGCCTTTATTCCTTAAGTTTATATTCACTGGGTAGAGAAGTCTCGCTCATCACTTTCTATTAGCTTGAACGTATTTTTCTATTGTCTGCTAGCTTCCAGTTGTAACAGAAGGAAATTAGTTGCCTGTCTGTCATGTCTTTGATGGCAACTTTTCTTCTGGTGGCTTTTTAGATTCTTATTATCTTGTTTTCTAAAGTTTTTTTACTTTAACAAGTCTTTGTGTATTTTGTGCACACATACATGTACCCACATACTGTCTGTTTGAAAATATATCCTCCTTGTGAATTGATGAATTATTGGAAATTCCTAGCTATTACCTCTTCAAAAATTGTTTCTGTAGTCTCTCTTTTCTCATCTGCTGGGACTCCAGTTAAATGTATTTTAGACATTTTAACTATTGTGTCACTTATTCTTCTGCATTTTTTTTTATCTTTTAGTACTTAATTGTGAATAGTTTCTTTTAACCTATCTGTTGTTAAATCCATTAATTCATTCTTAATTTCAGTTATTTCTATAATTTCTACCTGGTTCTTTTTCAGTACTTTAATGTTACTTATAGTAGTTTCCAGTTCCTTGCTGACTTTTTTCAAGTATGACTTTTATCTCAGAAATAAACAGAAGTGTTTTGTTCTGTACCTGATCATTCCCTTATCTGAAAGCCCTAGGTATATCCTTCTCCTGTTTCTGGATAATTTTGTTGCCAGGTATGATTTGGAGTTTTTTCTGGATATATTACTAGAAAAATCTTCTCAGAAATAATTTCAAATCTAAGCTCTTCAAGGGAGGATATTGTCTATTTGGGGGACCATCTGAGGGCAGTAGCCATCTCAAGACTAAGGGTAGAGAAATTTGTGATTTTTTTTTTTTTTTTTTTGCTAGCAAGCCAAAAGTTTATTTTAAAAAATCATGGATCATCTATGCCATATGCTGTTGGTTAAGAGCAAGTCACAGGTCAAACCCAAGAGAAATTTCTGATTTAACTAGTTGACTAGCCATAGCATAGTCAGTACCACCATTTCATAAAAAATTTCTCTCCAGAACCTCATCTGGAATAGGACTGTCACACTGCAGCTTCTGTCTTTGGTGTGCACCAAACTCCAAACCCATTTCCCTCTACTTCACAAAAACAGCAAGATATTTAGCCTCTCAGCAACATTCCAGAAGTTAGAAAATAGTTTCAGGGTAAAAGCTCTGGGTGGTAGAACGTGTTATACATGGAAATTCTTCCCTCCTACCTTTCATAAGCTCAGAACTCAGACCCATGCTCCACACGTCTCCTGCCCTTCCCCAAAACCTGTTTCTGAGCTGCCTTTTCTGAATGGGCATTTGCCTCCAAGGCTAAAGCAGATCTGGCTCATGTCTGAGGTGTACTTCTTCTCATTCCAACCAGGCCATTTTTCAGTCCCTTATTAGGTCTCTCTACCTTTTAGAAGGTGATTTTTGTCAAACCTTTTTAGTTGTCATTACAAAGAAAATTAATCCAGTCTACCAGGACTGTCATGACTGTGTGCTTTGATGATGTGTTATCACTTATTAATGGTTATTTTCATTTTATATCGGTTTATGGCTTTTCTTTCCCTCTTTTTTCTGGTTTGTTACACATTTCATTTTTAATTTAGTTTCAGCGTTTATTAAATTTTCCACTACATTAATTACTGTGTTCTTTTTCTCAATACTCCTTATCCAACACATATTTCTTTACTACTGTATGAAGTCAGTATTTTGAAAACATTCTCAACCAATGTATTTGTTATTAAACTGCAACTTTTAAATATTTTTACTTTTCTATTTGCCTCCTCCTTACGTAGATGAGATCTTTGGGATTTTTTTTTTACCTGATCTCTCTTTTCTAAACACCACTTAACCCTATCTCCCGAATGCTAAGTTTTGCTGATATAGCTGATTATTAATAAAAATATTTCATTTTAATAGCCTCCTTATATTTAAAGATTAATTATTTAGCACTTAAATAACAGATCCTTAGATACTTAATACATAATGCATTGTTTGAACTTAATATGCATTTCAGTGTTCTTTGCTTAGCACTTCCTTTCTTGAGATCTCTGCACTGACCCCTATGATGCTTCTCAAGAATTTTGTTCAGATAAGTTATGTGGCTGGATGGATTTTCTGAATGCTTACATATCTGTGAATATCTCTTTTTCACACTGACCTATTTATTCTATCATGTAGGGGGCTGGGAGTAAGCACTTGTTCAAATCCTAAATATTAAGCACCTACTATAACTGTAGTAAAGTTGCAGGTGTCAGACCAGTGATACAGTTGTATTTCTTGAAAATGAACTTTATAGATTTAAATGTGTTATAGTGGGGGGGGTAGCTGTGTAACACTCAGAAAATGTATGTCAAAGTAACAACAACCTAGTATTAACTGGAAGTCTGATGTCCTGTGATTATTTATTCTTTGTAAATAGCATTTATATCTGGAAGTTTATCAGGTTTTATTTTTGCCCTTAGAATTTAGGAATTGTTTTGGGCTATGTTCTTAATCTTGTACTCTCTGAAGGTTGTTCTCTCTTAGAGAGTGTTTTAATTTTTTTCTTTTTTCTTTCTTTTTTTCTATCTTTTGCTTTTTCTCTTCTTTTATTTTTCTTTTCCTTTTTCTTTCTCTCTCTCTCTCTCTCTCTCTCTCTCTCTCTTTTTTTTCTTTGGTGCATTCATTGTGTCTGGCACTGGAAGTAACCTGGAGAATAGAGAAAAGTTTCAGAAGCCTCTATCTGATCACTGTCTGTAATCTTCTTCCTCTCTCTAAGCCTCAAAGATAGAAAGGACTTAGCTCATATCAGTTCCTAGAGACTAAAACCAGGAATATTTATGAGGTGCCCCTCCCTGGAGGGTAGGGGGTTGTCCGTATATCTCCAGGATCTATGATCATGTGTCCTTCCCCAGAAATTGTCTACCCCAGAGGGTACAGAGATATACAGTAATCCTCCCCCTGCCTTGATCAGCTTTCATCTTTCTGCTGCCTCCAGGTAACTCATTTACTCCTAAATACACGAGTGGGATTTGGAGTTTTATTAGACAGAAAATTACCTAAGTATCTTCCAGAGTTCTTTGCTAAGTTGCCAATGATGTATTACTTTGCAAATATTACTGAGTTCAGATAACTAACATTGGGATTTTTGCATTTATGTATTTAAATAAAACACATATTTCTACTTTATTTGGTTTGGGGATCAAAGTCTATCAGCCTGTATTAGTTTTCTATTGCTTCATAACAAATTACCATAAACTTGGAAGTGTAAAATATTTATTACTTGATAGTACCCATGGTTCAAGGATCTGGCATGTTTTGACTGATACTTCTACAGTACCGCACTGACTAAATCAAGGTGTTGACCAGCTGTACCCTCCTCTAGAGGCAAACTAGGGAAAGATCTACTTTCTAGTTCCCAAGGTTGTGGGCAAGATTCAAGTTGCTGGTTATAAATTGAGACCCCTGTTTGTTTCCTCATGGCTGTCAGCCTGGGAGGTCATCCCTGGTGGGCTCCTAGCCGTTGCCCTCATGTTCTAACCACTGGGTTGTCTCACAGCGTTGCAGCTTACTTCATCAAAAACAGCAGTGGAATCTCTTCAATGCTTACCTCATTAGGTCTGGCCTACCAGGGATAATCTTTCTTTGGACTGACTCAAAGTCAACCAATTAGGGACTACAATTAAATGTGAAAAATTCCTTCAGCTTTGCCATATAATGTAACCTAATCAAGAAAGAAACTGCCCTATCCTATTCACAATACCACTCCCACTCAGGGGAGAGAATTATAAGAAAGAGTATTAGCCTTGGGAAACCTCTTAGAATTCTACTACCACATAGCCTCAAAAATACCCTGATTTCCTTCCTTTTGTATTTCAGAAAAATCCTGAAATTTTGTAATATTTATTCTTTTTTAAAAAAAGTTTAATTCAGGGCACCTGGATGGCTCAGTGGGATGCTCAAAGGCAGGCTCAGCCTCTGCCTTTGGCTCAGGTCATGATTCCAGGGTCCTGGGATAGAGCCCCGTTTGGAGCTCTCTGCTCAGCAGGGAGCCTGCTTCCTCCCCACCCTCTCTCTCTCTACCTACTTGTGATCTCTCTCTGTTAGGTAAATAAATAAAATCTTAAAAAAGAAAAGCTTAGTTCAGGACTTTTTTTCCTTATTTTTTTAAATGTTTAGACATTAGATATTTTTCCTATCACTTTGTTATATTGGTTTTTAATTAAACTGCATTATTATGATTTACCAATCTGTATAATGTTGACTTTAAGATATTAACAATTTTTGTGGCCTAGTATTTTCCCATCACTTAAAAACAATATTCCATAGTTTGGCTATTGTGGACATTGCTGCTATAAACATTCGGGTGCATGTGCCCCTTTGGATCACTACGTTTGTATCCTTAGGGTAAATACCCAATAGTGCAATTGCTGGGTCATAGGGGAGGGTATGTGCTTTGGTGAGTGCTGTGAAGTGTGTAAACCTGGTGATTCACAGACCTGTACCCCTGGGGATAAAAATATATATTTATAAAAAATAAAAAATTAATTAAAAAAAACAATATTCCATATGTGTTCAAAGAAAATGAAGATTTTTTTGTTTTGTCCATATTTTGTATGTATATAGTGTGAAAAAAATAGACCTTTGCTAAATTAAGACACTAAGTGGAAAGGGTTAATTTACTATTACAGCAGAGCCTGGTCAATACTGTATAACATGGGGAAGTTTACTTATATAGAACACAGTCAAATTTCACTTATTTATTTATCCAGCTCTCTTTTAATGCATCTCAGAGTCTGTTCATGGATTTAATTCTCCCTTCATGGAGAGCTGCCACTAAAAATGTCTGCAAAGAGGACTCTTCTTTTGAAGTAAAATTTTTGAGGCCTTATTTAGCTAAGAATAGTGTATGTTATATATAAATTACTGTTTGTCTGGGTAGATAGATATAATCTCAAACTTATTTTACTGTGGCACTCTGAAAATGTTACCCCATAGTTGTTATCTTATCCATGTTACTATTGGGTTGAATAGAGGTATTTTTTCCTTTTTTAATATACAACCGTGTGATATGTTAGATATGTTACTAGATTTTATTATACAGTGATGTATATCTGTGATATCTGTGTGAAAATGCCCAAAAGGTAATTTTGAAAGCTGAATCTTTAATTCAGACATGACATTCAAGTACTACATGTGAAACTTTGTGAGTCTTAGACTTCATAGGGGAATGAGATAGTGGAGATTAGTACCAAGGACAGCTCCCAGGGAACCAGTACCCCTTTTTTTTTTTTTTTTTTTAAATTTCTGTTCAGCTTAACAGAATTCATTGTTTTTTGCAACACACCCAGTGCTCCATGCAATACGTGCCCTCCTTAATACCGGCTGAAAAGCTTCCAGGGAGAAAGCAAACCATATTCAAAGAAAAACACGAGAACTGATAAGTATAGGAGTTAGTATTGCTTCTATTTTGTGGCTCATGGATTTTAATGCATAAAACCACTAAGTGGTCAAGAGAGTTGTTGTCTTTCTGTCATCATCCTTAATTTATTTTATTGATTAATATTTACTTCACTGATGTTTATTCATTAATGTTTAAATTAAGATGAGGGTGCAGGGAAGGGCAGATCTGCCACACTGGTGAATGGCAGTGTCTTAGACATAGGTCAGAATATCCTAATTGTAAAATATGAGCATCAGGGTCATCCCAGGAGGACACAGTTGACAAGAATGAGGAAAGAGCTTTTTAACCTACTGAGAGAGGACCCAGTCCCATTTGGGAACTGAATTAAGAAACTGAGACCACTACAAAGAATAATCTCATACAGGAATATTAGGGACAAAGCCTGCAGCTCTATAAATGGAGTTCTTTTAAACCCCTAACATAATGGGTTTAGAACTATAAGACAACTGTCCTTTCAGACTTACTAGTGAGAATGGAGTGTCTGCTGGGCAATAAAGACCCAGTTCTCTGTATCTTGTGTTGTAGATTGCATGATGCCCTTCCCCCAAAATAATGTGTCAAAGATATATCCCAGCACCTCAGAATGTGACCTTAATTAGAAGGAGAGTCCTTGCAAATGTAATTAATTTCGATGAAGTCATACTGGAGAAAGTACAATCCAGTATGACTGTCCTTACAAGAAAAACAGCTATGTGAAGACATAGGCAGAAGAGGGAACACCATGTGAGGACAAAGGCAGAGACTGGAATTATGCAGTTGCAAGCCAAGGAATACCAAAGATTTCTAGAATACCAGCAGAAGCTAGGAAGAGAAATAGGAGGATTCCCTTATAGTATTCAAAGGAAATGTGGTTCTGTCAACTCCTTGATTTCAGACTTCTAGACTCCAGAACTATGAGACAATATATTTTTATTTTAAGCTATTCAGTTTGTGATATTTTATTATGGCACTTTTAAGAAATTAATATACCTTGGGACCTGGAAGTTTGTAGAGGGGAAAGACAAAGTCTCTGTTCAGTGGACTGAGGTAGCTGAAAAACAAAAGGAGGGAGATTTCTCTGAAAGACCATAGATAATAATCAAGATCTTTGCCTGCCAACTTGTTGCCCCTTCCCTGCACTGAAGCTCTGTCAAATATCAAATTGTTTCCTAAATGTTTTCTATGCTGATAAACACTTGAAATAAGTTTGAGCTCAAGTTCACATATGTCATACTAACCTAGATGAGGCAAAGAGCCAAATGTTTCTATGTTTGGCCCATCTCTGGTCATAATATTTTTCTGTTAGTCTCTCTTAAGTTATTGGCCATTTTAAGTTATTTTTTATACATGGCTTAAATGTTTGGAGTCAGTGGATATCCGAATATTATATATAGTTGCCCAAATGTTATAGCACTATTTATTGAAATTTCTTAATGAACTACCTTGGCACTGTTTTGGACATCCAGTAACATATGTGGATGGAACTATTTCTAGACTCTTCATTCTATTCCACTGACTTATGTGTCTATTATTAAACAAATACCACACTTTCTTGATTATTGCACCTTTATATTCTTGAACTCAAGTAGTAGAAGATCACCATTTTTGTTCTTTTTTGAAATTTGTGTAGACTGTTCCAGGTCTTTTTATTTTCCATTGTCAATTTATACAGAAAATTTTACTTAGATTTTGGGCTGGGTCTGTGTACAAGTATTTAGAGACTAATTTGGGGAGAATTAACTTCATGGCCATACATTGTCTTTCAATCAATGAATAGGTCATAGGGCTCCATTGATACAAATCTTCATGATTTCTCTTACCAATATTTTATAATATTCAGCATGAAAATCTTGCACATATTTTCTTAGATTTATTCCTAATTATGTTATGTTTTATAGTACTACTATAAATGGTACTATTTTCAAATTTAATTTCCAGTTCTTCATTGCTGGTGTATATACATGTAATTGATATTTTATTTTATTTTTTTTAAGATTTTATTTATTTGACAGACAGAGATCACAAGTAGGCAGAGAAGCAGGCAGAGAGAGAGGAGGAAGCAGGCTCCCCGCGGAGCAGAGAGCCTGATGCGGGGCTCGATCCCAGGACCCTGGGATCATAACCTGAGCCAAAGGCAGAGGTTTTAACCCACTGAGCCACCCAGGCACCCCTAACTGATATTTTATATGTTAACTTTTTATCCTACAAACTCATGATAATATTCATTAGATTTAGAAAACTTCTCATAGATTATTCTGAATTTTTCATTGCATATATCTTTTATTAATTAAAACCTTTTTATTCTTTTTTATTTTCCTATCTGTCTGTCCACCTCCCTACCTACTTACTTATTTTTGTATAATTTCATTGGCCAGGACCTCCAGTAGAATGTTGAATAGGAGGGATATTACATGATATTAGTGTGATAGCAATCAGTTTTTCGCTGATGTAAAAATAAGTTAACTACGATGTTAATTGTAGGATTTTTCCATAGATTTCCTTTATCAGGATGAGGAAGTTTCCTTATATTCCTAGTATGATGAGAACTTTTTATCATTAATGGATATGGATTTTACTAATTATTTTTCTGTTTATCTATTGAAATATGGTTTTGTCTTTTACTTTTTAAATATCAAGTAATATATATTTTTTAGGATTTAATTTATTTAAGAAAGAGAGAACAAGCAAGCGCAAGCATGAGCAGAGGGGAGGGGCAGAGAGAGAGGGAGAAGCAGGCACTCTGCTGAGCAGGGAGTCGCAACCTGGGGCTCGATCCCAGGACTCCCAGGATCATGGCCTGAGCTGAAGGCAGATGCTTAACAGACTGAGTCCCCCATATGCCCCCATTAATTGTTTTTTAAACCAACCTTGCATTTTAGGGATAAATTCCATATGATCCCACTGTATGGCAGTTTTGATGTTACTAGACCCACCTTAAATCCAAATATATAGATCATTTAAAAATAAAATAATAGGAAATATATGCCAAAAATCCCACTTATACAAATGAACCGAGTGCCTATATTAATGTCCAATAATATTGACTTCAGAGAAAATAATTCCAAGGATAAGTAAGAACATTGAATAATAATGAAGAGATCAATTCACCAAGGTATACTCATGCTAATTATGTATGCATTCAAAATACATAAAGCAGAAACTGATAGAACTGAAATAGAAATAAATTCTAAAATTTTAGTTGGGAACTTCAACCCTCTTCTCTCAGCAGTTGATAGAATTAGTGGTCAGGACATGATTTAAAAGAAATAATCTTGATCTCTGCACACTCTTTCAAAACTAGAGGACAATGAAGTACTTCCTAACTTATTAGAAGTCAGCACACCCTAATGTCAAAGCCAGACAGGCACATCATAAAAAAAAAAAAAAGAAAAGAAAAGAAATTAGAAACTAGTATTTCTCATGAATATAGATTACACAACTCTAAGAAATAATAGCAAACTGAATTCAATAAACTCTGCCTTCTATCTACTATTGGTCTTGCTTGGGAGTTACTTTCCTCTTCTACTGCATTAGGAGATTTCTCTGTGGTATTACTTATAGGATTTTAGACCCATAATTCTTTTCCTCTTCCAGAAGTAGAGTTAACTTTTTACGCCTTAGCCATCTGCACTGTGTCTTTGCCTATGTGCTCTGTATGTGATTAGCCTTTCTGCACTCCCCAGTTGCATCAAATTTTTTCTTCAGCTATAGAACATGCAGACAAGGCTATGCTTACCACTTCCTATAGTCAGTAATTTCTACAAGCCTGTATTTTCCTGTATTTTCCAAGTCTCCTGACTTGACACTAATTCTGATTCTAAGCAACCAATTGAGCCTTCTGAGAAGGAGCCTGCATGTGATAGCAGGCTTACCTTTTGTCAAGTTCTTCTTGCTGTTCTTGGTCACAAATGAGGCAGTTTTGGAGTGGTTTTGTGGCATTAGCTCTTTGATAAGCTGAAGGAAAGTCATGATTTTGAAGTTTCTCCAGATTTTCCTCATAATTGTTGGGTTAGGAGAACATTTTTTGAAGCTTTGTACATCCTGAGTGGACAACAAACTCCAGTCCAGTGATTTTAACTTCTACTCAAAATTGTTCTTCTCACAATCATAAAATCAGTGAGAGCAAACTGATGTTTTCTAGATATAGGAATTGAATGCCCTTTCTTGCTCAGGTTCTAATTGCCCCCTCCTATATTCTGGCCAGTTCTCTGTTATGTATTCTTTTTTTCCTTTTGTGTCATGCCTGTCCATTATTGTTTCATAGTTGCTCCCTTCCTATTGTCTTTTCATCTTACAGCCTCTTCTGATATCCTGGCATTGTTCTAAAGATCTGAAAACCCCATCCTCCTAGCTTCCTCTCTATTTAACCACAGGTTTTTCAGTCATTATAACTCTACCTTCTGAAGTTGCTACCCTGTCAGCCTGGGCAGACGTCCTTGTCTTCACCCTTTCATCCTCAGTCAGACAGTGTTATCCCTCTTTGACATCATGTACCCTGATATGCAAGACAATTAATATTATATAAATATTATTCAATTATTCGATACAATTGTTTCTCATTCTAGTCCACCTCCTTTTCACACATGGGTTGATAATGTTCAAATCTGTCATGATTTTAGTGTTTGGAACACCAACCTGACTTTTGATAAGCTAGCAGATCAGCAAATGGGTAGAATTTGAACATTGTGACTGCTCATTGACCAAAAAAATATGGCACTTCCTTTATTATTTGCCTTTTAGAGCAACTTCCAGCTTTAATGTAATTAATGTATATTACATAAGGGTGATAATGGTCTCATCGTGGGAGTTTTATAATTTAGCAAATTGGTTTTCTATAACTGAGTCTCCCCTTTCATCTATGACCCACCAGGGAACCATATCATTATTTTACAGGCTAGCTTCTTCAAGTCTCAGCACTTGAATAATTTCTTTTTTGTCCCAGTAGGGTTGCTTCACCTGGATCCATTTTCTTATTTTCTTGTTCTTATCTTGCTTTTCTTTAGTATTCCCCCAAGTCCAAACCTCAGTATGTTTCCTCTTTGGGGGCTGCTTCTTTAGATTGTTTCTTACTTACTATTTAACATTCTATTAATGTTAATTAATTCCATTAATGTTAATGTGTGGCTCTTCTGGTTCTTTTTTAGTTCAGTTGCTCATTCATAGACATGGGAAGTGAACCTCACATACATTTATATGATCTTTTGATCACATTTTGGGCTTAGGAGAAACTCACAAACTGTATCTTGACAGAGATGTGATTTATTTTGTTTATACAATATTTCATAGTTTTGGAGATTTACACTATTTTTTTTTTAACCATGTAAGGACTGCACTGTTGGGCCTGTATTTTGACATGACAGTATAATTTCTGTGATTGCATAGCAGCTTCCCTCTTTAGATGGGGCATGGAAGTGTAGCTCCCAGCTCCCGCAGTCTTTCTCTCTGCCCACTCCATACACTCCTGTTACCTGGCTGGCTCATAAAGCATTTGATGATATAGTTATTACCTTAGAGACTAGCTTCCAGTAGAGGCACATGCTGTTGTACCAGTTAAAGAACAAGTCAGAACGAACTGTCCAAATTGTCATGTAACGTCTCTTCAGGTCTTTGTAATCTAAAACAGATGAAACTGGTACTGTCTAAATTTATCTATGATTTGGTCTTATCTCATACAAGCTTCCCTTAAACATTAAACTTAGGGTGATCTTAAATTATTCAAGCCAAAATATTATGAGTGTAAATAGGAACACTGTCTGTAATTTGTTAGGACTACAATGGTATAAGATGGTCCCATGCAAACTATACCATATGATCATCCTGGTCATACTCATAGACAGAATTTTCTTCATCATTGAACTTACAAAAGTATCCATAACTCTACCTTCTCAATTAAATTTTGAGATACCTGCTGTTTCTACTCAAAATGTTTATTCATTTATTCTTTTGATTATTATTTTGTGCTAGGCCTTATTTTAGGTTCTGGGAATAAGATAGGAAATGCAACAAACAAATTCTTTAACCTGATAGAACCTACATTTTAGTTATAAACAATTAAAGATGTAATACAGTATTATAAGGATGAGTGCTATGAATATAAATGAAACAAACTAAGGTATGGAAGGTGATATGTTCATTCTATTTTATATAAGGTTGTTAAGAAAGACCTCATTGAGGAGGTGACATTGGAACAGAGCCCTGAAAGAAATGGGAAATTGAATGCTTCCAATGTCTGGAGGAAAGCTTTTGAAGGCAACAGCAAAAGTGAATACCCTGAGAGTGCTTGACATCATCAAAGAAGAGTTAGTAGCCCAGTGAGTCTACCAGAGAGAGAGTAGGGAGATAAGTATTAAAGAATGAGGCCAAAGGTGTAACAAACCAGATCAAATAATAGAAGATTATAGGAATGAAACTTGAAGCCTTTTGAGACTTCCCCCATCCTGATAGAATGTATGAACAATGCTTAGGTCAATACACCTTTGCCTTTGGATCATGCCAGTGCCTTGGTTTCCTTATGTCAGGTTTTCTGGGTCTGGATTTGGATCTCATGAATTTTCTGACCTCTCCTTATACTCCGGGCAGCTGACTGGTCCCAGACCTCTGTCTCCTTTGTGACAAGTAGTCACTAGAGACAGGCTCCCTGATCTCTAAGTCAAGTCCTTTACTTGAAGTTAAGGGTGTAAGTTGTAATTAGAGGGAAAAGACTTTAGAGATCCAGTAATTTGGAATTCTGGAGGTAAATTGGATCAAACCGCCGATATTTCATGAGTGAAGATGGCCTAGTAAACATCAATATTTAAGGAAGACTGCCAAAACAAGAAAAAATGAAGATAGCAGAAATGTTAAAAAAGCAAACTTCCAATCTCATTGAAGTATGGTTTGCCCTAATCTGGACAGTAAGCAGGTTTTTGTTTTTGTTTTTTTTTCCAATGAGTTCATGTGTGTAGCAATCCAAGATTAGGTTGTCTGTTGCTCCAAAGCACACTAAAAATACTTAGGATGGAAGGAAGCTTTTGACTGCTTGTTTCTAGAAGATTCTTGTCATCGCTTGCTGTCTTCTATAATTTGTCCCACTTACTAATTAACTTAATTTGACTTCACAATTCATATCAGATAGACCTTCAGCTGGCAAAGTGGAATGGTAAGAAGAACAGTGAAGTGCCAGGTACGTGTGTTTACCTGATGAGTGTTTGAAAGAGAAAACATGTGTGTAATATAGTCTCAAGTCTCACAGGAAAGCTGTGAGAATGATACCACTGAAGCTGTTGTAGAGCAGAGAAGAACTACAGCCATTGGAAGTACTTGAGTTAAACATCTTTCTCTTTAAGATCATAAGGAGGATTATTAAATGTAACACCCTTCGCATTACCATCGGCAATGGACTAGAAAAGTGAACAACATTGTTACAGTTAATCACTTGAAACAAACTTCTGAGTTCCCCTGGGATTTAAGAGCTACATATTATGCTCTACTATGCCAGTCATTATTACACTTAATTTGGAAAGGTAGTTAAACTCAACAACAGCTCCTAATCACTATTTCTGTAAGAGCCGCATACTATGTCTTTTCCCTTAGATGATGCATACTTAACAAGTAAAACCAGTAGCGTGTGTAACACATTGTTTTGCAGGGAACCTGATACTGCAGAATGCAATAAGCAGTGTGTTGCCTGACTCTAATGCCTGTTTTCCAGTAAGATATCTGGCTAAAATGAAAAGCTTATTCATAACAACCACTTGTGATATTGCTAAGCCTTTATCCCTAGACAGATAAAAGAAGAAACTATTAATGATGTTGAAATGATATAAGGGTGTGGGAAAAGGCATTTTCTACAATTTTTTTTAAAAAAGTCTGTGCCAATGAAAATACAACGGTTCAAAATCTGTGGGACACAACAAAGGCAGTCCTGAGAGGAAAATATATAGCGGTACAAGCCTTTCTCAAAAAACAAGAAAGGTCTCAGGTACACAACCTAACCCTACACCTAAAGGAGCTGGAGAAAGAACAAGAAAGAAACCCTAAGCCCAGCAGGAGAAGAGAAATCATAAAGATCAGAGCAGAAATCAATGAAATAGAAACCAAAAAAACAATAGAACAACTCAACGAAACTAGGAGCTGGTTCTTTGAAAGAATTAATAAAATTGATAAACCCCTGGCCAGACTTATCAAAAAGAAAAGAGAAAGGACCCAAATAAATAAAATCATGAATGAAAGAGGAGAGATCACAACTAACACCAAAGAAATACAAACTATTATAAGAACATACTATGAGCAACTCTACGCCAATAAATCTGACAATCTGGAAGAAATGGATGCATTCCTAGAAACATATAAACTACCACAACTGAACCAGGAAGAAATAGAAAGCCTGAACAGACCCATAACCAGTAAGGAGATTGAAACAGTCATTAAAAATCTCCAAACAAACAAAAGCCCAGGGCCAGACGGCTTCCCAGGGGAATTCTACCAAACATTTAAAGAAGAACTAATTCCTATTCTCCTGAAACTGTTCCAAAAAATAGAAATGGAAGGAAAATTTCCAAACTCATTTTATGAGGCCAGCATCACCTTGATCCCAAAACCAGACAAGGATCCCATCAAAAAAGAGAGCTATAGACCAATATCCTTGATGAACACAGATGCGAAAATACTCAAAAAATACTAGCCAATAGGATTCAACAGTACATTAAAAGGATTATTCACCACGACCAAGTGGGATTTATTCCAGGGCTGCAAGGTTGGTTCAACATCCGCAAATCAGTCAATGTGATACAACACATCAATAAAAGAAAGAACAAGAACCATATGATACTCTCAATAGATGCTGAAAAAGCATTTGACAAAGTACAGCATCCCTTCCTGCTCAAAACTCTTCAAAGTGTAGGGATAGAGGGCACATACCTCAATATCATCAAAGCCATCTATGAAAAACCCACCGCAATTATCATTCTCAATGGAGAAAAACTGAAAGCTTTTCCTCTAAGGTCAGGAACACGGCAGGGATGTCCATTATCACCACTGCTATTCAACATAGTACTAGAGGTCCTAGCCTCAGCAATCAGACAACAAAAGGAAATTAAAGGCATCCAAATCGGCAAAGAAGAAGTCAAATTATCACTCTTTGCAGATGATATGATACTCTATGTGGAAAACCCAAAAGACTCCACTCCAAAACTGCTAGAACTTGTACAGGAATTCAGTAAAGTGTCAGGATATAAAATCAATGCACAGAAATCAGTTGCATTTCTCTACACCAACAGCAAGACAGAAGAAAGAGAAATTAAGGAGTCTATCTCATTTACAATTGCACCCCAAACCATAAGATACCTAGGAATAAACCTAACCAAAGAGGCACAGAATCTATACTCAGAAAACTATAAAGTACTCATGAAAGAAATTGAGGAAGACACAAAGAAATGGAAAAATGTTCCATGCTCCTGGATTGGAAGAATAAATATTGTGAAAATGTCTATGCTACCTAAAGCAATCTACACATTTAATGCAATTCCTATCAAAGTACCATCCATCTTTTTCAAAGAAATGGAACAAATAATTCTAAAATTTATATGGAACCAGAAAAGACCTCGAATAGCCAAAGGGATATTGAAAAAGAAAGCCAACATTGGTGGCATCACAATTCCAGACTTCAAGCTCTATTACAAAGCTGTCATCATCAAGACAGCATGGTACTGGCACAAAAACAGACACATAGATCAATGGAACAGAATAGAGAGCCCAGAAATAGACCCTCAACTCTACAGTCAACTAATTTTCGACAAAGCAGGAAAGAATGTCCAATGGAAAAAAGACAGCCTCTTCAATAAATGGTGCTGGGAAAACTGGACAGCCACATGCAGAAAAATGAAATTGGACCATTTCCTTACACCACACACAAAAATAGACTCAAAATGGATGAAGGACCTCAATGTGCGAAAGGAATCCATCAAAATCCTTGAGGAGAACACAGGCAGCAACCTCTTCGACCTCAGCTGCAGCAACATCTTCCTAGGAACAATGCCAAAGGCAAGGGAAGCAAGGGCAAAAATGAACTATTGGGATTTCATCAAGATCAAAAGCTTTTGCACAGCAAAGGAAACAGTTAACAAAATCAAAAGACAACTGACAGAATGGGAGAAGATATTTGCAAACGACATATCAGATAAAGGACTAGTGTCCAGAATCTATAAAGAACTTAGCAAACTCAACACCCAAAGAACAAATAATCCAATCAAGAAATGGGCAGAGGACATGAACAGACATTTCTGCAAAGAAGACATCCAGATGGCCAACAGACACATGAAAAAGTGCTCCATATCACTCGGCATCAGGGAAATACAAATCAAAACCACAATGAGATATCACCTCACACCAGTCAGAATGGCTAAAATAAACAAGTCAGGAAATGACAGATGCTGGCGAGGATGCAGAGAAAGGGGAACCCTCCTACACTGTTGGTGGGAATGCAAGCTGGTGCAGCCACTCTGGAAAACAGCATGGAGGTTCCTCAAAATGTTCAAAATAGAACTGCCCTATGACCCAGCAATTGCACTATTGGGTATTTACCCTAAAGATACAAACGTAGTGATCCAAAGGGGCACGTGCACCCGAATGTTTCTAGCAGCAATGTCCACAATAGCCAAACTATGGAAAGAACCTAGATGTCCATCAACAGATGAATGGATCAAGAAGATGTGGTATATATACACAATGGAATACTATGCAGCCATCAAAAGAAATGAAATCTTGCCATTTGCGACAACATGGATGGAACTAGAGCGTATCATGCTTAGCGAAATAAGTCAAGCAGAGAAAGACAACTATCATATGATCTCCCTGATATGAGGAAGTGGTGATGCAACATGGTGGCTTAAGTGGGTAGGAGAAGAATAAATGAAACAAGATGGGATTGGGAGGGAGACAAACCCTAAGTGACTCTTAATCTCACAAAACAAACTGAGGGTTGCTGGGGGGAGGGGGTTTGGGAGAAGGGGGTGGGATTATGGACATTGGGGAGGGTATGTGCTTTGGTGAGTGCTGTGAAGTGTGTAAACCTGGTGATTCACAGACCTGTACCCCTGGGGATAAAAATATATGTTTATAAAAAATTAAAAATTAAAAAAAAAGTCTGTGCCAATATAAGATCTTTGCAATACGCATGGACCAAAACATAAGGAAGTCAACTAAATTTTCCACTAAATTAATGGATAGAGTTACTGTAAGTCAAAAGTCCTCATATTTTGCTTGCCCCATACATCCAAGTTGAAACATTTCTTATGCTGTGTTGACTGAATTGTCTGAGTTATAGGAGTATAAACAACTTTCAAGACAGGTCAAATAACTACACTTTCCAGAGCATTCAATTTTCAGCTTTCTTTAATAGCAGAACACTAGTACTATTATTAGCCTCATACTGTATTCACTGGTAATAGTTTCACAACACTCTGGTAAGTTCCACTGGGACTAATCTAGTTTGTTCCTGCTTTAACTCTCTTAAAATAATTTTAACTATATATTTAAAGGACATTTATTTGGGCATTAAACTTACTCTCAAAAAAATACAAATAGGGGCACCTGGTGGCTCAGTGGGTTAAGCCTCTGCCTTCAGCTCAGGTCATGATCTCAGGGTTCTGGGATCAAGTCCCGCATCAGGCTCTCTGCTCAGCAGGGAACCTGCTTCCTCCTCTCTCTCTGCCTGCCTCTCTGCCTACTTATGATCTCTCTCTGTCAAATAAAATCTTTTAAAAGAAATACAAATAAGTGCTAGGACAACTCACCAATATAAGTTTAAAAAGCAGTTAAATACTGACCAGTGCCAAAATCAGGACATTTTCCTACCCAAAATGGTACTCGGTTGACCTCCACAACTTCAGATTTCAAGGTATGACTTACACATGTGTTTCCTCTGGGTGGTCTCTTTAGTTCAGTAGGTACCTGGACATTCACCTTTACCCTGCAGCTGGAGGGTTTTACTGCTTCCAGGCCTCCATTGCTCAGCTCTTTGATTCTTTTGTAATTTAAAATACCTCCACAAAATAAGGTGCCTCAGAAATCCTCAGAGCCACAATTTCATTATCCACATCTCTTAATTCAAAAGAAAGTACAAGACTTCTCTTGTGAAGTTTGTATTTAATCTTAACTGGATTCAAAGTTATTTTTGTAAACAGACTAACCCACTCTAAAGTCTAAGTAAATCCTTGGGTCCAATTAATTTTTTTGGTTAGCCTGACTGAGGATTTTCTCCTAACAGTACAGAATTGGAAATCTTATGAGGTGGTAGTTCATGTGGCTTATTTTCCTTGGATAGTCAAAGGATATACTGCTAACAATAAATGAACCACATGCCTATGTTTTAGACATTCAGATTCCTTCTCAACTGCTTTTACCATCTGGAAGGTCAGAGATACTGCTTATGATATCGGAACAGAGTTTTTATATAGGGAAAAAAAAGAGATGGTATTCTCAGTTAGTATATCCCTTAGTATCTGGTGGTACTAGGGCTATGTAAGCACCAAGATGACTAGAGTGGGATGGTGCCTGAGTTGTCTGAGCTATCTGAAGTAAGGAAGGCTGAGGTTTTGTGCCCATCTCAGTCTATCAATAACCATGTGTGGCTAGACTGGCCCTTGGGGTTCATACTATGATTGCAGGATATCCTCAGCAATAACCATCAGGAAGCTCTGGGAAGAAAAAGGATTTATCATTTACAGGCCCTGGAAACTTCACAAGACATGTGGAACCACATAGCAAGGTCATGGGTAGAGAAGGAGACAGTGGGTCTGTAGTTCTCCTTTATTAGAGGTGTGAGTGGGAATCTAGTGCTTCACAGTCTCACTCTTTATTGGTGAATTTAAAACATAAGAGTGGTAGTTTAAAGCATAGGAAGAGAAAAGCAAATGGTCAGGGCGCCTGGGTGGCTCAGTCGGTTAAAGCCTCTGCTTTCGGCTCAGGTCATGATCCCAGGGTCCTGGGATCGAGCCCCACATCAGGCTCCCTGCTCAGCGGGGAGCCAGTTTCCTCCTCTCTCTCTCTCTGCCTGCCTCTCTGCCTACTTGTGATCTCTGTCAAATGAATAAATTAAAAAAAATCTTAAAAAAAATTAAAAAAAAAAGAAAAGCAAATGGTCAGTTATCAAAATCGCCAAGTATCTCTTAAAACAAAGGAGCCTCTTGGGGAAGGTGCTGGGGCTGGCAGAAGCTGTTGTTTCTTTATCTAGTGGGGCTGACAATTTGAAGTGGATATGACTTTGAAGTGGATGCCAGGGCAATCAAACTTAAGCCAGGCACTTGCATTACTGAAAGAAGAAGGAGAAGGAGAAAAAGAAAAGAGAAAATTTTCTGAACTCACACAATAAGTGTAACTCAATGCTAAAATGAGAGGAGTTGAACATTATAGGGCAAGGCTGAGGAAGAAGCAGTAAATCAGATTTAGACACCAAAGTTTGAGTGCACTAACTAATTCAGAATTCCAGGAAGAGAGGGATCAGTACCCTGGATAACTCTCTTAGCAGTAAATCTCTCAGAATACATTCTGAATGTACCTGAGTGTTTTTAATTTAGTTCTAGCTATCAAATGGTCTCTACCTTCTTTATGAAACTGATTATTAAAGGAAGCTGACATTGTTTTGACAGCATTCATTTCCATGAGATGGGATACAGGTTCTATTTCAACAAACATTTCTGGTCTTTGGCACCTTCCATGTCCTATGAAATCAAGAAAGTAAATCAAAATAGCTTGTGTCATGGGGATACAGTCTATCCTGTGCATTAGCAGTTCATGTTTCAGAGACATCTTTCTCCTTGTCCAAAGCCAGGCATCCAGCCAATACTAGAACTCTGATAATTTTTTTGTTAAACATGGATTGTGTGGCCATGTTTTCAGAGGTTCACATTTATCATTCACAATTTCTCAGTCTCTACTTGTTATTCCTTGAACTTTGGGAAAGTGAAGTTTTGCTTCAATACTTTAATTAGTTCTAACACTTAAACTTCAATGGATAGCCATGGTGAGTGCTCAAAGAAAATGCCTGTAGGACAGAAAACAGGTGACTCATTGCAAGGAATATAAATTATAGATGTGCACAGAGAATTGTGTGCTCAAATCTTTTCAGTGGCATATGATTGAGATATGGGGGTTCTTGTGAGAGGTGCACAGTGAGTGTCATTATGGGTTTTCCTGACATTTGAATTTTGAGAAAATAATTGAAACAGCAACCAAAGCATTAGTAGAGCCTTAGTCTTGGTATGTGGGTAGATCATGTCAGTTCTACTGAATTCAGAGTAAGAAAATTTCTAAAAGATTGGCTTGCAAGGTAAGCAGATTTTTTTTTTTTTTTAAATAGCAGCTGACAGGTTCTTGAGCCTCTGCCCTACTCGATATTACTCTTCTAGAAAGGATTGATCCTTTTGAGTAAGGCTTTAAGTGGTCCATGTTTAAGTGCATGAAAGTCATAAACTGCAATGAGTATTACAAAGAAAAGCATGTTCAAGTCAAATAGGAAGATTAATAGTAAAACAGGATGAGAAGTATAGCAAAAAGAACAGAAACGTGAATCT
The DNA here is from genome assembly GCF_009829155.1 of Mustela erminea. Lineage (NCBI taxonomy): Eukaryota > Metazoa > Chordata > Mammalia > Carnivora > Mustelidae > Mustela > Mustela erminea. The sequence goes on from NC_045618.1 coordinate 109,822,662, forward strand.
GCCCCTTTCCTATTTTTCTTAAGGATCTGACATTTCCTTCTCTCCTTAATGGTCTTATGCTTATAAAACAAGGATATATCATTCCTTTTGTTTCTAATTAAGCACCTCAGGATGCCTCTCTGCAGGTTGGAAGTTATATACTCTTGGGGTCAGTTATATGTATGGAAATGGCAGACAAAGGTGAGGAGAATTCAGGTTTTTCTTCTCTAATACAGGAGAGTCAGAATTATTTAATAATAGACTAGGAAGCTTGGTAATCTAGCCATCATTGATTTGGCAAAGTTATAATTATTAAAAGATGTATGAGCTCTTAGGTTCTATAGGTACCAGAAGGCTCCCATGTCTCTTTTGTTATCTGGGTTTCCAAAATGATTGAAGTAGAGGACAAATTAGAAGAGACTGGAAGAGAGAAGATAATATTGTGCCAAAAAAAAAAAAAAAAGCTTCTGTAGAAGTATTTTTTAGGACATTACCCTAGTCTCACAGTGTCAGGGATTTCATAAACTGGGCTGGCATCTCTCTTAAATTATTCTAATGCCTTAAAAAATTTAGAGAGTTGCAACTGCTTAGAAAAGAAGTTCTGATGCTCCTAACAAAATGGTTAGGTAATGAAACACACTAGAGGTACAAATTTGACAGTTGTATATCCCAGCTGTATCACATTTTGGTTGGGGGATGTGATAGAAAAAATAATTAAGATATAGATAAATAACATGGAGGACATGGGGAGATGGAGAGAAGAAGGGAGTTGAGGGAAATTGGAAGGGGAGGTGAACCATGAGAGACTATGGACTCTGAAAAACAAGCTGAGGGTCTTGAAGGGGCGAGGGGGGGTGGTGGGAGGTTGGGGGAATAAGGTGGTGGATATTAGGGAGGGCACATATTGCATGGAGCACTGGGTGTGGTACAAAAACAATGAATACTGCTATGCTGAAAAGAAATAAAAAAGAAATAGATAAGAATGCTGATAAAGCAAATAGTTTTGAAAAGCATTTACAAATGAGTAACTCTCCTCTTGAGAACTGTGTGAAACTAGTATTTTTCCTATTTCTGTCAAGAACCTAGGAGGATTATGAATCCCTCACAATGCTTGACAAGAGAAAAGAAAAAGAAAGAAACATCGTAGCAAGTATTGGAGAGCCTTATAACCTGAAGTTAGTGCATTTGTTCAAATCTCACATTATTGAACAGAAATGTAGTTAGATCTTTTAAAACATTTTGTCCTTAAAAAGTCTAAACTTTAAGCACTGGTATGCAGTCTTAGAGTTGTTATATATTTTCTAATGTAAGGAAGTTAGGGATCTGATTTGGACATCTGTAGATAGAATGGAAGATAGATACCAGGAGAAGGGTAATGAGAAAGAAAGTAATTTCCCTTACCCAATGAAAATGCAGGATTCATTGATGCAGTGCTGAAGAGAGATTTGTGGTTAAATCTGAATTTCCACACTGTGTATTTATCACAGTTGTATTAATGTGTGCATACATGCTCATCCGTACTCAGAAATTTGCTTGTGTTCCTTTTTCCCGTGTTCATGATTGATTCCATCATGAGTTTAGTTTTCTCTAACTAACAATGCTTGATATCTTTATAAAAACCTAAGTTAAAACTCAGTCCTTTAAATAAAATCCCAATTGTATATGTTATTGAAAATACTGTTGCTCAGAATTGGCAAACAAACAAAAGAAGCATGTCCACTTGCAAAATGATAAAATTCACACACATTCATGGGGGAGGTGTTATGGTTATTGAGCTAATAATCAGGCACAAAGAGTTATAATACATAAACTCATGATCCTGTGAAACCTGGAAGTTTAATAGAAGCCACAGTTCCTGAAAGAGCAGCATCACTCACAAGGCGTGAACTAAAACACATTCTGTGTGACAAGACCAGGGGGTTAGGCTTACTGGGCATTACTCTTCAGCTGCCAACCTCTTTCATATTTCTATATTACTTGAGTAGGCTCCTTGGTATGAGATAAGAGGATAGAAATAAATTTAAAAGTTTACACTATAAAAATCAGGTATTTATATAGCAAAATCTCTTTATTATGAAAGCAACTCAAACCATAGTGATGAGCAAAAATGTATATCGTTAAACTTTTGGAACTTTTCTTTCTTTTTTTTTTTTTTTTAAGCATGTTAAAAAGAGTTCTCTCTAAGGCTTCAGTTCCTCTTGGGCTTCTCTTTTAATCCTGCCTAATTTTATTTTCCCTGTCTTGATCACCAGTCTTTTTGAAAGGAAATTCCTATGTTTTATTCCAGCATATCAGACCTGATATCAAAACAATGTCTGTAGTGAAGTATAGGGTCAAGACTTATTATTTTGAGTAGTTGTTTACTGAAAGGTGAGTTAGATATAAGAGGGAGTCATCTAGAACTCACTTTGTATTTCAGGAGACTTGGATACAGAAGAAAATTATAACAGTGAATAGATCTAAAGGAGATGCAAAAATCTCTACATATTACAATGTGTTTCTTGAGGAAGAACAGGTTTTGACCTTGCCCAGATTAGGCACTAAGGCCAGATAGCACTAAAAATGGAATCTTGTTGCTCCTTTAGCTCAGGTCTAAAAGCCTGAGCCAGCATCATTCATGCCACACGTTTACTTCTCAGATACCTAAACAAAAATGACAGGTCTAATTTTATTATCCTTACTCTAGCAAAATACCCCCTGTCATCTGTAAGGACAATGTGATCGTGTCCCTTGGCTGAAGAATGCATTTCCTCAGCCATAATGTTCCTAAGGCTTCTAAATAAAATGGAAATTCAAACTTTACTTTCAGAAAAAAAAATCACTATGTTGCATTTCTAAAAATAAGTTTTGTTCAGAAAGAGCTTTCTGTAAGGCTAGAGGGAGGCATTATAGCTGACATTTAGAGAAAGTGGCCTTCGAGTCTCCTAATTGATGTACAGTCAGCAGTGTGGCATTAGCTTTAGTCATAGGTAAAATAGAGGTAAGGGGTAGATGATCTGCAGCCCAGTGAGGAAAAACAGAGAGCCACAGTGATGAAAGTCTGAGGTCTTTGGGGCCAGACTCGGGTGCTGTCAGGGCCCAGACAGGCAGAGCACATTTGTCGAGCAGCAGCAGGTATAATGTAATACAGGGTGTTAGGAAGTCTGACACATCAAACGCAGACATCTAGGGGCTTTCATTAGCTTATACACTATGAGCTTGAAAAAAGTGGTCTCATTAATTAAGATTACTTCCTTCTTGGAAAAAGAATTGGGAACTAGAGAGAAGAAAACATTCATATTACACAGACCAACAATTCTTTTTGTTTGTGTTTTTGTTTTTACCTGATGTGATTCATTTACTCTTGTTGAGGCAAAGTCAGAAAGGCCTTCTAGATGTTTTCCCTATTTTCACCGAAGTAAAGGGTCATAATGTTGATGAACAATTGAAGCCTGAGAGGCAGCTCTGAAATTTATTAGAGACCCTGACATCTAGTGCTCTGTTCTTGTCCTCTGTTGCTTACCTCTTCTGCGTATTATGCACCAGAAAAACATGTTCCGTAATCACTTGTGAAGAGCAGGGACTAATCATATAACTTCGGGAGAATCGCTTTTTCTGGCTGAACCTGTTTTGCTATCAGTATAATAGGAATAATATATTATGCTAGCTTCCTTACAAGATTGAGATGGAGAGAAAATTACTCGATGAAAATAGGGCTTCTAAAAGTAAAATAATTCCCTATTAAAGTGACATTTTCTTATAATTATGAGACTATAAATGATGATTCCTTACAATGAACTAAATTTTAATTTTAATCAGCCCCTTATTCAACTATATATATGTTCTAAGATTATCTCCTATCATATACATGTTTCTACAGAACAGTAACATATCTATAAATATATAAATGACAAAAATATTTCGTACTTTGGAAATTCTCCTGTAGCTGTGAAAAACCACGTGAATAAGTAGTTGCATCTGTCATCCTTAATAATCATTGTTATTGGGACCACCTCTATGTGAGATGCAACAAAAATCATCCATTACGTCTCATTCCCAGCTCAGAGAACTGTTGATAAAACATTATAAAATATTGTCTGGGTAAAAAATCCTATTGCTAAAATTGAGGCAGGAGATTTCTATTAACCAAAAAATAATAACACATATCCAAACAATCTTTCATAAATTATAAGACCTAAGTTGAAAGAATACTTTTGGAGATAAAAGGAATAGAATCAAGATTACTGGACTCTGTTTTCTGTAGCAGAAAAAGTAAAACATACTTTTCTGTTTGAAACTAAATCAAGAAAAATGTATGATTTTTGTATCACTGAGAGAATACTTTCATCATGTGCCCAGGCGAATAACTCTTTTGGAGGGAATAGGACCATTTTGTTCTAATCAGAACCCTAGAAGATAGTTGAAAATAATATCTTTCTGTAAGCCCCAGAAACTTAAAAGTCAAACCTTATTTAGTTGAAAAAATCTTTTCCTTTCCTTGGAATTATGAGGAGAAAGACCTTCTTTATGATGATTCTTTGTTTTATATCCTTTGATGTTCCAACAAACAACAAAAGACATGTACACAGAAGGCTTAACTAACCTATCTTTCAAGAATATTTGAGAGCACTTCGGAAGAATACTGCTGCACTCACATGAAAAGTTACCTGGTCATCAGGGCTCACTTGGTGGCAGCTACATTGTTTAATGTCCTAGATCAGAAATATCCATAACTGCAGAGTTTCACTTATTTATTCACGAAACAAATACCTATTGAGTATCTACTGTGTACTGGGACTAGAAAAGTATCTGCAAACAGCATTCTTGCTCTTTCAGAATAATCCAGTGTAAGAAGCAAGAAGTAAAGGGATACTTAATACGTGAGATAATAATATGTGCTATGAAGAAAAATGCAACATAATAAAATAACTAAGGGAGGTTGCAGGGACCATGGAAGAAAATGTGCTTTCATATCAGATGGCCAGGGAAGACCCTCTGATAATGCGACATTTAAGCTGAGACCTGAAAGGAATAATAGAGTGAGCCCCCCATCTCAGAGTACTCCAGGAAGAAAGGACAGCAAGTCACAGTGGCCAGTGAACTGCAGGAGAGAGTGGGCTTTCCCTGTGTAAAAACAGTAAGGAGGCCATTGTAGATGGAGAAGAGAGAAAGGAAGGGTGGTGATCCTTGTAACATTAGGTCATGTGGTCCCTTGAAGGTCAAAGTAAAGACTTTTATCCTAATATGAATGAGATGGGAGACAGCGCAGCATTTTAAGCAGAGGAGTGACACAATCCAGTTCACATTTCGAAGTTAGTAATTCGGAAGCCATGTGAAAATTATGAAGAGTATGAGCAGAGAGACTGGTGCGAGCTCTTGCAGTAAGGCAGGTGAGAGTTGACGTGACTTGGGAAGGAAGGAAGTAGATGAAGACAGTTCAACTGCCTAGATTTGCTGGTGGATTAGAAGTGCAAAACATGTGGTCAACAATGATGGTAAGGCTTTGGCCTAGGCAATCAGAAGAACAAAGTTGCCATTTACTAGGAAGATGGATCTGAAAGTGTACACGGACAGTTAGGTGTCCCCAGAGACAGAAAGATGAGACATAGCTTTTTTGGTACAAAAGAAACCATTTTATTTTCTATGATCTATGCCCTACTAGCTCAATTTACCCAAGCATACTTTTTTTTTTTTTTAAGATTTTATTTATTTGACAGACAGAGATCACAAGTAGGCATAGAGGCAGGCAGAGAGAGAGGGAGGGGGAAGCAGGCTCCCTGCTGAGCAGATAGCCCGACGTGGGGCTCGATCCCAGGACCCTGGGATCATGACCTGAGCCGAAAGCAGAGGCTTTAACCCCCTGAGCCACCCAGGTGTCCCCCAAGCACACTTCTTGCAGAACTTTTTTAGGAGGTGTCAGAATTACAAAGAAATGCAAAAGCTTCAATAGTTAAGGATTTTAAGGGGACATAGGGAATCCGAAAACTTAGAGTTTCTACCAGGTCTAGAAATAACTTAACCATATCAGAGGCAATAAATCAGTGGTAAAAGCTCCTAGTACTCTTTCAAAAATAAGCAAGACTGCATGCCTTAAGGGAGAAGGAGATAATAAGGCAAACACTCCAGCCAGTTTATATTGCCTCTGGGTGCATGCCCATAGCCCCTGCCTCTTGTCTCATTATAATGTTAAAATCTCTAACCAAGGAGGAGCATAACCTCATTAAGGTAACATACAGTGTGTGTCTAGGCATATTTCCTTAAGATGCATGTGCAACCTTATGCCCACCTCTACATACAATGACAAAACTCCCTTTTCTGAATATTCATCTTAACCCTCAATGAAAGAAACTCACTAACTCCTGCTCAGAGAGCCACAACTTTTTAAGTCATTCCCTATGATCTCCTTATTTGCTGCAAATAGTTTCCTTTGTGTGACAGCTCCTCCTGGTATAGTCTCTATCTGTTAACTCACCAAGGGGCAGTAAAGGTAACTCACCTTTACAAAAGTAGCAGGTTCAGAGGCTGGGGGGAATTAAAAGTTCAGTTTTAGAAATATTAAGTTTGAGATTCTTTTTCAATATGTAAATTTTAAGAGGCTGGAGATACAAATTGGGAGTTAGTGTTTAAAGAGACATAAGACCATGAGACTTGATGAGATCACCTGCGGAGGGAGTGTAGTGAGAGAGCAGATGTCCTAGGACTAAGCCCCAGGACACTATAACAAATTGGGAACATGAGGATGACTCAGCAAAGGAGACTAAGAAGGAGCAACTTGCTCAAGGAATAGCAAGAGAACTGTGTCCCAGGAAGCCAAGAATAAATTAGCCAGAGGATTAAGTATTTCAAAGAAAATGAGTAATCAGCTGTTGGTGGGAATGCAAACTGGTGCAGCTACTCTGGAAAACAGTATGGAAGTTCCTCAAGAGGTGAAAAATGGAACTATCCTCTAATCTAGCAGTTACACTACTAGGTATTTATACAAAGAACACAAAAATACTAATTCAAGGGGATACTTGCTCCCCAGTGTTTATAGCAGTATTGTCTACAATAGCCAAATTATGGAAACAGCCCAGCGTCCATTGACTGATGAATGGATAAAGAAGATGTGGTGTATATATATAAATTATATATATATATATTATATATATTATATATATATATATATATATTCCACATATGAGTGGAATCATATGGTATTTGTCTTTCTTTAACTGATTTATTTCAGTTAGCATAATGAGCTCTACCTCCGTCCACATTGTTGTAACTGGCAAGATTTCACTGTTTTTGACATCTTGCCATTTGAAATAATGGTTTTTAAGACAGTGGGTACCAGGTAATACAGGGCAGTGACCCCTAAGACACGGGCAACAAATTGGTTAGCCCTGTAGATGCTCCAGTTTACTGACTTGAGAGAGTCCACCACAAGAAGGAAAATAGGAAAGAGCCTGATGGAATTGAAATGAGGCAGGAGTCTAGGAAACTAAAAAAGCTACAGTTCACAAGAGAAGAACAACACAAAGAACTTCAAAAATCCTGATCAGATTGCCCTCAGTTTTTCAGCTGAGTCTTGATGAGACTATGCATGTAAGGAAAATCCGGAGACCAAGGACAGAGATAACTGAACTGGTTGTAGGGAACAACAGTTTATGGCACTCACAGAGATCCAGGAATAGTGACCATTCCCATCTGCCAGACTGGAAAATCTCACACTTCATGGAGCTTTAGGTAAAGTAATCAAGAGTGTCTTGCCTCAGTGCTGTGGGTCCAACCTCACAAGTCTTAAAAGAAGAATCCAAAAGATCTAAGTATTCCTAATAGCTGAATTTCACAATGAAGCTCAAAATTTATAGGAACTAAAAATATGCAGCACCCACTGAGGTAAAATTGACAGTAAATGTCACGCAATGAAAATTTATCAGCCATGGAAAAAACCTTATAGCCACAATGAGAAGAAAAAATTAAAAGTCAGACTAGATTCTGAACTGGTACAATTGCTAGAATTAGCATACTAAGACATTGAAACAGGTATTATAATTACACTCCAGGTGTAAAAAAAGTTGCAAATCAAATCTGTGATGAAAACATCTATAGATGCATGTGATCAAAAATAACATGTAGTGAATTAAAAGCTGATTAGACATTGTAGAAAAAGTTAGTGAACTTGAAGACATAGCAAGTAATGCACTATCCAAAAGAAAACACAGAAAGAAAAAAAACAAAACCTTATAAATAATTATTCTATTGGTATGAGAGAGACAAACATTCAGAGTATAAGAGACAGCATAGGAAGTTGTAATAGGGAAAAAGAGATTAAAAAACATTTACCTTAGAGAGTATAGGTCCATGGGGCCAAACTCTGCCTGGGAGTTTAAAATAAAATTCTTAAAATAAACTTGGGTGCTTCATTGTAGGAAGTGCAAAGAGTAGCTCTTTCTGAATTTTATTTTGTATTTTGCAATTTATTATTTATTTAGATGTTTAAGCTCTTGCACTAGGATTTGACAAACTGGTGAATACTGACAAATTACATCTCCCACAGAATCATAACCACACTTTCACACTCAGTGTAAATACATAAACATTAATATACATCACCATTTTGTCAATTACATAGTAAAGCTAATGACTAAGTATCCACATTTTAATTGTATAATGTAAAAGACATATAAAATATTAGATGTCTGCTCAACTTATTAGCAGAAACCCACTTTCTTTTTTTGGTGGGGGGAGATAAGGGGAAAGGTCACAGTTCAAACAAAAATAATAATTAATGAACAACTTCCAGTATGTACAGAAAAATTCTAAAAATTTCAGGAATTTGATGGTTGAATATTACTTTAAGCATGGTAACAATGCATCTCTGCTTTTTAGAAAATATTCAGTAAATTAAAGGGCATATCCTCCATGTTCTGCACAAAACTAAGGTAACATTTAATGAAAAATATTTAATATCCTCTCCCTTTCTTCTCAGATTCCCCCTATTAAGTTGTACCCTGAAGTCCAAACATTAAATTATAGGCTAATGTTAAGGCTTTTTGTCTGGTGTCATTAGAGACATGTGCTTCTGTACAATGCAGATTTTCAAAATAGAGTTTTTTCCAAAACACAAAAGGAGATTTATATAAAGGCTTTAAACAATCAACATAAGATTTGATTGAAAATCAGTGGTGCAAACCTGGTGTGAACTGGTACAGCTTTGAGACATGCAGACATACAGTGAGCAGGAAAATAACCATATAACCAGGTAAGTTCAGTGTTTGAAATGACTAAGGAAATAAACCACATAAAGTCTAGAATGTTCATAGTTCCTAGGATTTTAGTTCTGTACAGTACTGAAAATATGTGAGTATTATATTGAAGATTTTGGCACCTACTATCCCTGAGTTTTTAATACTTTGATAAGATTCTAGCATGAGAATAGTTTTAAAGAAGAATTATAACTCAATTATGTATGATTTCAGGAAAAGCACATTCAAGTATATTTTAAATGCTAGATAGTAAGAATCTTTGGTCAGTATCCAAACGGGTTGACTGTAACTGAAACATAGAGATGGTAATTATGTCAAGTTTGTGTTGTGGTAAAACTGCTTTTCAGTTGCCTATGGAAGCTTCATTACATTTAGTCACCATACCACCCTGTTGGCTAATACGAATGACAAATTAGGTCCTGTCTCAAATTCCACTTCTTTTGTTTTGTTTTGTTTTTTAAGGATTTTGTTTATTTATTTGACAGACCGAGATCACAAGTAGGCAGAGAGGCAGGCGGGGGGCGGGGGAGGAAGCAGGCTCCCTGCTGAGCAGAGAGCCTGATGTGGGGCTCGATCCCAGGACCCTGGGATCATGACCTAAGCCGAAGGCAGAGCCTTAACCCACTGAGCCACCCAGGTGCCCCTCAAATTCCACTTCTAAGGCCATCGCATCAGGAATTCCAGTTTTATTAAACGCGACAGTCGTTTCTATGGCCATTGGAATTTGAAAGCACATCCACATTTTAAGACAGTTCTTCTCCAAATACAAAAGTTGCTTGCTGTTAAAAGCTCTATACCTCTTTTATCTCATGAACATACTGTGTTTTCAGGTCCTATCCACCTTCAGTTAATGCTAGGAAGGTGAGCGCTGGAGCTCTGCCAAGACCCACAACTCAGTAGTAAAACAACAACCAGGTGCTTCACAAAACTTATTTATTTATTTATTTATTTATTTTTTATAAGACTTCATCAGTCAGGGCAGTTGGATGGCTCAGTTGGTTAAATATTTGACTCTTGGTTTTGGCTCAGGTCATGATCTCAGGGTTCTGAGACCAAGAGCCCCACAGTTGGGCTATGACTCAGCCAGGAGTCTGCCTCCTTCTCCATGTGCCCGTACTCCTCTTGTGCTCGCTCATGTGTGTGCTCTCTGTCTCTCTCTCAAATAAATATAGCCTAAAAAAAAAAAAACAAAAACTTTTAACCAGTCATCAGCAATCTGTGTGGATAGTGCTACACTAGCATCAAAAAACCAATTGTGAAAACGAATGCTGCTGCCTTTTTCCCACAAGGACAGTGCTGTACTATTGCGATGATTCCTTAATTCTTAGGTTTCTCTGTCAATTTGTTTAAGGTGGCATCGGTTAGACTGTATAAGAAATCTCATATTCTTATATGTGACTTCCACAGATCTGGGCAGTTTATTTGAATATTTAGTTAAAAATAGCCAATACCATTATGAAAGAATTTTTAAAAACTGAATACAGGAATGATACAAAGATACTAGTCTGTTTCAGTACACTACACTTGAAAGACTTAGTGCTTTGAGTGTGAAGCTGGAAGTAATAGGAACTGAAATGAACTTCCTAACCAGAAGCAGCAATCCTTCAGAAACGCTGAGGCAATAGAAGGAAGCTCACTGAGGTATTCCCCATCTCGGTTACAGCTTTTGACAAAGGTTCTGCAGATTTGACAGTGATCCCTACTGCCCTTCAGAAACTCCATAAATGTGACCAAGAAAGGAATATGTTACTCCATGAGGACTGTGGTCTAATCATATATCCAGACTCTGACAAGAATACAGGTGGTGGCAGAGGTCCAGGCTCTACCATGCAGTGAGTGGCTCCAAGGACAGCTTGGTGCCTGTTGGCTCACAGCATGGAGAGCCAATATGAATGCTGAGGCCCAGGGGTTATCTTTTTTTTTTTTTTGAAGTTCAGGTAGGTTCAGTTCATAACATTTTCTGTCATTAATGTGGTTTTTAATTCCTTCATTTTCCATATTTTCCTTCTTTGAATAAAAGATAACCCAGAGGTTAACCCAGATAACCCTGTGGATTGTTTCTCCACCCACTTTCTGTTACATTCAGAGAACTGACTCTCCACAGTTTTTGCCATCCAGAGAAAGTTCTTGCCAAGTAATGCCATCAAGTGAAGAGACTTGATGGATAGGGGCAGACTGTGTGTGTGTGTTTTGCAGGAAGAAATGTATGGATGTATATATACAGTTGGGTAGGCTGTCTGTTACATACTTTTCAAGATGACTATAGTCTCTGTTTCCAAGGGGTGGATCCGAACTTCCTGGCCATAACCTCTTCACTTCTCTTACTTTCAGAATAAAATTCAGATTTTTTACCATGTGTTATATCATCTTGGCCACTGCCTGCTTTTCCATTTTCATCTTCCTTTTATTCTCTCCACATTCACTCTGTGCTCTAACAATTCCTAGATGCATGCTTTGCTAGTTCTGTCCCGTTTTTTAAAAAGTCTGGTTAAGAGTTAAAGCCTGGATTCTCTCGAGAGTCCAAGCTCTTTCCATCTTATCTAACTTCCTTCTTGCTAATTGGAACCTGATGACAGTATATGGCTAGCGTTAGAGACCATCCTGAAAGTGATATACCCACTTCTTTGTACTATCAGTACAGGAAAATAGGATAGAATATGCCTTTAACTTCGGAGCCATCTGCCTCACTTACTGACTCCCAGGAGAGAATGTCAGTTCCCATGCCACTGCATGGCCTTTCCAATTCAGGGATTATCGAATTCCCGCTGATGACTTCTGCTCCAAAGGCTGCTTTTAGCAAAGCAGAGGTCTCTAGTCGATGGAATCCATATTTTTAAAAATACTGCATTCCCTGTTCTAAAAATAGTTCCTGACAGTTCTCATCATCTAAAAGCCCCTGGATAAATTAACCCAGATGTACATCTTTGAATTTATAGGATCTGACTAGAAAATTTTCACATGGGTATAAAATTTCAGAGATTGAAGATAAATGAGATGACCTGTATAATGTTTTGAACTCTGTGGACATAAACTGCCATCTACATCTGAGGCACAGTAGAATGATAGTAGGAAAAACATGGGGGGGGGAACTTAAGATAACTACCAGTCCAACAGGAAAACAAGTCTCCTGGCTAGCTTGCAGTCAGGTTGGTAAAGAAACAACTGTGGATTTCGATGTTCAGTGACCCATGATCTGGGTGAATGTTTCCCAAACCTTTCCCTTTGTTTTTCCCATGGACTTTCTGTGTCTTTCACAAGTTCAGTGAAGAAAAGAAGAAGGAAAAACACTATGTGCTGGTGTCATAAAGTTTCCTAAATTAGCAAGAAAGTCAAGGGGTTATAGATTATCCCTCTTCTTTAACGGCTTGTTTTCTTCGACCTTCTCCCCCTCATCCTCCTCCTCTTCAAGTAACATTAAGATTCCCTGTGAGAATTCAAGGGCTCTGCATCATTCTCATCCCACTGCAGATACCCCTTCTGCCCGGGCAGACAACTAAGGTGGGGCGGTTTCCATAAATCCTCCTCCTTCCCACTTCTTCAGACTAGCCTCAGACTAACAAATGTGACCCTTACCCTAGTTCTGGGGACTGTGTCCCCACCCACTTTCCTGCTATGTTCTGCACACTGACTCTCCACATTCTTGCTGAGTAATGCCATCAAGAATATTTTTCCCTTGCCTCTTCCCTCTTGTCCCTCAGGGGGACAGACTAACACCACTGCGGCTTTCACACTTTTTCAAAATGGGGCAGGTATGTTTTAGGAAATACGGTTGCTGTACCGTGTTAACCTAAAAGCATATATATCCCACTTCCCCAGGGAAGGTGTGGCCACCCCACAACCTCTCCAGAGCTGCAGGGCCTTTTATCTCTGCACGCTTCTGAGACACCCATCTGATATCTGTTCCCTCTTTTGCTCTGGGAAAGTGGGTGGAGAGATAGGGGCCGTTTGAAGCTTTGGAAGCTTGAGGTTTGGAAATCCTAGTTTTCACAATTTATAAACTTTGAAATTTTGTTATTAGTCACGATTCATCAGTCCCCATGTAATCTTTGATTTCTGTTTTCCAAAAGTCTAGACTATACAAAAAACCCACAAAACAATTAAAAAACCATTTCTGTCTGATGATTTTTCACTTTTAAGTTTAATTCTAGTATACTTAAAATTCAGGACACTCTTGTTGGGATAATAATTGTAAATATTTTAATATCTTTTCCATTAAAATCCTCTAAATTACTATCTCAGAGACCTGGAAAGAGTCAGACATTAACATATTCAAATGGTAAAGTCAGAAAGAAATACACTGTTTGCACGAAGAGGTACACGCATTAAAAAATATCTATGGTTTGCATATTTCTATAAATACCCAAGAAGGACTTACAATCACATTGAAGCACAGTAGGAGGGAAATCTTGTAAAGTTTCAATGAGCAATGTATGAGAAATAAAAAATAATTGGATAAAGTTAGCATTTCTAATTCAAGATATGTATTATGTGATAGTCACTTAATGGGCTTTTATTCTGTGCTTTAGTGGGCAACAAATAAAGGATGTTATTTGAGCTGTGACTGTGTTTGTTGCCATGTAGCAAATCATCCCAAGACTTTGTGATTTAAAACATCAACAATTGGGGTGCCTGGATGGCTCAGTTGGCTAAGCAACTACCTTTGGCTCAGGTCTTGATCTCAGGGTCCTAGAATCGAGCCCCACATCAGGCTCCCAGCTCAGTGGGGAGCCTGCTTCTCCCTTTCCCTCTCTTCCTGCTTCTCATGCTCTCTCTCTCAAATAAATAAAATCCTCAAAAAAATTTTTTTTAAATAAAACAATAGCAATCATGTTATCATCATCTCTCATGGTCTCTGGGTTTAGAAATTGGGGAGAGTCTGGACCCCAGGTCTGTCATGTGGTAGCTGTCAGCCCAAGGTTGGACATGGAACAGTGGAGAGTTAGAACATCAAAGGATTGGCAAGGCCTCTCTCTATCACCATGCGACCCCAGACCTTCTCCATGTTGTCTGGTGGTATGGGTTAATTGAGGCTTCCTCACAGCTCTGGTGAGCTCAGGGCAGCTGGACTCCTTACATGACAGCTCCAGGCTCCAGTGTGGAAGCTCTGGTGAATAAGCAGAAGCCTTTTACGAACTAGCCTCCGTAGTTATGTACCATTCCTTCCGTCCTAATCGTACCACATCCAGGCTTTACAGGGAGGGAGTACAGACCCCATTTCTCCAGTGAGAGCAGTGTCAAATAATGTAGAGCCATGTTTTAAGATCTCCACATTCTGTACTTTGGCCAGAAATTATTTTCATTATCCCTACATTCGAAGCAGTCACTTTCTCCTAATAGTTCCCACAGATTTGATCTCATGATGGCATCAGGCTCAGGCTTGGTGTGCAGCAACTCATATAGACATGAGGTTCCCTGAGCTGGTTTACTTGGACACATCTCCTCAAACATCATTCCTCTCAATTTTAAGATGTGCAAATTAAGAGGAAAAGATATTTGCCTCCCGTATATTCCTCTATGCGGTGACGGGTAGGCAGAGGATAAACACACATCTCTTCAAAAGGGGAAGTGACACTATTCAGCAGGGATGGTGGTGGAAATGGGAGGCACAGTAGTCACTGATACAGAGCAGTTTTTCTTTTTGTTTTAATTGAAATATTGTTGACATGCAGTACTGCATATAGTAGTCTCCGGCATGCAACAAAGTGATTCACCAAGTGTCTGTGTTGTGCTCTGCTCGCTACAATTGTAGCTACTGAGACACTGACAATTTTGAAACCTAACCAGGCACATAGTTCCAGTTCTGTGATTAGGAGCCAGTTCTCCCTGGGTTTGATTCTCCACAGTTCTTAATTCCATTTTGTGTGAACATGTTTCTGTCACTGAGTTATCCTTCCTTTCCCATAAAAAAGGAGACTGTGTAGGCAACTGAGTCATTTTCTCAGACTCTCTCCTGCCTGTCGGGATTTAGAGACCCAAATGCTATTTTGCATTTTGTATTGCCTTTGCCCTGCTCTGTCCACACTGATACAATTACCTTAAACATGATATGGGCTTTCTGTGTACCAATCTGTAATTGATCTCATTAGATAGAGATCAAACCCACAAATCTTTTTTGAGATAACCTCTTTTTTATTTTTTACCTTGTGTTCCCTATGAGACTTTTATGGAATAATTCTCCTAAGTTTCATGGGGACCTGTTGTTTAATTGGGGGGAGTGTCTGCCAGACATGCTCTTAAAATCTTTAGAAGGCTTTTTTTTTTTTTTTTTTTTGGTCTGTTTGAAAGGATCTGTGCAGCACAAAGTTAGATTTTTCTCGGGTCTTAACAAGGAATCTTACAGGTAGGTTCACTCTGGATTTGGTCTTTGCCCTGAAGTCATTTCTTAATTTGAACATTGCATTTTATTTTATTTTTGCTGCTTGGAGAAACTGGGAGATGAAGTGATCTTATTGTACAACTCAGCAAGTACTGAGTCCTTTATATTTCCTCCAAATTTTACTGTTTTATAGTTTATCTGTGTATGCCTCTAACCTGTCACACACGGTTGAAAGAGCTTACACTTCCAGTACTTTGCCCCAAAACCTTAGCCAGATCCATCAATTCCCAAGGTACACTTTGTATTTTCGGTAGTAGCATAATTAAGAGTTTTTGTTAAACATTCTGCCACTACATGAAGTGAATCTCTTTTCCTCCAGCTTTGAATAACACTTTCCTCAACTTCTTTGATGCCCTACAGGGGCACCTGGGTGGCTCAGTGGGTTAAGCCTCTGCCTTCAGCTCAGGTCATGATCTCAGGGTCCTGGGATCGAGCCCCACATCAGGCTCTCTGCTCAGCGGGGAGCCTGCTTCCTCCTCTCTCTCTGCCTGCCTCTCTGCCTACTTGTGATCTCTGTCTGTCAAATGAATAAAATAAAATCTTAAAAAAAAAATATCCTTTGAAGCCCTACGAACAACCTCCTTGAGGTCTTCCCAGGTTCCATTCACGATCTCATGTCTACTCAGCTGCTCCTACCACTCACCCAAAGCCAGTGTCAGCTGTTTTATTTATTATTTATTAATTAATTAATTTATTTATTTTTAGCTGTTTTATTTTTATTTTGGGTGTGTTGGATCTATCTCTTTAATGTCAAGGAAAATTATTTTTTAAACTTTTTTGAGGATAGTTGATACCTAATGTTACATTAATCTTAGGTGCACAACATAGTGATGCAACTGATCTACGTGTTATGCTCTGCTCACCACAGGTGTAGCTACCATCTGTCACCATACAACACTATTACAATACCACTGACTATATTTCTAGGCTATACTTTTCTTCCCTGTGATGTATTCATTCCACAACTGGAATCTAGTTTAGGTTTCTGTTACAGATACAGTCTTCTTTGAGACACCAAATTTTGTTCTGATTCTCTGTTACTGCATGAAAAAATAACTGAAGACTTTATAGCTTAATAGAGTGATGGTTTTGTCATGTCTCACTGCTTCTGTGGGTCAGGAATCCTCAGTGGCTGGAGGCCTGCTAGGCCTCACTTGTGTGATCTCAGGGCTTGTCCCTAGGATTTCTGCATGTGGGCTATTAGTTCTTCCTCATAGCATGACCCCCTCAAGACTCTTGTATAAGCACACCCCAGTGAGCAAGGCAATAGCTCCCTTTCCTTTTGTGACCTAGCTTCAGAAGTCACTTACCATCATTTCCCTATAGTCACAAATTCTCCCAAACTAAGGGGAGAGGACATAGATGGACCCCACCTCTCAATGAATTTGGGACTGTTTTAAAACTGCCATGATGACTTTGGCTTATTCGAATCATACTTATAAAATAAGGTTTTAAGTTTCTTAACCATGAAGTCTGAGTTTCCTACAAAAATGTTCCAGGAACCCAATTCTCACCTGAGAAGAAAGTACTGTGGTACTAATTTGAACAGCTGTATTATGGACTTTTAAGCACCTGATGACATGGTAGAAGGGTATCTTAACCACCTCTTCTTCGGCCTTCCTGCTCTCCTAAAACAACAGTTTGGACCAGACTCCAAAGATCCCTGTATGTGAAATCTTTCTGCAGTTAGTCCCTATTTCTGACCATGGCCTCTTAAAACAAGGGATGTTTTACATCAATTACACTAAATGATATGATCTTTCAGCAACCTGACCTTCTGCTCTGAAGAGTATTTCCATTTACACAATTGACTTCCTTGACCCCATGAAGGACCTGAAATTGAAGTCATTTCATTTCATCTATCCCTTAGCATAAATATCTCATTGGAGTAATGTGTTCATTATAACAGGTGAAAGGGGACATTATGGCTGCTTGGTAATAACAGACCACAAAAGAGTCCTGATGACTATGAAATTCCCATAATCTTGATCTTATTTCTGCGAAGGGAATACAAAACACCAACAGGCAAATGAGAAGGTTGGTCATCAAGAAAAAAATTTGTTTTTTTTCTTTTGGTCATTTTTATTTAAAAAGCTGACCAGAGTTTCAGGCTTTTATATGAAAATAAAGCACTTAGTTGAAGTACTGCTTCATTGTTAAAAACAGTTTTTAATGATGTGTCATTACATTAAACTCTTGGGTTAAATGTACATTTCAACTTAATTTCACTACCTATATCCATCGCAACTATTTGGTATCATAACAGGTGCACAGACTATGAATTTAAAGTGAAGATTTTTGCTTTGAATTTTAACTCTTTTAATGAGCACACACTTTAACTTTCAGTTGATAGCCTAATAAGACTGGCCAGACCCAGATCTACCTACAGGTTTAATTAGGGGGTAAGTAAAGACTTCCATGACTCTGACTTTCTCACACTATATAAAATAAGAAAAATCTAGGTAGTTAGAGTCAGAGGAATTGGCATCTTAGATCTTTATCTTTCTTATTCAAAAGTTACTTTAAAATACTCTTAGTTCATACTCATCACATTCTTCAACTCATAGATGCACAAGGTTGTATAGTCTGACCTCTTATCTCAGTGTTTTGTATTAGCAAATAGAAACCACTGATGCAACTTAGTAGGTATAATAAATTACAAACAGGATAAAACAAGGAAAATACATTGCTCTTACCAACTTCTCTTAGCCTATTGGCTAATTTTGTTAACCAGAGCCCCACTTGGCACAGTTGTCTTTATTCTTTACCTGAAACTAGGTTAACTAAAGCAAGTCTATGAAAAGAGGTAGTTTCTACCTACAAAATGAAGCAGGAACTTAATAGAAACTGGGTGCTTCTTTTTCTACAATGAAAGAAGGAATCACTGTGTGCAGACTGTGATCTGATTGATTGATTGATTAATTGATGCATTCATTCATTTATTCATTGATTAATTCATTCATCCAATAAACATCTCATATTATAAATCATGTGTCATGCAGAGAGGACCTTCTGTATGTGCTTATCCTGACTTTTAAGAAGTACAAAGATTTTACTTCTTTAATTTAGGACAAATGAGAGATCAGACAGCTATAGATTTTGATGGACTTCCAGAAAATACTAGAAGAAGAACTCAAGAAGAATGGCTGTCTTTTTTTGTTTGTTTGTTTGTTTCAAGTTTTTATTTAAATTCTAGTTAGTTAACATATGGTCTAATATTGGTTTCAGGAGTCGAATTTAGTGAGGAGTCTCTGATGTGTCAGCACCTGGGCTTGTAGCTGGGGTGATACTTGATTTTATAATAATAGCTGGTACTTTTTTCTTTTTTCTTTTTTTTTAAAGAGAAGCCCTGATTTTTTCCCTGTTTACTCAGCTTTTTATTTTTTAGGAGGGAGGTAAGGGCAGGTACAAAAAACTGCGACAATATTATATAAGAATTTCTACAAAAGCTCATGACAGGAGAAAACTTGAAAACAATAGAGAGTTCTGGAAAACATTTGCCGTTGAGGAAAGGAAAAGTTAAATTTGCTCTAGAATCACCCAAACCTGAGGTGGGGATTTCATCTTCTTCATCCACCTTTAGAATTTGGACAGGCTTGTGTTGGGCAGGTGCACTGACCCAGGTCCATTTGCTGGAGACTGAAAATCTAAGGGAGCTTACTTATCGCAAGAGAATAATGATGTGCTGACGTAGGTTCAGTTCCGTAACTGATGGGCAGGCAGTGATAGGTTCAGTGTAAAGGGTATTAATTGCCTAGATTCTAGGGATATAGAAAAGCATAATTAAAATTTTAAAATGTTGTTTTACTAAACTTTAATATTTTAGGATCTTTTTTATTTCAGTGTAACACAGGGGGTTTTTAAATGCTTACCTCCCTCCTGTGTCAGAGACCCCCTGAGGATCTGGAATCTTGTGGTTCAGTTTGTCAATGAGAGTACCAGGCAGAGGGTGATATCCACAGGAGCCATGGAAAGAAAGACCTACTAGGAACAGACTTACTTGTGCATACCTGATAAAAACTCCCTGAAGAAATCCAGAACTATAGGGTTTTGATTTTGAGAAGGGAAAAATATTTTCAAAGGGTATATTGCTTCAGAAAGTGTGAGTAAGTCCCAATTACATGTGTGACACTTCACCTACTGAGATGTTAATGAGGCTTGGGGGATTTGGGTTATAAAAATAATTGGGAACTGAATTAGTTTTATAGGGCTGTTGTAACAAAAGACTGCCAACAGGGTGTCATAGAACAACAGAATTTACTCTCTCATAGCTCTGGAGGCTAGAAGTCTAAAATTAAGGTGTCAGTAGGATTGGTTTCTTCTCAAGGTCCTGAGGGAGAATCTGTTCCAGGCGTCTTCTGATGGTTGTCGGTAAGCCTCAGCATTTGTTCTGGCTTGTAGAGGTATCCCTCTAATCTCTGCCTCAGTCTTCACATGGCACTCTCCTTCTGTGTAAATCTCTGGGTCCTCTCCCGATAGTAGGAGAACACTTGGATTTAGGGTCCAATCTAATCTAGTCTAATCTAATCGTCTTACCTGATTGCTTCAGCAAAAATTCTGTTTCCAAATAAGATTGACTTTGGAGGCCATCATCTGGATAATGTGGACAGTGACTTTTATCTTCTGTCAGAATGTTTATACATTTTAAGCTCCTAACTTGATCAGCGACCCTGAGTCCTCAAAGGGAATGAATGTCTGCGTCAAGTCACAGTTGAAACAAAACCCAGCAGAAGGCATCTTGATACTCTGATCGACAAGATAGGTTTGCTGTAGGAAATTTTGCTTTTAATTATTTCGAGTGACATCTTCCTTTCTGCCCATGCAGAAATCCAGAATGTCTTTTATGTAGAATTCTCTTCTCAGTATGCTTAATTTAAGAAGACTCCTGATAAGTCAATTTATTTTAAAAATGGAACGGAAAGGTTATATCTGATTTCAGAATGAGGGTCCGGAAAAACTGCTTGAATCAAGGGCTTGGGAGGTTAGTGAAAGTCACACATGACAAGATCAGATAGATAAAAGATAACAGGAAGTCTGAGATTCAAAAGCCTGTTTTCAGGTGGCAATCGTTTTCCTTTCATCCATTCTGAGGATGATAAGGAGAAATCTGTATACAAGCAATTTATTCTTCCAATACTTAAGATCATCATGCTTTTTCCGGCTCTAAAGGAAATGGCAAGAGACCAGAGCCATCTTTGCTGCAGCTCCGTTTGAAGTCTGAATAATCTGCTCCATTTCCATCTCCTGGAGTTACTTTATATTATTCACATCTATGCTTCATACTGTTTCCTATCAATTTCCTTTTGCATAATTGATCAGGAACTAAAATTACCTAGATTTGTTATTAGGAAAGTAGATGTTGCTAGCTTCATATAGGTATGCCTTTAACTTTTTTTTCCCTAACACAACTTCATAAATCCTTCATTAACATAAAAAACAGTATAAAAAAGGAAAAGGTCTTTAAAAGAATGATGGCTGATGAAGTCATTTGGGATAGCATAAATATGCATTTTTGCTTTTTTCAAACATGGTCACCACTTTATAGTTAGTGGTAAAGGTTTTGTCTACCATAGTTGACTGAATTTTTTAAGCCCAGAATTACACCATATTCATATTTGGGACCCAGATTTTGGCCTTGTGCCTGAAAGAGAACAGTGCTCAGTAAGTGTGGAATTGAGTTGAAAATCATGTTAAGACCATATGTTATTTCCCCAAACAAAATATGCCTTGTTTTTGTCTCAAAGGAGAAAGTTTGGACTATTTTCCAGGCCTCTTCAGAAGAACAATGTGAAAGATAAGCTCTGAGGGAGGTTTTTCCCCTTTTTTAACTTTTTTTTTCCAGACACCCTCTTTGGTAGTTGACATGCAGTTAGATCTAACTAAAAGCACCTCACATCAGTTGAGTTTACTCTTTGGGTGAGAGCTCAGAGTTCTGTTTTCCAAAGGAAAAGATAGCTCCAAGAGTGAATTTAGGTTTTACATTCCATCATTCTCATTCTAGTTGTGATTATAAATATAGTTTATTATGTTATTTTATTTCTACTGTATTTACCTTGCGTTAGTGTCATAATTATTATAAATTTACATGCATTACAACTTGAAAAAATCTAACTGCTTGCAATTGTTTAAAGAATTATCAGCAGTTGATTATTATATCACTGGTTTAAATATAGATTAGTAGAATTCTGGATTTGCTGCATAGGAAAGAAACCTTATGCTAGTAGTTTCCTCCAGTAGCTACTTTCATGCCTAAAACCTAAAAAACACAACTTAACTCATCTTCTGGCATTCAAAACAAAATAAATAAGAAGTGGAAGAAATCCTGTAAACAGTGTTCTTCTATTACTGACAAGAAACACTGTGCCTTTATTCATCCTGAAAACAAGACTCACCCCAGGGAGAAACTGAAGCTCTGGCAGGTGAAGGGAATGTCAGTTTTAGGACTTAGTGAAGCCTGGTTTTCACAACTTCCTCTCACTCCCTCTAGCACTTTCTGAAGCAAAGTCTTGGGCTGTGGGCCAGATGAAAAGCTTGACATGAAATCTGCTGCTGTAATCTAGATCCTTCTAAGCAACACTGCTCTATCATAAAAAGTTTGCTTTCATATATTTAAAAAGTAAAATATTATATTTAAGAATGTTCTAGAATTTATATTTCTGAAGGTCCTTGAGATGATAGCATTTTCAGCCCATAGAATAGTACATTGCCACTGCAAGCTCACATTCTAATAAACTTTTTCTATTGAAAAATAGATTCTCCCAAAAGCAAAATAATAATAATAATAGCTATATCTACCATCTATTTTTTATTACTCATGATCTATCAAATGATTGTGATTCAGCATGTTAGCTATAATGTAACAATTATAAGAGGCTATGGCAGTTTCCATTATGATTATTAGCAGTGTTATGATTCCAGTTAAGTTCATCTTTATGAGAATGCATTTCATAAAAACAAAGAATTGACTAGAACTGTCACTTTTAATGGGAATATGATAGAAAGTTGAACTTCAATATCATCGAATGCAGTATTATTATCATTAATTAGCTCAAGTGCTAATTTTGTAAGAACAAAAAAATGCAAAACTTAACAAAAAACCTTCAGGGACAGCCCACACTTGTCTTCAACTTTCTAGTAGCATATTTGGAGGGTAAAATTCAGTAGTAGTACATTTAGAGGATAAAAATGCTCAATGTACCACATTTTCGTGTTATTTCAAGTATTTACTCAAGTTTTAGTTTTTGATTTGGACGAGAGGGAAATGTGTACAACCGGAATGACTAAAAGTAATGTCACAGAATCGACTAGTCCTTGAAATATTACGCCATGGCCTTCATAGGGGGCTATTTGTTCTTAAGTGACACTCTGACAATGAATCTTTGCATTTATGTTTCAAAGTACAAAGCAAAACAAAAACAACACTCTGCTGAATTGTATATTGGGGAGAAGATGAAATTCTGGGTATCACAACAAATATTTATGACCACTGAAAACATAAAAAACAATGTCTGAGAATTTCAGTGCTAAAATGTCCTTCAGGAGATTATCTCACCCATCCCAAAACATGAGGTAGTATCACAGCTAAATAATTACCCTATTTGAGACAATGGAGATGCCAATGAATTTTTTCTTATCACAGAGAAGTGTTCAATAGCTTTTAGATGTAGGAAATTCTTTTATCTAATGAAGAAGTTGCAGCCTAAGTAAAAGTCCTTTTGGTTTTTCATTGTTATTCAGTGTAATAAAGAAAGAATTTTTATATAGACCGTGAGCAGCATTTGGCTTTTCTATGTCCAAATGAAAATGAACATGTGAAGTATATTTGGGAGTGGCTCTGGAGGAAATGGGCCAGTGTTCCTCAGTCTTTTTTTATTTTTTATTTTTTATTTTAGACCACCCTCCACATCCAGGCAATGCTTCTCTTCCAAGCTTTCACAGCACTTGGATCTCATTGACAATACATTTGTCAGACTAGGGGATCCTGTTCAGTATAGAAAGGCCATCTTCACACAAATCTGAGAGATAAATGCTTATTTCTCTTAGCATGTATCCCTTTTAATCTATTCACATTTTCTTCCCAGACCACGTTTTGAAGGAATGAGATTCAGAGATACTTTTCACAATCAAGATTAGTGGCATGTCCTTCTTTTTGCCCTAAACTTACTCAAGAAGTTTAAACAGGGACTTCCAACCCATTGTCCAAGCAGTTTTAAATTTTCTATTTCAAAATATAACTACAAAATTTATTTCTTTGGAAATAAAATTTATATACAATAAAATGTCCGTGTCTTAAGTGTACAAATCTTGGAATTTTGAGGAATGCAGACACCTGGGTAACTCATACTCATGTCAAAATATAGAACATTTCCATTATCTCAGAAAATTTTTTCATGTTTTCCCTTCTGATTTATCTTCACCAAAAGCATCTGCTTTTCTGATTTGTTTTGCTTGTCCTAGGGTTTCATATAAACGGAATCACACGATACACAATCTTACTTTCTTTGGCTTACGTCTTTTGGCATAATGCTTATGAGATTATCATATGGTGTGTGTGTGTGCGTGCGCGCGTGTGTGTTTTGTTATTGAGAAGTTGTCCATTGTTTGATTATACAAAAGTTTAATTATTTTACTGCTGATGAATATTTACATGGTTTCCAGTTTTTTATTGCTACTGTGAATAAAGTTGGCAGAATATTCTTGTACAAGTATCCATCCTGACATGTTTTATTTCTCTAGTAAAGACCTAGCAGTGAAATCGTTGGATCACAGGATAGGTATATATTTAACTTTGTAAGGAACTTTCAAACTGTCATATTCCTTTTAACTTTTGACTCTCCCACTAATAATGTATGAGAATTTCAGTAGTTGTCCAATTTTACCAAAGTTTGGTACTGACAGCCTTTTTGATTTTAGGCATTCCAGTGATTTAAATGGCATCTCATTATTGTTTTGATACCTGATTTCTGAAAATGAATGGTGTTAAGTATGCTTGCATCTACACATTGGGCATTCACATATCATCTTTTGCAATGTGTCTATCCAAGTCCTTTACATGTTTTTAAAACTAGATTGTTGTCTATTCTTGAGCTATACAATTCTATATTTTGAATATAAATATAATGCTATATAATTTATATTTTGAATATAAATCTGTTTTCAGATATATATTTTATGAATATTTGCCTGTTCATTTTCTTAAAGTTGTATTTTGATAAGAAGTCTTAATTATATCTTATGATTTTTTCTTTTATGGCTATTGCTTTCTGTGTCTGCTTTAGGTATGTTTGCCTAACCCCAGGTCACAAAGATATTCTCATGCTTTCATCAAGAAGCTATGTAATTTTAACTTTAATTTTAGTTTTAGTTTTAAAGAATTTCAATTTTATTTTTAGGTCTGTAGTCTTTCTCAATTTTTTTTTTTAATATGTGAGACATAGGAGTTGAAGTTCACTTTGTTTTTAAATATATATTATATTCAAAACCCATTTGTTGAAAATGGTAGAATTTTTATTTATTTATTTTTTTTTTTAGATTTTATTCATCTATTTATTTGACAGACAGAGATCACAAGTAGGCAGAGAGGCAGGCAGGGAGAGAAGGAGAAGCAGGCTCCCTGCTAAGCAGAGAGCCCAGTGATGCTCGGCTCGATCCCGGGACCCTGGGATCACGACCTGAGCCAAAGGCAGAGGCCCCAACCCACTGAGCCACCCAGGCACCCCGAAAATGGTAGAATTTTTATTGCATTGCTCCATTGGATTGCTTGATCACTGTATCAAAAATCAATTGTGACAACTGAAAAATAGGATGATACACTAACAAGGTGAGGAAGACTGAAGGGTAGAAATACGAAAGTGAACAGCTTTGCCATTTGGGCAGTTGAGGAGCAACACAGTGGTAGGCTCCTCAGTTTTCTCATTGATCTCCTTATATCTCTAGAAAGCATGCTGCAGAAGCCTCCCATTCTGAAGCCAACAAGCACAGTAACTGAAAGAAAGAGAGAGAGGGGAAGAACGAAGGAAGGAAGGAAGGAAGGAAGGAAGGAACAAACTTCAATTAAAGGCTTTCCTCTAAGGCCAAGGGCCAACAAAGATGTGGCCCAACAAGAGTAAACCTATTTGCAATACCCACTCTATTCCAATCAGACACCAGTGGAACAACTTCATCTCCACCCACTGTGATTTCAGAATGTCCAAGTGGGAAACTGATCTTTCACCATATCCCTCAGCCCAACAGAAGCAGACAGCATTTGATTCCCGTGTCAGGTTGTGCTGGTGAACCAACAGAAGCTGATGTTCTATTCTTCCTGGCCTGAAAGAGGCTGGGTTCCAGCTCCCCAGCCCAGAGTAGTGTCAGGGAGGGGACCTTCCTCTGCCCTTCAAGGTCCTTCCAGCTGGATTGAGAATCAAATTAACATGATACAGATTAACAGGAGAAAACCACATTTTAGTAGCATACATATGGAGAGTCCACACAGACACAAAAACCCAAAGCCAGTGAAGAAACATGAAGCTTATATGAG
Organism: Mustela erminea; assembly: GCF_009829155.1. NCBI lineage: Eukaryota > Metazoa > Chordata > Mammalia > Carnivora > Mustelidae > Mustela > Mustela erminea. The sequence continues at coordinate 109,848,763 of NC_045618.1, forward strand.
CTAAGGACAGGGAAGGATCTGAGGATGCAAAGGGGACAGAGGCCATTAGATAGGTAGAAGGAGATGTTTTATAAAATGCAGCTTTGTTGAGGTACATGGAGAAAGAAAATTATAAGATCATCTTAAATATTTTGAGTATTTTGATCCAAGGCATGGTATACCGTATTCATACCTAGATCTTATTGGAATTGTTTCATTAGTAATTTATAAAATTATGCATAGAAAGTCTGAACTTAATTTGTTACATTTATACCCAAGTATTTTAATTTTAAGTACTTTTATAAGTGAGACCATATTTTTCAAATTTTAGTTTCTAATTGTTCATTGCTAGTATGTAAAAATATGATATTTTTGTGTTGGCCTTGTGCTGTATAGCCTTCTTAGACTCATTTATTAACTCTAGTAACTTTCTGGCAGATTCCGTGGTCATTTTCATTTAGACAATCTGTGATCTGGAATAGGACCAGTTAAATTTATTTCTGAGATCAGAAATGCCTTTTAATTCTCTTCTTTACCTTATTGCTCTGGTTATGGCTTATAGTATAATGTTGAATAGGAATGGCGAAGGTAGATGGCTTGCCTTATTCACAACACCAGGTGAACACATTCAGTTTCCAACCATTAATTGATATTTGAGGTAGGTTTTTGTGGACGTTGTTTATCAGATTAAGGATGTGCCCTCCTCTTCCTACGTGATGTGTTTTTATGATGAATGGATCTTGAATTTTGTCAGATTCTTTGCCTGCATCAACTGATAGGATTATATGCTTTTTTTTTTTCATTATGTTAATATGGTGGATTATATAGACTGATTTCCAGTATTCCATTCCTGGCATAAACATCACTTGGTTATGTTGTACTGTTTTTTCTATATGTTGTTAGTTTAGGTTTGCTAGTATATTAGTGAAGATTTCTGTATTTGAGTTGAAGAGAAATATTTTGTCGATATTACGATGTTTTCAAATAATTATTTTTGAGTTTCATTGATCTTCTGTATTTTTTTCTGTTTTCAGTTTTATTGATTAATTATGATTTTTATTTTCCTTTTTCCATCTAGAGTTATTTTGTGGTTTTTTTTTTTTTAGTTCTTGAGGTGAAAAATACAGATCATTCAAGATCTTCTTTACTTATAAAACCACTTGAAAGTATAAATTTACCTCTAATCGCTGCCTTAGTTACGTTCCACAAACTTTTATTTATTGGGACTTTTCATTTTCATTCAGTTCCAGATATTTTCTAATTTTCTTTTTGACACCCTTTTTGATCCATGTGCTATTTATAAGTGTGTTGTTTAATTTCCAAGTGTTTGGAGATTTTGTTTCTTTTTGTTATTGAGTCCTTGTTGAAATCCATGTGGTCAGAGAATATAATTTATATGATTTCAATGATTTTAATTTGGTAATGTTTTAGGATATGGTAGTTCTTTTTTAAGATATAGTTTTGATATAAGATGCAGCCTATTTTGGTAAATGATCTACAGGATTTGAAAATACTTGTATTCTGTTGTTGGATGGTAGTGCTTTCAAAACGTATATTAGATGTTTACTGGTATTGATTTTTGTATATACTTACTAACTTTGTATTGGTTACTGAGAAAGGGGTTTTGAAGTCTCCAGCTGTAAGTGTGTGTTGATTCATTTTACCTTTCAGTTCTATGAGCTTTTGCACCATCTAGTTTGAAATTCTACTGGTATGTATTATAAGCAAACACATTTAGGATTGGTGTGTCTTCTTGCTGACATGACCTTCTGATTATATGCAATTTCCCTCTTTACCCCTGGTCATTTTACTTGATCTGATACAAATTTTTTTCCTCAGAATATATCCACTCCAGTTTTGTATTGATTAGTGTATATATGGATATATAGTGTATATAAAGATATAATATCCTTTTATATTCTTTTACTTAAAAAAACTTTATAGTGATAAAATATACATACCATTTACATTTTAACCAATTTTAAGTATACAATTTACTAGTATTAAGTACATTCACAATGTTGTGCAGCAGTCACCACCACATCATTCCAAACAGGGTCTCTGTACCCATAAGACATTAATTCCCCATTCTTCCATCCCCACAACCCCTGGTGCATATTTTACTTTCTAAGAATTTGCTTATTTTTGGTACTTCATATACATGGAATTATATAATATTTGTCCTTTTGTGTCTGACTTATTTCACTTAGAAAAGTGTTTTCAAGTCTCATCCAAGTGTAGCATGTATCAGAATTTCATTCCTTTAAGGGCTGAATGGTATTCCATTATTTGTATATACCAATTTTGTTTATTCATCTGTTGTGGACATTTAGGTTGTTGCCAATCTGTTGGCTATTGTGAATAATGCTGCTCTGTACTTTGGTATACAGGTATTTATTTAAATAATGCTTTTAGATATATAGTGAGAAGTAGAATTGCTGTATCATGCAATAGTTTTATGTTCAGCTTTATAATAAACCACCAAACTGTATTACATAGTGGCCATGTCATCCTATATTCCCTCAAGCAATGCACGTGTTCCAATTTCTCCAACATGCTCACCAACACTTGTTATTTTCTTATTTTTTAATAATATTCTAATGAATGTGAAGAAGTGGTATCTCATTGTGATTTTAACTTTGATTTACCTAATGGCTAGTGATGTTGAGATAGTTTCCTATGTTCACTGGCCATTTGCATATATTCTTTGGAGAGATGTCTGTTCAAGTCCTTTATGCATTTTAAGAATTATCTTTAAAAAATTGTATTTTAGTGGTTGCTGAGTTATAGTAGTTCTTTATGTATTCTGGATATTAATCCCTTACCAGATATATGTTTTGTGAATATTTTCTCCCATTCTGAGGGTTGCCTTTTTACTTTCTTGATAGTGTCTTTTACTGAAAAAAAGTCTAAAATGTTGAGTAAGCCCAATTTATTTTTCCTTTTGTTGTCTATACTTTGGTGTTATATTCATGTCATTGACAAATCAACTGTCACAAATCTTTTTTCTGTAAAATTATAGTTTTAGTTCTTACATTGAGACCTGTTATCTATTTTGAATTAATTTTGGTATCTGGTGTAAGGGTCCAATTTCATTCTTTTGCATTTGGAGGTCCAGTTTTCCCAGCACTATTTATTGAAAAGACTATCCTTTCTTTATTAATGATCTTGGTGCTCTTGTCAAAAATAACTAACCATATATGTGATAATTTACTTCTCAACTCCATTTGATTCCATTTTTCTATATATCTATTCCCATGCTAGTGCCACACTTTTAACTATTGTAGGTTTGTAATAAAATCTGAAGTCAAAAAGTGTGCTCTTCCAACTTTATTCTTTTTTTTCAAATTATTTTGAAAGTCCATATGAATTCAAAGATAGATTTTTCTGTTTATGCAATGAGATTTTTATAGAGATTACATTAAATCTATAGATGGCTTTGGGTAGTATTGTCTTTTTTTTTTTTTTTTTTTTTTTAGTATTGTCATCTACTGATATAAAATCTTCTAGTCCATGAATGTGGGATGTCTTTTCATTTATTTATGTGTCCTTTAATGTTTTACAGGAATGTTTTATAGTTTACAGTGTGTAAGTCTTTTCTATCCTGATTACATTTTTTCTTAAGTACTTTATTATTTTTAATACTCTTTTAAATGGAATCATTTTCTTAATTTCCTCTTCAGATTTCTCATCATTAGTGTATAGAAATGCAGCTAATTTTTGCATGTTGATAAGTTTTTGTGAATGTCTTTGATAGCTAACATTTTTATGGAATATTTAGGGGTTTTATATATAAAATTTTGTCATCTGTGAACAGAAATCATTTTACTTCTTCCTTTCCAGTTTGGACATTTTTTGTTTGTTTACTTCTCTAAATGCTCTGGCTAGAACTTACAATAGAAGTTGAATTGGAGGTAAACCATATTTGACACTAATGATAATGATAAAATGATATATGTCAGGCAGTAAGCTAAGTCATATTCATGTTCCTATTTATATAGTGAAAAAAATAGGTATTATCATCCCTATTTTAGAGAAAAGGAGAATGAAGCAGAAACTAAATAAGTTGCACGAGACCACATATCTAGAATATGAGAGACCTGTAGTTTGAATCAGATGTGTGTGACTTCAAAAACTACATGATGTCCTATATACTTTGCCTTTATGTCAATTACACAAGCAGTTCCATTCATATATTTTCCAAATTTATATATTTTTCATTTGCTCTGATTTATTTTATATATATGTTTATATATATACATATATACAATATATGTATTTTTTATTTGCTCTGATTTATTTCAAAGGAAGGAGATTTACCTAACCAAAATTTACATTTTGTGGTTATTTGAAGTTTTAAATATTTGCTGTGTGTAATAAGACTGAATGCTAAAATCTTTAATTAGAGCAGATGAATATTCTTCCAAAACTGTGATAAAATCAATCAGGAGTAGTCATGGGTAACTTTTGGAGTTTGCATCATAAATGACAAATCAGCTACACAGCAAATACAAAAGATTCTTTAGGCTCAACTTGTATTTTATCTGAATTACTAATTAAAACCAGACAGAGTGCCTATATTTGTGTGATGATCCATGAAAAATGAAAATAAGTAATTTTGTATTTGTCTTTTTTTTTTTCCAGCATAACAGTATTCATTATTTTTACACCACACCCCGTGCTCCATGCAATCCGTGCCCTCTATAATACCCACCACCTGGTACCCCAACCTCCCACCCCCCGTCCCTTCAAAACCCTCAGATTGTTTTTCAGAGTCCATAGTCTCTCATGGTTCACCTCCCCTTCCAATTTCCCCCAACTCCCTTCTCCACTCTAAGTCCCCATGTCCTCCATGCTATTTGTTATGCTCCACAAATAAGTGAAACCATATGATAATTGACTCTCTCTGCTTGACTTATTTCACTCAGCATAATCTCTTCCAGCCCCGTCCATGTTGCTACAAAAGTTGGGTATTCATCCTTTCTGATGGAGGCATAATACTCTATCCCCAGGGGTACAGGTCTGTGAATCACCAGGTTTACACACTTCACAGCACTCACCAAAGCACATAAGGGGGTGGGATTATGGACATTGTATTTCTCTTTTAAGAGAAAATATACCATTATAAGAAAAATCATAGGACAGCATCCTTCCTGGCTTATACCAAAAATGATCCTATATATATGAAAGACCTATAATGGCACAAGTTGTACAGAGCACTGGTTTGGCAAGAAGATCAATCCTGTACTCTGGTGTATGACTGTGACTCAAATTTCCTTATCCTTTCCATAGTTTTATACTCAATCTTTTACTTAACATTCTTTTCTTTCCTAAAATACTTGCTTCCTTGTTCAGCACTTTTCCAAAAGTCCCAGAAAGTTAGCAGCAGCAAAAAGCTCACTTCTGGAAGAATTATTAACTAGTTCAGGAGTTAGCTGATCAAAAAAACAATAGCAGGAATGACAGTCTTGCTTATAATGAGGCTTTTTAAAAATTCAAGAAAATGAACAGTTCTAATCTGCTAGATTTGGTGTAAATTTCTGATTATCATATGTACCTATTTCTGATTATTATGGATAGTGTGTGCTTCCCTGCATACCCTATGTAGAAACAAACCATACATTTAGAAGGCTCTCTGTTAAGCACTAGGTGATATAAATTTGTATAAGATTTGGAAACTTCCAACTATGATTTAAGAGTAGATGAAACATAATAAAACTAGCTTTGTGACATAAGAGCTATTTGACTAATTCAGAATTCTGTAGAAAGAAAAAATTATAATAAGTACTTTTGTCCTGTGTTGTGATATAGCTACACAATAACAGAATAAAGAAAGTTGAAACTAAAGTCATTGAAGAGAATTTTTTAAAAATGGCACAAAAACAAATAAATAACCTAGAGAATTAAGAAAGTCAAATTTAAAATGGAGACAGACTTCTCTCAACTGCTGCTAAAGTACTTCTTGGTCCTTCTAAGGAAGCTAAGGCCACGTTGGGTTGAGGCCCTTACTTCTTCCTATACCAGCATCCAATGCCAGCAGTACCAGCCTGGCACCTGCCTGTACAATGGCCTCCATCTTAGAGCTTACCTGCATTTATTTGACCTTCATCCTGCACGATGATGAGGTGATTCAGGTCAGGGGAAATAAGCTGAATGCCCTCATTAAATCACCTAGTGTAAATGTTGACCCTTTCTGTTTGAGCTTGTCTGAGAAGTCGCTAGCGAATATCAACATCAGGATCTTCATATAGAATGTTGGGGCTAGTGGATCTGCCTTGGTAGCTGGTGCTGCCCCAGCAGGAGGTCCTGCTCCCTCCATCACTGCTGCCCCAGCTAAGAAGGAAGTGGAAGCAAAGAAAGAAGAATCTGAGAAATCTGATGATAACATGGGCTTTGGTATTTTTACCACACTTCTTCTGTGACCTGTTCAGTAAAAAGCTGAACTCTTGGGGAGAGGGGAGTAGGAGTGGTAGAAACAGAATTCACAAGAGACATAAAAAGAAAATAGGTTCTTTGTATAAGAAGAAAATTACCTGGCAATGAATGAGTAGGAAATATTAGAATAGCATCTAACATTGAAAATATGGGAGTTTAAATACTGTAATAGGGTCACGGGTAGAATTTTTTTATCTTTTGAGCAAAAATAAATAATGTGAAACTTTCAGAAAGAACATCATACATCCACATCCTTTTCATCAGATCCATGTTGAAAAGGGATTTGCAAATTCAGACTATGAGATGGAAAAGAGACAAAATCGTAAACCAAAAACTTGTCACAACCCACGACATGACTGGTAATAGATAGTGGTAGCATAAGCTCTACCAATATAAATAATAGTGAATGCTGTGTTACTGAAAACATTCAAGCATAACTTAAATGACTATATGTCACTACATTTCAGGGTGTCACAGAGAGTAAGAAATTAGAATAAGTAAATGACTTTTAAGCTTTATTTTAAACCCAAGATATTATTTTTCTATAATGGTAGTCTTCTTTGTTTATATTGTTTTTCCTGATTCTATTTCCCTAGTTATAAAATTTCATTTATTTGTCTTTGTTGTAAATATCAATTGAAAAATCTATCACTGTGCCTGAATTTACTACTACATGTTATTTACTGTAGTGAAAATTATGACTAAGGAAATACAAAGAGTGAAAAACATCCTCTCAAGAGATAACATCTCATGAAATATGCAGCTTGTGTCAAAATTTCATGCCATTATAATTTTTTTCTTATTACAGAATTAAAATATATTCTTTGTAGAAATTTAGAATTCAAATGAAATATAAATCATACTGTGAGCTAAGGAAGGAAAGCATTTTTAAAAAACTCTTCTCCCTTCCTCCCCTTTCATTTTTTGAACAGAGGATTAATGTTATAAGCTATATGGTCTGGAATTCTGCTAAGGCATATTTTTTAGTGGCCAGAATCACTGTATTTTTAAAAGTTAAACACACCTTCTGTCATGTGAGGACATAGTGAGAAGACAGGCATTTGGGGAGCCAGGAAGTAGGCCCTCACCAGATACCAAATCTGCCAGCACCTTGATCTTGGACTTCCTAGCCTCAGGAACTGTGAGTGAATGACAAGATAGAAAAACTTGCCTCAGAAAAGAGAACAAGAGGAAGTACTGAGTGCCAGGGACTAATTCAGTATGGATATAAGTAACATGTCAGAACTAGAGTTCAGAATAATGATTGTAAAGATACTAGCTGGGGTTGAAAAGAGCATAGAAGACACTAGAGAATCCCTTTATGGAGAAATTAAAGAACTAAAATCTAATCAAATCAAAATTAAAAAGGCTATTAATGAGATGCAATAAAAAATGGAGGCTCTGTCAGAGAGGATAAATGAGGCAGAAGAGAGAGTTAATGATACAGAAGAAAAATGATGGAGAATAAAGTAGCTGAAAAAAGGGAGAAAAAGCTACTGGATCACGAGGGTAGAATTTGAGCAATAAGTGATACCATAAAGCAAGACAAATTAGAATAATTGGGATCACAGAAGAAAAAGAAGAGAGGAAGGGAGGGAGAAGGTATATTTGAGCAAATTATAGCTGAGAACTTCCCTAATCTAGGGAAAGAAACAGGCATTTAAGTCCAGGAGACATAGGGAATACACCTCAAAAATCAATAAAAAGAGGTCAACACCTTAACATATAATAGTGAAGCTTGCAAATTTCTGAGACAAAAAGAAAATACTGAAAGCAGCTCAGGATAAGAGGCCCTTAACCTACAAGGGTAGAAATGTTAGATAGGGAGCAGACCTATCCACAGAGATTTGGCAGACCAAGAAGGACTGGTGTGATATATTCATGGTGCAAAATGAGAAAAATTTGCAGCCAAGAGTACTTTATTCAGCAAGGGTGTCATTCAGAATGGAAGGAGAGATAAAGAGCTTACAGGACAAACAGAAACTTAACAAGTTTGTGATCACTAAAACAGCCCTACAAGAAGTATTAAAGGGGATCTTTTACGTGAAGAAAGAACCCAAAAGTAACAGAGACCAGAAAGAAACAGAGACAATATAAAGAAACATTGACTTTACAGGTAATACAATAGCACTAAATTTATATCTTTAATTACTCTGAATGTAAATGGGCTAAATGTCCCAATCAAAAGGCACAGGTTATCAGTTTGGATAAAAAAGCAAGACCTTTTGATATGCTGTCTGCAAGAGACTCATTTTAGACCCAACCACATCTCCCGATTGAAACTGAGGGGGTGGAAACCCATTTATGATGGTAATGGACATCAAAAGAAAGTTGGGATAGCAATTCTTATAACAGACAAATTAGATATTAAACCAAGGACTATAATAAGAGATAAGGAAGGAAGGATACTATATCATTATTAAAGAAGATAAGAAGATCTAACAATTGTAAATGTTTATGCCCCTAACAAGGGAGCAGCCAATTATACAAAACAATTGATAAGAAAATTAAGGAAACACAATGATAATAATAGAGTAATAGGAGGGGACTTTAACACCCCATTCACTGCAATGGATAGGTCATCTACATAGAAGATCAAGAAGGAAACAGGGGCTTTGAATAACACAGACCAGACAGACATCAAAACCAGACAAAGAGCCCCCAAAAAGGAGAATTACAGACCAATATCCTTGATAAATATGGATGCAAAGATTCTCACCAATAACTAGCCAATGGGATCCAATAGTACATTAAAAGTTATATTCACTATGACCAAGTGGAATTTATTCCTGAGCCACAAGGGTGGTCCAGCATCTGCAAATCAATCAATGTGATACACTACATTGATAAAAGAAAGGACAAGAACCATATGATCCTCTCAATAGAGGCATAAAAAACATTTAACAATATAGAGTATCCTTCCTTGATTAAAACTCTTCAAAGTATAACTATAGAGGGAACATACCTCAATATCATAAAAGCCATCTACAAAAAGCCCACAATGAGTATCATTCTCAATAGAGAAAAACTAAAAGCTTTTCCCCTAAGGTCAAGAACATGACAGGGATGTCCATCTCACCAACTGTAGTTCAACATAGTACTAGAGGTCCTAGCCTCAGCAATCAGACAACAAAAAGAAATAAAGGCATCTGAATTAGCAAAAAAGTCAAGCTCTCACTCTTCGCAGATGACATGATGCTCTATGTGAAAAACCCAAAAGACTCCATCCCAAAATTTCTAGAACTCATAGAGGAATTCAGCAAAGTGGCAGGATATAAAAATCAAAGCACAGAAATCAGTTGCATTTCTATACACTAACAATAAGACATATGAAAGAGAAATTAAGGAGCCAATCCCATTTACTACACCCATAAACCATACGATACCTAGGAATAAACCTAACCAAAGAGGCAAAGGATCTGTTCTCTGAAAACTATGGAATACTCATGAAAGAAATTGAGGAAGACACAAAGAAATGGAAAAAAGTTCCATGCTCATAGATTAGAAGAACAAATATTATTTAAAATGTCTATGCAACCTAGAGCAATCTAGAGATTGCATCCAATGCAATCTCTACAAAATACCATCAACTTTTTTCACAGAGCTAAAACAAATAATCCTAAAATTTGTATGGAACCAGTAAGACCCCAAATAGGCAGAGGAATGTTGAAAAAGAAAACCAAAGCAGGTGGCATCACAATGCTGGACTTCAAGCTCTATTACAAAGCTGTAATCATCAAGACAGTGTGGTACTGGCACAAAAACAGACACATAGATCAGTGGAACAGAATAGAGAACCCAGAAATAGACTCTCATCTCTATGGTTAACTAATCTTTGACAAAGCAAGAAAGAATATCCAATGGAAAAAAGACAGTCTCTTCAACAATTGATGTTGGGAAAATTGGACAGCCACATGCAGAAGAATGAAACTTGACCATTTCCTTATACCATACACAAAAATAGGCTCAAAATGGATGAAAGACCTCAATGTGAGACAGGAATACATCAAAATCCTAGAGGAGAACACAGGTAGCAACCTCTTTGACTTCAGCCACAACAGTTTATTGCTAGACACATCTCCAAAGGCAAGGGAAACAAAGGCAAAAATAAACTATTGGGATTTCATCAAAATAAGAAGCTTTTGCACAGCAAAAGAAACAGTCAACCAAAAGACAACTGACGGAATGGGAGAAGATATTTGCTGATGACATGTCAGATAAAGGGCTAATACCCAAGATCTATAAAGAACTTATCAAACTCAACACCCAAAGAATAAATAATCCAATTGAGAAATGGACAGAAGATGTGAACAGACATTTCTCCAAAGAAGCCATCCAAATGAGCAACAGACACATGAAAAAATGCTCAACATCACTCATCATCCTGTAAATACAAATCAAAACCACAATGAGATACCTCCTCACACCAGTCAGAATGGCTAAAATTAACAAGTCAGGAAATGAAAGACGTTAGAATGTAGAGAAAGGGGAACCCTCTTACACTGTTGGTAGGAATGCAATTTGGTGTAGACACCATGGAAAACAGTATGGAGATTCCTCAGAAAGTTGAAAATAGGGGCACCTGAGTGGCTCAGTCAGTTAAGCATCTGTGTTCAGCTCAGGTTATGATCCCAGGGTCCTGAGATCAAGCCCCACATCATCAGACTCCCTATGGAGAGCCTGCTTCTCCCTTTCCATCTGCTGCTCCCCCTGCTTCTGTGTGCTCTCTCTCTCTCTCTCTCCTTCTCTCCATCAAATAAATAAATAAAATCTTTTTTAAAAAGTTGAAAATAGAGCTACCCTATGACCCAGCAATTGTACTACTAGATATTTACCCCCCCCCCAAAATGTAGTGATCTGAAGGGGCACCTATACTGCAGTGTTTATGGTGGCAATGTCCACAATAGCCAGACTATGGAAAGAGCCCAGATGTCTGTCAAGAGATGAATGGATAAAGAAGATATGGTGTATGTATGTGTGTATATATATCTATACACACACACACACACATATTCATATATATGCATATATAATGAGAGAGATATATATACACACACACACACATATATATAATGGAATATTACTCAGCCATCAAAAATGGAATCTTGCCATTTGTAACAACATGGTTGGAACTAGAGGTTATTATTCTAAGCAAAATAATTCAATCAGAGAAAGATAACTACCTTATGATCTCACTCAGATGTGGAATTTAAGAAACAAAACAGAGGATCATTGTGGAAGGGAGGGGAAAAATAAAACATGATGATATCAGAGAGGGAGACAAACTATAAGAGACTCTTAATCATAGGAAACAAACTGAGGGCTGCTGGAGGGGAGGGAGATGGGAGGCTGAGGTAACTGAGTTATGGACATTAAGGAAGACATGATGAAATGAACACTGGGTGTTATATAAGTCTGATGAGTCACTGAACTCTACTTCTGAAACTAATTATATACTATATGTTAATTAATTTAATTTAAATTTTTAAAAATTAAACACAGGATATGTTTTTTTCTCTTTATTTCACACCTCCAAATAGAGACAGTAGTTATAATTGAATCCAGGCTTTTTATGAGAACCAACCTGTCCCTTCCTCTCTCTTCTGTTCACTAGGAGAATCTAGAATGTCCCAAGATGCAGGTAGGGCTTGGGAGTGGAAGGAAATAGGGGTTTGGTAGACATTAGGTTTAGAGATAGATCTCTGTCCTGGGGCACCAGAACATTGGGATTTCAGATATATTGCCAGATAACAAATTTGTTCCTTGGAGGACTTGTATAGAAGAATGGCTGAAATATGAGTGGAAGTCCAGTATTACTTGATTACCTAGTCACATATTTTCCACTAGCACTATACTTTATCTCTGATTCCTCACAATTCCCTCTGCCCTAAGATAGTCACTAGAACACTTTAATGCATAAACTTTCTGTCTTCCTTCTATGAGTCCAAGAGGTTGTATTTTTTTTTCTTTTTTAAATTTTTTATTTTATATAAACATATGTTTTTATCCCCAGGGGTACAGGTCTGTGAATCACCAGGTTTACACACTTCACAGCACTCACCAAAGCACATACCCTCCCCAGTGTTCATAATCCCACCCCCTTCTCCCAAACCCCCTCCCCCCAGCAACCCTCAGTTTGTTTTGTGGGTAGGAGAAGAATAAATGAAACAAGAGGTTGTATTTTTGATGTAATCCTCCAAAGTATATATTTTTAATATTTATGAGTTAGCAATTATTTTCCATATTGTTAAATATATTTTATAATGTAATTTTGAAAGTTTGTGTCTGTACCTAATTATTGGACACATGAGGGACAAACCTTGTTAGTATCTACCCAAATACTGTTCTCTCTCTTTTTCCTGACAATCTAACCCTGATTTTGTTTGGGGTTGCAGTGTGTTTAGCCCTCAGGAAATGATTGGAGATTTTTCCAAATTAATAATGAAAATTCTGTCTCTTTTTCCAGGTACCTACTTTCCCAGCTTCCTTGAAGCTAGAACTTGCGATGTGACCCTCTTCTGACAAACAAGAAGTCAGGGCAAGTCTGCTGAGGTAAGGAAATTTCTGGGAAATATTGCCCCCTTCCCATGATAAACGGAAAGCTTCATTTGCCATTTACTTCTTTTTTTCCAGACATGTTGCTTGGATCTGTGATTCTAACTTTATGGCCAGATAAAAATAAAACCGATAATGCTGTCAAATGAGGATGGCAGACAAGGATAGAAAGAGCCTGTTCCCTGGATAAGATCAGAGAAACAAACTGGGGATAGACTATCTCCAGACTAGGAATATGGTTTTCTGTGTCTTGCAGCTAAATATAATCTATGATGTTTCAAATATTTCCCCTTTACAAGCAGAGAGCTTTGATGAACATTTACATATGTAATCTCTGATTATGTCTTCATGATGAATTCCTAAAGATAGAATTACTAATTCATGGAAGATGCCAAACACTTAAGACCTTTGATATATATATTGCCAATTGCCCTCAAGAAAGACAGTACAAATGAAGATTCAATAAACATTATAAAAACTTTTTTAAAAATGAAATTATACCCCCCAAAATGTCAAACTTTCTGAAAAAGAATCTATTTTCTACAACTTCCTGGAAAGCCCAGCAGAATTCCACTCCCCCCCCCAAAAAAAATCAGTGTCTGTAAAGTATGGAAAACATAATTAAATATGTATAATGTCAGGAAGAACATCTTCAGTCTGTAAATGCATATATTCATAAAGAAATCATCTAAGCCTCTAGGCTTATGGGCACCAGGTAGAACTATAAACTGACAGTGCTGTTGGATTTTTTAAAAAATTCTAGTATAGTCAACATACAGTGTTAAATTAGTTTCAATGCTCATAGTAAGTATACTCTTAATCCCCTTTGCCTATTTCTCCCATTTCCCCAACAACCTCCCCTCTAGTAACCATCAGTTCTCTATAGATAAGAGTCTGTTTTTTGTTTGTCTTTTCTTTTTATTGTTTGTTTTGTTTCTTAAATTGTACATATGAGAGAAATCACATAGTACTTGTCTTTCTCTGAATAACTTATTTTACTTAGCATTATACCCTCTAGATCTATCATGTTCTTGTAAGTGGTAACATTTCCTTCTTTTTATGGCTGAGTAATATTCCATTGTACATATATGCCACATCTTCCTTATACATTCATCTATCAATAGATAAATGAGTTGTTTCCATAATTTGGCTATTATAAATGATGCTGCTATAAATATAGGGGTGTATATATCTTTTCAAGTTGATGTTTTTGTTTTTGGTGGGTAAATACCCAATAGTGGAATTACTGAATCACATGGTAATTCTTTTTAATTTTTTGAGGAGCCTCCATACTGTTTTTCACAGTGGCTGCAACAGTATGCAGTCTCACAAACAGTGCAAAAGTGTTCCTTTTTTCCCACATTCTTGCCAATACCTGTTGTTTCCTGTGTTGTTGATTTAGCCATTCTGACAGATATGAAGTGATATCTCATTGTAGTTTTGATTTGCATTTCGCTGACAATATCGAGCATATTTGCATGTGTCTGTTGGTCATTTATACATCTTATTTGGAGAAATGTCACTTATGCCCACTTTTAACCAGGTTACTTGGTTTTTTGGTGTTGAGTTGTATAAGTTCTTTATGTATTTTGAATACTAACTTTTTATGGCATATGTCATTTGCAAACGTCTTCTCTCATTCAGTAAGTTGTCCTTCAGTTCTGTTGATTATTTCCTCTGCTGTGCGAAGCTTTTAAATTTGATGTAGTTCCAATAGTTTATTTTTGCTTTTGTTTCCTTTACCTCGGGAGACATATCTAGAAAGATATTTCTACTGCTGATGTCAGAGAAATTACTGCCTGTGTTCTCTTCTAAGATTTTTATGGTTTCATGTCCCACATTTAGGGTGGGTTTTTTTTTGTATGTATGGTATAATAAAGTGGTCCAGTTTTATTATTTTCGGTTCATTCATACATGGGACTTTTTAAAAAATTTTTTAAATTTTAAACTTTTTAAATTTCTTATTCTTTACCCAAAATGTATAGTAATACAATGGATTTTTGTATATTATTTATATCCTGTAACTTTACTGAATTCATCTATTAGTTCTAGTAGTTTTTTGGTGAAGTCTTTAGGGTTTTCTGTATATTGTATCATATCATCTGCAAATAGTGAAAGTTTTACTTTTTCCTTACCTATTTAGATGCCTTTTATTTCTCATGGCTGTGGCTAGGACTTTCAGTACTATCTTGAATAAATGGTGGATGTGGACATCCTTTGTCTTGTTCTTGACCTTAGGGGAAAGATTCTCAGTTTTTCACCATTTAGTATGATGTTAGCTTTAGGTTTTTCATAAAAGGGCTTTATTATGTTGAAGTATGTTCCCTCTAATCATGAATGGATGATTTTTCTGCTTCTATTGAAATGATCATATGGTTTTTATCCTTTTGCTTATTGATGTGATGTATTACACTGATTGATTTGCAAATACTGAACCCACTTGCATCCCAGAAATAAATCCCACTTGATTGTGAAGAATGATTTCTTAATGTATTGTTGGATTCTCTTTGCTAATATTTTGTTGAAGATTTTTACATTTATGTTTATCAGAAATGTTGGCCTATAGTTCTCTTTTTTTGTAGTGTCTTTATCTACTTTTGGTATCAGGGTAATGTTGGCTTCATAGAATGGATATGGAAGGTTTCCTTCATCTTTTATTTTTTGGAATAGTTTGAGAAGAATAGATATTAATCCCTCTTTAAATATTAGTAGATTTCACCTGTGAAACCATCCACTCCTGGACTTTACTGGTAATTGGTCTGTTCAGTTATTTTCTATTTCTTCCTCATTCAGTTTTGGGAAGTTATAGGTTTCTTGGAATTTATCCATTTTATTTCTTCTGGGTTGCCCAACTTGTTGGCATATAATTTTTCATGGTATTTTTTATAATTGTATTAATAAGGTATTATGTGTTATTTTTCCTCTTTTACTTCTGATTTTATTTGAGTTCTCTTTTTTCTCTCTCTTAATAAAGCTAAAGTTTTATCAGTTTTGTTGATCATTCAAAGAATCAGCTCCTGGTTTCATCTGTTCTCTTAGGGTTTCTGTTGTTTATTTCTATTTCATTCATTTCTGCTATCATCTTTATTATTTCTTCTGCACATTTTGGGGTTTTTGTTGTTGTTGTTGTTGTTTTCTCTTTTTTTTAGCTCCTTTAGATATAAGGTTAGGTTGTTTATTTGAGATAGAACTGTATTGCTGTAAGCTTCTCTCTTAGAACAATGTTTGGTGCATCCCAAAGATTTTGGATCATTGTGTTTTCATTTTCATTTGTCTATTTTTTTTTTTTTATTTACTCTTTGATTTTTTTGGTTGACCCATTCATTGTATGGGTATGTAGTAGTATGTTACTTAACTTCCATGTATTTATGTTCTTTACAGAGTTTTTCTTGTCATTGATTCCTTGTTCCATAGTGCTGTGATCAAAAAGATACATGGTATGACTTCAGTCTTTTTGTATCTTTTTTTGTGGCTTAACTTGTGATCTGTTCTGGAGAATGTCCCATTTGCTCTTGAAAACAATGTGTATTTGCTCTTCGAGGATGGTATGTTCTAAATACATCCATTAGATCCATGACATCCAAATGTGTCATGAAAAGCCACTATTTCCTGTTGATTTTCTGTTTGAATGATCTTACATTGAAGTAAGTGTGCTGTTAAAATGTCCTACTATTATTTTACTACTATCAATTACTTCATGTTTGTTATTAGCAGCTTATATGTTTGGATGCTCCGATGTTGGGTGCATAAATTTTACAGTTGTTATATTTTCTTGTTGTATTTTTCTTTTTACAATCATATAGTGTCCTTCTTTGTTCTTGTTACAGTTTGTTGTAAAGTCTGGTTTGTTTGGTGTAAATATTGCTACCCTGGCTTTCTTTTCATGTCTATTTGCATGATAAATTCTTTCCCATGCCTTTACTTTTGAACTGCATGTGTCTTTAGGTCTGAAATGAGTCTCTTGTAGGAAGCATATACCTGCATCTACTTTTTTTTTTTATAATTTTTTATTTTTTATAAACATATATTTTTATCCCCAGGGGTACAGGTCTGTGAATCACCAGGTTTACACACTTCACAGCACTTACTAAAGCACATACCCTCCCCAATGTCCATAATCCCACCCCCTTCTCCCAAACCCCCTCCCCCCAGCAACCCTCAGTTTGTTTTGTGAGATTAAGAGTCACTTATGGTTTGTCTACTTTTTAATACATTCCATCACCCTGTATCTTTTGGTTGGAACCTTTAGTACATTTATATTCAAAGTTATTGTTGGTAGATATATACTTATTGCCATTTAATTTGTTTTATAATTGTTTTACAAGTTCCTTTCTTTGTCTTTCTTACTCTCTTCTCTTGTTGTTTGCTGGATTTCTTTAGTGATATTCTTGGATTCCTTTCTTCTTTTGCATATATATTACCAGTTTTTGATTTATGGTTACCATTAGGTTTATATATAACATCTTATTCATATAGAAGTCTTTATTAAGTTGATGGTTTCTTAAGTTTGAACCCATTTTTTAAAAATTTTTATTTATTTGAAATAGAGAAAGAGAGAGAGTGTGTGCATGCATGAGTCAGGGAGATGGAGAAACAGACTCCCTGCTGAGCAGGGAGTCAAATATGGGACTTGATCCCAGGACCCTGAGATCATGACCTGAGCTGAAGGCAGATTCTTAACCAACTGAGTCACCCAGACACTCTAAACCCATTTTAAAAACACTAAATGTTTACTCCCCCGCATGTTTTAAGTTTTATGGAGTTATACCTTACATTCTTTTATTCTGTGAATTCCTTGACTGATTTTTATAGATATACTTAATTTTATTGCTTTTATGCTTCCTCTCTTTCTTATCTCTACATATGGTCTTTTCTTTCCACTTAGAAAATGCCCTTTAACATTTTTTTGTAAGGCTGGTTCACTGATTATGAGTTCCTTTAATATTTGTTTATCTGGGGAACTCTTTATTTCTCCTTCTATTCTGAGTGATAGCCTTGCTGGATAGAGTATTCTTGGTTGCAAGTATTTTTTCTTTCAGTACTTTGAATATATCATGCCACTCTCTTTTTGCCTGCAAAGTTTCTTCTAGGAAATCAGCTGGTAGCCTTATGGGGGCTTCCCTTGTATTTGACTGTTTTATTTTCTCTTGCTGAAATTCTGTCACTACTTTTTGCCTGTTTAATTACCATGTCTTGGTGTCTTGGTATCTTGGTGTGGACCTGCTTGGGTTGATTCTGTCAGAGGCAGGAGGGGATCTCTGTGCCTCCTGGTTGTGGATTTTTTTTTTTTTTTTTTTTTGGCTATAATTTTTTTTCAAATAAATTGCCTGCTGTCTTCTCTTTCTCTCCTCCTTCCAGAATCCCTATAATGTGAATATTATTATGCTTGATGTTTTGCTGAGTTTCCTAAGTCTATTTTCATTGTTTATTATTTTTTTCTCTCTCTCTTGTTCAGCTTGATTATTCTCCACTATTCTCCATTCCACTATTCTCCACCTCCAGGTCCCTGATCCATTCTTCTTCTTATTTAATCTACAATTTTTCCCCCTAGTGTATTTTAAACTTCAGTTTTGAGTTCTTCATCTCTGGTTTGTTCTTTTTTATGTTTTCTGTCTCTTTGTTGATGGGGTCTTCCACACTTTTCTCCAGTCTAATGGGTATCTTTATGACCAATACTTTAAATTCCTTATCAGACATGTTAGTTATCTTCATTTTGTTTGGCTCTCTTGCTGTGATTATTCTTTCATTTGGTACATATTTCTCTGTCTCCTCATTTTGTCTAATTCTCTGTGTCTGTTTCTGTGTGTTAAGAAAGTCAGCTATGCCTCCTCCTCTTGAAAGTGGTACCCTTATGAAGAAGAGGCCTTGCAGTGCCTGACAGAGCAATGTCCACTGTGCACCATACCTGGCATTTTAGAGGTATCTCCTTTGCATGTGCCCTACTGTTGTGGTGGAGTTGCATTTGACTTCAGTCCAGTTGTGTGCAATGTACGCTTTTGCCTATTGTGGGCAAGCTTTTGTCTCTATGTTAGTGGGCCAGTCTGGGACTGCCTTGGGCTTGAGATGAGTCAGATCACACATTTTTCAGAGATGAAGTAGTACCAAACTGCAGGATGGTTTCCGTGTGTTGTCTCCTGAGAAGCTGTCATTGGTAGGTGGGGCCTGTATTCCATCTTGATGCTTGCCACCAGCCTACAGTAGGACTAGTGTGTGTAGTTATCTAACCTTCTCCCTGGAGCAGAGTCACTTCAAAATGGAGCTGGCCCATGTCAGGTCTGCTGGCACACTGCCAGGGTTGTGGCACTGCTTTGGATGGGCTCTAGCCAAGGGCATATTGGAGGGGGCAGGGCCACAAGAAAATGTGAAGGTGGGAAGCAGACTGCCAGCAAGGTCCATACTGGTCTGCTGTGGGAAGGTACCTGCAGCAGCCCAGGAAAACTGCTGAGGCAGGCTAGATTGGAAAGGGGAAGACTCGTAGAAGCATGTGGGGGTGCAGAGTGCTGTTAGAGACCGAGATGAAGAATATTGTCAATGTACTAGTTCCCACAGATGTCCTTGTATCTAGGCTGGGGGGCCTAGGGATTGAAATGGCACCTGCCAGCTTTTTTGTTCTTGGGAGACATTTCCCAAAGATCCCTGCCCTCCAGCACAAGCTCTGAGATTATTAAATAAATAAACCTCTGGAATTTTAAAAATTGCTCCTTCTATGCAGTATCTCAGCAGGGCTCTTCACTGTGCTATCTCTTTAAGGGCCTTTAAGGGCAGGGACTCAATTTCCTATTGCCCTTCCGGCTCTCCCAAAGCCAAGCCTGCTGACTTTTAAAGTTCTAGGTGTTAAGCTCCATTGATTGTAAGAACTCATGAAGTTAGGCTCCTCTGATTTTCAAAGCCAAATGTTATGAGGGTTGGTCTTCCCAGTGTGAGTCCCTCGTGCTTGGGGTGCCTAGTATGGGGGTCTGCTCCTCTCCCCTCTCTGCACCAGCAGCATCCCTACCTCCTGTAGGCAGTCCCATGGTTCTCTTTGGCTTCCAACCTGTCTGTGCCCTTCCTTCCCACTTTGATATGGCCTCTTCTCTACATTTAGCTGTGGAGAGCCTGTTCTGCTAGTCCTTGGGTTGTTTTTTGTGTTAATTGTTTTCTGTGTTATTTACACTGATGTTATCTCATTGTATTTATGGAATGAAGTGAGCTTAGGATTCTTCTACTCTGCCATTGTCCCTGGAAGTTCAACTGAAATGCTGTTTGAGTTAAAAATTCAAGTACCTCGGGCACCTGGGTGGCTCAGTGAGTTAAGCCGCTGCCTTCAGCTCAAGTCATGATCTTGGGGTCCTGGGATCGAGTCCCGCATCGGGCTCTCTGCTCAGCTGGGAGCCTGTTTCCCTTCCTCTCTCTCTGCCTGCCTCTCTGCCTACTTGTGATCTCTCTCTGTCAAATAAATAAATAAAATCTTAAAAAAAAAAATTCAAGTACCTCAATTAGCATGTACAGAAACAGTTGCTCCAGCATAGCGTATCTCTGTGGCTAATGTGCTTGCCCCTTGAAGACTGTCATAGGAGAGCCTGCAAAAATAAAACTGTCCTTTTCTTTTCTCAGAACTCAGGGCTGTTTCTTTTCCTTTTTTGCTTTCTTTCTTTCTTTCTTTCTTTCTTTCTTTCTTTCTTTTTAAGATTTTATTTATTTGACAGAGAGCGAGAGAGCATAAGCAGGGGGAGTGGGAGGGGGAGAAGCAGGCTCCCTGATGAGCAGGGAACCTGATATGGGGCTGGATCCCAGAACCCTGGGATCATGAACTCAGCCAAAGGCAACCACTTAACCGGCTGAGCCACCCTGGTGCCCCTAGGGCTGAGTTTCTGAACTTAAAAATCCCCACTGCTCTGTTTTCTCTGGTAAAGGTCATTTCAAAGAGTTGTAAAGCCAAACAGCAGCAGTAGCATACTAAGTCCAATGAAATGATGGGAAAACATACGGCAGACTGATTACTCCAATATAGCTCAGATTAATGACACAGCAGGTTAAATTAACTGAGAGGTGAAAGAAAGGTGGAAGTTACAGAATGTCCTTTTGACAGGTTTTTATTTGTTCATCTCTGCACTGTCGCTCTATTTGACTAGTCTGTTCTTCCCTGAACCCCACTATGACTATTCCTAAATCTAAACTTATATGCTAAGAGATATTTAAAGCAAATTTCCAGGCCATAAAATGTCATTTTCCGTTAAAAAAAAAAATTCTAGCTTCCTCTGGAGTCAGCTAGCCATAGGAATACATGGCATTTCCATATATTTATCCACTTAATTAGAATAACAAGTTCATTCCTACCACTCCTGACTGCTGTTTTCAGTAAAATGGGTCTATTTACTTCTATCTCTATCTTCATTCACATCACGGGATGGTGAGGTTAATGAAACATGTGGTACACTGAACCCAGGGATATAGGATAAGCACTATGAAGAACACATTATTTATTTTATTGACATAGGTATAAAAGACAACTACATGAGGCTGTTATGGTTTGGTAAAGTCAAGAGAAGAAAAAAATATGTCTACTTTTCCAAAATACTTAAACCAACTCTAAAAGCATGGTTGCTTCATTGTTGTTAAAAGAAATGCCCCAAGGACTCACTGCATGAATTGAGAGGTATCCATGTGGTCTTGGCCTTGATATATTTACAACTGAGAAGAGAGTGCAAGTACATCAGGAGAGCTAACTGTGATGTGTACACAGGGAGAACGCCATGTAAAGACTGAAGTTATGCTGCTATAACCAAGGAACTATGTAAGCTAGGGAGAGAGCTGAAGCAGATCCTCCAGAGGGAGCATGGCCCTGCCCACAACTTCACTTGAACTTCTGGCCTCCAGAACTGTGAGGCAGTGAATTTCAGTGCCACCAGTTTTTCTCTGTAACCTAATTTTGGGTACTTTGTTACAGCAGCCTAGAAGACTACCATAACTATGTTTGTCCATAATACTCATCATCTGAAGGTTACCATGTTATTCCATTTACATTCTTCTCCACAAAAATGTCATGAGAGTGGGAACCACAGCACTGTTCTAGGTGCTAGAGGCTCATAGACAGATAAAATATAATATTTATCCCTGAAGGACTTAAAGTATTTTATTTCTAATTAAAATGTAAGGCATTTATATATTCAATAATCGAACAAATCTTTAAGTACTGTATGATCCAGGTACTACTACAAATGCTGACATCACAGTGAAGAATGAGAGCATACATTCTGCAAGGGAGAAATATAAATAAAAAGATATAAACAGAAAAGGGATATAAAACAAAGTAATAAGATAGAGGCTGGAGATTTGAGGAGAATTTAAGTTGTTTGGTCGAGAAACATCAGTCAGAACTAAACAGGTTTCTTTAAGGAGCAGTAGGAAGGTGAGTCTTTGGATCAGGTCACTAAAGCAGTGGTTGGGAGTAAAGAGAAGGAGGGGAGTAGGTATTTGATCTCATAGAGCCTGTAAGCTATGGACAGGGTATGGACTTTATTCTAAGCACTGTGGACAGTCTTCGGAAGGTTGCAATTAAGAGTCTTCCATGTTCTGAATTATTTTCTAAAAATATGACTTGGCTGCTATGTGGTAAAGGAACCATAGGGAGGCAAAGTTAGAAGCAGAAAGATTAGTTAGGGGCCTGTTGCAGGAGCCCAGGTTAGAGGTAGTTTTGGCTTTGTTTAGGATGGTAGCAATAGAAGTAATGAGAAAGGGACAGGCTATCAGTGTATTTTGGAGGTATAATAAGACTAGCTGTTGGATAGAAGATAGAGGTGCTAGAAAATAAGAAATCAGGAGTGATTTGTAGTTTCCTTCATGATCTCTTCCAAAATAAAACCAAACTATATTGACTGGATGACAGTTCTTCACTTAAGAAGAGTCTACTTGATGTTTATGCAGAAGAGGGTGGGTAGGTGTTTGGGTTAGATGATCTTTACGCTCTTTTACAACCTTGAGTATCTATGATTCTAATGATCAAAGCAGAGCTGCTACTGTGCTGTTGGTCAGTCAGTCCCAGGAGTTGAGGAACCCACACAGTGAGAGCATAGTGGGGATTAGGATAGAGACTCCATCCATGCTGAATGTGTGTTATACAAGAGTTTTCTAATTCCACAGGATAAGCTTTGCTTAGCAATCATTACCAGTTTCTGGCTTCCCCTGTATTTTAGTCTTAATGTTAAATCTTTTACATATGTTACCACATAATGCTCATAAAAATGCCACACGGTAAGTAAAATCATACTTCTCTTATAGATCTATCAATGGACTCTGGAAAGACAGTAAAATGTCCAAGACCTTAGGGACTGGAAGTGACAAAATAAGAGTTTTAATCTAAATTGGACATCTGAGACTGTTCTTAACTCCTGTTTTGTACTACTTCCTCTCTAATTTATAAATATTTTCAGCAAATAATAAATAAGGGCTGTGAGAAGAATTAAAAACAGATTAGATTGATAACTTTGTCTTAATTTAGTTTGAAATTTGTTTTAATATAAAATAGTGTAAATGTGTTTTAGTATGTGAGTATATACATATGCACACACATATGAAACTGCACACACACAGACTCTTGATAGAAAAAATATATATCTTAGTTGTGAAATAGGTAAACTCTTGTCATGGGTGACTTTGGTGATTTCAGCTCTACCCATGTAGGCCAATACTTGGACTTATTGGAGAAGTTTCCTTGAAGCCAAATGAGAATGTTCTTTAAAAAAAAAAAAAAGAAAGAAAGAAAGAAAGAGGATGCCATTTTTATTGCTTGCTCTATGTTCCTATTCATTGGGTACTTAGAGAAATAAATCAAAGTGACAGTGAGTTGAAATGAAAATCAAATTTTGCTAGCATTTTCATTCAAAGAAGAATTCTTCAAAAAGCTGAAAATAGAAGAAAAAATGAAAGTCATTCTTACTGCTAATGAAATGTTTTCTTGATGCCAAGCAGTATGTGGTTGAAAGAAAAACAACTTGGGCTTAACCAGAAATTCAAAATATGGTGCATTTCCAACCTGGTAATTGGGCTGATATGAGATGTCACAAACAGTGATTGTTACAGTGGCCTGGCTCTGAAATGCACACTCTGGATTAAATGGTGTCTGAATGGAGAGGACACCACTTTGTGGGTTTGGCTAATCTATGTGAAATGATGGCACTAGGGAAGCCACTCCTCTTGGCTCTGACTAAAGCCTGCCCCTGTGCACCTGCTGGAAGAGCAGGTGTTTATTTGTTTGTTTGTTCCTAGATACGATTTTAAAAATAAGGTTAAAAGATGACAGCTGTAAGAAAAATGAAGCTGCTCTCCAGAGAGTTACTGCCTTGTGGGATAAGGGAAACAACTGTTGGAAGCCAGCCCTGCAGCACTTATTAGTCAGGTGTGAAAGAAGAGCCAGAACTTGGGCTGAAAGTTTCCTTTTAATCTTCTCTTAGGCAATATAATTTTTTACTTCCAAAAAATAAAATGGATTGCTTTACTAGTATGCTCATTTGACTAAGTTAAGGTAATTTTGATGTGCTGTAACACATTTTGGTGTGCTGTAAGTTTTAATTCATCATTTAACATTTCTACACACATGTGAACAGACTGTTACTGTTAATTAAGGTCATTTGGTGGTACTGCTCAGGGATATGAAAAAATCTTCCCATGAGTAACATTCCAAATCCAAATATATTTTTCAAATGCCTATTTTGTACAAAATATATGTGTACTAGGGAGGAATTTCATGATGAATAAGATATTCTTCTTTTAGGAAGCTGAGAATCTGGTGAAGAAAGCAGACATATACACAATATAAAATTCAAGTCATAATTTTGTCTACTTGTACAGAACAGAGAGAAACAGAACTCACCT
The DNA here is from genome assembly GCF_009829155.1 of Mustela erminea. NCBI lineage: Eukaryota > Metazoa > Chordata > Mammalia > Carnivora > Mustelidae > Mustela > Mustela erminea. Next base: position 109,873,582 of record NC_045618.1, read on the forward strand.
GGAGCAATAAGGGACCATTTAAGGGGATCATATTCAAACTCGGATCTGGATGTAAAGAGTAAATCAGGCAGATGGATTCCAACAGAAGGAAAAATAGAAGCAAAAAAAGACCCAGAGACTAGAAAATATGAGAAATGACAAATAGTATTCTGGTTTGAGGGTGGAGGTGGGAGTGGGGAAATGGGATATGTTAATAGGTGATAAGAATGAAGTCAGTGGCCCTAAATAGCATGTGAAGTAATGTGGACTTTATTTTGTAGAAAGTCTGAATATATTAGTAATGTTTTCCCGGGGGGGGGGGGGTGCATAATCACAGTGAGCTTGTTGAAGATAATGCTTGTTGGCTGTATTGAGAGCAGAGACATCTGTTTAGAAGCTATCGTAGTAGTCCTGGCAAGAAAGGACAGGGCCTCACCTGAGTGCAGTGGCAGTAAAGATGAGGAGGGAATCAGATGCCATTAACACTGAAGAAATAGTATTGGTGGTTAGTAGTTTGAGTTTGGGGCCAGATGTGAAGGTGTTCTGACAACTATCAGAAATTCTGGTCTCACATCAAGGAAAACTAAGGTTGGAGACTCAGATCTGGAAACCCCCTGCATAGAATTTAGGTGTTGATGTTATAGGAGTGGATGAAGGTGTGCAAAGAAAGAAAATAATCACCAGGGAGAGAACTTATGAGATAATACCAGTGTTTAAGAGTCAGCATAAGTAGTGGGGCCATTTAGAGAGGAAGCAAGGTTGGCTCAGAAAGGCAAAATCCTGTGGGAGAGCCAGGTCAAGTGGATTACAAAAAAGGGATTCATGAGGATTGGTGACCATTGGCAGAGAAGATTCACAGATAATACGACAACCAAATCCAAACTTCTGTGGGTTGGGGAGTAAAAACTGAGGAAGGAGAAAGGGTGAACAGAGATAACTTTTTGTGGCATTTGGGATTTAGGATGAGAGAGTACTGGGAAACAGAGTTAAAGGGGAATTTTTTGTTGTTGTTTTTGGTTTTTGTTTGTTGTTTTTAAAGGGGATGTTTTTTAGGAGTGACAAGGAAATCTGGAGAAGGAGGGGAGGAAGTTGTGACAGAGAGGGTCTAAGAAGACTAAAGTTAAGCACATAAATGGATTATATGGTTTGCCTTGGCAAGGTAGACAGAATGTATAAAAATGCAAACCAAGAAACAGACTCTTAACTCTAGAGAACAAACTGATGGTCACCAGAGGGAAGGTAGGCAGGGGGATGGGTTAAATAGGTAATGGGGATAAAGGAGGGCACTTGGGATGAGCACCAGCTGTTGTATAGGTGTGTTGAATGACCATATTGTATAGCTAAAAGGCACTAAAGTCAAGTTATAATGAGAAATAGTTAAGTTGATGAGGATGAAAATTAAGGCATAAAAATAGGAGAGATCTGTCTACTAGCTCACATGTATGTTGTGTCTTTGCTATGGTCAAACCACTTCCACATACCATGTGATCTTTTTTTTTTTTTAAGATTTTATTTATTCATTTGACAGAGAAAGAGAGATAACAAGTAGGCAGAGAGACAGGCAAAGAGAGAGGAGGAAGCAGGCTCACCGCTGTGCAGATACCATGATGTGGGGCTCGATCCCAGGACCCCGAGACCATGACCTGAGCCAAAGGCAGAGGCCTAACCCATGAGCCATGGAGGTGCCCCACCACATGATCTTTTTTGAGGATACAGCATAACCTTAAAATCACATAGGCAGGAGTTATTTTTCCCCATTTTTGCAGTGAAGAAAACTAATTGCTTTTCCCACCTGGATCTCCATCTTCTTTAATTTTGGCCCAGAGCACTTTCTGTGGCAGTCATCATATCACATTGTTTTTCTGTTCAGATAAAGATTTAATTTTTTTAAAGGAACAAATATATAAGAGATATAATCTTCCCAGTGTTCAAGTTTTTATATATAGGTTTAATGTCTAATATTTGTACATTAATTTACTGTCCACAGGGAATTTTGATGAAATCTAAGTGTCCACTGCATGCTCCTTTGAGTGCAGGACAATCTTTTATTGCATGAATGTGACCATTATCTCATGTCCCAGCTGCCTCAAAACTAGGTGCTGTGAGGAGCGCTGCAGACTGGCAACAAATCAGACTGTAGAAGAGAGAAAATAACCCACACTTTGGTGTATTAATTATTTAGTTGAAACTTGCAGACTGGATATTCAAGAAGCTTTTGACATATCCACATTACAGTGAGGCACTAGAGAGAAAGTAGCAACACAGAAATGTTCTCATCGCCTGAGGCGTGTTTTAATTTAGGGCTCAATGATTCAGTCCTACATGGGCAGCTAAAATACAGACTTTTCTCTTGGAAGTTGGCTTGTAAAGACTTTGGGGTTAGCATCTCTGAAGGACTTTAAAAGTTCCATCTGCCAGAGGAGGCTCGTTATTTTGTTCCAGTTAGAATTGTGTATAGGTAGGGAAAGATAAATTTTTATTAAATTCTGACATGTTTTCTTTCTCATTTTATATGAAAGAGGGTATGTCATTGGTTGGGAAGCAGTAAAAACAGCATTCTTACAGAGTAGATGTTAAAGTCATTAACCCAGAGTTTCATTTTGGCCTCTTTCAGCAGGACCAATATCAAGGGACAGTTTCTGTTGAGACTCACCTGAAATTTATATTTTACCAAGCTGTTTAAGGTCTGAAAAATGGTGGAGCTGAACACCTCAGTGCTTTCTACAGCTTCAAGGGGCCCATTTTCTGAAGCTGGTTCTTTTCCCATGGTTGCATCTCAGGCATGTAATTTAAGAAGGCTGCCATATTATTTTGGAGGTTAAGCTGAGAGCTTCCTTGGGTAATTGAGGTCACCTTCATGTGGGCAGTATTGGTCTGAGGTAATTTCTTCTTCTTCTTCTTTTTTTAATCTTTTCCTTTTCTCTGAAGATATCTTCAGAGATGGCAGTGAAAAAGTCAGAACAAAATGGTCTTTTAGCTGGTGGCAGGCTCACAAATACTCAGTTATTAAATTCCTTGTACATAATATACAATATATAATCTTTTATATGTACAAATAATTTATTTTAAAGCCTTTTAAATGCATTTTTAAAACGTGGTTTTTAAAAGTGATAGAAGTCTCAGAAGTAAGAATCTTCCCTCCATTCCTTTAGCTTTTCTCTGATTTTAGAACTTATGATGAGTGAAACAAAATTAACTACTCTCTAAATCACCTCTTTTTAGAGACCAAGGATATGGACTAGAGTGCTTGGTTTTGGCCAGTTGATTTTATTTTATAACTTAGAACCTAAAAGAGCATTTTACTAATTTATATATTTTTTGTTTGTTTTGCATTTTCCCTGTTTTTACTGCAGGGTTTTTTTTTTTTTTTAAGGACATTTCTTTTGAAAAAACTGCAGAAATATGGTACTGCAGAAACTGGATATTAAGCATTGAGTAACCTAATCTTTAACCTGAATTTGGTTGAAATCAGATGGGAAAACATTTGGGTCCTCCTCCCCAACATTCTTGTCTGCTATGACATTATCTCCTTAAATCAAAATAACCTTCCCCAAATGATATTTTGCACAGACATTCATATTGCTTAATTTTTTAGGAGTGAGACAAGAGAATGTCTCATTCTCATACAAGAGAATGACTATGGAAAGCAACTACAGCTAGAAAAGTAGAGAATAAACGTGTGAGAGGGAATTAGAAGGGCAAGACTAAAGGTTAGTATGCCTTTGGCCTAGTGTGTGGGAAGTATACAACAGTCTATCAGAGAATGAGACCAGAACTCTGTTAAGAAAGTCTGAAAATGGGTGCCTGGGTGGCTCAGTGAGTTAAGTATTCGACTCTTGATTTCAGCTCAGGTCATAATCTCAGGGTCATGAGATGGAGCCCCGCTTTGGGCTTCGTGCTCAGCACAGAGTCTGCTTGGGATTCCCTCTCTCCCTCTGCCACTTCTCCTCTCATGCTCTCTATCTAAAATAAAGAAATAAAATCTTTTTTAAAAAAGTCTAAAAACAGAATGATTGGCTTCTTTTTAAAGTCAAGATTACCAATCTCAAATAAATGCTTGGCAATGCCATACAATTCTACCAGGTTGTCCCACTACTCCACTCTCTACAACGATGCCCTTCTCTATTCTTTCCAGAATTTTTACATTTCCCTCCTCCTTCCTCATTCCTGGCAGATGGCCTCAGTGCATACATAACATGAAAACTGAAGCTATCAGGTGGGAACTTCATCCCCTTTCTGCCTTCAGACCAACAAACTTCCAACACCTGTACACATCATCTCTTCCTTTTTTCCTATTTCATCAGTTGAGAGCGTCACTCCTATCTGAATCCATTTCTTCCCCTGGTACTTTGGATCTGACCCCTTCTGCACTTCTCAGGAATTCTGCTTCTCTTCCTTCTCTATTTTGTATTCATCCTGCTGATGACCACTTAAAACAGGTTCAGTTCTCACAGATAAAACTTCCTTCAATCACAAATCCTTCTATTGCCTCAGTAATCTTCCCTCCACAGACTCTTCTAAAGAAATAGATGTGCAGGGGCTCCTGGATGGCTCAGTGGGTTAAAGCTTCTGCCTTTGGCTTGGGTCATGATCTCAGAGTCCTGGGATCGAGCCCCGCATTGGGCTCTCTGCTCAGCAGGGACCCTGCTTCCTCCCTCTCTCTGCCTGCCTCTCTGCCTATTTGTGATCTCTGTCTGTCAAATAAATAAATAAAATACTTAAAAAAAGAAATAGATATGCATATTTTTGTCCCATTTTCTTATTTTATACTCAGTGCTCAACCCACCCTTCTGTCAGTTCATCAAAGCAGTTTGTTTAGTGGCCACCGATGGCTTCCATTTTCCTCAAATGACCATCCTCTGTTTTCATCCAAAAGGCCATCCAAAGAATTCCTCATTGTACCTGTTCTGTCAAGAGTATTTGGCACTGCTGATTGCTCTCTTTTTTCTTAAACTGTCTCTTCTCTTGGCCTTGATGACCTCACTTTGTCCTATGTGTTCTCACCACCCCCTTTGTAGTTTCCTTTGCAGACCCCTCCTTCTCTACCTAGGCATTGAATGCCAGAGTGCCTCAAAGATGGGTGGTTGTCTGTCTTCTTGTCTCATTCAATCCAGTCTCCTTCGCAATGTCTCCAACCCCATGGTTCCAAATACCCTCATTATAATAAGTTCCCAAGTTATATCTTCATCCATCTCTTTAACAGCTACCTGATATCTCTTACTAGATGTCATGTAAGTACTTCAAATTCAGAATATCTAAGATAGATATCATGATTCTCCTTCACCCCAAATCTGAGATATTTTTTATATTAGTGACTCTATCATCCATCCAAGTAAAAATCAGAAATTGGAGGACATTTGTGTTATTGCTCATTCTCTCTCTCTCTCATTAGCTATAATTAGTTTATTACAAAAATTGGCAAGTCTCATCTCCCAAGTAACTCCAAATCCATTCCACTTGATTCCTTCCACTACCTCACTAATCCTAGATATCATCATCTCTGACTGGGACTATTGCAAAAGCCTACTAACCAATATTTAATTTTTCATTTTGGAACCCTCTCCACCACAGTTCATTCTGAATTATAGCAGATGTGATCTTTTCAGAACAGAAATCATAATTGTGTTGCATCCCTTACCTACTGGAAACATTTAGAAGACTGCCCATTCATCTTAAGACAAGGACCTAAATTCTTAACAAGGTCAAAATGGTCTGATGATATAACTGTTGGGTATCTCTCCAGCTTTGTGCCATTTTTAGTTTATCTCTTTTCGTCAACCACTCTGGTCTTTCTCAGTTCCTCAACAAATCATATTCTCTCCTGTCATAGAGCCTTAACATATTTTAATCAAACCCACCTCATTAATTCCTATTCATACACAGATCTCAGAGCCTCTAGTCCCCCCATCTAGTCACTTATACCAGGTTCCATTTATTTCATCCCCATAGAATAATGCTTTTTCCTCCAGACTGTAAATATTTTTTTTGTAATTTTTTTTATTAAATCCCTTTTTCCCTATAAGCTCCATTAAAGCATGGAGCTCACAATTTTTTTTCTCTCAATTGTGCCTCCACCACTTAATCAAGTGCAAGTATATAGGAGGATTTAATATTTTTTCAAATAAATGAAACTTTGAATAAGATGGTGATATGAGGTGATAGGGAATAGGGAAGAGACTGAAGAAGACGAAGTAATAGTGAACTTACTATGTCTTTGTGCAAGTTTTCTGGGCTGGGTTGAGATCAGTGGTCTCTGACTCCTTTGTATTACACTGGGAACCAAAGCATCTAGGACTTCCAGAAGGTCAGTTATAGAACAACACTGATCACTTTCTCATGCAGTTTCCTCATTGGGCTATTGGTTGCCTAGTCACAGAATTCAGATGCTTCATCCTGGATGGTAGGATTTTTTGGAACTTGAATTAATGTACACTACTAAGGAGAAGGTCTCTACTTCCTGCTCCTAACCTTTATCCACTTTGCCTCACTGCTCTTTTCTTCCCACTGTCCTTCGAATCCTCTCACCTGTGAGTCCGGTCCCTTCTGGTATTCTGGTATTACTAGTTACACAGAGGCCAGGCTTGGTGAGACTTCTTTTTTTTTTTTTTTTTTTTTGGTAAGATAAGTTGCAAATGGCCTTCTCCACAGACCAGTTAGCATCAAACTGGGTAGCAGGAACAATAAAAATATAAATTATTTAAAAATAATGTTATATATTTTTCTGTAAAGATTTATATTTATGTGTGACCCTGTACATGCATAGCTCTGTAAATGTGCTCCATTGCTCTTTCATGTAAATTATGCATTCAATAAACAGGGGTCTACAAAATATACCCTATCTTATAATTAATATATAGAAATATTGATAGACTTCTTTAATAAAAGTTATCACTTTGTACAACAGACGTAAGTGTCCCTGAAGCCAAAAAAACTTTTAAACCAAATGCTTGATTTTAAGCTTTGTATTCAATAGTTCTGTAGGTAGTATATGCCATTACAATTGTGTAACCAGGGAGAGGCTTGGAAGGACACATTCATAAAGTGAGTCAGTAGAGAACCCAGAAATACTGCCTCCTACAAATTAGTTCAGCTTCTCCTCTGCCCACTTTTAAGTGGAAGAGATAACTATAAACTTCTGAAAGCTTGTTAATGTATAATTCATGAAAGGGGTCCAAAAAAGAGTTGTTTGTTGAGTTCCTTTTGAGTCTGAAGGTGTATGTCCTTACATCTAACAAATAAAGCAGTAAATAGAAATCTTGTCAAGAAACTCACAGAGGTATGTCATTATCAATTTGAGGATTCACTTTTCCTGGAAGATTACAAATATATCTAAAACTACTGACCCAATCATGTATCAAATAGAAACAATCTTTATTTGATCCCAAATTTAAATATTCAGGATGAATGTAGAGTAATATAGAACATAAAAAGGTGTTATCTTATTCAGTTATTGTGTGATATTTATGCTTTAGAATAAAACAATTATAAACAAAGGTTCTATACATAAATAAAATTTTTAGCTACATAGTTAAATTTGTTCCCCTTTTTAAATTTTCTCCAAAACTTTTAATTTTAAAAACTGGACAAATAGAAGTTGCTTTTTTTGGTCAAATGTATGGGAAGATACTGTTCTGAATCAATGGTATTAAGTTTATAGAAATAGAAATTCTTACCTTGTAGTATAAAAGTATGCAAGTAAGTGTAAATGCATTATAATACCTTCTTTGCTTTAATTCCCCTGCCTTGACTGCCATGTTGTGCAGGTTTCCCCCTTAAGTTTCCAAGGCAGGATTATCACCAGCCACATTAATATTTTCCCCATAATGAAGAAGTGTCTTCATTGACATGTTTAGATGCTATAATTTACATTGTGTAATGGTGGTTTCTTTATCCCTCTGTCCACACAAAAATCCTTCTAATTTTTGATGTATTTCTAAGTACTCGTGAATTTTAAGAGTTCTTCATACATCTTGGATAGTTGTACATTTTCAGATAAATGTTTCACAAATATATTCTCCCAGTCTGTAGCTTGCCTATATATTTTCTTAATTTTGAATCCATTAATAAGCAGCTTTTCATTTTAAGTTGAATTTATCAATTTTTAATTATGCTTTCAATGTCCTGCCTACAAATACTTTGAAGTACTATAGGTCATAAATATATTCTCCTATGGTTTCTTCTAAAAAAAACGTGTGATTCTACATTTAGATCTATGATCCATTTTCAGTTAATTTGTGTATAAGGCCTGATATTTAGATTGAGATTCATTGTTTTACATATGGTTACTCAACAGTTCCGACACCATACATCGAAAAGACCATCCTTTCTCCATTGACTTTCCTTTATAACCTTATCAGAAATCAATTGGCCATATTTTTAAGTATCTATTTCTGGAACTCTTATCTATCCCTTCATCAATATCATGATGTTTAAAATTTGAATAATATGATTCCTCCAACTTTATTCTTCTTTCTCAAAATTGTTTTAGCTCCTCTAGTTTTTTTGCCCTTCCATTCAACTATTAGAATCAGCTTCTGTATAGCCACAACAAAGATTTCAATTGGAATGTATTAAATACATTGTTAATGTAGAGATAATTAACATATATACATTGTTAAGTATTCCAACCTATGAACTCCCTATTTGTCACCATTTATTTTAGTCTACTTTAAGTTATCAACATAGAGATCTTGTGTTTTTTTTTATTCATATGTTAGCATGTGTGTATTTTATTTATATATATACACACACACACACACACACATATATATATACACACATATATATGTATGCATGTAGAATGTCTTATATATAAAGAGGGTTATTTAGAATAGTATTTTTTAAATTTCAGTTTACAGTGTTCATTACTAGTGTATACAAATATGGTTGATATTTCTATGTTAACCTTGTAGACTTTGACCTTGCTAACTCACTTATAAATTATAGGAGATTCTTTGTCAACTGCTTGTGGTATTCTACATATCATACCATCTGCAAATAGGAGCAGTGTTTATTTCTTCTGTTCTAATCCATACATTTTTATTTCCATTTCTTGGTTATTGCACTGGTTAGAACTTCTGGCACCATGTTGAATAGAAGTAATGAAAGTAGTCATTCTTGCCTTGTTCCTGATTCTATAGGGAAAGTAGTCAGTCTTTCATCTTTAAATATGATAATTGATGTAGATTATGGATTTTTGTTTATGTTCTTTATCAATTTGAAGAAGTTACTCCTGAGTTTGCTGAGAGTTTTTATAATAAATGGCTGTTCAAATATTTTTCCACATCTGGTAATATGATAATGACTTTTTTTCTTCCTTGGACTGTTAAGATGTAGACTACGTTGATTGAAATTATTTTCAGATTTCTTGTGATATTATTGACATATAACATTGTTTAAGTTTGAAGTATACAGTGTGATGATTTAATACATGCATGTATTATGAAATGTTCACCATAGTAAAGTTAGTTAACATATCCTTCACCTCACATAATTAACATTTCTTGGTTGTTGCTATTATGGTGAGAACATTTGAGAATTACTCTCATAGCAACTTTCAAGCATACCATACAGTATTATTAACTATAGTCACCATGCTATACATGAGATTCCTGGAAATTATAACTGAAAGTTTCTGCACTTTGCTCACATCTCCCCATTTTCCCTAGTCCTGGCAACCATCAGTCTACTGTCTCCATGAGTTCAACATTTTTATATTCACATATAAGTGATATCATTCATTATTTGTCTTTTCCTGTCTGACTGAATTAACTTCACATAATGCCCTCAAGATCTATCCATATTGTTGCAAATGGGATTTCCCTATTTTTATAGCTGAATAATATTTCATTATGCATATATACAATTTTCTTTATTCATTCATCCATCATTGGACCTAGGTTTTTCCCATTTTTTTGGCTGTTGTGTATAATTTCAGTGAACGTGGGAGTGAAGATGTATCTTTCAGAATGCTGGATTATATGGTAGTTCTATTTTTAATTTTTTGTGGAAACTCCATACAGTTTTCCATATTGGCTATAGCAATTTTCGTTCTCACCAACGTGGAACAAGAATTCCCTTTTCTCCACATCCTTGCTGATGCTTACCTCATCTTATTGATAATAGCCATCCTAACAGGGAAGAGGTGATATCTTATTGTGGTTTCAATTGTTATTTCCCTTATGATTGGTAATGTTGAGCACCTTTCACATACCTGTTGGCTATCTGTATGGTCTGTTGTAGGTCTTCTTTGGAAAATGTTTATTCTGGTCTTCTGTCCATTTTTAAATCAGATTGTTTTTTGCTACTGAGTTATGTGTACTCTTTATAAATTTTGAATATTAATTCTTCATCAGATACAGGGTTTGAAATGTTCTCTCCCATTCTATAGGTTGCCTTTCATTTTGTTGATTATTTCTTTTTCTGTACAGAAGCTTTTTTAGTAAGATATAGTCATTTTTGTGATCAAGCATGTATTTTCCCTGTAAATTAAAATTACTTGGAAACATGTAACAGGTTGATTGGCAAGAAGAAACTTTGTCTTCATATTTCATAGTATTATCTGAATTCTGTTGTCATTCCTTATTTAAATTAAAACAGTTTATTTAAAATAACAACAATACACCAAAGCTTTTTTAGTTTGACATGGTACCACTTACTTATTTTTTGCTTTTATTGCTTGTGCTTTTGGTGTCAAATCCAAAAACTCATTTCCAAAACCAGTGTCGAGGAACTTTTTCCCTATGTTCCCTACCAGGAATTTTATGGTTTCAGGTCTTATGCTTAAATTTTCTATCTATTTTGAGTTAGTTTTTGTAAATTGTGTCAAATAACAGTCCAGTTTCATCATTCTTCTCCATGTTATTAATACAGTTTTTCCGGTACCATTTGTTGAAAGGCTGTCCTTCCTCCATTATATATTCTTGGTTCCCTTGTCAAATATTAGTAGATTTTGTATGTGAGTGTTTATTGTGGGACTCTCAGTTTGGTTCCACTGCTCTATGTGTCTGTTTCTATGCCAGTACCTACTGTTGTGATCACTACAACTTTGTAATATAGTTTGAAATCAGAATTGTGATGCCTCCAGCTTTGTTCTTTCAACATATTATTTTGGACATTTGGCATCTTTTGTGATTCAATACAAATTTTAGGATTACCTTTTCTATTTCTGTGAAAAGTATCATGGGAATTTTCAGAGGGATTGCAATGAATCTGTGTACGGCTTTGGATAATATGGACATTATAATAATATTAATTCTTCTTAAATGAAACAAGATGGGATTGGGAGGGAGACAAACCATAAGTGACTCTTAATCTCACAAAACAAACTGAGGGTTGCTAGGGGGAGGGGGGTTGGGAGAAGAGGGGTGGGGTTATGGACATTAGGGAGGGTATATGCTTTGGTGAGTGCTGTGAAGTGTGTAAACCTGGTGATTCACAGACCTGTACCCCTGGGGATAAAAATATATGTATATAAAAATAAAAAATTAAAAAAATAATAATAATATTAATTCTTCTGATCCCTGAACATAGACAGTCTTGCCATTTATTTGTGTCTTGTTTAATTTCTGTCATCATTGTCTTACAGTTTTTAGTGTATGGATATTTAACTTCCTTGGTTAAATTTATTCCTAAATATTTTTTTGGTTTTGACGACTTATAAATGGTACTCTTTTCTTCATTTTCCAGATAGTTCTTTATTGGTATACACAAATGCAACTGATTTTTGAATGTTGATTTGACATCCTTAAACTTCACTGAATTTATTGATTAATTTTAACAGTTTCTTAGTAGAGTTGGACATTTTCCATTTACAGGATTATGTCATTAGCAAACAGAATTTTGCTTCTTCCTTTTCAATTTAGCTATCTTTAATTATTGATTAATTGATTGCCTAATTGCTCTGACTGGGACTTCTAGTACTATGTTGAATAGGAAAGTGAAAGTGGGCACTCTTTTTTTATTGTAAAAGTAAAAATTTCAACTTTTACCTTTGAGTATGATGTTAGCTGTGGGTTTGTCATGTATGACCATTATTATGCTGAGGCATGTTCCTTCTATATCCAATTTTTGAGAGTTTCTATCATGAAGGGATATTGAATTTTGTCTAGCACTTTTTCTGCATTTATTAAAATGGTCATATATTTTCCGGTGTGGTATATCAGAGTTACTGATTTGTATATGTTGGGCCATCCTTACATACAAGGATAAATTTCACTTCATGGTGTATGATTCTTTTAATATACTGTTGAATTTAGTTTGCTGATATTTTGTTGAAAATTATTATATCTATATTCATCAGGAATATTGACCTATAGTTTTTCTTTTCTTATAATATCCATATAATATTGAGATCAGGGTAATGCTGGCCTTATAAAATGAATTCATAGAACTGCCCTATGACCCAGCAATTGCACTATTGGGTATTTACCCTAAGGATACAAACGTAGTGACCCAAAGGGGCACGTGCACCCGAATGTTTCTAGCAGCAATGTCCACAATAGCCAAACTATGGAAAGAACCTAGATGTCCATCAACAGATGAATGGATCAAGAAGATGTGGTATATATACACAATGGAATACTATGCAGCCATCAAAAGAAATGAAATCTTGCCATTTGCGACAACATGGATGGAACTAGAGCGTATCATGCTTAGCGAAATAAGTCAAGCAGAGAAAGACAACTATCATATGATCTCCCTGATATGAGGAAGTGGTGATGCAACATGGGGGCTTAAGTGGGTAGGAGAAGAATAAATGAAACAAGATGGGATTGGGAGGGAGACAACCCATAAGTGACTCTTAATCTCACAAAACAAACTGAGGGTTGCTGGGGGGAGGGGGTTTGGGAGAAGGGGGTGGGATTATGGACATTGGGGAGGGTATGTGCTTTGGTGAGTGCTGTGAAGTGTGTAAACCTGGTGATTCACAGACCTGTACCCCTGGGGATAAAAATATATGTTTATAAAAAATAAAAAATTAATTTAAAAAAAAATGAAAAAAAAATGAATTCAGAAACAGTCCTTCCTCTTTAATTCTTTGGAAAAGTTTGAGAAAGTTTGGCATTAACTCTTCTTTAAATGTTTGGTAGAATTTGACAATGAAGCCATCTTGGACTTTTCTTTTGGGGGAAGTTTTTAATTGCTAATTTAATCTCATTAATCATTATTGGTTTGTTCAGATTTTCTATTTTTTTGTGATTCAGTCTTGATTGGTTGTATGTTTTCTAGAAATTAATCCACTTCTTCTAGGTTGTCCAATTTGTTGCCATATTATTTTGCACAGTAGTCTCTTAAGATCCTTTGCATTTGTGTGGTATCATGTTTCTAATTATATTTGAGTTTTTTCTCTTTTTCCTTGATAAGTCTAGCTAGTGGTTTGTTAATTTTGTTCTCTTTTTAAAAGAATAACTCAGGGGACGCCTGGGTGGCTCAGCTGGCTAAGCGGCTGCCTTTGGCTCAGATCATGGTCCCAGCGTCCTGGGATCGAGTCCCACATCGGGCTCCTTGCTTGGCAGGGAGCCTGCTTCTCCCTTTGCCTCTGTCTGCCATTCTGTCTGCCTGTGCTAGCTCGCGCTCACTCTCTCTGACAAAAAAAAAAAAAAAAAAAAGAATAACTCAGTTCTGTTGACCTTTTCTATTTTTTTCTATTCTCTTTTTCCCTTATTTCTGTTAAGATCTATGTTATTTCCTTCCTTCTGCCAATTTGGCTCATTTTTTTCCCTAGAACTTTGAGATGTAAAATTAAGTTGTTTACTTGCAGTCTCCTTTTTTTCTTTTTTAAAAAATGTACCCATTTATCACTATAAACTTCCCTTTTAATACTGCTTTTACTGTATCTCATAAGTTTTGGTATTTGGATCCACTTTTGTTTGAGTCAAGACATTTTTTGATTTCCCTTTTGATTTCATCTTTGACCATTTGGTTGTTCAGGAGTATGTTGTTTAATTTCCACATATTTGAGGATTTTCCAGTCGTCATCTTGTTATTGATTTCTAGTTCCATACCTTTGTGTTCAGAAAAGATTCTTGATATTTCAGTCTTCTTAAATTTGGTAAGGCTGGTTTTATGACCTTTTTTATGATCTATCCTGGAGAATATTCCGTCTGTACTTGAGAAGAATGTGGATTCTGCTGATGTTGGGTGGAATGTCCTGTATATGTCTGTGAGACTCATTTGATTTAAAGTATGGTTCAGAACCAACATTCTCTTACTGATTTTCTATTTGGATAATCTGTCCACTGTTGAAAGAGTTGAAGTCCCCGACGATTACTGTATTTTTTGTTTATTACTCCCTTCAGATCTGTTAGTACTTAATATATTTAGGAACTCTGATGTTGGGTTCATATGTATTTACAATTGTAACATATTATATCCTCTTGATGAATTGAGCACTTTATATTTATATATGAATTTTTTGTCTCTTACAGTTTTTGACTTAAAGTCTCTTTTGTCTGGTATGTATTATAGCTACCACTGCTCTCATTTGGTTTCCATTTAAGGTTGGAGATGTGCAAGTGCACAGCTGGAGTGACTAGCTGCAGGTGAGCCCAGTGGTACAGGCCAGTGAGAGGACACAGGGCTGGATCCAGACCTATAAGCAACTACAGGGGTCCTGGCTGTTGATTTTCATTCCTGTTGCTTCATAGTCTCACCATGGGCATGTGCACAGCAGTGGAGCCTGGTGACAGGAGTCAGGATGGGGCTTGCAGGTGCATAGCTGGTGAGGCTAAACCTAAATATTTACACAGTGGTGGGGGTCACCTGCAGGGGTCTAGGCCGGCATCTTACATTTATGGCTGGCTGCTGGTCCATATCCCAGACTCATGGTGTTATGGGGGAGATGGCAAGACAGAACACAGGTGGCAGGCACCTGGGAACATAAAAACTGTGTAACTCAAATCAGTGAAATCTGCAGAGTCTATGTTGGCTGTACTGGCTATTGATTTCTCTAGTAGCAAAAGCTGCTCTAGTCCTTGGCAAAGCAAGTCACTGGGAACCATGACTATTTCCACTATGTACTTGATACCAGTAGCTGCTGTTCTTCTTCCTTGTGCCTAGCCTTCTTTACACTCGGGTTTGTCAGTCCCTGAGTTGGGCAGAATTGAATCATATCCTTCCTGCAGTCCCCTGAAAGGCTGAGGAGTCTAATCACTCACCCTGCTCTCCCTTTCGCAGTGATGGAAATTCCTGCTAGCTGGGGAGTTTGCTCTTGGCACTGCAGCAGTGCTGGCCTATGGGGGATAAAATGATGCAGGCCAAAGAAAGCCCTCCCTTCCCTTTTTGTGCAGTTATTTTGTTTTGTTGTTGTTGTTCCACTGTGCCTCAAAGTTTCTCAGGTGAGCTCCTCAGTCTCCTGGAACTGTTTTGTTGATAGATACCTGTCTAATTGTTGGTCTTGTCTGGGGATGGAGAATGGAGGCTATGATCTCCTACTCCACCGTCTTGGCAACATCAGTCTCATTGAAGTTTGAATACTGAACCAGACAAGCATTCCTGGAATAGATCTCAAGTTTTATTTTAATTAGTGAATTCTGTTTCCTAAAATTTTGTGAAAAAGTTTTTGATTATGTTTATGAGAGATACTAGATTATGGTTTCCTTTTTATTGTATTGTCTTTGTTTTTGGCCTTAGGGTAATAATAGCTTCATAAAATTGGTTGGGAACTCTTCTGCTCCTTCATTTTCTGAAAAAGTTGTGTAGAATAGGAATTGAAATTATTTACTTTTTTAAATGTTAGTAGAGGGGTGCCTGGGTAGCTTAGTTGGTTAAGTGTCTGACTCTTGGTTTTCACTCGGGTCATGATCTCGGGGTTGTGGAGCCCTTGGTTGGGCTGCATGCTCAGCCTGGAGACTGATTGAAATTCTCCCTCTGCCTCTCCATCTGCCCCTTCCCCTGCTGGAGCCTTTTCTCTTTCTCAAATAAATCTGTAAAAAAATTTTAAAAATAAAATAAAAGTTAATAGAATTTGCCAGTGAAAACACCTGGGCCCTAATGATTTCTTTTTGGGTAAGGATTCTAACGATCAAACAGCTATAGAACTATACAGATGATCTATTTCCATTTGATTTAGTTTTGAATTTAGCTCTTAACATTTTTGTGGAATTGATCCAAATCATTTAAGCTTCAAACTTATGTATGTAGAATATTTCTTAGTATCCCCTTACCTTTTTAATGTCTGTGGCAAGTGTACTGATCTCTCATTTCATTCCAGAGAGTGGATATTTGTGTCTTCTCGAGAATCCCTTTTATTTCCCCTTTGTCAGTCTTGCAAGAAGATTGACAGAGCAGCAGATTGGCTCGGGGACTGGACTTGGCGAGGGGTAAAATAACCAATGATTGCACATAAGTTTATTGATTTTATTGAGCTTTTAAAAGAACCAGCATTTGATTTGAGTGATTCCTTCTAATATTTTTATATTTTCCATTCATAATCTCTGGCCTTATGTTTATTCTTCCTGTCTTTCTGCTTGCTATGAATTTATTTTGCTCTTCTTTTTTTTTAAATCCTTGAACAAGAAACAGATATTTTATATGATCTGGAGGTCTTTTGTTTTGTTTTTCACATTTTAGAGATGTTAAAAAATAATTCTTGATTGACATCTAATATATCTGGAAAAAGCAAAAATATATTTTCTATTCTGTCCCTTTATAGAAAATGTTTACCAAACCCTGACTTTGATTATTAATGTGAAACTTTTCTTTCTTTCTTCCTCCCTTCCTACCTTTCTTACTTTCTTTTCCCTCTTTCTTTCTCTTCCCCCTTTCTTTCTTTCTTTCTTTCTTTTTTTTTTAAAAAAGATTTTATTTATTTATTTGACAGAGAGAGATCACAAGTAGGCAGAGAGGCAGGCAGAGAGAGGAAGGGAAGCAGGCTCCCTGCTGAGCAGAGAGCCCAATGTGGAACTCAATCCCAGGACCCTGAGATCATGACCCGAGCCGAAGGCAGCAGCTTAACCCACTGAGTCACCCAGGCGCCCTCCCCCTTTCTTTCTAATATAAGTATTTGGTGCTATAATTTTTTCTCTCAGCAATGAGTTAGCAGCACTTCGTAGATTTTTATATGTTGGTATTTCATTTTCATTGACTTTAATACGTATTAGAATTTCTCTTGAGACTTCCTCTTTTACCCAGGAGTTATTTAGAATATGTTGTTTAAATTACAAGTGTGGGGAGATTTTCTTGTCATCATTTTGTCATTTCTATTTTATTATAGTCAGAGAAAATACTTGTGTGATTTTTGTGCTTTTAAATTATTTAGCTTTATGACTCGAGATGGGGTCTATCTTGGTGAATGCTCCATGTGCATTTAAAAAGAATGTTGGTAGATGATATTCAGTTTTTTATATCTTTTTTTAACTTTTATTTTTTTTTATAATTTTTTATTTTTTATTAACATATAACGTATTATTAGCCCCAGGGGTACAGGTCTGTGAATCACCAGGTTTACACACTTCACAGCACTCATCAGAGCACATACTTTCCCCAATGTCCATAACCTAACCACCCTATCCCTACCCCACTTCCCCCGGCAGCCCTCAGTTTGTTTTGTGAGATTAAGAGTCTCTTAATGTTTTGTCTCCCTCCCAATCCCATCTTGTTTCATTTTTTCCTTCCCTACCCCCCAAACCCCCCAATTTGCCTGTCAAATTCCTCATATCAGGGAGATCATATAATAATTGTCTTTCTCTGATTGACTTATTTTGCTCAGCATAATACCCTCTACTTCCATCCACGTCATTGCAAAAGGCAAGATTTCATTTCTTTTGACGGCTGCATAGTATTCTGGTGTGTGTGTGTGTGTGTGTGTGTGTGTGTGTGTGCCACTCTTCTTTATCCGTTCATCTGTTGATGGACATCTAGGTTCTTTCCATAGTTTGGCTATTGTGGACATTGCTGCTATAAACATTTGGGGGCACCTGCCCCTTCAGATCACTACATTCTTATCTTTAGGATAGATACCCAGTAGTGCAATTGCTGGGTTGTAGGGTAGCTCTATTTTCAACTTTTTGAGGAACCTCCATGCTGTTTTCCAGAGTGGTTGCACCAGCTTGCATTTCCACCAATAGAGTAAGAGGGTTCCCCTTCCTCTGCATCCTCACCAGCATCTGTCATTTCCTGACTTGTTAATTTTAGCCATTTTGGCTGTCGTGAGGTGGTATTTCATTGTGGTTTTGTTTTGTATTCCCCTGATGCCGAGTGATATGGAGCACTTTTTGGTGTCTGTTGGCCATCTGGATGTCTTCTTTGCAGAAATGTCTGTTCATGTCCTCTGCCCATTTCTTTATTGGATTATTTGTTCTTGGTGTTGAGTTTGATAAGTTCTTTATACATTTTGGATACTAGACCTTTATCCGATATGTCATTTGCAAATATCTTCTCCCATTCTGTCAGTTGTCTTTTGGTTTTGTTAATTGTTTTCTTTGCTGTGCAAAAGCTTTGATCTTGATGAAGTCCCAATAGTTCATTTTTGCCCTTGCTTCCCTTGCCTTTGGCAATGTTTCTAGGAAGAAGTTGCTGAGGCTGAGGTAGAAGAGGTTGCTGCCTGTGTTCTCAAGAATTCTTTTTTCTTTTATTTATTTATTTTCAGCATAACAGTATCATTATTTTTTCACCACACCCAGTGCTCCATGCAATCCGTGCCCTCTATAATACCCACCACCTGGTACCCCGACCTCCCACCCCCCAGCCACTTCAAACCCCTCAGATTGTTTTTCAGAGTCCATAGTCTCTCATGATTCACCTCCCCTTCCAATTTACCCCAACCCTTCTCTCTAACTCCCCATGTCCTCCATGCTTTTTGTTATGCTCCACAAATAAGTGAAACCATATGATAATTGACTCTCTCTGCTTGACTTATTTCACTCAGCATAATCTCTTCCAGTCCCGTCCATGTTGCTACAAAAGTTGGGTATTCATCCTTTCTGATAGAGGCTTAATACTCCATAGTGTATATGGACCACATCTTCCTTTTCCATTCGTCCGTTGAAGGGCATCTTGGTTCTTTCCACAGTTTGGCGACCGTGGCCTTTGCTGCTATAATCATTGGGGTACAGAGGGCCCTTCTTTTCACGACATCTGTATCTTTGGGGTAAATACAAGGATTTTGATGGATTCCTTTCTCGCATTGTAGTCTTTCATCCACTTGGAGTCTATTTTTGTGTGTGGTATAAGGAAATGGTCCAGTTTCATTTTTCTGCATGTGGTTGTCCAATTTTCCCAACACTATTTGTTGAAGAGACTGTCTTTTTACCATTGGACATTCTTTTCTGCTTTGTCAAAGATTGGTTGGCCATAGAGTTAAGGGTCTATTTCTGGGCTCTCTTTTCTGTTCCACTGATCTATGTGTCTGTTTTTGTGCCAGCACCAAACTGTCTTAATGATGACAGCTTTGTAATAGAGCTTAAAGTCTGGAATTATGATGTCACCAACTTTGGCTTTCTTTTTCAACATTCCTCTGGCTATTTGGGGTCTTTTCTGGTTCCATATAAATTTTAGGATTATTTGTTCCATTGCTTTGAAAAAAAAAAGATATTATTTTGATAGGGATTGCATTAAATGTGTAGATTGCTTTAGGTAGGATAGATATTTTCACAATATTTTTTCTTCCAATCCATGAGCATGGAACATTTTTCCATTTCTTTGTGTCTTCCTCAATTTCTTTCATGAGTACTCTATAGTTTTCTGAGTATAGATTCTTTGTCTCTTTGGTTAGGTTTATTCCTAGGTATCCTATGGTTTGGGGTGCAACTGTAAATGAGATTGACTCCTTAATTTCTTTTTCTTCTGTCTTGTTGTTGGTGTATAGTTTCTGTGCATCTGGTTTCTGTGCACTGATTTTATATCCTGACACTTTAGTGAATTCCTACACAAGTTCTAGCAGATTTGGAGTGGAGTCTTTGGGGTTTTCCACATAAAGTATCAAATCATCTGCAAAGAATGAGAGTTTGACTTCTTCTTTGCCTATTTGGATGACTTTAATTTCTTTTTGTTGTCTGATTGCTGAGGCTAGGACTCTTAGTATTATATTGAATAGCAGTGGTGATAGTGGACATCCCTGCCATATTCCTGATGATAGTGGAAAAACTCTCAGTTTTTCTCCATTGAGAATGATATTCACTGTGGGTTTTTCATAGAGGGATTTGATGATATTGAGATATGTACCCTCTATCCCTACACTTTGAAGAGTTTTGATCAAGAAAAGATGCTGTACTTTGTGAAATGCTTTTTTAGCATCTATTGAGAGAATCAAATGGTTCTTGTTCTTTCTTTTATTAATGTATTTTTTAATTAATTTTTTTATTTTATTGTATCACATTTGTTGATTTGCAGATGTTGAACCAACCTTGCAGCCCTGATATAAATCCCACTTGGTTGTGGTGAATAATCCTTTTAATGAACTATTGGATCCTATTGGCTAGTATTTTGGTGAGAATTTTCACATCTGTGTTCATCAAGGATATTGGTCTGTAATTCTCTTTTTTGATGGAGTCTTTGTCTGGTTTTGGGTTCAAGGTAATGCTGGCCTCATAAAATGAGTTTGGATGTTTTTCCTTCCATTTCTATTTTTTGGAACAGTTTCAGAAGAATAGGAATTAATTCTCCTTTAAATGCTTGGTAGAATTCCCCTAGGAAGCTGTCTGGCCCTGAGCTCTTCTTTGTTGGGAGATTTTTTTTTTTTTAAGATTTTATTCATTTATTTGACAGAGAGAGATCACAAGTAGATATAGAGGCAGACAGAGAGAGAGAGGGAAGCAGGCTCCCTGCTGAGCAGAGAGCCCAATGCAGGACTCGATCCCAGGACCCCAAGATCATAACCTGAGCCGAAAGCAGCGACTTAACCCACTGAGCCAGCCAGGAGCCCCTGTTGGGAGATTTTTGATGACTGTTTCAAATTTCATAATTGTTTGTATTTCTTTGGTGTTGGTTGTGATCTCTTCTCTTTCGTTCATGATTTTATTTATTTGGGTCTTTTTCCTTTTCTTTTTGATAAGTCTGGCCAGGGGTTTATCAATCTTATTAATTCTTTCAGAGAACCAGCTCCTAGTTTTATTGATTTGTTATTTTTTTGTTTGTTTGTTTGTTTGTTTCTATTTCATTGATTTCTGCTCTGATCTTTATTAATTCTCTTCTCCTGCGAGGGTTAGGCTTTCTTTTTGTTCTTTTTCCAGATCCTTTAGGTGTCGGGTTAGGTTGTGTATTTGAGACCTTTCTTGTTTCTTGAGAAAGGCTTCTATCATTATATTTTTTCCTCTCAGGACTGCCTTTGTTGTGTCCCACAGATTTTGAACCGTTGTGTTTTCATTATCATTTGTTTCCATGATTTTTTTCAATTCTTCTTTAATTTCCTGGTTGACCCATTCATTCTTTAGCCTCCATGTATTTGGGTTCTTTCATAAATATCCATGTTTAGCCCTCATAATTTTCTTTGCCCTGAAGTCCACCAGTCTGATATTAATAAAAGCACTAAAGATTTCTTTTGATTAGTATTTACATAGTATAGTTTTTTATTAGCACCACACTCTAACCAACTGAGCTAACCAGCCAGCTTACCTAGTATAGTTTTTAATGCTTTCCTTTTAACCTATCTGTGGCATTATATATATATTTTTTAAGATTTTATTTATTTGTCACAGAGAGAGCTTGTACAAGCAGGGAGAGGGGCAGGCAGAGGGAGGAGCAGGTTCCCTGCTGAGCAAGGAACCTGATATGGGACACAATCCCAGGACCCCAAGATCATGAGCTGATTTGAAGGCAGCTGCTTAACCACCCAAGCATCTCTATGGTATTGTATTTAAAGATAAATTTCATGATTGACAGGACTATGTCCCACAGTCTTTTTTGGGTATTTTTTCTTCACATTTTTATTCAAATTCCAGATAGTTACCATACAGTATAATATTAGTTTCATCTATAAAATTTAGTGATTCATCATTTACATACAACATCAGTGTTCATCATGACAAGTCCACTCCTTAATACCCATCACTTATTTACCCATCTTCCCACCGACTCCCCTCCAATAACCCTCTTTGTTCTCTGTAGTTAAGAATCTGTTTCCTGGTTTGCCCTCTCTTTTTTTGTTCCCCTATGTTTCCCTATCTGTTCTGTTTCCTAAATTACATATATGAGTGAAATTAAAAGCTTCTGCACAGTGAAGGAAATAATCAACAAAACTAAAAGGCATCCTATAGAATGGAAGAAGATACTTGCAAAAGACATATCTGATTGGGGTGCCTAAGTGGCTCAGTCACTAAGCATCTGCCTTCAGCTCAGGTCACGATCCTGGGGTCCTGGGATCAAGCCCCACATTGGGCTCCCTGCTCTGCAGGAAGCCTGCTTCTCCCTCTCCCACTCCCTGCGCTTGTGTTCCCTCTATTGTGGTCTCTCTCTCTCTCTCTCTTTCTGTCAAATTAATAAAACCCTTAAAAGAAAAAAGACATATCTGATAAAGGGTGCATTTTCACAGTTTTTGAAAACTCCATTGGTGTGAGAATGAAATGCAATGCTTTTTGTAATGCTTACCTATAGTAGGTCTGGTATAGTAACGTGTGTGTGTGTGTGTGTGTGTGTGTGTGTGTGTGTATGAATGAAAGAAACTCACCCATAAGGTCATCCATTGAGTCTAGGTCTCAGCCAGTCTGACTTCCTTTTTCCCACTTTCAAAGTCTTCTGATAGTTATTTTATTCCTTTTTCCTCCAGGGTTTTAATTTTAATTTCTGGAATAAATAGGATACATTGTGATTATTTTGTCTTATCTAACACTGCATATCCTTTTTTATTTCCACATAAGTCAGATTTTCCTGTTCCTTCACATTTGATTTTTTTAATGTTGATACTAATGTTCATAATAGATACATTGTAGAAACTGAATTTGGTTATCTTTCCCTTAAGATTAATTCTTATTCTGCCTGACAATTAACTTAGCTAGGTTCAAACTTCAAATGCAGACAGTTGAAATCTCTGCTCAGGTCTTTTAGCTTCAAGTCACTGGTTTTCAGCAGACCCTGGTGTCTCTTCTGCAATTGTACAGTTGAGTCATTAGCTGAGGATTTTGGCAACTTTTATATTTTTACATGCAGAAGTTTCCACTATATGCCTCCTTCCTTTCACGATGTTCTGCCTCCTAATTTTTATCTGTTCTACTAGTCTCAAATGCTATCTTTGGACCTATGAAAGCAGCAAACCTGCAGTTCTCTGATGCTCTGAATAGTTTTCTATTCTATTTCCAATGGCCAGAGCCATTGAGCCATTGGAAAATTGAGGAATAAGTCAGATAAACAAAGCTTTAAATTTAAAAACCTAACCAGGATCTTACCTTTGGGGGAGACAGTTTCATTGAATGAAGGGCATGATAGGTAGAAAAATGGTGGTGGTGTGGGGTGGCAGAAAGAATCCTAAATGTTCACCACCTAAAAATCTGCCTGAAGACAGTACCTCACTGCTGCCTACCTACCCACCTGCTGGTTCTTCCTAAGCCTTCAACAATCTTTGACTTGACAAATGACAAATTATTTTATACAGCATTCAAAATTCTGGAGCCTTATAATATATCTCTTTTCCTCCACATTTGTTACCTGGATTCCAAAACTGCAGTACCTACATCCTCAGTCTCAGTGAATACCTGGAGAAAGAGCCTGTCATCTTCTCTAATGATTTAAGGTGTACATTAGGAGAATGAGTCCAAAAAGAAAAGAAATAGAATGGTATGAAAAAGTATAGACTGAAGTAGAACACTTTTTTAAGGTCTAGATAGAAAGTAATGGAGATCTGAATTAATGTAGCAGAACAAGAGATGACAGAACAGTTTTCAGGGATGTTACAGAGATTGATTGGCTATGAGATGATAGGGAATGCGGGACTTCCAGAAAGAGAAGAATGTGGAAAAATGAGTAAATAAATACAGTTTTAAGTAAATGAAATTTGAAGTGCCAGTGGGATTCAAGTGACAGTCATAAATTTAGGGATGTGTGCAATAAAAATTCCCCCAGAGATTTGAAATGATGGTAAGCACGAGCATTTAGATAAAATTATGGGTAAATTGTTGTAAAAATTGCAGTTCCAAGTAATGACTAAATGATGAGTCAAGAAATAAATGGATGTTTGTTTTCATGCCCAAAGGACATTAAACTACACAAAATATAGTTTTAAAAAAATACTACAAAGCAACATATATGATAAAAACATTGAAGTATATTATCTGTAAATTTATGAAACTATATAAAAGCATTAAAACTGTGAGATTCTGGGAACAAAAAACTAACAGGCTGGAGTTAAAGCAAGTATTTCATACAAAAGTAAATATAGTTAATTAACACTTGAATCAAATTCAATTTTGACAGGAAGTTAAATTCATAATAAGTTAATAAGATTTCTATATCTACTGTTTAGCTTAACAAATTAGCAAAACTTTTTAAAAATGTTGTGATTTCTCCAAATTGGAGAATATGTAATTATACAGACCCAGCTATTCTGGTACAATTAAAAGCAATTTTGAGAATATATATCAAAATACTTAAAGATGTCTAGGTCTGGAATTACACTTCTAGTCCTACCTTATGGAAATAATCACAAATCCAAAAACTTAAGAATAAAGGATCCTTATTACTTTACTATCAAAAAAGGAGGGAACTAAATGCCCAATAATATCTCCCAACTAGTTTCTATTCCTTTTTATAGTAAAGAACATTTTTTAATATTATTTTATTTTATGTCTTTTCAGTTTTCCAGAATTCATTGTTTATGCACCACACCCAGTGCTCTATACAATACATGCCATTTTTCGAGGTTTTGGTTTTTTTGTTTTGTTTTGTTTTGTTTTGGAACATACTAGGTACATACTACTGAATAAATAAGTTGCATAGACATTAAAATAACATTGATGAATTTTGTGGAGAGATGCTTGCAATATTAAATTAAAATGTGCAAGTAATGCTTATGTAGTAGTTACAGAAGTACTATATATATACAGATGAGAGAAATCCACTAACATTTCATGTAGTTATTTGATACTGTTGTAATTAGCAAGAGTAACCATTCATTTCTTTGTTTCTGTTTTCCAAAGTTACATCCATGTGGCATATATAAGTTTTTAGTTTTGGGGAGTTTTTTTGGCTTTTGTGTGTGTGTGTGTGCTGAATGGTAATCTATTTTAATATCATCATTTACCCATGGTGGCAGCCATGGAGGTGTGCTCCTCGGCATCCCTTTAAGAGACAAGCAGCAGAAGGAGTGCAATTAGCTGACAAGCCCTGACTACAGTCTCTTTAGTGCCCCAGTGTCTGAGATAAGCCATGCTTTCCTTGGACAATGTCAGACAATGACATTACCTAGACACAGTTTGTATTTTAGGTCTGGACTATTTGTGGCCGAATGAAGACCTAATCAATGGGCAGTCTTTGTGCCAATACTTTCTAGTGGCTAATCCAAAACTTTTTCAGAATTGCACCATATTTGAGACTCTTCAACCAAACCTTCCTTTCATTCCCCCTGCTTTGCACAGATCTGAGATGTGCATCATGATCTTAGGAATTTTCTACTCTTCTTCCCTTGCATCTTTATCTGTAATAGATGTTTCCACCAAACAAACAAATCCACCCATCTGTTGATGGATAGTGGGGTAAATGCCACCTTTTGGCTGTAGGAATAAAATTGCTATAAGTATTTGTGTATAGATGTTCTTTTGTTTAGTTTGGTGGATGTTTGGGGGGGCATGCTTTTGTTTCACTCATAACTATCTAAAGTGAAATTGCTGGGTCACAAGGTATGTATGTGTTGAATTTTATTAAAAATTGACCATTTTTTCCCAAAGTATACTCTTTTCCAATCTCACCAGTAATGTATGAGCATTGTCATTATCCTACATCCCCAATGACACTGATACTGTCATTTGTGAAGCTGTTTTCATGGTTCTACATAGGCTTCTCATTGTGGCTTTGATTTACATTTCACTCCTGACTAAATATGTTGAACATCTTTTCATGTGCTTAATGATCATTTATCCATCCCCTCTTGTGAACTGTCCATTACAATTTCAGGCTCATTGTTTTTTATTTGGACTGTTTATCCACTCATTGCTTTTTAAGAATTTTTTTAGAATGGTATTTTCTTTTTTTTTTTTTTAAGATTTTATTTATTTATTTGACAGACAAAGATCACAAGTAGGCAGAGAGGCAGGCAGAGAGAGAGGAGGAAGCAGGCTCCCTGCTGAGCAGAAAGCCAGATGCGGGGCTGGATCTCAGGACTCTGGGATCATGACCCGAGCCAAAAGCAGAGGCTTAACCCACTGAGCTACCCAGGCACTCCGCTTTTTAAGAATTTTTGTAAATTTTAGAAAATAGTCCTTTCCTGAAGATAAGAGTATTATAAATATTTTTTCTCCTATTTTTTAGTCCCTTCATTTTATTAATGGTATCTTTTAAAAAGAAGATATTAGGGGTGCCTGGGTGGTTCAGTGGGTTAAAGCCTATGCCTTCGGCTTAGGTCATGATCTCAGGGTCCTGGGATCGAGCCCCCGCATCTGGCTCTCTGTTCAGCAGGGAGCCTGCTTCCCTTCCTCTCTCTCTGCCTGCCTCTGCCTACTTGTGATCTCTGTCTGTCAAATAAATAAATAAAAATCTTTTAAAAAACAAAAAAATATAAAAAGAAGATATCAGACCGATGAAGTGCCATTTGTACGGTTTTTTCTTTATTGTTTGTATATTCTGTGCCACAACAATCTCCTGTTTATTTTCAAGAATGCTTATAGCCATAGTGTTTTTATTTAGCTCCACGATCCATTCCAGATAAACCTTTTTGTATTTTGAGGACAGCACTGAAGTTCATTTTATTAAACATAGATCACCAGTTCAAAATAATTTGTTAAAAAAAAATTCATTCCCCATGGATTTACTTGAATGTACACATTTTTCATTCCATTGACTGTGTATATGTAGGTTTGTTTCTGGAAAATCTATTCTCTTTTTTTTTTTTTTAATTTATGTGTTTACCCTTGTACCAATACCACATTGCATTGACTTGTAGTTTTATGGTAACTCTTAAAGTGAACTTTGCTCTTCTTTTCAAAATTGTTTTGGTTATTCCAGTCAACTTTAATTTCAAAAATCAATATAAGTATTTGCATTAAAACTATGTTTCCCCTTGAACCCTCCTGCACTGTTGGAGGAAATGCAAGCTGGTGCAACCACTCTGGAAAACAGCATGGAGGTTCCTCAAAATGTTGAAAATAGAACTGCCCTATGACCCAGCAATTGCACTACTGGGTATTTACCCTAAAGATACAAATGTAGTGATCTGAAGGGGCACGTGCACCCGAATATTTATAGCAGCAATGTCCACAATAGCCAAACTATGGAAAGAACCTAGATGTCCATGAACAGATGAATGGATCAAGAAGATGTGGTATATATACACAATGGAATACTATGCAGCCATCAAAAGAAATGAAATCTTGCCATTTGCGACAACATGGATGGAACTAGAGCATATCACGCTTAGCAAAATAAGTCAAGTGGAGAAAGACAACTATCATATGATCTCCCTGATATGAGGAAGTGGTGATGCAACATGGGGGCTTAAGTGGGTAGGAGAAGAATAAATGAAACAAGATGGGATTGGGAGGGAGACAAACCGTAAGTGACTCTTAATCTCACAAAACAAACTGAGGGTTGCTGAGGGGAGGGGGGTTGAGAAAAGGGGGGTGGGGTTATGGACATTATGGACATTGGGGAGGGTATATCCTTTGGTGAGTGCTGTGAAGTGTGTAAACCTGGCGATTCACAGACCTGTACCCCTGGGGATAAAAATATATTATATGTTTATAAAAAAATTAAAAATTTAAAAATTTAAAAAATTAATAATAAAAAACTATGTTTCCCCTTAATTCTTTGAACATTTTTTATTCTAATTATTTGAACATATTTATTTATAATAACTGATTTAAAGTCTAATTAATCCAATATCTGGGTCACTAAAGTCATTTATTATTGACTTCTTTTTATCTTCCTGACTCTAAGTCACAGTTTTCTATTCCTTAAATGTCTACTAATTTTTTACTTTGTATTGGACATTATAAATGATACATTTCAGAAGCTCTGAAATCTGTTATCTTCCCCTGGAAAATGTGGGTTATTGTTCTAGTTCAATGTTCAGTTCCCAGCTGAGCATCTTGAACTTATGTGTGCTCAGTCTTATATTTTGCTAGTGGAGCTTCTGCGAAGCTCATTCCTTTTTCCAAACCCTTCTAACTTGATAGGACTCAACATTTAAACTCTGTCTCCCTTGTACATCTGGCCAGGATATGGTTTTAGGCTTTATTAGGGCAGACCTAGAGTATGTACTGTTTGTTGTTCTGTTTTTGTTGCCATTGCTTTTTAAAGGTGGAGGTTTTCTGATGTCTCACCTTAATGCTCAGCATTTTAAAGGAATATTTACAAATTCTCTATACTTGCTGGGCTCAAATCCATCACAGTTATAATCTGGCAAAACCCAGTATTGTCTTGTCCTGCTCATTCAGTGTCCACTGCATTCCTGAGAACCCACCAGGAAAACCTCTGTGTAGTTACTTTGTCTTCTTTCCCATAAATTCCAGTGACTTAAGCTGCCTGGAGGTCTTACTATATGACTCTTCAGCTCTGTTTGACTGCCATGCCCTAGTTGGACTCTGACTCCTTGCTATGGTCAGAATATTACACCTAGTCAGGTAATTGTACGATTATGGATCTTACCTCCAGTTTCTCAGCCTTTAAGTATTGCACTCATACCATCTATTGTACAGTGCTTAAATATAGTTGCTTCATATATTTTGTTCAATTTTATGATTATTTACAAGAAAAGGACCAGGGGAGAGTAGTAGAGTTTTTTTTTCTTTATGGCTGCAAATGCTAGTTTAGGCCAGGTGATGGTTCAATTCATATTTCTAGGTCATTGCTATCTAATAGAACTTTCTAAATGATGAAACTGTTTTCTCCCTGTGCTATCCAATAAAGAAGCTACTAACTGTGCATTAACTGAGCACCTAGAATATGGCCAGTGTAAGTAAAGAATTGAATTTTTAAGTGTTATTTAATTTAAATAGTCATGTAAAGCTAGTGATTACCATATTGGACAATACATTTCTAAGTAATAGGGGTAAAAGTACTTAACCTGAACCAAAACAACTCCGAGTTTGAGTATCTTACCTTGATATTGTTACTTGAGTGCTCAAATCAGCTCTCTGACTAGGTTTGTTTGTTTTATTACTTACAATTTATTTGGTTCTCTGGTAACTGCTCTCCTCAGTCATCATGATACATTCTTGTGCTATCCTGATATTTCTGTCTCTTTATGCATCTAGCATGCTGCTGGTCTTACTCTCACTCTTCTTACCTTTCCTAATCTAGCCTGTATCCTTGACTCTGATCCAGAGTTTTGCTTTAAAAGATTTGGTCTTAGTATTAAGTCTCTAATAAATAGTAACTGTCTTCCAATCATTTTTTAAAAGAGGAGAGCAATATTTTCTGTGCCTGATTATGACTATGTATTTTTCTAGATAGACTTAGAGTGAACTGGAAATCTACACTTGGAAAGGGTGAGAATTTAGATAAACATTAGGATTACTTGAATTTATTAAGAAACCCAGATGATCAGACCAAAATGTAAGTTTTCCCCCTGTTGGTCTAAATTTATGCCATTAGACTATATTGTTAAAAGTAGAGCATTCTTATTCCTAGCTGTTTTTTCAAATTCATGCAAATGAATACATGAAAGCATTAATTTTGATCTAATTGTCCTCTGCAATGTAAAGAAAGGGGTTATTGTCTATTAGAGTTCAACATCAAACTGCTAGAAAGTAACATTGATCTAAAGACATGAAACCTATGTATAAAAATGCACATATTAGGGGAGCCTGGGTTGTACAGTTGGTTAAGCATCTGACTGTTGATTTCAGCTCAGGTTGTGATCCTGGTGTCATTGGTTTCAGGTCAGATCATGATCTCAGGGTCATGAGATGGAGCCCCAAGGCAGACTCCACACTCAGAGTAGTATCTGCTTAAGACTTTCTCTTCCTCTCCCTCTGACCCTCCCCCCCCTGCTCACACTCTGTCTCTCTTTCTCTCAAATAAATTCTTCTAAAAATTCACAGATTATGAGATCATTAGATATGTGTATCTAAACAGATTATGGCAAACTGTTTTATTGTCACTAGCTCTTGATATTTTTGCTTGCAAGTTTGTGTGTGATTGTGCATATATGTGAGAGACAGAGACAGAGATGGGGGTATTATGATTACTTAACAATTTGATCACTTAAAAATATGAGTTTTAGGGCACCTGGGTGGCTCAATGGGTTAGAGCCTCTGCCTTCGGCTCAGGTCATGATCCCAGGGTTCTGGGATTGAGCCCCGCATTGGGCTCTCTGCTCAGCAGGGAGACTGCTTCCCTTCCTCTCTCTCTGCCTGCCTCTCTGCCTACCTGTGATCTCTGTCTGTCAAATAAATAAATAAAAACTTTTAAAAAAGTTTTTTTTTAAATAGGAGTTTTCCATTTGCATGGACTATGGACCTTTTACGGTATTTTTTTCATTTATAATGTGATAATTTTATATCACTAAATATGCACTATATTGGCTGATCATTTTATTATACTAATTATGATTTGTATAATTGTATATGATCTTTGTTTATATATCATTCTTTTTAAAAAATATTTTATTTATTTATTTGACACAGAGAGAGAGAAATCACAAGTAGGCAGAGAGGCAGGCAGAGAGAGGCGGAAACAGGCTTCCTGCTAAGCAGAGAGCCTGATGCGGGGCTTAATCCCAGGACCCTGAGATCATGACCTGAGCCTAAGGCAGAGGCTTAACCCACTGAGCCACCCAGGCACACCTGTTTATATATAGTTCTTACTGTCCCTAGTGTATTGTTTTGTGGCATAGTCATACCTTTATAAATTAATAATATTAAAGAAGAATGACATAGTTAACTAATGCATTTCAATTGTCTAGTATATTTGTCACCATTGAAATACTGTGGTAAAATATTTCTGTAAATAAAAATGTTAATAATATAAAAATAATAGTTATTACTATTAGCTAAAACATAGGACTGGAAGAGACAATGAAATACTATTTTCCAACTTTCCTAATGAAAGCAGTGCCACTGCTATTTTGCTTAAGAAAAAAAACCCCACTGTTTTATTTCATGAGATGCTGCTTGTAATCAAATCCACTGACTTATATTTATGTCCAAGTAAAGATTTATAATACAAGAGTTACTGTCCAGATAAATCTGTCTTCTTATTTAAATCATATCTAATTAATGACATTTTGTTTGACATTTTCTTATATTGCAGTGTACCACTTGGCTAAATGATTCAATGTTCCAACTAGATGACATGCTCTTTATAGATAAAGATTCCATATATACCTTTTCTTCTCTTGTCCACCTCGTTTGGTTTTGTGTATAAAAGCACTCTACTTATTTGAAATGACACAGACCTTCCCCCTCACATATTACAGCGTAGAAATCTGGACCTGTCTCCCTAGTAGCCTGAAATCACTATAGTCTTTCCCACACCTGTGCTCTTTCCCACTATAGATTTGGATTTAAGCCCTTAGTGCCTCCCAGCCTGCCTGCCAACTATTGCTAGATAGAGGTCCTTAACTACCTCTGTCCCCTCTCTTATGATTGGTCAGCATAATATGTACCAACTAGGAATTCTTAAGATGAAAACATACTTTGGTTAGTATTTATGGGTTGTTAGTCCAATTTTCACTCTTCCAAAGGTAACATGGGTATTATAGTATATAACTAGGGAGAGACTCAACATACATATACCTGATTTGAGAGAAGTGGAGGGAATGGGAAGAGAGGGGACACAATGAAAATCAGCTCAGTGTACATGGCATTTAACAATGAATTCTGGAACACTGAAAAGTAATTTTAAAAAATAATAAAAAAATAAAAGATTTAGAGAACAAAGCAAAGTAGAGAATGAAAAGACTAGAGGAGGGGATTTATGCTTTCAGGTTTTTGCTTCAGAATGAAATAAATTAGCTTATTTGATTATAAACATATAAAACTTGCTGGCATTGTGATAGTCTTTGATTATTTTATCTCATTCAGCATAACTTGGCAGGGAAAGGAGATGAGCAGGGATTGAAGACAAGAAAAATATGAAGCAATCCAGTGTAGGGAGATAAAGTTTTACAGATAAGACTGAAAGGTAAGACCTTGGTCAGCAGCCAGGCTGTCCAAAGGGAAAACTAACTTAGGCTGTGGCTTGAAAGCAGCAGTTGCTGATTTACTTCTCTGCACATGGATCATGTCTTTCAACTTCCTTTCTCCATTCCCCAAGAAATGAAATTTAAAAAAGCAAGCTTCTTTTAATGACATTCCAAATATTTGTGTACATGTTTCAAGCATAATTGTAAGGACTCTTGCTTCCCAACCATATACTCAACCTGACCATTGGTGCCAGATATTCCATTGTGGGCATAAAAAGCCAAAATAGAACAGTTTTTCATAAAAGTCACTTTATAATTGGCATCAATAGAAGGAAAAGAACACATGGCTCCCATTCTTTCTATAATAACTCAATACCAGAGTTTTGAATGTCCCAGAGACAGAAAATAATACTTTTAGTATTCAGCTATATTATTTTCATAATAGTGGTGAGAAAACTCATAATAAAATCACTGTTTAAAACATTGTGTATCATTTTCAAATCCTTGACTTATAAACACACTTTTGAAAAATAATGTCATTGTTGGGAACCAGTAATAACTAAGATTAGCCTAAGACATAAGAATGCCTTGGGCAGTAATTTGAAGGAAAAATATGTTGATGTAAAGTATCTTGGATATGTAAAATGCTAGACGCTAATAATGATTATCTGAGTCATTTTGATGGCTTAAGCTTATGACTATAATTCATAAAAAGTAACTATTAGTCATACTTAACATGAAAGACATACTAATCACTCTAAACAAACAAAGTTCAGTCTGGTTTATTAGCTTGTGTCTATAGGAGCAGAACTGGTTTGATTTAGTGTACACACTGCCTAGTGTTAATCATTCATCAGTGTTTTATATGTGTAATTTAATTTTATGCAAAAAACTTTCCAGGCTCAATACTTCAGGCAATTTTATCTGTTGCTTCTATTGTCAACCTCTAAACAATTATTTATGAGTGGACTGACTCTAATTTTATAATTGTATCACATACAAGCAAAAATTCCAGTTTTGCTAATCAATTTTACTTGTTAAAATCTACTCCTAAAAGTATAGGCAATTAAAATAAAAATTTATCTGAATTACTTACGATGTAGCAAGGCAGGTCTAGGTAAGGTTAAATTCTAGCTTCATTAGCTCTGTCTTTAAAAAATGGATACTGAAACTTTCCTTGTATAAAGTAAATGTTGGAAGATTTCTTTATGGCTAGGACAATGAAATTAGAAATAACAAAGAATGCGTAGATAGGAAATATAGCACATGCACAGATTTAAGGAGGAAATCTGGTTGCTCATAATACCTTGCAATGTGTTGTCCTTTTCTTACCAAAATAATTCTTTGGACACAACCAAAAAAAGTTTGGGGGTAATTTTCACAGAAAAAAAAGATGATAATAAATTTATATTGAGTTGAGCTGACCATTTAATCTTTCTTCTGTTGTGACCATTTTGCCATATTTGCAAGGTGGCTGGCATTAACTAGGATACTGAAAAAAACTCTATAGCAGTTCATCTTTTTAATCTCAAATGTTGAATTTTTAATTTTCTTAATATTTTTATTTCAAAAATATCTTTCTGACAACTTCTTTTTCAGTTCAGTCAGTTCTTACTTTAAGAGTGCAGTATCTATCCTTCCCAGTCTCTCCGAGCATACCAATTAGAATTATTTTTCTTTCCCATAGTTATCTCTAATTTTTTTCAGGAACATTTGTTCTGTTACTTCATATTGGACTTCTTTTGTTTATTTTTTTCAACTATTTGGTGATCTTTGGTTTTCCATTTACTAATGAAACATGACTGGCATATACATAATACAAAAGTATTTTTTAAATAAGTAAATATAACTTTGATTATACATGGAAGTCCTGTTTCCAACTTAACACAGTATGTTTGTCTCCTTTCATATTTTTACTTCCTCATGTGAATTAAAAATCAAATATATATTTTGGGGAAGTAATTCAAAATTTAATTACACAGAAATTAATTAAAATTACACAGAAATAAAAGAGTAATAAGGGGACTTTTGCTTCTAGACATTTTAAGATGATTGATAAAACATACATAGCACAGTGAATAAAAGTATGGGAAAAAAATAAACAGTGCTTCAGTGATGTGTAGAACAATATAAAATGACCTGTAAAAGGTTAATTGGTAACCAAAAAGGGGGAAGGTGTCCAATAGGAAAAAAAAATTTTGAAAAAAAAACAAAAAGGCTGTAAATGTTCAAATCTGATTAATCCTAAGTATTAATCTTTTCTTACTTGGAGTAAACTCCAAGTAAGAAAAACATATTTTAAAAGTATACCAAGGGATATTTTTATCAAATTACTGAATGAGTGATAAAGAGAAAAATCATAAAAGCATCCAGAGAAGGAAAATGTTTTCAAGTGAAAACTTGGGTCCATATGAAATAATAAAATATATTGCAAAAGTTAAATTGTGAGTAAACATAAAAGGCTTTTTCTACTTTTCTAAATTTTTTAAAGATAATTGTTAAAATAAATTATTTTATTTTATCAGTGTGTTTTGACTACATCACTATATATAGAAATAAAAGTTATTTAGAGTAATACTACAAAAAAATAAGAAGGTAAGTGGAAACATACTGCTCTAAGTTTCTTTTATTATTTGGGAAATAATATATTGTTCTTTGAAGGTACAACACGATAAATTGAATATTTTAATGCCCCAGAGCAACCACTTATTTAATTTAAAGAGGTATAGCTAATAAGCCAAAAGGAGAGAGAAAGTGGAATATTAGTACATAGTAACTTAATCCAAAAGAAGACAGGAAAATTAGAAAAATAGAATAGACAATATGGGACAGAAAAACAGTCATCAAAATGATGGACTTAAATGTGGCCATATAAATAATTTCATTAAATATAAATATTCTGAACACTCAAAAAGCAATGATTGCCCTACAGGATAAACAAGGCCTAAATATGCTGTCTACAAGAAATGCATTTTAAATATATATATATATATATATATATATATATATATCTTAAAAGTAAAAAGTTAAGCGGAAGATATATTATGAAACACATGAGAAAATTGGATTTACAGGGCGCCTAAGTGGCTCAGTCAGTTAAGGGTCTGCTTTCTGCTCAGGTCATGATCCCAGGCTTCTGGGATCAAGCCCAGCAACTGGCTAGGGAGCCTGCTTCTCCCTCTTCCTTTGCTGCTTCCTCTGCTTGTGCACTCACTCTCTGTCAAATAAATAAAGTCTTTTTATAAAAGAAAAGTGGAGTTACTTCATTAATATCAAAGAGGACTGTAGAGCGTAGGATATTACTATACAAAATGGGTGAAATTTTGTAATGATAAAGGGCTAATTCATCAAAGAAACATAGAATTACTAAATGTGTTTGTAAAAAGATCCAAGTATATGAAGCTTCAAAGTACAATGAAACCAAAAGAGAACTGAAGGGAGAAAGTATAATTCCACTATTATATTTGGACACTTCAATATTCCTTATTCAGTAATTAATAGCAGTAGGCAGAAAAGCTGGTATGAGAAAAATTAAAAACCATGTTAACAAATTTGAACTAACTGAAATTTATAAGACAGTCCACCCAACACATGTAGAGTACATGGTCTTTTCAAAATGCAAGCAAAAAATTCACCAATATAGACCGTTTGCTGGGCTGTGAAACAAGATTCATTATTTTTAAACTACTTAATTGAGATGTGATGGACATATAAAAGCTGTAGATTTTTAATGTATACAAACTGATGTGTTTAGAAGACTCATTAAAAGAATCAAAATAATACCAAATATGTACTTTCATTATAAAAGTCTTAAACCAGAATTAAACAGCAAAATATTTCTCAAAAATTTCCCAACACTTGCACAATAAATGACACAATTCTAAATAGCCTATGGATCAAGTAGCAAGTAATAAAGTAATTTAAAAAATACTCCGGAAAGAATGATAATAAAATACATTAACTCAAAATTTGTGGAATGCCACTAAAGCAAGGATTAGAGGGAAATGTGTAATCTAAAATGCTCAAGTTAGAAAAGAAGATTGGGCTAAATCAATTATTTAAGATTCTACTTCAAAATTCTTTGAAAATAAAAAAAATTTAAACCAAAAGTAAGGAGAAGTAAGGAAATAAGTATATTTTAAAAAGATATAACAATAAAAATGAATCAACAAAACCAAAACATGTCTTTAAAAATCGTCAATAGAGTACAAAAAGAGAAAAAGAAGACCTGCAAATGAGTCAGTATCAGCAGTATCAGGAATGAGAGAATGGAAATCCCTATATATACTATTGACAATAAAAGGATAGTAAGGAAAATTTGACAAAATCCTCAAATGACACAACTTATTAAGATTCATACCAGAAATAAAATATTAATAACTCCACAGCTCTTAAAAATTTGAATTTAAAAATTCCCACAAGAAAACTCTAAACCCACGTGATTTTACTGGTGAATTCTGTTTACTCTTAAGAATAAATAATGCCATTCCTACATAAGCTCAATATTTGAATAAGGAAAAATTTCAACAAGTTTATTGAGATGGGCATTACCCTGATATCAAAAGCAGACAGATATATTAAAAGAAAAATTATAAATGTTATTCAAATAATAGATGAAAAACCTTTAATTTTAAGAAGTTGATTTAAGCACTATATTAAAAAAGATAACTTGTAAGGATCAGGTTAGATTTATTTCAAGAATACAGGATTAGCTTATTCAAAAAAAGTCCTTGTAAATCACCCTATTAACAGTAAAAGAACTATATTATAAACTCAGTGGTTGCAGAAATACTATTTGTCAAAATTGAAACTAATTCTCTCAGAAAACTAGAGATAGAAGGGAGTACTCTCAACCTGATAATAGACATCTGTGCAAACTTTATACTTAATGATGAAAGGAAAACATTCTGATCAGGTTCAAGATGGTAGTGTAAGAACTGCACTCACCTCCTCCATGGGATATACCAAATTATATCTGTTAATAGAACAGTTCCTCCTAAAGAACTGATGGGTGACTGAACGCTATTGAATAACCAAACTAGAACAGGAAGAGAAACATAGATATGGTAGCAAGGGGAACCCACACCCCAGGTGCTGCCAACAGCAGTGGAGGAGTCATAGTGCTGAGGGATAAGAAAGAGATCCCTCTGTCCTTGGGCACAGAAAAAAGCCATGTTTTTTTTTTTTTTTTAAGATTTATTTATTTATTTGACAGAGAGAGATTACAGGCAGAGAGAGAGAGGAGGAAGCAGGCTCCCTGCTGAGCAGAGAGCCCAATGCGGGACTCGATCCCAGGACCCTGAGATCATGACCTGAGCCGAAGGCAGCGGCTTAACCCACTGAGCCACCCAGGCACCCTAAAGCCATGGTTTAAAAGAGCAACTCACATATAAAATAGGCTAGAAATTTGCCAACCAGGTGCAGGAGCTGTTGGAAACTTCCCCAGATTAGAGGGACTGGGGAACATATACAGTTGATGTTCTCACTCTGCCTGAAAAGCCTAGACTGAAGCAGGGTCCAGACACCATAATAGGCCAACAGGGTCATCTCTGTGAGCTGGGACTTCAGCATATTCACACTCCCCAAACCTACATCCCAGCTCTCATCCCACTGGTGCACGGAAAAAGAAGCTGGGTTGAAAAAGGCTGAGGAATTGTGAGAATGCTCTCTATAGTCACAGAAGGCTTGCAATATCAGCAAGCCTAGGGTCCTCAAGCCCACACCAACTACCTTGTGGTTCTAGGGCACAGAAACAAGTGTAGTTTGGTGGGGTTGTTTTCTTTATTTTTCTTTATTTTTTTAATTTTTAATAAACATATAATGTATTTTAATCCCCAGGGGTACAAGTCTGTGAATCACCAGGTTTACACAATTCACACTCACCATAGCACATACCCTCCCCAATGTCCATAACCCCACCCCCCTCTCCCAACTCCCCTCCCCCCGGGAGGGGGGGAGAATTGGAGAGAATTATTGTAGAGAATTTCCCTAATATGGGAAAGGGAACAAGCATCAGAATCCAGGAGGTCCAGAGAACCCCCCTCAAAATCAATAAGAATAGGTCCACACCCTGTCACCTAATAGTAAAATTTACAAGTCTTAGTGACAAAGAGAAAATCCTGAAAGCAGCCCGGGAAAAGAAGTCTGTAACATACAATGGTAAAAATATTAGATTGGCAGCTGACTTATCCACAGAGACCTGGCAGGCCAGAAAGAGCTGGCATGATATTTTCAGAGCACTAAACGAGAAAAACATGCAACCAAGAATACTGTATCCAGCTAGGCTATCATTGAAAATAGAAGGAGAGATAAAAGCTTCCAGGACAAACAAAAACTGAAAGAATTTGCAAACACCAAACCAGCTTTACAGGAAATATTGAAAGGGGTCCTCTAAGCAAAGAGAGACCCTACAAGTGGTAGATCAGAAAGGAACAGAGACAGTACACAGTAACAGTCACCTTACAGGCAATACAATGGCACTAAATTCATATCTCTCAATAGTTACCCTGAATGTTAATGGGCTAAATGCCCCAATCAAAAGACACAGGGTATCAGAATAGATAAAAAAACAAACCCCATCTATATGTTGCCTACAAGAAACTCATTTTAGACCCACAGACACCTCCAGATTTAAAGTGAGGGGGTGGAAAACAATGTACCATGCTAATGGACATCAGAAGAAAGCAGGGGTGCCAATCCTTATATCAGATCAAATAGATTTTAAGCCAAAGACTATAATAAGAGATGAGGAAGGACACTATATCATACTCAAAGGATCTGTCCAACAAGAAGATCTAACAATTTTAAATATCTATGCCCCTAACGTGGGAGCACCCAACTATATAAAGCAATTAATAATAAAATCAAAGAAACACATCAATAATAATACAAAAATAGTAGGGGACTTTAACACTCCCCTCACTGAAATGGACAGATCATCCAAGCAAAAGATCAGCAAGGAAATAAAGGCCTTAAACGACACACTGGACCAGATGGACATCACAGATATATTCAGAATATTT
Organism: Mustela erminea; assembly: GCF_009829155.1. NCBI lineage: Eukaryota > Metazoa > Chordata > Mammalia > Carnivora > Mustelidae > Mustela > Mustela erminea. The sequence continues at coordinate 109,912,789 of NC_045618.1, forward strand.
CATCCCGAAGCAACAGAATACACATTCTTCTCTAGTGCACATGGAACATTCTCCAGAATAGATCACATCCTGCATCCTAAATCTGGTCTCAACCAGTATCAAAAGATTGGGATCATTCCCTGCATATTTTCAGACCACAATGGTCTGAAGCTAGAACTCAATCACAAGAGGAAATTTGGAAAGAACCCAAATACATGGAGACTAAACAGCATCCATCTAAAGAATGAATGGGTCAACCAGGATATTAAAGAAGAATTGAAAAAATTCATGGAAACAAATGATAATGAAAACACAACGGTTCAAAATCTGTGGGACACAACAAAGGTAGTCCTGAGAGGAAAAGATATAGCAGTACAAGCCTTTCTCAAAAAACAAGAAAGGTCTCAGGTACACAACCTAACCCTACACCTAAAGGAGCTGGAGAAAGATCAAGAAAGAAACCCTAAACCCAGAAGGAGAAGAGAAATCATAAAGATCAGAGCAGAAATCAATGAAATAGAAACCAAAAAAACAATAGAACAAATCAACGAAACTAGGAGCTGGTTCTTTGAAAGAATTAATAAAATTGATAAACCCCTGGCCAGACTTATCAAAAAGAAAAGAGAAAGGACCCAAATAAATAAAATCATGAATGAAAGAGGAGAGATCACAACTAACACCAAAGAAAGACAGGCAATTATAAGAACATACTATGAGCAACTCTACGCCAACAAATTTGACAATCTGCAAGAAATGGATGCATCCCTAAAGACATATAAACTACCACAACTGAACCAGGAAGAAATAGAAAGCCTGAACAGACCCATAACCAGTAAGGAGATTGAAACAGTCATCAAAAATCTCCAAACATAGAGAACTTCCCTATGACCCTGCCATTGCACTACTGGGTATTTACCCCAAAGATACAGATGTCGTGAAAAGAAGGGCCATCTGTACCTCAATGTTTATAGCAGCAATGGCCATGGTCGCCAAACTATGGAAAGAATCAAGATGCCCTTCAACAGACGAATGGATAAGGAAGATGTGGTCCATATACACTATGGAGTATTATGCCTCCATCAGACAGGATGAATACCCAACTTTTGTAGCAACATGGACGGGACTGGAAGAGATTATGCTGAGTGAAATAAGTCAAACAGAGAGAGTCAATTATCATATGGTTTCACTTATTTGTGGAGCATAACAAATATCATGGAGGACAAGGGTTGTTAGAGAGGAGAAGGGAGTTGGGGTAAATTGGAAGGGGAGGTGAATCATGAGAGACTATGGACTCTGAAAAACAATCTGAGGGGTTTGAAGTGGCAGGGGTGTGGGAGGTTGGGGTACCAGGTGGTGGGTATTGTAGAGGGCACAGATTGCATGGAGCACTGGGTGTGGTGAAAAAAATAATGAATACTGTTTTTCTGAAAATAAATAAATTGAAAAAAATTTTTAAAAAAATCTCCAAACAAACAAAAGCCCAGGGCCAGATGGCTTCCCCAGGGGAATTCTACCAAATATTTAAAGAAGAGCTAATTCCTATTCTCCTGAAACTGTTCCAAAAAATAGAAATGGAAGGAAAACTTCCAAACTCATTTTATGAGGCCAGCATCACCTTGATCCCAAACCGGACAAGGATCCCATCAAAAAAGAGAACTACAGACCAATATCCTTGATGAACACAGATGCGAAAATTCTCACCAAAATACTAGCCAATAGGATTCAACAGTACATTAAAAGGATTATTCACCACGACCAAGTGGGATTTATTCCAGGGCTGCAAGGTTGGTTCAACATCCGCAAATCAATCAATGTGATACAACACATTAATAAAAGAAAGAACAAGAACCATATGATACTCTCAGTAGATGCTGAAAAAGCATTTGAAAAAGTATAGCATCCCTTCCTGATCAAAACTCTTCAAAGTGTAGGGATAGAGGGCATATACCTCAATATTATCAAAGCCATCTATGAAAAACCCACCGTAAATATCATTCTCAATGGAGAAAAACTGAAAGCTTTTCCGCTAAGGTCAGGAACATGGCAGGGATGTCCATTATCACCACTGCTATTCAACATAGTACTAGAAGTCCTAGCCTCAGCATTCAGAAAACAAAAAAAAATTAAAGGCATCCAAATTGGCAAAGAAGAAGTCAAACTTTTTTTTTTATTTTTAATTTGTTATAATTTTTAAAATTTGTCTTGTTTTATTTTTATTTTTTCTCTTTTTTCTTTTTCCTTCTTACATCTTACTGTTTCATCTTTTCTTTTGTTATTATTTCTTTATTCTTTCCATAAAATGCTACAGTTTGAAAGACAAACTAGCATATACAGCCACAGCTCCAGCCAGTCAGCCAACCAAAGTCACCAAGAACACACTGTCTGCATAGGGAACACTATACACAAGATCACTCCAACTTTAGGAGAAATAGCCATTTTTGCCTACTCCATAGGAACAAAGATAGTTAAGCAAGATTGGATGACAGAGGAATATGCTCTGAAAAAAAGAATATGACACCTCAGAAAAAGAACTTAACAAAACAGAGATAAGCAATATGCCTGATAAATAAAGTAATGACCGTAAAGATACTCACCAAGCTAAAGAAAAATGGGAGAACTCAGTGAGACCTTCAATAAATAGATAGAAAATATTTTTTTAATTTTTTATTTCTTTTCAGCGTAACAGTATTCATTGTATTTGCACCACACCCAGTGCTCCATGCAATCCATGCCCTCTCTAATACCCACCACCTGGATCCCCCAACCTCCCACCCCCCACCCCTTCAAAACCCTCAGATTGTTTTTCAGAGTCCATAGTCTCTCATGGTTCACTCTGATTGGTTCTTTTTAATATTTTCTATCTCTAGGTGAACCAAAGAGATAGAAAATATTAAAAAGAACCAATCAGAGTTGAATAATACAATAACTAAAATAAAAAGCACTAGTCAAAGAAAAGCTAAAGTTCTTGACCTCTCAACCAGCCTTACCAAGAAGTGTTAAAGGGGACTCGGAGTGGAAAGAAAAGACCATAAATAAGAATATGGCTGCATCCTGGGAATAAATCCCACCTGATGTGGTGAATGATCTATTTAATGTTTTGTTGGACTCAGTTTGCTAATATTTTGTTGAGTGTTTTTGCATCTAAGTTCACCAGGATATTGGCCTATTGTTTTCCTTTTTGGGGGGGTGGGGTGTCTTTGATTTTGTATCAGGATAATGCTGACCCTGTAAAATGTATGTGGAAGCTTTCTTTCCTCTTCTATTTTTTGAAATAGTTTGAGGAGAATAGGTATTAACTTTCCTTAAATATGTGGCAGAATTCACCTGTGAATCCATTTGATCCTCTTTTATTTTTTGGTAGTTTTTAAATTACCAAAAAAATTTTTGTTACTTATAATTGGTCTGTTCAGATTTCCCATTTTTTCCTGGTTCAGTTCTGGAAGATTGTATGTTTCTAGAAATTTATCCACTTCTTCTAAGTTTATCCAGTTTGTTGGCTTGGGCCAGAGTAAGGAACTTGCTGCAAAAAAAGCATCAGAAATTCTGTGGGTTAAAGGAAATGTAATGGTTATACATATTTATCAAAACTCACTAAACTCAGTTAAAATGAGTGTACTTTATGTAAATTATCTTTCAGTAAAACTGACTATAAAAAACAGTATAATGAATTTTTACAGAGGGAAGAGATAGACAAGCTGATTTTATAATTCATATGGAAAAAGAGGCAAGAGTATCCAGAAAAATTCTGAAATATAAGGAAAACAATGCCTTGGCAAAATGGTGGTCTCCAAATTTCCAAGAATTGGAATATGTGAAGCCTACATTCTACAGTGATACTGATTATATTTTCTTAAGCCAAAAATTATATTTCTAAGGAAACAGGATTAATGAAGTTTCAATATAAAATGTTGGGGTGCCTGGGTGTCTCAATTTAGGTTCTTCAAAAAGTCCAACAGGGGGGCACCTGGCTGGCTCAGTGGGTTAAGCCTATGCCTTCCGCTCAGGTCATGATCTCAGGGTCCTGGGATCGAGCCCCACATCAGGTTCTCTGTTTGGCAGAGAACCTGCTTTTTCCCTCTCTCTGCCTGCCTTTCTGCCTAATTATGATCTCTCTCTCTCTCTCTGTCAAATAAATAAATAAAATGTTTTTAAAAAATATATGAAATATGTTAACATATGAATATTCCTATCATTAAGATATTAGCAATAGCTTTTTTTCTGCTTGACTTGCTAGTTTAGTCAAATGTTCTAATACCACAGTAACACAAATGTCTTTTAAAATAAAATTTGAACCATTTTCCTAGATTATAGAATGTCATAGATGACAGGCTAATGTGAAAATGCCTGGTCAGCCATGAATCTAATGACCCAATGAGCAGAAATTTGGGTTGATTATTAAATGAAGAGTAAACTTAGTGTAATTAAACTCAGTGCAGAGTTATTAAACTAACAGTATGCATTTAATGTTCAACTCTTACAGAGAATTGTTACAAAGCCTGCTCTAAGATATATCATATACCTCGTTTCACATGGAAATGAATAAATATCTCAATCTTCAGTACAATGTAGCATCTGATTGGACTTTTCCTCTGTTAAATATTGGTCCAGAATAGATCTGACTGACTTGTTAGAAGAATAAGAAACTGTTCAGAATTAGAGAGAAAATTTCAAGATCTTCCACTCTTTGAGTCTCAGACTTTGTATTCCCCTTCTCTATACACTTCCCTATTCATCGTCTCTTTCTAACTTGACAGAGCTGCTTTCTTGGGCGGAATGGGTGCTGCTGCAAGAGGAGCTCCGGCTGGACCACGAGGGGGACAGGGAGCGAAGTGGTGAGGCCGAGGAAGCAAGGGGGCCGAGGGCAGGAGCAGCGGGGCGCAGAGCCAAGGCACCTGCCTGCCCACGCGGTCCTCTGTCAGTGTCCGCTTGAGTTTCCCAGGGGCGCCGTCTTGAGAAGCAGTCTGTCTGGGAGGGCACAGACAAAGCAGCATAAAAAAAGTAAGAACCAACATGGGGCATCACGAAACAACGCCGTTTTAAGAAATCAGGTTAAAAAGAATACAAAAGTGACTCCACGGAGGGGGAGGAGGAGCTGCTCTATTTCCTACTGCTGTGCCCCCTCTTGCTTCCTTGAATGATAAGAATCACTTTTCAGGATTTATTTTTTCATGGTTTGGCTGGTTCTTTTGCTTAATCTCTCCCTTGGCTCCTCTGCTTCAACTGCATCTTCACTTCAGATCCTCCACTCTTTGAGTCTCAGACTTTGTATTCTCCCTCTCTCTCTCCCTCTCTCCTTCCTTCTCTTTCTCTCTCAGGATGCATTAAATATTAAACTCTTACAGTTAGTTTATAATTTGTAGAGTCTACACGAGATCATGTATATACATACATTCATTTATCTATCAGTGTATGTGATATGTAAAGTGTGTGTGTGTGTGTGTGTGTGAATTACATGTACATGAAAAGAAAACCTTCATATCTAGCTAGAAAAACATGTTACACTGACCAAAAGATGCTCATTAAGATATGCGCCAGTGGAAAGTAGTTCACTCTTATTCACATCAGACAAGTTCATAAAACCAGTGTGAATGTATGGGGACTGTAATTTTGGCTAATCACTTGTTTGAAAGAAAAAATTAAACCAGGACCCCTAATACACTATTTAGTAATATTTTTTGAATAGAATAGTTTAATTTAACCTATGAAATATATTTATTGCTAAGGAATTTTTAACTCATGGACACTAAATGCAAACCAAAACAAAAAAAAAGTAAAAAACCAAAATGTGTCTGTATTTGGATAGAATTTGTTTCCTAAGGATGATGATTCACAGGGTTTCAGTATACTTTGGAAGTGCATGATTTCCCATCATTTCTTAAACAATAGAGTTGCAAATCACCAGTTCTTGGTCTACGTGGAATTAAAGAATGACTTCTGGCAGGTGAATATAGAAGACTTGGGTTTGAATTCTCATTTCTTCTCTACCTTTGACTTTGGTCAAGTCACTCAAGCTTTCTGCTTTATTTTCTTCATCTGTAAAATGGGGATAATACTCTTGCCTTGGAAGGGTTAATAGTGAGGCAACAAAATAATAAATATGAAAGAACTTCCAAAATGTGCCTTTAAAAATAAAACTATTGTTTTTTTAGGAGTATTTTTACTTTTATTTTTGCATTATTTGAGTATATTTATTGAAGGAAGGTTTGTAGGTTTGTTTCCTTCTTGTTTTCAAGGCTTCATTGTTCTATTCTGGTGCATATCTAGCCTATGTTGTTTTTATTGTATGTAATACTCAGAAAAGTGATAAATTGGATTTCACTTAATAGAATCAGGCAGACATCATATATTTTTTTAAATTAATGCCAGTTGGGCCTGAGCAAGGCCATTTAAGGCTTCTCAGCAGCATATAGTAAGTGGATAACTCTAGATTTTATTTCGGTAATTTCCGTTTTGAAAATGCCTGCCAATGTCACTGAAAATGAGAGTATAGGCATCAAATTAAGTGCCAAGGCTGACAAATAAAAGTGGACTTTGCATCATCAAAATATCCAACTTAATTAGGGAAAGAGCATTATAAAAACAGTCTCAGAAAATGCATTTAGAAGAAGACTGTAAAACCTCCACTGTGCGGGGTGATGATGGAAACCTTATTGTTCATGGGATGCCCATCACCACCCCAGACCTTGTTGAAACAAATCTCAATATATCCTTTGCAAGGAGTACAGTTTTTCAAAGATATATAAAATGTAAATCCATCTTCATTTTATAACTCATTTATAATTTTCTCCTCTTAGGCTCTGTCCACCCCATCGTCATAACAATACATATCACAAAATAAGCAACAGTAGTTTTATCAAGGAAGATAGGATTGACTTGCAATTGTACCCTGATTCCCAAATAGGTATTTTTCTTTGGGGTCTCCTGTCACGCTGTTCTCATCTAACACATCCACTTTCGATGCCATTTGTACTAGGAAAAGAAAAATATGCAAATCTGATATTTTGATCTATGATTGGAGCATGCTAAATGTTAGAGACAATAAATGTGAAATTAAAGCAATATCTTTAGAATCAAGATGTTGACCCATTCTTCATTCTTTTTTTTCTTCCTCCTCCTCCTTTTCTCCTCCTTCTACCTCTCCTCTCCCACTCCTTCCTCCCCCTGCATTTTGCCTTTCTCCTTCCCCCACCCTCCTGATCCCCCTCCCCCTCCTTTAAGTAGCACTACTCCTTTAATAGATACACATATACTCCAGATGGCCACATTTTACTTCTTTCTTTCACTATTTATTCACTTTTGTTTTCAGGAAAGCTACTCAGAGGAGCTTTTCTTTTCCCTCTACTGATCATTCAACACCCTGTGTCAGGCCTTCCTCTCACTGTACATACTCTCCTGCATGATCTCTTCTAGTCTCTATGCCAGTTACAAATTGTATATAAGTCAATGACTCAGAGTTACATTGTTAGTCAAGAGCTCCCTTATGAGCTATAATCTACATAGTATATATATAATATATATAGTATATATAATCTACATGAGCTATATTCCCTGAATATTAGGGAATATTCAGCAACCTATTGGGTATCTTAATGTAAACTTCTCCAGACCCTCGCTCATCACATAAGTAAGAGAACCCATTATTTTCTAACTAGGCCAAACCTTCCCTTCCAGTGTTCACCCCCTCAGTGAATGGTGTTATCTTTTGCTCCAGTGCCCTGTCAGAACCCTGAGTGACTTTCTGGATGCCTTTTTCTTGCCCACCCTTGTATATAATCACCACATTTGCCAGTTCTACTGCTATGTGTCTCTCAAATTAGTCCACATAGCTCATCCTTCCTCATAGCCACTGCCTGACATCTGGTCCCCATCAATTTTTGTCTGGATCATTTCAAAGCCTCTCTATCACACTCTGCCTACAATTTTATAGCCCCTGTAAGTGATCCTCCACAAAGCTATCATAGTGATCTTTTAAAGCTATAAACCCAGTAAGGCCAGTTTCCTGCTTAAAATGCTTCAATTGTCTTTCCAGTGCCTTAAGGTTAAAATTCAAACTAATCAGCATGATATTCTCCAAACTCCAGTCTCTGTCTGTCCAGCCCCATGTCTGATGATTCCCTGCAGGTGTAACAAAGTAGTGTATTTGCAATTCTAGGAAATTGCGCCAATCTCAATCCCTCCTTTCTCTCGAACAAACTTTTCTCACCTTGTAGAGTGTTTCTGACCTCTTTCTTTGCTTATTTAACCCTGTCATTAACAATTCTGTCCAAATGTCACTTCCTCTGAAAAGTTGTCTCTGTCCCCTCTTTATTCCCACCACTTAGACTACATTATGTGCCGTTCCTCTGAGCTCCTTATGTGATGAGGCTCAATAACAGCATTTCAGTTCTCACCAATTTTAGTATTAATTATGAATGAAATATATAGGCCAGGCACTGGGCTAAGAGCTAGAGATACAGTTAAAGACACACATCTTCCCTCTACGAAACCCTGGGTCTAGTCTGAATCTCTTTTCACACTGCCTAGTGTTTGTTTCCTTTCTCTTTCGTTATATAATACTAGGAGCTTCTGGAGGCCAGAAAATTCTGGTCTCCCCTGTTTAGGATAATTTGTGGCAAACTCTGTGTGCTTGATAAATGTATAAATGAACACCTTCAGTTTTACCCATACACGTTGATTTCAGGGGCCTTACAAATCTGTGGCATTTTAAAATAACTATGCTTATTTGCAAATGGTCAGAGATATTATCTATATATTTGTGGTAAAAGCTCTTCCTGACATGCTGCTCTATCTCCCTTCTCCTCACATCTGTTTGCATTTTGGCAGAAGCCCAAGCTACATTCAGGCATTATTTATGTAATACCTCCTCTCAATACATGCCTTGGCTGAGTGGCATGAAAGCCCCAGCTTTTCTATGAGATCAGCTCCTTATCTCTGGCAGAATACTCAACTTGGTTTTCTTATTTTGCATTCCAGTTGCTAGACATCCTAGAGCTTTTCTTATTAGCCCCCACCAGAGTACCCATGACAGCTGTAAACCATTAGTTACTGGGCTTGCCGGAGGCCTGCAAAGCACTGTGCCCTGATAGTATGATAAATCCAATTCATACAAAAACCATAATGGTGAATTTTTTATGGGGTTTTAATAGGGATGGTCAGGAGAGAATGTATCTCAGAGCTACTAAAATTATTTTTTTCTACCAATCAATGCCAGGGTGGATCTGAGAAAGCATCTTTTGTTCTTAAACACACACACACACACACACACACACACACACACACAGAAAAAAATTTATATTTCTTGCTTGATGAGGGAAATTGTAGATATTCTCTAGAAATGCTTTCACAAAACAACTCTCCAAAATTTATGTCTGTCATTAGCTGCATGAATTGTCTGCCCATGGAAAAAGAAGAGTGATTTGGGAAATGTCGATGCACGCCCCATAAATGGCTCCCCACTGTTTTTATGTTGGTCTCTTTCCTCACGGAGTTGGTGAATGTCAGTCACGTACTTATGCAACAGTGTTTCTGAGATTCTGGGGTCTTGCTAAAAGTACAGTGTTCCCAAAGGATCTCTGAAGAGTGAACCAAAGCTTGAACACTTCATTGCTGTATTATGCTTTAGACATTAAAAAGGGACAGGCAGGGTGCGTGGCTCAGTTGGATGAGTGTCTGCATTTGGCTCAGGTCATGATCCTGGGGCTCTGGGCAGTGGGGAGCCTGCTTCCCCCTCTCCTTTTTTTTTTTTTTAAGATTTTATTTATTTTATTTGACAGACAGAGATCACAAGTAGGCAGAGAGGCAGGCAGAGAGAGAGAGGAGGAAGCAGGCTCCCCACTAAGCAGAGAGCCCGATGTGGGGCTCAATCCCAGGACCCTGGGATCATGACCTGAGCCAAAGGCAGAGACTTTAACCCACTGAGCCACCCTGGAACCCCTCCCCCTCTCCTTTTGCCTGGCCCCCCTGCTCGTGCTCACTCTTTCTCTCTCAAATAAGTAAATAAAATCTTAAAAAAAGAAAAGGGACAGACAAATGGAAAAACAAAGTATATCTTTCATATATTATCTCAGTCAATATTAGCTACTCAAATAATAGATTAAATATGAAATAGAGAAAATACAACATTTACATTGACCCTTGTATCCATACCAATTCTTAACTCCCTGTCCTAAGGCTTCTACTTTTACAGGATACTAAAAGGAAAGGAAAATATTCCTACAAAGTATGAAAGTCATTATGGAACTACATTGGATTACTAAATTTCCTGAGAATATTTTATTTACTGTTCACAAGTTTATTCAGTAAATTGTCCTAAAGTGACTACTTTATGACAGACGTGCGTGGTGCTAAGAACCCAATGTGTTAAAAATAAATGTCTTCCATATCTTCAGTGAATTTATAGTGTAGACGTGGAGACTAGCATTATACATTTTTCTCACATAAGTAAATATGATAATCTGTGATACAAGATATAAACTAATAGTAAAGAGCAGAATGTGAAAACATAAAGCTTAAGCAGCAGCCTCCACTGCCATGTCTGGCCCCAGCACAAACATGCAGAGCAATGTTCTTAGTAATGTGGTGGAAGACCAATTTCTCAGGCCCATGTGGATATTGCAGCCCACTGTTAGCTTGAGTCAAGGTCTATTGTTGTGTTGGCCAGGTATAAGCTCGGGGCACCCTGCTATCTGAGAGCCAGGCATGCCCCCTTCCCCCTCCAGGGCCCTGGTCAGAATTCTCTGTGATAGACCGCTGCCTAGGAAATTCTCTTTCATGTCTGGCCAAAGGAAACAATGCTTCTTGCAAGACAGAAAAGCTTGAAACCTCCTCTTCTAGCTTCTGAGACTCTTTTCAGACTGTCCACCAAAAAAAAAAGTGGCATCTTTTATAAACCACTTGCCAGTTTCCAAATTCATCCAAACACATTATCCAACTTGAACTTCGTATCCACCCAAGGAAACACAGTACCCTATTTTCATTGACAAGGAAATCAAAGCTAACAAAGGATTTATGAGCTGCCTAAGGTCATGCAGTTAATACATTATGGTGCTAGGGTTTAGACCCAGGTCTCCTGAAGCCACAGCAGGAGCTCTTTCCACCATGCTCTAGTGCTCACCGCTCCAAGGCCTTCATCACCCCCAGTCCTGGGGATGATTATTTAGATCCTTGTTTTACTTACTGTCTGGTATTTGATCACCACAAAAACAATTCTAGTCTTTCTGAAACTTTACTGTGAGCCACAAAGAGAAGATAAGATAGAAGTGTCTCTTAGAAGGAAAAGAATATTCAAATGGCCAGCGTCACTGTCTTTATGAGATGAAAATCAAGGCAACTGAGAAATAGAGTATGACAAATAAGATCATGAATGAAAAATATATAGGTAACAATAAGTTTAATAAGCAAAAGAGATGAGGAATAATTTTGTTAAATGATGCAAGTCACCATTCTAATGGTGGATCTCATTTTAGAAAATTGAGCATTTAATTTAAACTCCTCACAAATGTAGATTATTATATTGATGTGGAAAAAAAATCGCAGAGAAAGGCATACTCTTTTAAGGAAAAACAGAAGTTGCTGTGGCTTTTTCATACAAGGACCAGTGTGAAGGTAGTAAAGCCACAGCCCATAGTCATAGCTGGCTTTTGTTCATGCTTCACTAGGGTACAGCAAGAAGACCATGAGCTAAACCTGGGAAAAGCTGCTTACAAATGTACAAATGTACTTTACCTCAAAATATCCCAGTCAGAATCAGCTACTTTTTTTTTTTTTTTTCTTTTCTGGTCTGTCTTTTCTTGGGCCTGTCAGAGTTTGGAGCACAAGAACAGTAACATGATTAAACATACACAATCTGAAATCAGGATCCCTGGTTTAATTTTTGGCTTTACAACATATCATCTGAAAGTCTAAGACGTTGTTTAACTGTTGTTACTTCACCTGTAAAATAAAAATGGAGGTTTTTTTTCCCCTTCTCTATTCTTTTTTCTTCACTTCTCTCTTCTCTCTCTTCCCCTCTCTTTCTCTCTCCGCCCCTCCTTCTACCTACCTAGCATTACACAGCTTTCCTTTGCTTCCTCTTGAGGAATCAGCAGCTCATAAGCCTTTTCCCCTGGAGGCCCAAGAGGCCAGATACCCTCTCAACTTCCCACCCTGTTGGCGAACGCTCCAGCATGTCACCTCATCTCAGCCAACGATTCTTTCCACTGAGGCTTTGTCTCTGGAGAGTGGAGCAGACTCAGGAAGGCGAGGTGAGAATGGATAAAGCAGAAGATCACAGCAGAGCTCGCCAGGAGCACTCAGGAGCAGTGGAATCCACCAGCACCATCTGACCTGGCTGCACTCCTCCCAGCCCTGGGGTTCCCACTCCCTGCTGCATCCTTTAGCCTTCCTGAAGATTCTCTTGGCTTTCTCATATCTACCCAGGACACTCCTCCCCTAAGTTAATCCAAGTCAGTTTCTATCGTTTTCCTCTAAGATCTTCGGCCAGTGAAATGGGAAAAATAATACACTTGCAAGGACTAAATAGGAAAGTGTAGGTCAAACACTTCTCAGTATTGCCTGGCACACAGTATACACTTAACAAGGTATTAGTTATAAATGTCATCATTAAAATGATTACTGGAGGGGGCGCCTGGGTGGCTCAGTGGATTAAGCCGCTGCCTTCAGCTCAGGTCATGATCTCAGTGTCCTGGGATCGAGCCCCGCATCGGGCTCTCTGCTCAGCAGGGAGCCTGCTTCCCCCTCTGTCTCTGCCTGCCTCTCTGCCTACTTGTGATCTCTCTCTCTGTCAAATAAAATAAATAAAATCTTTAAAATAAAATAAAATAAAATAAAATGATTACTGGAGTACCTGCGTGGCTCAGTCGGTTAAGCGTCTGCCTTCAGTTCAGGTCATGATCTCAGGGCCCTGGGATCGAGACCCACGTTGTGTTCCCTGCCCAGCGGGGTGCCTGGTCCTCCCTCTTGCTTATGCTCTCTCTCGATCTCTCTCAAACAAATAAAATCTTAAAACAAAGCAAAACAAAACAAAAAACTATTACTGTTGGAGGCCCCTGGGTGGCTCAGTCAGGTGATGTCAAACTCTTGATTTCAGCTTAGATCATGATCTAGGGGTCATGGGATAGAGCCCCACATTTTGCTCCACACTCAGCAGGGAGTCTGCTTGAGATTCTCTCTCTCTGTGTCCCTCTCCCCTACCCCTGGCCACACCCTTTCTCCCTCTAAAATAAATGAATAAATTTTTTTTTTAAATAAATAAAAACTATGACTGTTCTAGCAGCATTCAGGTTATCTTACTGTTTATGAAAGAAATTTATAGGATTCTTTTCTGGAGATAGATTAAAATATGTTTCTAATTAAAGGAGAATGAATAAAGTATAAAGAATTTTTAAAAGATAGAAAATTATGAATAAAGAAATGGAAATAGTTATTACCCTCCTTGAAAAGTCATACAGACGCATGGACAAAAGGGGGGGTGTATACCTGTGTGCACATGCACGTGTGTAACAGAATATTATTCAACCATGAGAAAGAAGGACATGCTGTTATTTGCCACAATGTGGGCTGTCTTTGAGGACATTATGCTAAGTAAGATAAATCAAACAGAGAAAGACAAATAGTATGTGTTATCACTTACACGTGGATTCTAAAAAAGCCAAAATCATAGAAATAAAGACTAGAATGGTGGTTGCCAGGGCAGAGAGGTAGAAAGGGGAGATGTCAGTCAAGGAATATAAACTTCCAGTTATAAAATGAACAAGTTCTAGGGATCCAATGTACAGCATAGTGATTATAGTGATAAAACTATATTACGTACTTTAAAAAAAGAATAATTGGTGGGCAGCTATGGACATAAGCCACTTGGACTTCCCATCAAGCATAATTCTCAGTGCAGCTGCAAGGAATAGAGTTAACTGACAGCCTCTAGCCATTAACACCTTGGAACTGAGCTCTAGAACTGTGGCCATGCTCTTCCCAGCCAATAACCGAGTCTGGTGGAAGTAGCAGAGCCAGGCCACTTCTGCCCAACATGGATCTCCTCTAATGGTCATCCTTTTCTCTGGAGCTCCCTGTTGGGTTGGCAGAGACTGTCAGATCTGTTTGGTGAAAAATGCTTTTTTCCACTTCTTCCTCTCATAGGTGTCAGGTCTGCGTAGTGGTCTGAAGGCTATTTCTGCCCAACTCTGTTTCCTCCACTTTCATCTTTTGCGGATATTACTCCCCCAATAGAGCTCCCCCCCAAATAAACACATTCCTGTAAGACCTGACTAACATAAAGATATCTTTACTCTCAGTCTTTTTACTACATGTCTGTATCAGTGTATGTGTGTAATTTTTGTTATACAACTAAGCTCATAGACTTAATTTCATAAAGCTGGTTTGTCTTCAGGTTAAATATTAGAACGTTTCCATATCATTAAAACTATTCAGTGTCTTTTTAAAGGTTGAAAAACAATTATCTTATATACTTAGGTATATTCTCACCAAATTCTCACATAAATTCAAAATAGGCATTATTAATTACAGTTTTATAGATGAGGAAACCCAAGTTCATAGAAGTCAAGAAACTGACCTGCAAGTGCAAAGCTAGTGGAGCCAGCGGTAGGACCCACACTTGCCTGATTCTGGACCCTGGTTGCTCCAAGCTCTGTGTTGCTTTGGCACCCACCCTACTCTCAGGCACCAGACTCTGCATCCACTGGCAGCTTTTACCTCTTCCCTTGCAGCACCTATCCGAGCCCTAGTCAGGGGAAAATTGTGGGTCAGGATACTGCTCATGGCCCTCTCCTTGACTTAATCATCACTACCACCTAGTTATTAGACATAAAATAATAATAGATCTTTCATTCAGTCTTTAAAAAATTTTAGGGTCTATTATGTGTAGGTAGAGGTCACTTATGCCTTTGTTGCCTCCATGGGCCTGTGGGGGGAAAGACAAGGAGATAGACTAGTATAATTCTATGTGACAGACAACATGATAGAACTTTATAGAAGGCTCTATGAGAACATAATCTGATGGGTAGAGTTGTCGCAAAGGCTTTTGAAGAAGCTGAGCTTAAAGGATTTTTTGAGTGTTCCAACTTAGTAACAACATGTGCAAAAGGAATTCAAAGAAATGAAGAATGAATGAGGTCATTAGGATGGGTCCTAAACCAGTGTGACTCATGCCCGTATCATAAAAGGAAATTAGGACAAAGACACGCAGGAAAGACCATGTGAAGACACAGGGAGAAGCAGCCCATCTACAAGCCAAGAACAGAGGCCCCAGAAGGAACCAATCATGACAACATTTTGATCTTGAACTTCTAGCATCCAGAATCATGAGAAAATATGTTTCTGTTATTTAAGCCACCCAGCCTGTGGTGACCTGTAGTGGTCACCTGTAATGGCAGCCCTAACAAACTAATCCAGGAGAGGAGGCGGAAAGAGCAGGCAAGGAGCTGACTAGGGAGACCCTCGTGTGCCATAGTTAGGAGTTCATGCTTTTATTCAGAAGGTCCTGGGAACTATCAAAAGATTAAAATCAAGGAGAAATATAACAAAATTCATATTTTAGGAATGTTTAACTTGTGTACTCAATGTTTCCCACTTCTATCCCTGTCTATCTCTTCCATAATGAAAGTAAATGGGGCTGAGGGGAGAATGGAGGAAATTAGTCAGTGGTTGGTTCCTACACATCTGATCAGATGTCAAGCTGATATTCGATCTCTGCCTTGTCCTAGTTTCTAATTTTTTTCCTCAGAATAACCTGAGTTCACAATTCAGACTTCTTCCAGGCCATGAGTCCTGCCTTACTCACCAAATCTCTTTACTACCCATGACCCAGCATGACAGTTAGAAAATACTAGAAAGACTTAAAGAGGCTGCAAAATGAAAGTATTTGTAATAAAGACCCAACACTGAGCCTAAACTGAGGTTCACACCATCTGGGCATAACTGGAAACATGGGTGATGCTTGTGGGTTGCCTAGGGAAATAAATAGTCTAGAAACACTCATCTGTGCCATTGATCTCTAGTCCAACCCCTTGGACATGTGCCCGGTTAATAGAGGGGGAAACTGAAGAAATCAGTTTCATGGGGTTCTCGTGACAGGTACAAAAGGGTTACATGTGATAGGGCGGGTATCAGAGAAATTCTCCGCCTATTCTTCACATGTCACATGTCACAGGCCCTGTGGGGGGTCTTGCTCTTTGGGGAGCATAGGTGGATAACAATGTTGGCGTGGAAATCAGAGTGCTCACAGGAAGTAGGTAGACCCTGAGAAAACTGCCTGTAAACCCATGAAGTATTCTCACCTCCCACCCTCACTCCTGGGACCACCCATGACACTTAGAGTAGTGACAGAGCAGGGATTAAGTCTTTGCATGGGGCAGGTCACCAACAGCCAATGAGCTCATGATGCCCAGAGACTCTTGGCTTTACTAGATAAGGAATTACTGGGTAGACATTGAGTGTCATTCACCAATTTTTACTGCAGAGCTATCCCTATTCCTGGTTGAGTGTGTCAGTATTCATGCAGCATGCTGTATATCAAACTATTACATTGCACCTTCATCTTCTGGGAGGGAATGAAGATACATGGTAAGACTGGATTTTACCCTCTGTACAAAACACGACTTCCTCATATATCTTTTTAACTTTTGTTATAAAATGGCTTGGTAATTAATAATGGCTTTATTTTTTAAATTATGACAGAGTGGGAACAAGGTGCTGCTGTTTCCTCATAAAAATCACCCTCATGACTTTTGGTATTATCCCTCTCAAAGACAGCTGTAAAAATTCACTGCTGCACTCAAAGACACTTGTGCAGAATACTCAACAGACATGATAAATTGAGTAGAGTGGGCTCTTTTTTATGCAGGTGGGTGGTGAGGCAGGAATTTCTTACAACTAAAATATATATATATATACATATATATATATGTGTGTGTGTGTGTGTGTGCATATATACATATATATATATATATATATATATATATATATATATACTTAACCTCCTCTCCAAGTAATAAGTAATTGACTCATCTTCTCAACTTCCTATAGCTGAATATACCATGGACCCCGTCTGTAGATTTAAGACCACCACTGTTCCTGAATTCACCATGGCTAAGTGTGAATATATACCAATAAGTTTTACTTCTACTGCTCAGTTAGCCTGGTGTGGCAGATTGTATTGCCCCAAAATGGCCATGGCAATATTTCTAACCTCACATTCTCTTCTAGAGACTTGCTACTCTCCCACCAAGAGGTAGAGTTTATTATCCTACTTCTCCAAACTGAGCCAACTTTTGTGGGATAAATGGAATGTAGTAGAAATAACAGTATGTGACTTTTGAAGTTGAGTCAGCAAAGGTCATGCAACTTCCACCTGGATCTCTCTGCTTTAATTATTATGTTTACCTTTGGGAATAATTCCTCATGTTGTCAGGTAGCTCAGGCTCCAGGAGAGGCCATGCATAGATGTTCCAGTCTATGGCCCCAGCTAAGGTTCTAGGTGGTACCCAGTGACAGAATCAACTGGCAGCTGTGAGTGAACAAGCCTTAAATGATTCTAGCCCTCAGCCTTCAAGCTGACATTAGTGGAGCAGAGCTACTTCCACTGAGTCTTGCCCAAATTTCAGATTCATGAGCCAGCTAAAAGCTGTCAATGTTTTGGAGTGACTGTTACACAGCAGTGGTAATTAGAATGAATGGGCTTATTGCCAATAAAACATGGTTTCTATTGTGCCAGGGATGAGTGTTTAATGTCTTAGTATTGATAACATTGCCTTGCAGCATTTTTGCAGTTCTCTTTGAGGCTAACATTACAGAGTAGGAAAGAGCACAGGCTTTGGAAGATGAAGAACTTGAGTTCAGATCCCAGCACTGCCTTGTACAACCAGCTGGAAGACCTCTGGCTAATTACTAAACTTCTTTATAAGAAGCGGGTGATTTTACTTACCTCACTAAGCTGTTGTGGGGACTAATTGGTGGCCTTTGAAGCACTTAACACAAACTGGCATATACTCTTAGGAACTAAGATCTCTGAATCAAGAGAATTCAAAGTTTTAGGGACAGGAAGCAACATGTTGGGGAGTGGGCTATTAAAAGTAATATTGGGAGAAACACTTTTCACCTCTACCCTTTGATTCCTGAATTTGTAGTATTTTCACTGTGGGATTAAGAAGTATCGTTTTTTTTTTTTTAATTTTATTTATTTATTTATTTGACAGAGATCACAGGTAGGCAGAGAGGCAGGCAGAGAGAGAAGGAAGCAGGCTCCCTGCTGAGCAGAGAGCCTGATGCGGGGCTTGATCCCAGGACCCTGAGATCATGACCTGAGCTGAAGGCAGAGGCTTAACCCACTGAGCCACCCAGGTGCCCCAGAAGTACCGTTTTTAATGAGCATATTGTAGTCATTGGTTCAGAATGCATAGTCCACTTCCACTTAATAGCCTTGCTGATATCCATAGATTTCGTTATATTTTGGTGGATTAGATATTATTTAGTTAATGACAGATAGCTCAGGTTGTCTCACCACCTAGAATCCCAAGGTCAGAAATTAAGTCTTTATTTAGGTCCAGCAGCAAGCAGAAGCTGGAGGTCTATATAGCATCCCCGTTGGCCACAGACTTCGGCACCACTGTATCAGCTGGGTCAGCAGGCCTCGGTGACGCAGTAGCCCACCCTGCCTCCTGGTCCCGCTGCAAACTTTGTTTTGCTCCAGGCCTCACCCAACTCTGAGTTACTCAGCAAACGAGAGAGGGCAGCGCGCTCATATTGGTATATACTGTCTTCAGAATTCAACGAGATGATTGTGCCTCTTTCTTAATGGTATAAAAACATGTCCTTCATTTGGAAGGGCTGTCCCAGCAAGCCCCAGCCCTGAACCCTTAGAGACTTTTCTAAAGAGACCCTTGAATTTTCATGGTGTTCATGTCCCACATTCTGGCACACATCTGTTTTATTTTGGCTTCCGTTATATTTGTCATGATCTGCTCCTCAGGTTCAGTCAATACAATGGAAGCTCTCTGGGGTGTCAGGGGGGTTGAGGTTCTCCACACTCTATTATGACTAAGAGGAGAAGAGTTGCTCTGGCCCTCTCCCTGCCAGGTGACAACAAACTGCTTCTGGTAGTCCTTGATGTTGATAGGGAGGGGGAAAGCTCTTATTGATAGGTATGCATATCAGCTGTCAAGGACTGTGTTAATTTGCTTCAATAACTATACCACATCTGGAAGAGCATCTGTAAAAGCAAAGCACTACCTAATTGGATTTGTGATCCTCTAGTAGTCATTGTCTATGATCCACTTGCCAAACAGGGAAGTTAAAGGACAGTGTGATGGGAAGCATCATCCCTACCACTCTCAAGCTTTGCTGAGGGCGCTCCTCTCTGCAGTACTTCCATACAGAAAGTCTTGGCTCTCTTTACATGCTGACACAAAGAAGTAATCACAGAATGGTTAAATCCATTGGGCGCACTGAGAGACTCCAACCCCATTTTAACAGCTGATTTCCATAAACTTTCACTAAGACCCTTAGAATTCATTTCAACAACATTTTCCAAATTTCCACTATTATAGGTTAACATTTTTCTACTATTTAGTTCAAACTCAGCTCTATCCTGGTTAGAGTTTTTTAAATTTCCCTTCAGAGCTTTCTCTAGTTTTGTGTCTAGTCATGGATAATTAGGGGTAATGGAGTGGGGCTAGGGGAGAATGAGCATCTTCTTGAAAGGCACCTGCTTCAGGGGATCTTCCAGCAAGTTAATGTCCTTAACAGGGGAAGAAGAGTTTCTTCTACTGGCACAGGATACTGAGGAAATTGGAGGTTTGTGGTTCTCAGATTCTACCCAAGTGCACCATTCTAGTGCAGAAGGTGTCCCTTCATTCCAGTTAAGGCCCTGACATTCACGTGAGAGACTTGGAAAGTGCATGAATGTTACTTATATTGTAATTTGCAAACTAGAAGCAAATTCTGAGTTTTTCAGAATTTTAGCTCTCAGTCATACTGATGGTGAAAGTTTTAAGCCTTGAGCTTATTATTTTCTTTGTGTAAGCTCTTTCAGGCAGTCGGAACTAACCAAATCATCTCATCATTCTTGTGCATTCATTACCACCGTAATAGTCTGCTTTAGAGTCCAGTTGGTTCTCCCAGCCCTGTCTCCTATAGGCATTCTTTCCCAGTTTTCAACAGATTATACTTAAAATAATTATGAAAATTAACCATGTCCCGGGCTCTCAGTCTTATATTTTCCACTGGTAATGAGTGGTAATGTTGCTCAAGTTTATTCAGATTCTTATTACTGATCATCTTTTCCAAAGGAAAAAAATAACAAGGTCTGCTTAGGAAGAAAAAAAAAAAAAGTTATATAATATATATTTAAAGCAGAGAGACAGGGAAACTGTTGAAATGTGTGAAAAGGGTTGGAAGAGCAGAAGGAAGAAAAGACATCACCCTGAAATCAGTAAACCGCTATGACTCTGTAATGGAGCCCATTTTCATGTACTTCCTAGCATTTCTAAAGAATGCTACCCCTACCTGAGCCAGAATCCAGGAAGAGCTGGCCTGCTGGAATAAGTACCTTCTGGTCTCCTCTACTCTTAAAACCAACAGCTACTAGAACAACTACCAGTGCTCTCAGAGGCAGAATTATTGTTTCTTTCTTTCTTTCTTTCTTTCTTTCTTTCTTTCTTTCTTTCTTTCTTTCTTTCTTTAAGATTTTGTTTACTTACTTGTCAGAGAGAGAGAGTGAGAGCAGGAGAGCATGAGAGCACAAGCAGGGGGAGCTGCAGGCAGAGGGAGCAGCAGGCTCCCCACCAACCAAGGAGCCTGACGCAGGACTTGATCATGACCTGAGCTGAAGGCAGATGCTTAACCGTCTGAGCCACGCAGACATCCCAGAATCATTCTTTCTTCCTCCCACTTTAAAATCTCAGTGACTCCTTTTTGGCAGAATTTAATAAAAAGCCAACTGCCCAAAGAGTCTGGGAAATATAGATTGTAGAGTCCGGGGGCCATGAGTTTGAAGCAGAGAAGAGAAAAAACAGGCAGAAAGCTGGTAGACGATAGATAAATAATCAAAGATAACTGGGTGGAAAGATAGATTCTGGGATGTTGGTGGCATCAAGGAGTTGCTTTAACAGCCTTGAGGTACTCTGTTTCATGAAAAATAACTTCCCCATTTGTTTAAACAACTATTTGTATTCTCTGGTCATTCGGCTGACACAGAATTTGGCAAGAGGAAGTGGAAGCTACCATAAGGAATTAGCAGGACCTTGTGATGCAAAACCCGCAGCCCAGAGACCTGGTGACTTTTGTTATGTGGTGTTGAATCAGTTGGCCAGTTTTTTTACCTATTCTATCTCGAAACACAAGACACATTCCTATTAAGGCTGCAGTGTTAGGGGAAATGGCAGAAAATCTTATTTTTTGGTATATGCTGATTATTTCTTGTCATTTTCTGCAAGAATACTTTGATAAAGAAATATGAACTCAGGGCGCCTGGGTGGCTCAGTCATTAAGCATCTGCCTTCGATTTGGGATTGAGCCCTATGTTGGGCTCCCTGCTAGGCAGGGAGACTGTTTCTCCCTCTCCCACTCCCCCTTCTATTCCCACTCTCGCTGTCTCTCTCTCTCTGTCAAATAAATAGATAATATTAAAAAAAAAAAAAAAAAGTAATATGAACTCAAACTTGACCTCACCAGTCAGAAAGCTAAGATGGGAAGGAGTGTAGTACTGCTAATAGAGATGTTTTCTGACCCTGCCCACAATCTAGATTGGATTAGAGGATAACAGAGTTGAGGAAGTCAGTTGTTTTTGTTGTTGTTGTATTGTATGTTGTTTTTTGTTTTGTTTCTGTTTGGTTTGGTTTTTCCCCCAAACAGAAGAGTTCTAAACTGTAGCAGAAAAGCTGCATTTATAGTAATAGATGAGGCTTAGTGCCCCAGGCCTTTACTACGCGCCTCCTTTAAATTAGGAGATGACAAGAGTTTTGACCAGGACCCACATTAAGAAATACATTTTATATTGCTACCTAGCACACATATTCATGTACATAACTAAAACAAATGTTCTCATGAAACCGTATTTACACTTACTATCTGTGATGGTGCCTGGTATTTTGTATTCTATCCATCGCATTCTATTCTGTTTATTCTTAAAAATGTGACTGCGACCTATTCGACTGTCTTTGTAATCTAGTAATGAAATACTTTTCACACTACTGGTGTCATTTTCATAAATCCTATTACATTTTCTTCATGAACTTCATGTCTTTACATTTCTCTTCGCCCAGCTTAGATTATGGGGTATACCTTTCTGATAGCTCTGGTATCCCCTTCCATTGTTACTTCTTTCTTGCCATCATAGTTGTCATAGATGCTGAAATGCAACTCTTCCCTTAGCTCCCCTCCCACACTTGACAGCAGAAATCCCACAACCAAAGTGACCTAGCAAGCCTTTGGTGCTGCCCAGAAATTCTTGTACATTTCTTCACCAATCTACTCCCCCACTCCTAATAGATTATTTCATATTTTCTCCTCTTTCCTGGCCTTTCAGCACCTTTGCTCCCTATTTCAAGCTCAGTCAGTATAAATTCCTTGTTATTTCACTGAGAAAATAAAAGCAACCAGAAGGGAATGTGAACATGATTACACTGCCAGACTGACCAGCCCGCCTGTGTGCACTACGCCTTTCCTTCTTGAATGCGGCGTAACATCAACACCTCTGCCCCAGCACGCGATCTCAGCTCAGCTCTTGCGATTGTCCCTCTTCACCTGCACCGTCAGTTTTTAGCTCTCTGCTGAATCATTCCCAAAGTTTCATAAACACTCTGTAATCTATCCTTCCTTAATAGAAAACTACCTTGATCCCACATTCTACCCCAGCTACTACACATATCTCTTACTCCTATTATAGCAAAACTCTATCTCAACTTCATTCGCTGCCATTATTTCTTGAGTCAACCCCAAGAAGGTTTCATATCAATTTCACCATGGCTTCTTAGGCCTCATTTTCTTCAGCCTGGAGCAATATTCGTGTACACAATGGCTGACTCTTTCTTTTACTTGGCCTCCAGAATACCATTCTCTTTGTATCATTTTTGTATCATTTCCTAAGTTTCATTAGTTATCTTTCCCAATACTTACCCATCTTCTACACCTCTAAGCATTTGTGTGCCTTGGGTCTTGGTCTCACACAGATTGTTTGTATAAGAATTTTAAATTATTTTATTCAGTCCCGTGGACTTTAATAGTATCACCGTATGTGGACACTACTCCCATGATGCTTTTAATGAGTAAAGTTATCTCCACTTTTCTATACATTTGTTTTCAAAACTCCCTTAAACATCAAACGGTCCTTTATCTTCGAAATTTGAATGCTTTTTTCTGAAAAATGTGTTAGGCAACATAAAATTATCAGCCATTTGTCCTCACAGAAATAATAAAAAAAATTTAGAACCCTTGCTATTTTATTTTCTAAGGCATAATTCAACTTTAAGTTCCATAACTGTACCATAAATTGCCATTAGATTGCTAGCAGATTTCTATGAAATACAAATGATTCTCCTAGTTATTCTCTATCTCGTGTAAGTATTTTGAAGATTCTGATGAGTTGAGAAGTCTTTGTATTTTAAAAATTAACCTCCTCCATGATACCCTGGCATCAACCTCACTGCTAAAATACATTGTCTGTAAAATATACAACAAATGGATTTTACATATAGTGTTATCTCCATAGCACTTGCCCTGGAGTCCTTTTCTCATTCCATCAAAGAAACTGCTCCATAATGTTTACTTTTACACAATCTTTCATTCCAAAAATGTATTTATTTATTTATTTATTTTTAAAGATTTTATTTATTTATTTGACAGAGAGAGATCACAAGTAGGCAGAGAGGCAGGCAGAGAGAGAGGAAGGGAAGCAGTCTCCCCGCTGAGCAGAGAGCCCAATGTGAGACTCGATCCCAGGACCCTGAGATCATGACCTGAGCCAAAGGCAGTGGCTTAACCCACTGAGCCACCCAGGGGCCCCCAAAAATATATTTATTAAATGTGGAAAACATTAGTAGTGGTCATCAGGATTCATTTCTTCTCTAATTCTTGGGCACACCTGGAAAACTATACTCTCACCATCTTGCCATTAGTGAAGCTCTGAACTAATTCTGGCCAGTGGATTGTAAAAGGAAGTGACCTGAATCATTTCTTGCCCAAGGCAGTAAAATATCCATGCACAAAGATCCAGTCCCTTCTTTTCCACAGCAGTGACCTGGCAGTCTTGTCCAGTGATGGAGCATAAAAATGGAAGAGATGGAAGCTCCCTGGATCTCTAGGCCATTGCTTAAAAGACAGCTCCCCTGGGAAAAGGCCATAGATTCATAGAAGATCCACTGAAAGAAATAATCTGTTGATATATTAGGCCATTGTAATTTTTAGTTAATTTGTTACCAAGTATAACACAACTTCTCCTGACAAATACATCATTCATTATATGGTGAGACTATAGGATTTTTGGTACTTTTTTTCCTTCAGTAGCTCACAGACATGCAGTTTTTTTCTATAGTCATTATCAAAAAGGGATATTTAAAAAATTCCTTAAGCTGAGAGATGTTAAAAATATTTTACAATTTTGGGGCACCTGGGTAGCTCAGTGGGTTAAAGCTTCTGCCTTCAGTTCAGGACATGATCCCAGGGTCCTGGGATCGAGCCCCGCATCAGGGCTCTCTGCTCAGCAGGGAGCCTGCTTCCCCCTCTATCTGCCTACCTCTCTGCCTACTTGGATCTCTCTGTCAAATAAATAAATTTTTAAAATTTTAAAAAATATATTTTACAATTTCACAGAAGTTGTGTCTTTCAAATAACAAAAAAGTTGTGTTTTACAAATAACAAAAAAAGCTGTATTTTACAAAAATACAACTTTTATCCAACTCTATAGCCATTCTCCCATGGTGAATAATTTACTCAAATAGTATCACTTCCAAATCTGTAGCAGCAGTGTATCCCCCATGAATCTTCCAGTAGTACTTGATGACAGAGATATGCATTTTAGTTTATCACCATATGTCATTTCAGCCAACATTGCTGCTGCACAACAACACACATTTTCCTTTTGATTGCTCTTTGTCTTTCCCTAAATTTTTTTGAGAAAACTTCAAAAGAAAGTTCTGAATATTTATCAAATCTTCCAAAATATTTAAAGTAATGGACTGAGAATTTCATGAACTTAAACAGTAATAAAACAAAAGTTGTAAAGGTATATTTTCAGGTTCTACATGCTTGGCACTAACATATTTTAGATTCTGGGTGTTTTCAGACAAACCATGATGATTTCCTGCTGGTATCTCAAGATCCCATATACAATTCAGATGAAGTGATCCTTCCTTAAGTCTTTTAGATAATTTCAACATGTTTTGTCTGACTTTTAGTCTGATCCTCTTGTACTGTGATCATTTTAATCACAGAATATGTGCAATAATGAGTTTATGTAGTTTGTGTTTCTTTAGTTATTACTAGTATCATCATATCATGTTTTCCTTGCAAGAATCATTTTTTTAAAAAAATTTATTTGATTATTTGAAAAAGAGAGAGAGAGAGCCAGGAACAGGAGAGAAGCAAAGGGAGAAAGAAACTCAGACTCTGCACTAAGCACAGAGCCTGATGAAGGGCTTGATCTCATGACCCCAAGATCATAACCTGAGCCGAAACCAAAAGTTGGACCCTTAACCAACTATGCCACACAGGCACACCATAAGAATCATTTTTAAGACACATGTGTTTTAGATGTTGGGGAGGATGCAGAGAAAGTGGAACCCTCCTACACTGTTAGTGGGAATGCAAGCTGATGCAGCCACTCTGGAAAACAGTATGGAGGTTCCTCAAAAAGTTGAAAATAGAGCTACCTATGACCCAGTAATCACACTACTGGGTATTTACCCTAAAGATACAAATGTAGTGACCCAAAGGGTCATGTGCACCCACATGCTTATAGCAGCAATGTCCACAATACCCAAACTATGGAAAGAGCCTAGATGTCCATCGACAGATGAATGGAGGGACGCCTGGGTGGCTCAGTTGGTTGGACGACTGCCTTTGGCTCAGGTCATGATCCCGGAGTCTCGGGATCGAGTCCCGCATCAGGCTCCCAGCTCCATGGGGAGTCTGCTTCGCTCTCTGACCTTCTCCTCGCTCATGCTCTCTCTCACTGTTTCTCTCTCAAATAAATAAATAAAATCTTTAAAAAAAAAAAAAAAAAAAAAAACAGACAGATGAATGGATAAAGAATACAATGCAATACTATGCAGCCATCAAAAAAAAAAAAAAAAAAAAAAAAAAAAACCCCACAATCTTGCAATTTGCAACAATGTGGATGAAACTAGAGGGTATTATGCTGGATGAAATAAGTCAATGAGAGAAAGACAATTATCATATGATCTCTCTGATATGAGGAATTTGAGAGGCAGGGTGGGGGTTATGGGGGGAAGAGAGGGAATAATGGAACAAGATGGGACCGGGGAGGGAGACAAACCATAAGAGATTCTTAATCTCAGGAAACAAACTGAGGGTGGATGGGAGGTGGCTGGGGTGGGATAGGGTGGCTGGGTATTGGACATTGGGGAGGGTATGTGCTAGGTGAGTGCTATGAGTTGTGTAAGACTGACGATTCATAGATCTTTATCCCTGGGGCAAATAATACATTATATGTTAATTTTAAAAAATGATGTACTTTGTTGTGAGCTAGTAATTAAAAACATACACACACAAATAAGACACATGTGTTTTATGTGAGGTTTCATTCAATTATAATTAGATAATATAACCCATAAATCCACCTACCCAAGAACATGGAAGTTTAAATACATGATAATACACTGAAATTGAACAAATGAATAAAGGTGCCATAAAGCCTTCTGCACTGGTAGAACTCCCACACCTCCTGAGGGGTACCTCCCAAAGAATGAAAGGTAACTCTACAGGCATTATTGCAACCTCCCTCTTCCTCAGTCCTTCCATTTCCTCTAACATAGATAGGGAGAGCAAGATAAATCAATCCCAACCCATTCCTTAATCTAAGGTGGCCTTGTGACACTATGCTAGCCACTGAGATAAAACCAGATGTCCCCGAAGAAAGCATTCCTTCCAAGATAACACCACAATGGAAGGATTCTCACTTTTGGTCTTTCCTTATCTTTCAGCTTGGAACATGAAAGCAATGCTTGAAGTAGTAGAAGCCATCTTGCCTGAGGCCGAAAGGCTTCAAGCACCAAACAGTAAGAGAAAATACGGACTAAGATCCAGACATGTCTGATTCCAAAATCAGAATGCTCTAACGCCTGTGGTATGCCACTCAGCATAGCTGGGATGAAATGAGTTTCATGGGAAGGAGAGGATTTCAGATGAAAGACAAAAAACCATAGCAATGGAGAGTTCATGAAGGGTAAACTGGGTAAGACAATAGGATTTTAGAAGAAAAAGGAGTTTCCACAATACAGGGCAGCAAAAGGAACTGATGTCCCTAGGAAGTAGGGTTATTTGATGCAGCATCTTTAATATTAAATACGATCACACATAAATCAACTTGGTAGAATTGATTCGAATTGTGAGTGAAGTTGTAATAAAAATGGAGATTCTTCAATGCTCTGTGTATTGCAGGATTTGTTGGAAGGCAGTGACGTAAGAAACAGGTTGCTAACATATTTTGACATTTTGGCAAGCTTTGCTATTTGTCTGAGAGGCAAAATTTCAAATGTCCCAGTATTAGATCCCTGGATAGGAGCCTGTCACATACATTGTTTTCTTCTTGGATCAAAGCTCAATTTTATTCTTATTTTCTTCCATTTTGTATAAAGAATTTTCTCACTGTAAACAGTATTAGTAAACATTTAACATTATAGTACTGCCCATGAAAAATAATTCAAACTATTGGGCTTCACTGCATAGCATTTACATTTTCAGAAGAGGCATTTTTTTCTATTGTATTTCAGAGAGACTTGTGGGAACAGACTCGGTATTTTTGAAACTTTAATTATACTGGTTTGAATAGAACAGAGGTTCATAGACAAAATTAGTGAGAAATAAAACTTGGAGGTCAGTTGGGGCCAGCCTGTGGTCTAATTGGTCTAAATGAGGAGGCCCTAGATTTGAAGAGGACCATGGAGTTCAGGGTGGGGTTGTGACAGTGCCAGCCTCTAGAATCAAAGTGGAAAGATTTGTAGCTTAGTCAACAAATATTTGTTGAAAATACACAGCTATATCAGACATTTGCATTTCCGTATCAGGAATTAAGCTTAAATTTCCCTGTACTTTACTGAGTATTTCTCAGATGTTCCACAATGTAATAAAATCTTGTTTTTAGTAAGTCTACAACCAACTCCTAAAAATCCCCTATGCTTGAGCAGGGAAGACAGACAGTAAAGCTCTGTTCTTCCTGATCAAGACAGAAATGAGGAGAAAGAGGATGAGCAAGGTTCTCTGTGGAAAATTCCCTGTCATTAGTTTCATGAAGCTAGATATTGAGCACTGCTAATAGGAACACCACTGCTGACCTGCATATCACAGCACACAGGTAGATTTTGAAAGGCATCCAAGCTGAAAACCTCTTGGAATTTGTAGCTGATAGTTAGCACTTGGTGTTTTATTCTGACACACGCCCAGACCTAGTCAGGATGTCCTCTTCTGCTGCCTTTACCATTTCATCAAACTCCCGGGTTCTGTGCCACATGCCAAAGAGGAAAACAGAAGCGGAATAGGCATTTCTGGAATCCCATTATGGCAGTTTAAACTAGTGGGTCTGCTTGGAGTTTGAACCTCAGAAAATTTAAAGAATTCTCTTTTCCTTTTGCACTATCTAAAGGTTTCTCAACTTGAACACTATTAATGTTTATTAATTCTTTGTTGTGGGGACTGTGTGGGCATTGTAGGTTGGTTAGCAGTATCCCTGGCTTCTACTATTTGAAGCAAGTAGCTCTCCCCAGTCCTGTCAGTCAAACACGTTTGCAGATGCTGCCCAGTCTCCCCTACGGACAACATTGCCCTCTGCCCTCCCCTCCCCTCTGCCCAGTTGAGAACCACCAAGGTACTCAAAGAGTCAACCACTAAAATATTCCAAATGACTCCACGGTCCACAATATCAAATAGAACACAGGAATCATACAGAATAAGGGCTCAGAAAAGGCCATTCTGTTTGACAGACAGGGAATGAGGAGGCATGATTCTGGCACCATGAGAGGAATATAGACTACAGGGTTTGGGAGAAAGAGATAGGATTTTTTTTTTTTTTTTTTTAGTAGAAATTGCTTTTCTGCAACTTGGCATGAAGGGAGACATGTAGGCTGATATTTGGCAGGGTTCAGTGTCTTACTTAAAGGGGTGCTGAACAAATAGATACGTGTTTTTTAACGTGGGACTTTTTTTCCCCCTTCAAGATAGAGACAGCTAAGCAGGTTTGGGGCCAGGAAAGAGTTAAACTGAAGGCAAATACAGAGAAAGGAGACAGAAGGTGGAAGTAGAAGCCCAGGGAGAGTGATGGGAGCTAGAGGGTATCCTGGGAGCAGGGTAATAACAGGGAAAACAGAATAACACAGCTGGAGAAATTTGGTATCAGAATTAGACTGTGTGGCTTTAAATCTTGGGTCCCTCATTTATGAGATGTGTGACCTCGGAGATTTTTTAAAAATCTCTTAAAATTTCAGCTTTCTCATCTGCAGACGGGGATCATAGTAACTTCTGTCCTTGAAGGTAGCCTTGATATGAAGATGTGATAATGCCTGTGTAGTGTAATAGACATAGCTGTAGAACAGTATGGAGGGTACGGTGGGGCACTGAGGAGCTTCCAGTCCCTATGTGGGGTGGCTTCCACGGTGACAGTGCGGCTCCTTGCAATCCAGGTGCAGTGAGGGTTGATAGGAAGATATGGGCCTGGCCCAGCAGGCAAAGTAGAAAGGAGGAAAGAAGATTAAAAGGCTTAATCAAACCACAGACCGAGACCACGCCACTAATCACCAGCTTTCTTAATGAGTAATATGGACACAGGTGGATGCAGAAGGGGAACGCAGTGGCTAATTTGCCTGAAGCTTTGGCAAGCAAGAGAGATCACAGGTAGGGAGCCATAGAAAGTGTGGGAATTGGATCGCCATGGCCAAGATCTTAGCAGGAGAGCAGGGAGGAATGTTTCAGGAATCTGTGGCCTAGGTTCTGTCCATATGGCTAACACATTTGTTCTCTTTGGGGGTGGGGCTCTGTGCTATAATCCCAGCCTTTAAAGCAGCATCTCTTCCATGTGAATGCTCAGGAAGTATCAGTGGAGTGAACAGAAGAATTGAAGAGTAAATGAGAGGACTCGAGACGCTTTTCCTGTTGTGAAATCTTCTTCTCTCAACCCTTTGAAATCTGCAAAGCAATTAAAGTTTACTTTTTATGGCCATTTACAAACTGTGTTGGCAAATCTTACGTATCAACTCGACTGGGACACGGGGTGTGCAGATATTTGGTCAGATGTTATTCTAGGTGTCTGCGAGGATGTTTTGGATGAGATTATCATTTGAATTGGTAGACTGAGAGAAGTAGATTGCTCTCCTTCCTGCGAGTGGCCCTCACCCACTCAGTTGAAGGCCTGCGTTAGAAGGAACAGGCTGACCCTCCTGTGAGCAAGGGGGAAACTCTCCTGCCTGACCCGGGTCTTTTCCTGCTGTAAGACTTGAACTGAAACACAGGCTCTTCATGAGCCTGCCGTATTTTGGACTGGGACTTAATCGGCAGCTCTCCTGATTCTCAGGCCTCTGCTCTAACTGGGACTATGCCATTGGCTCTTTCAGGTCTCCAGCTCCCCAGAGGCAGATCTTAGAACTTCGCAGTCTCTATACTTGCACAAGCCAATTCCTTTTATAGAGCTTTTTCTCTACATCCTGTTGGTTCTGTTTCTCTGGAAAACTCGACTAATACACTTTTTTTGCCTTCATTCCTTCATCAGACTAAAAATTCTTCACGATAATGACTTCATCATTTTTTAAAATATTTTATTTATTTATTTGACAGATAGAGATCACAAGTAGGCAGAGAGGCAGGCAGAGAGAGAGAGAGGAGGAAGCAGGCTCCCTGCTGAGCAGAGAGCCCAATGTGGGGCTTGATCCCAGGACCCAGGGATCATGACCTGAGCTGAAGGCAGAGGCTTTAAGCCACTGGGCCACACAGGCACCCCTGACTTCATCATTTTTATGTTTGTTGTCTCATCATATCTTGTTTTAAGTGCCCAAGCGCTATAGACATTTGTAGAATTAAAATAAATTTGAAGGCTATGATAATGAAAAACAAGGTGCAAAGCTATGATATCTGGTTGGCTGGAGGGTCATTATTTGGTGCAGTGTTTCTTTTATTTATTTTTTTTTTTATTTTTTTATTTTTTTTTTATTTTTTTATTTATTTTTTTATTTATTTATTTATTTTTTTTTATTTCCAGCATAACAGTATTCATTATTTTTGCACCACACCCCGTGCTCCATGCAATCCATGCCCTCTATAATACCCACCACCTGGTACCCCAACCTCCCACCCCCTGTCCCTTCAAAACCCTCAGATTGTTTTTCAGAGTCCATAGTCTCTCATGGTTCACCTCCCCTTCCAATTTCCCCCAACTCCCTTCTCCACTCTAAGTCCCCATGTCCTCCATGCTATTTGTTATGCTCCACAAATAAGTGAAACCATATGATAATTGACTCTCTCTGCTTGACTTATTTCACTCAGCATAATCTCTTCCAGTCCCGTCCATGTAGCTACAAAAGTTGGGTATTCATCCTTTCTGATGGAGGCATAATACTCTATCCCCAGGGGTACAGGTCTGTGAATCACCAGGTTTACACACTTCACAGCACTCACCAAAGCACATACCCTCCCCAATGTCCATAATCCCAACCCCTTCTCCCAAACCCCCTCCCCCCAGCAACCCTCAGTTTGTTTTGTGAGATTAAAAGTCACTTATGGTTTGTCTCCCTCCCAATCCCATCTTGTTTCATTGATTCTTCTCCTACCCACTTAAGCCCCCATGTTGCATCACCACTTCCTCATATCAGGGAGATCATATGATAGTTGTCTTTCTCTGCTTGACTTATTTCACTAAGCATGATACGCTCTAGTTCCATCCATGTTGTCGCAAATGGCAAGATTTCATTTCTTTTGATGGCTGCATAGTATTCCATTGTGTATATATACCACATCTTCTTGATCCATTCATCTGTTGATGGACATCTAGGTTCTTTCCATAGTTTGGCTATTGTGGACATTGCTGCTAGAAACATTCGGGTGCATGTGCCCCTTTGGACCACTACGTTTGTATCCTTAGGGTAAATACCCAATAGTGCAATTGCTGGGTCATAGGGCAGTTCTATTTTCAACATTTTGAGGAACCTCCATGCTGTTTTCCAGAGTGGCTGCACCAACTTGCATTCCCATCAACAGTGTAGGAGGGTTCCCCTTTCTCCGCATCCTCGCCAGCATCTGTCATTTCCTGACTTGTTGATTTTAGCCATTCTGACTGGTGTGAGGTGATATCTCATTGTGGTTTTGATTTGTATTTCCCTGATGCCGAGTGATATGGAGCACTTTTTCATGTGTCTGTTGGCCATCTGGATGTCTTCTTTGCAGAAATGTCTGTTCATGTCCTCTGCCCATTTCTTGATTGGATTATTTGTTCTTTGGGTGTTGAGTTTGCTAAGTTCTTTATAGATTCTGGACACTAGTCCTTTATCTGATATGTCATTTGCAAATATCTTCTCCCATTCTGTCAGTTGTCTTTTGATTTTGTTAACTGTTTCCTTTGCTGTGCAAAAGCTTTTGATCTTGATGAAATCCCAATAGTTCATTTTTGTCCTTGCTTCCCTTGCCTTTTGCGTTGTTCCTAGGAAGATGTTGCTGCGGTTGAGGTCAAAGAGGTTGCTGCCTGTGTTCTCCTCAAGGATTTTGATGGATTCCTTTCGCACATTGAGGTCCTTCATCCATTTTGAGTCTATTTTTGTGTGTGGTGTAAGGAAATGGTCCAATTTCATTTTTCTGCATGTGGCTGTCCAATTTTCCCAGCACCATTTATTGAAGAGGCTGTCTTTTTGCCATTGGACATTCTTTCCTGCTTTGTCGAAGATTAGTTGACCATAGAGTTGAGGGTCTATTTCTGGGCTCTCTATTCTGTTCCATTGATCTATGTGTCTGTTTTTGTGCCAGTACCATGCTGTCTTGATGACGACAGCTTTGTAATAGAGCTTGAAGTCCGGAATTGTGATGCTACCAACGTTGGCTTTCTTTTTCAATATCCCTTTGGCTATTCGAGGTCTTTTCTGGTTCCATATAAATTTTAGCATTATTTGTTCCATTTCTTTGAAAAAGATGGATGGTACTTTGATAGGAATTGCATTAAATGTGTAGATTGCTTTAGGTAGCATAGACATTTTCACAATATTTATTCTTCCAATCCAGGAGCATGGAACATTTTTCCATTTCTTTGTGTCTTCCTCAATTTCTTTCATGAGTACTTTATAGTTTTCTGAGTATAGATTCTGTGTCTCTTTGGTTAGGTTTATTCCTAGGTATCTTATGGTTTTGGGTGCAATTGTAAATGGGATTGACTCCTTAATTTCTCTTTCTTCTGTCTTGCTGTTGGTGTAGAGAAATGCAACTGATTTCTGTGCATTGATTTTATATCCTGACACTTTACTGAATTCCTGTATAAGTTCTAGCAGTTTTGGAGTGGAGTCTTTTGGGTTTTCCACATATAGTATCATATCATCTGCGAAGAGTGATAATTTGACTTCTTCTTTACCAATTTGGATGCCTTTAATTTCCTTTTGTTGTCTGATTGCTGAGGCTAGGACCTCTAGTACTATGTTGAATAGCAGTGGTGATAATGGACATCCCTGCCGTGTTCCTGACCTTAGCGGAAAAGCTTTCAGTTTTTCTCCATTGAGAATGATATTTGCGGTGGGTTTTTCATAGATGGCTTTGATGATATTGAGGTATGTGCCCACTATCCCTACACTTTGAAGAGTTTTGATCAGGAAGGGATGCTGTACTTTGTCAAATGCTTTTTCAGCATCTATTGAGAGTATCATATGGTTCTTGTTCTTTCTTTTATTGATGTGTTGTATCACATTGACTGATTTGCGGATGTTGAACCAAACTTGCAGCCCTGGAATAAATCCCACTTGGTCGTGGTGAATATTCTTTTTAATGTACTGTTGAATCCTATTGGCTAGTATTTTGTTGAGTATTTTCGCATCTGTGTTCATCAAGGATATCGGTCTATAGCTCTCTTTTTTGGTGGGATCCTTGTCTGGTTTTAGGATCAAGGTGATGCTGGCCTCATAAAATGAGTTTGGAAGTTTTCCTTCCATTTCTATTTTTTGGAACAGTTTCAGGAGAATAGGAATTAGTTCTTCTTTAAATGTTTGGTAGAATTCCCCCGGGAAGCCGTCTGGCCCTGGGCTTTTGTTTGTTTGGAGATTTTTAATGACTGTTTCAATCTCCTTACTGGTTATGGGTCTGTTCAGGCTTTCTATTTCTTCCTGGTTCAGTTGTGGTAGTTTATATGTTTCTAGGAATGCATCCATTTCTTCCAGATTGTCAAATTTATTGGCGTAGAGTTGCTCATAGTATGTTCTTATAATAGTTTGTATTTCTTTGGTGTTAGTTGTGATCTCTCCTCTTTCATTCATGATTTTATTTATTTGGGTCCTTTCTCTTTTCTTTTTGATAAGTTGGGCCAGGGGTTTATCAATTTTATTAATTCTTTCAAAGAACCAGCTCCTAGTTTCGTTGAGTTGTTCTATTGTTTTTTTGGTTTCTATTTCATTGATTTCTGCTCTGATCTTTATGATTTCTCTTCTCCTGCTGGGCTTAGGGTTTCTTTCTTGTTCTTTCTCCAGCTCCTTTAGGTGTAGGGTTAGGTTGTGTACCTGAGACCTTTCTTGTTTCTTGAGAAAGGCTTGTACCGCTATATATTTTCCTCTCAGGACTGCCTTTGTTGTGTCCCACAGATTTTGAACCGTTGTATTTTCATTATCATTTGTTTCCATGATTTTTTTCAATTCTTCTTTAATTTCCCGGTTGACCCATTCGTTCTTTAGAAGGATGCTGTTTAGTCTCCATGTATTTGGGTTCTTTCCAAACTTCCTTTTGTGGTTGAGTTCTAGCTTTAGAGCATTGTGGTCTGAAAATATGCAGGGAATGATCCCAATCTTTTGATACCGGTTGAGTCCTGATTTAGGACCGAGGATGTGATCTATTCTGGAGAATGTTCCATGTGCACTAGAGAAGAATGTGTATTCTGTTGCTTCGGGATGAAATATTCTGAATATATCTGTGATGTCCATCTGGTCCAGTGTGTCGTTTAAGGCCTTTATTTCCTTGCTGATCTTTTGCTTGGATGATCTGTCCATTTCAGTGAGGGGAGTGTTAAAGTCCCCTACTATTTTTGTATTATTGTTGATGTGTTTCTTTGATTTTGTTATTAATTGGTTTATATAGTTGGCTGCTCCCACGTTGGGGGCATAGATATTTAAAATTGTTAAATCTTCTTGTTGGACAGACCCTTTGAGTATGATATAGTGTCCTTCCTCATCTCTTATTATAGTCTTTGGCTTAAAATCTAATTGATCTGATATAAGGATTGCCACTCCTGCTTTCTTCTGATGTCCATTAGCATGGTACATTGTTTTCCACCCCCTCACTTTAAATCTGGAGGTGTCTTCGGGCTTAAAATGAGTTTCTTGGAGGCAACATATAGATGGGTTTTGTTTTTTTATCCATTCTGATACCCTGTGTCTTTTGACAGGGGCATTTAGCCCATTAACATTCAGGATAACTATTGAGATATGAATTTAGTGCCATTGTATTGCCTGTAAGTTGACTGTTACTGTATATGGTCTCTGTTCCTTTCTGATCTACCACTTGCAGGCTCTCTCTTTGCTTAGAGGACCCCTTTCAATATTTCCTGTAGAGCTGGTTTGGTATTTGCAAATTCTTTCAGTTTTTGTTTGTCCTGGAAGCTTTTAATCTCTCCTTCTATTTTCAATGATAGCCTAGCTGGATATAGTATTCTTGGCTGCATTTAGTGCTCTGAAAATATCATGCCAGCTCTTTCTGGCCTGCCAGGTCTCTGTGGATAAGTCAGCTGCCAATCTAATATTTTTACCATTGTATGTTACAGACTTCTTTTCCCGGGCTGCTTTCAGGATTTTTTCTTTGTCACTGAGACTTGTAAATTTTACTATTAGGTGACGGGGTGTGGGCCTATTCCTATTGATTTTGAGGGGTGTTCTCTGAACCTCCTGAATTTTGATGCTTGTTCCCTTTGCCATATTGGGGAAATTCTCCCCAATAATTCTCTCCAGTATACCTTCTGCTCCCCTCTCTCTTTCTTCTTCTTCTGGAATCCCAATTATTCTAATGTTGTTTCGTCTTATGGTGTCACTTATCTCTCGAATTCTCCCCTCGTGGTCCAGTAGCTGTTTGTCCCTCTTTTGCTCAGCTTCTTTATTCTCTGTCATTTGGTCTTCTATATCACTAATTCTTTCTTCTGCCTCATTTATCCTAGCAGTGAGAGCCTCCATTTTTGATTGCACTTCATTAATAGCTTTTTTTATTTCAACTTGGTTAGATTTTAGTTCTTTTATTTCTCCAGAAAGGGCTTTTATATCTCTCGAGAGGGTTTCTCTAATATCTTCCATGCCTTTTTCGAGCCCGGCTAGAACCTTGAGAATTGTCATTCTGAACTCTAGATCTGACATATTACCAATGTCTGTATTGATTAGGTCCCTAGCCTTCGGTACTGCCTCTTGTTCTTTTTTTTGTGTTGAATTTTTCCGTCTTGTCATTTTGTCCAGATAAGAGTATATGAAGGGGCAAGTAAAATACTAAAAGGGTGGCAACAACCCCAGGAAAAAATGCTTTAACCAAATTAGAAGAGATCCAAAATCGTGAGGGGGGAGAAAGGGGATAAAAAGAGGTTCAAAAAGGAAGAAAGAAAAAAAAAGAAAAAAAAAAAAAAAAAGAAAAGAAAAGAAAAAAGAAAAGAAAAGAATTAAAAAAAAAAAAAGGAAAACACCTAAGAAAAATGTAAAAAAGAAAAAATATATATATTAGATAAACTAGTAAAAAATCGTTAAAATAGAAAAAGGTAACAGTTAAAAAAAAAAATTTTTACCCGAAGGCGAGAAAAAAAAAAAAAAACAAAAAATGAAAAGGAAAAAAATTAAATTAACTGCAAGACTAAAAAAAAATCACAGGGAAAAAGCCATGAGTTCCGTGCTTGGCTTTCTCCTCCTCTGGAATTCTGCTGCTCTCCTTGGTATTGAAACCGCACTCCTTGGTAGGTGAACTTGGTCTCGGCTGGATTTCTTGTTGATCTTCTGGGGGAGGGGCCTGTTGTAGTGATTCTCAAGTGTCTTTGCCCCAGGCGGAATGACACCGCCCTTATCAGGGGCCGGGGTGAGTAATCCGCTCGGGTTTGCTTTCAGGAGCTTTTGTTCCCTGAGCGCTTTCCATAGAGTTCCGGAGGACGGGAATACAAATGGCGGCCTCCTGGTCTCCGGCCCGGAGGAGCCGAGAGCCCAGGGCCGCACTCCTCAGTGCGCCCTCAGAAAACAGCGCCCAGTTACTCCCGTCTGCCTGACCTCCGGCGGCGCTCCGAGCTCTCCGAGCCTGCGACCAGTTCAAGGTAACACCGAGCTGTGAGCTTACTGTCGGCTCTGTCTCTGTAGCCGGCTTTCCCGTTCCAATACCCGCAAGGTCTGCAACACTAAGACACCCCTGATCCTTCTGTGACCCTGCGGGACCTGAGGCCACGCTGAACCCGCATGGGCTTCGCCCCGGTTTAGCCTCTGGAGCGATGTCCCTCAGCGGAACAGACTTTTAAAAGTCCTGATTTTGTGCGCCGTTGCTCCGCCACTTGCCGGGAGCTGGCCCCTCCCCCCGGGGGTCTATCTTCCTGTCGCTTTGGATTCACTTCTCCGCCAGTCCTACCTTTCAGAAAGTGGTTGTTTTTCTGTTTCCAGAATTGTTGCTGTTCTTCTCTTCGATCTGCCGATGGATTTTCAGGTGTTTGCAATCTTTAGATAAGCTATCTAGCTGATCTCTGGCTAGCTGAAGCAGTCTCAGCCTGCTACTTCTCCGCCATCTTGACTCCTCCCTGGTGCAGTGTTTCTTAAAACAGAATGCATTCATACAGTCTCAAGGATTTTGAGGAAAGAACTTTTCTTTTAATTGCAGTTTTAATTTTTGTGGTAATCTAAATTAATAACATCAATTATAAAGACAAACTTGTCTTTTGGGGTAATAATGCATAATTCAAAATTATTTTGGTAAACTTTGAGCTTCAAAGTCAATGCTTCTCCAAGGTAATGGAATTTTTATTTTTATTAAAAGGTATTACTGTATTATTCAGATTTAAGAATTCAGATTTTATTTGGGGAGGAACATTGAGCTGACTATCAAACAAGCAGGTCTAGCCCTGGCTCTGCTAACAATATTTGACAAATTACTCCAGACCTTAGTTTTGTTATCCATAAAGTAGGGGGTTTGAATTTGATTGATTTCTTAGTTTCTTCCTTAGCATTAAATTTATGTGTTTCTGATGATGTTAACATTACCAGGGGAAGAGGAGGAGAATGAAAATTTTATGTGGACAAGATTGTACAAATTTTGAGAAAGGTGGAAATAGTATCCAGGAAGCAGTGAAAACAGCCACATATATCAACTATTTCCTTTAGATTTTAAACTGTACTTATAATGTGATTACTAGGGGTGCCTGGGTGGCTCAGTGGGTTAAAGCCTCTGCCTCTGGCTCAGGTCATGATCTCAGGGTCCTGGGATCAAGCCCCGCACTGGGCTCTCTGATGGACAGGGAGCCTACTTCCCCTTCTCTCTCTGCTGCCTCTCTGCCCACTTGTGATCTCTGTCAAATAAATAAATAAATAAATAAAATCTTGATAATGTGACTAGTATCTACCAAGCACAGTTCCAGGCATTTGGGATTCATCAGTTTAAAAATCAAAATCCCTGCACTAGGGAGTTTGCACTGGGGACATACTTCAGTAGTTGGATAAGTGAGTTAAATAGAAAATAAATAAATTAATTAATGAATTAGTATGTAGTATAGAAAAAATATATGCTTTAATGAAACACCATGCACTGTCAGGAGCCTATCGCCCCAGGTTATCTGGTTTTAGTTATTCCTTGTCTTTGAGCAATTTTCAGTTCTGAAAGTTATAGACAGTTGATGGCAATCAATCTCTTGAACTGGTTATAACATCGGTTCAGCTGTTAATTCAAAAAAGTAGATAGAATCTTTAAAATGTTCATTTTATATCTGCATGGGGGTTTTGGTTTTACCTTTTTCTGAAATTTACCTTTTAATAATGACTAACGTCCATAAAGGTAAAAGAAACCAGGTTAATGTAGCCCAGAGAGATGAGATGAGACAAGGAACTGGGTAGCTTTAAATCTGCCGGTAAGGAAAAACCTCTTGGAAGAGGCCCCCGCTGAGCTGAGACCTAAGAGGTGAAATGAGTACCCGGAAGATGGTCATTCCCGGAAGAGGCAGCAAAAGGGGCAAAGCTTAGTGGAGAATTTCTTTGGTGTGTTCAACCTTCCAGAAGAAGTCAAGGGAGCACGGTATAAAGTAAGGACGGTGATGTAGGGAAATGCCAGATGTTTAGGGCCATGAAAGGCCACAATAGAGCGGGTTTTGTTCTCAGTACAATTAGGAAGATGCAGGAGAGGAATTATTTGGATTGTTTTTGAAAGAACTTTCTATGGCCAAGGCACTTGAATTGCTGCTTTGAGTATATTATTTCAGTTAGTCTTCATGCTCATTCTATGGAGCAGTGAAAATTATTTTCCCCACTACACAGATGAGGAAAATAAGACTCAGAAGGTAAAGGCACCACTAATATCTACAAAGTAACGATTATTAGACATCAGTGTAAACAGTGGGTATTTCTACTGTGAATTTTGATTAGGAATTTGAGTTAATACTATTAATGAAACCATGCCAGCTATGAAGGCCATGGTAAACATATCCAACTTCTATATTGTTTCTATGGGTTTTTATCTGTGTGTATAATGGAGCATACAGTATAGCAGATACTTAATTACTGCTATCAAACAATGCCCTTAAGCTGCCATGTTTCTCATACCTACTTCTGATGTCAACAGGCAATAAAAATGCATACAGCTTACAATTACAATTGCAATACAAATCTTACTCACATTGATACTTCACTGTTCAAAGTTTACAATATTCTCACTATTGGAGAAGGGGGAAAGCATTTGGGGGGGAAATCAGTAAATTGGCAAGTAAAATCCCACCAGTGGGATTAAGTTATGAGACTTAGTATCTGCCACCTCTTTAGCTCAGGTATTTCAACTTCTCAGTAGATAATTGTAATTCCTTTCTCCTGATATTCTTATATTTTCACTATTATGATCTGCTTCACTTTTCCTTTCTTAGCTAAACTCATTTTCTGTGGGTTCAACTTAGACACTTTTCCGTCTCAAAATGCAAACAATTTTTAAATTTGACAAGCAAGACAATAGAAACTTGAAATACACTGAAATGAACCACCATTGATTTCTCAGCAGTAGAATGACTATTTTGTGTGGACAATATCCCTTGAATCATCCCTTGAATCATTGAGCCTGGCCACGTCCCAATTTTTTCTTTCAGCAAAAAAATGAAGGAAAGAAAAAAATTGGGATGACTAGCTAAGCAAAACACAAGCTGTTCAAAGATTAAAGAAGCACAAAAGATATTTCAGGAAGGGAAGTCAACTGGAAGTTTGGAGTCGTAAACTATCAGCTCATTGAATCAGGAAGTTTTAGCAATGTAAACTGAACAAGAGAAAACAAAATTAAACCAGTCTTCCTCTGTGTGTGTGTGTGTGTGTGTATAGATGTGTGCTTACACATCTATACAATGTATGTATACACTCATTGTGCATTTTATCTTTATTTTATTTTATTTTATTTAAGATTTTATTTATTTGAGAGAGAAAGGGAACGAGAGAGAGAGAGCACATGAGCAGGCGTCTAGGTAGAGGGAGAAGCAGGCCCCCTGCTGAGCAAAGAGCCCGATGCATGGCTCGATCCCAGGACCCTGGGATCATGACCTGAGCTGAAGGCAGACACTTAACCTACTGAGCCACCCACATGCCCCCATTTTACCTTTATTTTAAAGAAATTTTCCAGGATGCTCATGTTTGAGCAGATACCTTCTACATCCACAGTGGCTCTATGAGAAACAAAAATAAAATTAAGCATATTAAAATGTATAAATATTTCCTCCTGCTGATTTTATTAGCCGAGCATCTTGTGTGTACATTTGCTTCTCATTTAGTTCAATAGGTTTCTTTTCTTGATTCTGCATTTTACTTCAGGCTGAGCAGAATGCCTCTGAGGTAAAGACAGCTGATCTCCTCAGACTCCGGGTCACCCCAGTGAAGGAGTGCTTTTATTGCTTGCTCAAGCTTTAAAAATTCTGCTTGTTAAGCCTAAGAGATCAGAATACTGTCCTTAAAAAGCCCTGAAATAGGGCACCCTACATCACATGTGCTCTGCTTATCTTCCTTGGAGAAAAAAACATCAAACTGAATGTTTTTTTTTTTCTTTTTTGCAAATAAAGCAGAGTATAGTTAAGGAAAAATAGTGACTACTACTCTTCTAACCAGAACTTAAAGACTTTCTTTGACTACCTTATTATACCCATATTGTAGATATTGTAGAAATTGAAACATCTATATATTTGGAATCAGTTTTAGAGGGAAAAATGTCTACTTGCAGTTTCTGTGCCACCCAACATTAGGGGTATAAGAAGTCCTAGAACTTCAAGTATCAAATAATGGTAGGAGAACATTCAGGAAGGCTAAAACAGTTGCCTTAACTAGATCAGAAGCTCGATCTCTGACTGCCTCTCTGCCTACTTGTGATCTCTGTCTGTCAAATAAATAAATAAAATATTAAGAAAAAAATAAAATAAAAGGTCAGATCTGTAAATATATTGCTTATTTTCAAGGTGGAAGTAAGAGTTACAACCCTCATCATCCTATTTTTCTTATACACTGGACATTTAACATCACTGATTACTAACTGTCCTTTCTAAAAACATGTAATGCACTGATGGATTGCTAACATAATTTTTGTGTTTGTAAATTACTCTCTGCATCTTTGCAGGGCCTTGACATTACCTGTGCCCAGTACCTGGTAATAGTTTCTCTGAAGTTAAATGGAACAGAAGGATGGAATTCAATTTCATAGAAATATAATGAAGGGAGAAAAAAGGGAAAAAATGCTACCCTTTCAGAAGCATATATTAGAAAAACATCTTATGACCTTACCATTTGGACATGTATTTTAAGGGTTTTTTTAACTGTTAGATTCTTAATCATTATTTTGAGTTATATCTGGGCCCCCAAATAGCTTTTCCCTGGGACTTTAAATATAGCTTGGAAAGGTAGTCCTGCAGTTCCTGTTGTAACCTAATCAGGAGCCACAATTGGTGACCAAGCAAAAAACCAGAAGGCAATGAGCTGGGTCACAAAGACACATGAGGCCCAAGTTGT
Organism: Mustela erminea; assembly: GCF_009829155.1. NCBI lineage: Eukaryota > Metazoa > Chordata > Mammalia > Carnivora > Mustelidae > Mustela > Mustela erminea. Next base: position 109,955,337 of record NC_045618.1, read on the forward strand.
CTTGGGTACCCAAGATGGCCAGCAAAGCTGTACTCAATTTCCTGCTCCACTAATGAATCTTTAAAAAAAAAAAAAAAAAAAAGGAAATATTATTTATTTATTCATTTACTTGACAGAGAGCACAAGCAGGTGGAGCAGCAGGCCGAGGGAGAGGGAAAAGTAGGCCTTCTACTGAGGAAGGAGCCTCATGTGGGGCTCCATCCCAGGACCCTGGGATCATGACCTGAGCTGAAGGTAGATGCTTAGCCGACTGAGCCACCCAGGTGCCCCACTAATGAATCTTGATGGGTCCCTGCCACAGAAAATAAGGATCCTTATCCTACAGCTGTCTCTTTTCCACCAGTAATCTGTCCTGTTGTTTAGTGGTAAATGTCTCAGTACTACCTATGCAGCTTCCAGAATCCCTTGTTCATTAATATATTTGCCAGAAAAACTTGTTGATTGATAAAGTATAAATATCAAGATTGAACTTAACAATTCAGATTGCTTTCAATGAACCAAATAAACTTAGAGCCTCTCTTACAAGTAAGAGTCATCTCCCATGGAGATGGGAGCTTGTATTTAGATGGGCTTTAAACTTTTTTTTTTTTTTTAAATGGAGGGAGACAAACCATAGATGGGCTTTAAACTTTTTGAAGCAAGTTTACATTTTATTCAACTTGATTCTTATGTCAGTTGAGACAATATAGTGACATTTGTTGTAGTGACAAAGACTCCAGAATATCATTGGCTTAAAACAACAAAAGTGTGTTTCTTGTTTATGCTACTTGTTTGTCATGGTTCATCCGAGGAGGGCGTGTTGCCCTATTATCATTCACATTCAGGTGCCCAGGCTAAGGAGCTCTATCTCTGTGCCTCCATAACTGCAAAAATGGAGAAAAGGGATCATGGCAACTAATGTGCTGACCCTTTAGAAAGTGATTTGTGATACTTCTTCTCATAGGTTATGAGCAAGCAATGTGATCCCTCCAAACTTCAAAAGAAGAGAGAAAGTTTAACCTGGCTCTGTCTAGAAAGAAAATAATTTGAATGTTTAGAAAAGACCAATGGCCACCATACCCCTGTTCATAGCCTTATGGGAAAATATAGCTAGTAAGGCAAGGTGTAGAGACCTGGGCAATTTTCTAGAGATGGAATTTAAAGAAAGAATGGCTAGTTACCTACATGTGGAAAGGCTCTTTCTGTTTGTAAATATCTTCCTCTCACCATGTCCCAATGCCTAAAATCTCATTCTTCACTTCTTTAGACTATCCAATGCCTTGCTTAAAAAGGACAATAACTTCCTAACATCAAGAGATGATGAGAGGGCTCTTCAAGATGGACATGAAACATACTCATGACATGAGAGTCACACAGTTAAGTAGAGTACCTCTAGGCTGATTGTGCCTGAAGAGGTTTCAGGAGGGCAGTATGGCATGTGGGGGGGGTCAGTGGGAGGGGTTCAGAGGCTCTTTTTACTGAGAGACAGGACAATCTGTATATATTTCCTGGGATAAGACTTCTCTAGACATTTTTGCAAATAATACACTGTGAAGGAGCTAAGTTATACATCCCCCTTATGTTATAATATTTCTCTGAATTGTGTAAAGTAACTTAAAGAGCAAAATAAGAATTAAATAAATGATGCATTTAGATGGTGAGACTGAGAATTTCCTTGAAATTGCTGTGCTAGCCTTAGCCAAGCAGTTGACCATTCCGGTGAAGGTCAATTTAGGTCACGAAAGTTCAGAATTAGAGCCAACAAAGAACTGAGTGATGAGATTTGAAGACCCACTTAGCTGGAAAGAAGTGGAAGTTGATAACAAAATCATGCTGCATATTATTTGCTTGACACCTGAATGTGCTTTCCTATATTAACAAGATGCTTTGGTGTCTTTGATCATGAAACTTTTTTGAATGAAGCCTTTCATGAAATCTCATATCTGATCTTTTTCTGCTAGTGTTCTTATACTAGCATATTTTCAATCCATAATTTCTGGGCATCCATTTCACTTAAAAGCTCAAAAGCTCTAATGGAAAGATACAAGTGGCTTGAAGGAAGTTATCCATTATGGGGGTAATTTTCCTTGCCTAAACTAAGAAGTGGTCATATCTATCATAATTTTGAGGGGCACCTGGGTGGCTCAGTCAGTTAAGCGTCTGTCTGCCTTGCGTTCAGGTCATGATCCCAGGGTCCTGAGATCAAGCTCCCATGGGGCTCCCCGCTCCTCAGGGAGTATGCCTCTCCTTCTGTTTCTGCCTGCTGTTTACTCCCCCTGTTTGTGCTCTCTTTCTGTCAAATAACTTAATTAAATAAATCTTTTAAAATTGAAAAATTTTGTTCAAGCTTTTCATGAATAGCTGGCTTTGGGCTGATTTTTAAATTTAGTTTATTTCAAATGACTGAAATTTTAAATTGTTAGAAACTTTAAAAAGTTATAATGATGTTTTATACTAATAGCAGTGTTTGGTTTCTAAAAGATATGATAATAAAATGAGTGCCTTAGTCATTAAGCTTTTATCTTGATTTCTAGTTTCTAAATTTGCTAAGCATTTTGTGATAAAGTTTGAAAAGAAATTGCCTAACATTATTGCTTTCCTATTTAAGCTGCATTTTTATTATGGGAGAAAAACTATTTACTATCTTGTAAGGTGTTTCGTAAATTAGATTATATTAAAAAGATCCATTGCTGAAAATAATCTTGTTGAGAGTATACTTGAAATATACCTTTTTACAACAGTGATAGCCTTATTCCAAATTCCTGTATGAGACTCGAGAGACATTTCATTTACCCTTCAGACACACCGCCAAATGAAGTCGGAGTCCACCAGGATTTAATTTTTGGCTTTGCTACTTACCAGCTGTTAGAACTAAGCCTAGACATTTATCAGCCCTAGTTTATCATGCATCAAAAGGAAATAATATCGGGCGCCTGGGTGGCTCAGTGGATTAAGCCGCTGCCTTCGGCTCAGGTCATGATCTCAGGGTCCTGGGATCGAGTCCCACATCGGGCTCTCTGCTCAGCAGGGGGCCTGCTTCCCTTCCCCTCTCTCTGCCTGCCTCTCTGCCTGCTTGTGATCTCTCTCTGTCAAATAAATAAATAAAATCTTAAAAAAAAAAAAAAGGAAATAATATCTGCCCTGCTTTATCCAGTTTTTGTGTCAGAAAGATTAAACAAGTTTAAAATCATAAAAAATACCTGACACTTCTTTTCTTTTTTTAAGATTTTTTTTTTTTTTTTGACAGAAAGAGAGAGATCACAAGCAGGCAGAGAGGCAGGCAGAGAGAGAGAAGGAAGCAGGCTCCCCACTGAGCAGAGAGCCAGATGCAGAGCTCCATCCCAGGATCCTGGGGATCATATCCTGAGCCCTGAGCCGAAGGCAGAGGCTTAACCGTCTGAGCCACCCAGGCGCCCCAAAATACCTGACACTTCTAAAGTGTCATAAAAGCTTCAACCATTAATGCTACTATTGAATTATTAGTTTTGTTTCCCTGTCTTTTAATTCACTTTAATTATAATGAGAGTTAAAATATTACTGAAATATTTAGTTGAATTTTGTGGCTGTTGAAAGCCTTGCAATTTATAAGTATCTACACTCTAGGGAGATTACTCACTATCTTGTTTCTATGTATTCTTCTCTGAGTTTATAAGACATAGTTAACTGTGTTACAGGAAAACAATACCACATTGCTGATTTCATATGCAATTTAGGACCTAAAATATGCATATCTTGGTAATAATCTTTCTTCCATTTTAGAATAAAATAAATTTATTTATTTATTTATTTATTTATTTATTTATGAGAGGGAGAGAGAGAGATGGTGGGGAGTAGGGAATGGAGAGAGAGTCCAAAGCAGACTCCACGCTGAGTGCAGAGCTGGACACAGGACTTTGTCTCATGACCCTGAGTTCATGACCTGATCCAAAATCAAGAGTGGGAAGCATAACCAACTGTGCCACCCCAGACGCTGCAAAATTTCTTTCTTTATGTGGCACTGGAAAAGTACTGAGGCAAGCTGGCAGGGATATAGAGGTGTGTCTAAAGTAGAATGAGGAAGGCAGGCCAGGTGACTGGTATGGTGAATTCACTTCACTCTTCACCAGGATATTCATGTGTGATTGAGTTCTACCCAAACTCTTCAGAAACAAACAAAAAATATAATCCTCAAAGAAAGGCTATTGAATCCAAATAGATATGAAAACATTTCTCAAAAATCAAAAATGTAAGTTTAATATAAACAAAGAATTTGTTTTCAGATAGATTTTAAAAAATCGAAATCTCAAAAATATTTGAAATGCTAAATGAATTGATGGGGAGAGCTGTTTAAATTAAAAAGGTCTTAAAGTTTCTCTCTTAATCTTGTGACTGGATTAACAGACTCTAGCACTTAACACCAAATGTCCCCTGGATAAAGACAGGGTCCTACTAAATATGGGTTGCCTTTGTTGTTTGGGGAGGTTTCGTGCTTTTTTCTGTGAAAGAAAGTTTCTCTTGCTTTTTCTTCTACCATTACTTGCTTGTGAGTAATATTTTCTACTTTACTAGAGCAACAAAACAATCATGATGTTCTTTATCTATGGTGCAATGAAATCAAATTAAGGGCCTTTAGTTCCTAATATCACCAAGAACGTCATGCTTCACATTTCAAAGGAGTAACAGATTGCAATTTACAAACACCCTTTCCCCATTTCCTGAACATTTTACTTGGACATCCCAATAATAAGATGGTCACCACATGGGTGGTATAGCAGATAATTGAAAGACAGAAAAGAGAAGGTGTGTTTTCACTGAAGTGTGGGAGCTCTAAGATGGAAGACCCAACCTCTCTGTATGGGCAGGACTTTCAGACAAAACAATTCTAAGACTTACTAAAATAAGAGGCTTATTCTCACACTCAAACTATGAACATATTTAGTACCAGGTGGAGTTAAAAGCAGAGTCAGCCTCTCCTCCTACATTCCCACAGACGGCCGTCATCAGTTCCCTCTATCTTCTTCTTCCTCAGTGTTTCCAAAGGCAACTTGCTTTTTCCCATCCCCACTTTAGACCTCTAGGTATCCAAGGTCAGGCCCTTCCTGTTTCATTTCTGTCTTAACTCATGCTGTTTCATTCATATAGAATCCCTCCTAGTGGTCTGGTCAGAGCCTATCTAAGTTCCTTTAATATGTCCTTAAGAAGTATCCAGGCCTGCAGTACCACTCACGTATTCACACCATGCACCCCCTCTTTCAGGCAGTAGCTACCTCTGTATTACACTGGGCTAATGACTTTTTTGGATCATTCAATATAGTGTATTTTGACTTCACTGGTATGAAATCATGTACCTCCCACGGACCAGCCTTTTCCAGTCTCTCTTCCTGAACTAGAGGCTTTATTTCTTTCATAGACCTCCCCCTACCATCATATTACCATTACCTACAACCTGAATTGAAATTACCACCATTTTTTTAACAAATATGAATTAAAAGTGTACTACCTACAAAGTCTCATTTGGTTAATTCTCTTAGAAAAGACAGTCAACCAAGTGCTTTGCCCAGGGAGGTGGGGTGGGGTGCGGGGGTGGGTTTGGTCTGTGAAATGCTTAAGTACCATTTAGTAAGGAGGGATTATTTGAGGAATCCTCCAGCTTTCTCAGTTACAGAGTACTAGGACAGCTACTAGTTACAGAGTAGCCTGTCAGTGGTTCCTTATCACTTTAGATGATTTGGCTAGGGGGATAAAATCCGGGATAGTTGTTTTAATGAAAGAATAGAGTGTGAGGAACGGGGCAGCGAGATTCTGAGTAGAATTACAGAAAACAGAAGGCTTCAGGAGAAAGCAGTGGAAGAACAAGGTACCAGATGTTGCATTGTGTAGAAAAGGATAAAGGAGTGGTGAGGACATGCTGCCAAATGAATTGGGAAGGGAAGAGATTTGGAGAGGAGGAGAGAAGGCTCTGCGTATAAATCTGTATTTCTTCACATTTTGACTAGAATTAACTCTAGTCCTAAGAAGGAGGTTTAAGAGGAGAGAGACATTATGAATGATTGATCCTCAGAGAGTTGGAATCGATCACCTAGAATGCATCATGGACAGATGTACAGACTATGTCCACAGAGGTTCTAATTCAGGTGTGTAGGATAAGGCCAGGGAATCTGCACTTATAATAATAAGTACCCTAAGTGACTCATACGGGTGGTCCAAGGGCCAATCTTCAGGAAGCTCTGGTAGAAACCATAAGGTTCACTGTCAAAATATGACTAAGTTGCCAACATCTTCTAGTTAATTTGCAACCTGGCCTGTCCATGAATCTGGTGTTTGAGTGGGAGGAAAATATCTGCGTGGCTTCATGCACAGATTGCTCACTATTCTTATAGCCACCAGAGGTCCAATTTAAGAGAGAGAGAGAAGTATAATTTTGACATATTGAAATCTCAAGGCCCCACATCTGTTCCATTCAGTAGTACATGTTTTCAGCTGAACAGGATATAGTTTTTCTCTCATATATTTTAAGTTGTTTAAAGTCCAATAGCATGCATAGTTTTCGGTAGTAAAGCCTCTATAGATGTCCCAATGATAATTCATAAAACTTCTTACAAAAGCCAAACATGCAAGTGCAAACACAATCCTTTAGCTTTTCAACTTTCAAATTATATCCAAAGAGCACAAATAAGTCTCTGTGTAGTAATCTTCTCATGAAAAATGGCCGGTAAATACTTCCCATAGATAATTTATTTTAGTATATTGATTTTTTTTCCTCCTAAAAAGCTGTACTGAAACAACAGCCATTAAGGCTTATAGAGTTTTGCAACATCTGGTTATGATTGCAGACAATTGCTCCACTCCTTATTCTTGAGGCTGCTTGTAATACCACTGAGAACACCTTCATTAGCTGCCTACTATTCCCCTTTCAGGTGGCACCTGGGGAAAGGCATGCAAAAGAGATAAAGAAATATCTGAAGGCAAAGCAATAGTTATTGTCCATAAATTACTTATGTCATTTATCCACAGAGTCTGCTCCCTGGTGTTATGTTAGAAGAACATTTTGCTTCTGTACTCATTACTTAGGATAGCTGTATCTAATGTATTTAGTGAATTAAGTGCATCCATTTTTAAATGAGAGGCATACTAGCATATAGTTTTCTACTTAAACAGTTTTGCATAAGTAGAATTCATCCATAGTTTTTAGTCAGTTTCATTAGCAGAAATAAGCAGAAATTGACTCTGGCCAATTGAAGCTAAAGGGTTTTAACAAAAAGATGGATGTAACTTGGGAAACTCCTCAGGAGGCTTGGAAAATGAGCAGGAACAAGGAAATAACAGGTAGATCCCAGGAACTGCGATGTGAAGATACCACTTCTCTGCCACTGTAGAGGAAACAGACATGGCTGCCACTGTCAGCCTGGGATATGGGCACAGCTGCGGTGTGAATGAATGCATCCCACTGTCTCTGATTCTTGTGTCACTTCAAATTTAAAGTGCCAGGAGGACTTTGATCTTGGCTAAGCCTGGATCTCATTCATAAGAGAAGCCTGAATCTGAATTAGCTGGACTTTCTGGAGCTTTCTGGAGTAGGATTCAGGGCCTGCATCCCACCAAGACATACACTGAAAAACTAGGAAAGGGATTCGTACAGTGGGTAGTCAAAAAACCCTTGTGTGCCCTATCCTTCATGGTAGGACCCAACGTGAAGTTTGAATTATGTTTCCTTCAGAAGCTCTTGATTCCAAATGGCCAATTTTTAGCATGGGTTATACCACATCTGAAAGAGTAGAATTAATTACCAAGTCCATACTTTGAGAAAGTAGAGATTCTTCAGAGAACCAGATATTTATGCCCAGAAAGATAAAGTTTATAAACATACAAATATATAACTGAATAGCATTTAAAAAATATGAATATTTCCATCATTCTTCCATCCCACCTATCAATAAGCATATTCAGTGTTTCCTCTAGACCAGGTACTCTGAGAGGTACTGGGAACTCAGAGTGACTTTAATTCTGTTCTGATCCTCAGTGAACTTATAGTAGAAGATGTACATTGTAAACAGACAATGCTGTAGTGTAGCTGGGGTGCTTTATGAATCCATGTACACAGCACAGTGGAGGTAGAAATATGTCAGAGGGAAAATCTACTTGAGCATAAAGGAAGACTTGAGGTAAATAAAATAAAAGGGCACCCGAGTGGCTCAGTCAGTTGAGTGTCTGACTCCTGATCTCAGCTCAGGTCTTGATCTTGGGGTCATGAGTTTGAGCTGGTGTTGGGCTCCAAGCTGGGCATGGAACCTACTATTTTAAAATGAATGAATGGATGAATGAATGAATGAATGAATGAATATTAAATAAATAAAAATTAAGTGTACTAAGTCTTAGAAAATGAAGGTGTGTTTTCCTGGGAAAGTAGAGTGGATGCTCAGCAAAACAGTAGAAATCATTGTGTGTTCTTTGGAAATGGGTGAAAATGTGTATGTGGGTGGCTATTGGAGGTGAGAGCAAGGAGCACCAGAATCATGAAATAAGACTGGAGAAGTGGAGTCAGAATAAGGGGAGCCTTCCCCAATAGGGAACTTGAAATGATCAGCTATGCAATAGAGAGTCCTTAAAGGTTTTTAATCAGAGGGGTATCATATTTTACTTTTGTGCTTTATGTTTTATGGAATATTTTACAAAGGTTGTTCTGATGTGAAGAACGCATTGGAGAATGCAAGGTAAGACAGGAAAATCTGATAGATTTTGTTAATATCTCAGGGAAGAGCAGAAGAGAGCCAAAGAGAGTGAAATAGAATTATTAATTAAAAATGGGAGGATTTGAGAAATGAAAAAGTGTAAAAAATTGGCAAGGCTTACCACTAGCTGCAAGTAGGGAGTGAGGAGTGGGGAGGAGGAGGATGCGGGGCTAACAGCCAGGCTTTGGCAGACGTACGAGGTGCCAGTGGAAAAACAGTAGATTTGGTGGGAAAAGAATGGACATCTAATAAATTGGATGTGTACAGATTTGAAGTGCAAGAGAGCTATTTTAATTAGAAGTATCTCAACTAATCACCAGGATGGGATATATGAGATCACCCTGGGAGAATATGGACATTAAATACAAAAGAAGCAAAAAATAGAGCACAGAGGCCATACCACATTAACATTTTTTAAAGATTTTATTTATTTATTTGAGAGAGAGTGTGAGCGAGAGAGAAGGAGCGGGGGCAGGGGTGGGGGTGGTGGGCAGGGGCAAGATGGGGGAGAGGGAGTAGCAGATTCCCCGCTGAGCAAGGATCCTGACTCAGGGCTCAATCCCAGGACTCCAGGGTCATGACCTGAGCTGAAGGCAGGCAGCACTTAACTGAATGAGCCATATATGTGCTCCTTCACACCACACTAACATTTAAAGAACTGGCACAAAAAGAAGATTCTGCAGTAGGAGTGAAAGAGGAATGATCAGAGAGTTTGGACAAACCAGAAACAGTGGCAACACAGAATGATGGGATAGAAAGAAACTAAAGAAAAATGGCATGACCAATAACATATTAAACTGAATTTTTTTTCATTGTAGCAAGGCCCTGAATAGATGAAGTAATGTCTTTTTAAACCCCACGGGGCACCTGGGTGGCTCGGTCTGTTAAATGTCTGCCTTTGGCTCTGGTCATCACCTCAGGATCCTGGGATTGAGCCCAGTGTCAGACTCCCTGTTCAGTGGGGAGTCTGCCTCTCCCTCTTCCTCTGTCCCTCCCCCCACCCCCCGCATCATGTTCTCTCTCTTTCACACAAATAATTAAATAAATAATCCTTAAAATAAATTAAAAAAAAAAAAAAACTCCAAACTGCCCAGCATTTCATAAAATACCTGGCATATAGTAGATGCTCAGAAATCCTCTTTGGATTGAAGTATAAAATATGCTTACTGCCAGAGAAGGCATTGGGGATATAATACCACCCAAAATGTCCTTTCAGGGAAGCCCACATAACAGAAAGTTAGTAAGAATACCCAGAGCTGAAAGAGTTGTGGAGCCATATTTCTACCTTCCAATAAAGGGGCAGAACTGTTGTCAGCCGGGAGTACAGTCAGGAAGTGACTCATCTAGCCTAAAGGAGCATCTGTAACTGCCAGTTAGAAAAGTTAGAGAATACAGAAGGGCGGAACAAAGAGGCAACTGGCCAGAGACCTCACAGAGTTCAGGCTCCAGTGAGACACAGGCAGAGCGCCCTTCCCAGAGTCATGGTAATTGGTGGCTGTAACGTCTTTAGTGGCAGTCATTTTCCCGAGTATCTTGCAGGAACCTGAAGCTTCCTTGGTGTGGTGGTTGATTAAGGGTATCAGAGTGAACTTGGAGAATGTTCTGACGCCTAGGAACACCTAGCAAGGGCCCTCATATAATGACTGATCATCCCAAGGAGGATTTACATGTGACAGATACAGCACAGAAGACTCGCTGGGGATCTGAACGATTTCTGTGATGTGAGAGGAAGGCATGCCAGAGCAGAGGAGACACTCGCTTCAAGCATTCCACTAATTCCTTAGTTGGTAAATGACTTGCTTCCTTAATGAGGAAAGAAACTAATGTGAGAAATCTATTGTGGAAAATATGTTATTTACAATATTTAATTTTGCTTGTGCTAAACGAATTGTGGAACTTGAAGTCTTCTCAATCTGTAGGTCCATTTTGTTAACATATCTTTTGGTTATGAATCCTTTCTGGTATACAGACATATGGATATGATATAGAGATATAGAGATATATATGGAGAGAAATAGATACATATATAAATATTAATATACACATAGGTGTGAATATAGATATGGATGTACAAATGGATATGAAAATGGAGATAGAGATGTTTGAATTAGGGAGGAGCTGCCTGACTTTTGCAAGATGGATTCAGGTACCTAGGGACACTTAAAGACAGGTACATAGTACTGTCAAAATGTTTACTTCATATTATGAATATTTACAAATAAAATAACACATGATTCCTGAGATTTATTCTGACATATTATGGGAGAGAAAATAGGTGGCCACAGGGTCAGTCAAAACTAGCTAGTTATGAGTTGATCATTGTCAAAACCAAGGGATGGATATAGAGATGCTTTTTTTTTTTTAAATAAGTGATTTTTAAAATTTTTTTATAAACTTTTATAAAACTGGGGATAATGTATTTTTATTCCCAGGGGTACAGGTCTGTGAATCACCAGGTTTACACACTTCTTAGCACTCACCATAGCACATACCCTCCCCAATGTCCATAACCCCACCCCCGTCTCCCAACCCCCCTTCCCCCAGCAACCCTCAGTGATTTTTTTTTACTACTTTTGCATTCATTCAGATGTTCTTTCACAATTAAAAGTTGTCAAAAAGTGAAAGTTTATTTCTGCCTCAGAGTGCTATATGTTAAAATAGCATTGAATTAGGCACTAAACTGCATAGCTGAGATTATTAAATCAGAGAATGTTCGAAGGGACTGTCAAAGAGAGGAGGGACTGGAAGCCGGATGTTGAAGGTTGAGCACGTTTTGGATAGGCAGAGGAGTTGGGAGGGCATTTTAGACAAGGGAAAGCAATGAAAAAAGGAAAAGAGATACATCGTTGAACAATTTATAATAGTAATGGATGAATAATACAAATATCAAATTAAGGAGATAGTTCTGAATTGTGAAAATCCTTGGGTGCTAAAAGGTTCGATTTTTTACCAGCATAGTAAGAAGTAGGAACCCACTGACAGTGTTGTTTTGTTTTTAAGATTTTATTTATTTATTTGTCAGAGAGAGAGAGAGCGAGCACAGGCAGACAGAGTGTCAGGCAGAGGCAGAGGGAGAAGCGGGTTACCTGCCGAGCAAGGAGCCTGATGTGGGACTCGATCCCAGGACGCTGGGATCATGACCTGAGCCAAAGGCAGCCGCTTAACCAACTGAGCCACCCAGGTGTCCCCCACTGACAGTTTTTAAGAAGAGGAATAAAGAAGAAATTTATTTTAGAGATAAAGTTTATTTCTATTTACAAAATAAAAATAAATAAAATTTATGTTTATTTATAAAAATGTAAAAATATTTATAAAGAAGTTTATTTTAGAGAAGACTAAACTGTTATAAGACAATGAGGAGTGGACAGCCTACTAGCAGAAAGTCCTGCTAAAAAGCCATTCAGTAGCCCAGAGATCGTGTAAAAACTGAACAGTTGTGATGGTTGGTAAAGGAACTGTTAGATAAGAGGGAATGTTTGAAGCAAGAAGGAAACAATGCAGTGACTGTCCAGAGGTGAAGCTTAGGGATGCTCAGAGTACCAAAGTGAAAACATTAAAGATAATTAAATCAATTTTTTATTTACAATAAGGTAATTTTGGCAAGAACTGGGGATTGGATGTAAGGTTTTAAAAGGTGACATGTTCAGGTATTTTTAAAGATACACCTCTATTTAGTTTTTCCAAACTGGTGTTTTAGAACGCCTGATTTTCCTTTCCATTCCATTTTTCATCAAATAGCAACATCTATAGCCAATATTCTAAGCGTATGTTTTATAGAGGTAGGTATTCTGAATAATACAAAAGTAAGTATGCAAGAACAGGGCTACTCTGTTCAAAGTTATACTTTCTCCGGCCTCCAAAACTGTTAGAAGTAAATGCCTATTGTGTAAGCCAAAAAACAAAAAGTTATACTTTCCTGTGTAGACGGGAAAAGAAAATCAAATGTACATTATAACACAAAACAGAGTAAGTCAATAGTCATGAAACCCCATTCTCCACTCATTTCATAGGAACGTAAGGAACATCTCAATTCTCACTTAATGCATCTGTACCTCTGAGTTTATTAAGATGGAGTGTAAAAATCAAGAAGCCAGACTAAAAACCAGCATTAAAATGGCCAGGTAAATTCAGTTTGGTATTTGTGGAACTGAGCATATTTTCTTCTAATAAGAAGCAGCTTAATGCAGTTCAGGGTCTGAACAAACACAGTCCTACGCAGAGGATAAAGTGTGAGAGTGACAAGATGCCAACACATTATGACAGCTCCTGTGCCGCTTGACCTGGAGCTTTTATGCATTTTCTAAAAGTGCGTAAAAAGCAAATTTTATCACTGCTTGCAGCACATCAACCCTCCATTTTTAGTTTTTATTACCCACAATCCCACGGGCTCTGGTAAAATATCCAACTGAAGTTCATTAGTTAACATTTTAAAAGGACACGGTTTTAAGATGCTCCCCCAGGTGTCCTGATTTCAGCAGTTTTGCTTCATATGCCAAGTAGCAGACAAATCACTAGCCCCGAAAACAGCCAACACCACTATTATTATCAACAATGAAATCCACCCACAAGTCGAACCAGTGCCAGCAGCCATTCTGCACTGCTGACAGCATCGCGGGCCTTTCCAACGGTGGGACGTGAAAAGCAGCTGTGACTTCCCTCACTACATGCAGATGGTGAGGGGTTCGACTGCTTTCACTGGTGCTCAGCAGGACAGCAGGACAGGTCCTGACGGGAAAGTGACTTCCACAGATGTACGCAGTAAGGCAGCGATGCAGCAGTTAGTTCCAGATATTAGTTACAAACTGGTCTTTTCATCTCCCACCTGCTTCTCTGCCTGCATTTTCTTTCTTAGATCATTGCATTACCATCTACCCAATGGTCCAAGCTAGAAACCTCCAGATTGGCTTTATGTCTCTATATTCCACAAACCCACAGTCAGAAAATCTCCATTCCGTCCCTTCCTCTGCCTCCACGCAACTCCATCCCCTCCACACTTTAATCCTCCCATTGCCCTCTGGACAGTTACTAGAGGACTTTTTCTTTTTTTTTTTTTTTAAGAGTTTTTATTTATTTATTTGACAGAGATCACAAGCAGGCAGAGAGGCAGCCGGGGAGGGGGGGAGCAGGCTCCCTGCTGAGCAGAGACCCCCCCGATGTGGGGCTCGATCCCAGAATCCTGGGATCATGACCTGAGCCAAAGGCAGAGGCTTTGACCCACTGAGCCACCCAGGCACCCTGTTACTAGAGGTCTTAATCAGGCTTATGTTTGGCCATAATTAATTGCCAATACAGGGTTCTACCTTTAATAAATGGTTAGATGACACAGATTTGTTATTAGAAAATTAAAAAAAAAAACTATTAATTTAGAAATTAGAAATAAAATTAATAATTGGAATCATTTGGTGATCATTAAGCACCATGTGGTACTTAAATTCTGATTCAATATTCATAGCGCTGATAGATAATTTTTTAAATGAGATATTCCAAATATTCCAAGAAATACTAAGTTCTTATATAACAGTATACCAGTACACTGGTAAGTAACTGAAGGAGGATATAAGGATTCTCTTCTCCTTTAGAGGCATGTCCCAGAGTCCCACATTCTTCTCTCAGTACACATTTGCAAATGTTGGAAATCTGAGTTCTTAAGAGATTCATATTCAGAAAATTAATATATCATCTTTGATTTTAAATTTCGAGGTTGATATGCATAGGGAGCTATTGCCTTTTCTGCCACAGAAGCAAATTATTTCTCCCAAAACCTGGGCTCAGTGTTTTGGAGAATTTACTCAAATCTAGTCTATGAGCAACAGCTTCCATGGGAGTTCTATTGATTGCCCCGTCCCTCTCCACCAAGGCCACTGTTACCAGACTTGTTAGGGGGCTGGCCTATTGCTACATGACAAACAGTCACCTTGGAGACACAGCAAGAGCAGCTTCATCCATGCCCTTTTCTTTAGTTCTTCACTTTGAAAGCCACTTACACTTGAATGTATTATTTAACATGGTGAAAAATGCATTGCTCTTCCAAACCTTCAGAGCTCAAATAGGTTTAAAAAGCTCCGGAAACCTTTCTAAAGCTAAAATAACCCTGCCCTTGGAAGAAAGACACACAGTGTTCATATCAGGATTATCAGCAGTGGGCCTGGATGAGTAAAACAATTAAACAAACAATTTTATGGAACTGGTGGTGTGACACCCCCCCACTCACCCAAGAAGCTTAAAAGGGCCTCATATGTCATAAACCAATTATCTTCCCATCATCCTTGAAAGAAGTACAAAATTGCTATAGCCATAGCCTCAAAGGTAGTGTTAAATCCTAGACACACAATAACTGTGGCAAAGAGATGGGAAATAACTTGATCCAGCTTAAGGCACAAAAACTAAAATAGAGTTGACCAGATGTCCAATTTCCTGACAAATGGAATAGAATGACCCAACTGACTGAATTCAGAGATTTCCAATTCAATTAGGTCATTTAAACAAGACCTAAAGAATGTTTATGTAATGTTTCAAAACACCTTGTTAGCTATAGACTTGCAGCACAGATGGGAAGAGAGAAAGGGGTGTGGTGTCTCTGCATTATGCCAGCTTCTCTTTTCTGTGTGATTCTGGGCCAGGGCTGACCACCAGGGAAATATGTGGGAGTGATGGACTCCAGAAGTGAGTCAGAAGTTTTGCCTACCTTGACAGGCCAGAGCAGTGTCGGAGGCTGGTGCAGTTGATGCACATTGTTGGAGATATTCTGGTTCACCTTGTTGGCTTATAGCTGATCTCTTCCCTGGGCTTTTCTAACTCCTGGGCCAAGTGCATTTTTAGGGTTCTAAGAGTGTCACCTTCTTCTGCATTCCCATGCATCATCAAAATTATAGCACTCAAATGGAGGTGGTGACAGACCAACTCAGTTTCCAGCTTTTCCTCCCAAGATTCTAGTTTGACCTTGCTCTCCTCCACTTCATACTCATCTCTCCTTTCCAACCGCGCACTCATTTCAGGCTGAGCACCAGATGCAAAAGCAACAGGCATAAATAAACTATTTAACCAACCTCCACACCTGTACAATGTCAAGTCCCTCTAATAAGTTGCTTGTTCTGTCTCATTCCTGATGGTTTTGCGGTTCTGACCAAGTCCTGAATGATACAGAAGGGATGAAAGGCCCTGTGACAGGTGCATTCCTATACACTGTTTGATTAAAATCTCACAAAACTTCATTTTAGGTAAATGGTAAGAAAAAAAATAGATGAAGTGCCTAAAACCACAAAAGTTTCTATGGCATTAAATCCAAATTTGTTTATTTTCTTTGTGTCACATAGCTTGATGAAGTCTCCTTCTTCCCATTCAAAGCATATTAAACATTGATCTCAAGAACTTTGGTGACAACATAAAGCATTTAGAGCAAAGAGGCAAGCTAGAATGATAGGGCCAGAAGGAAACAAATGGACTTATATGCAGCAGAGCTGAGACACAGAAGGTAAATGTAAACTTAAGGGTCTGGAAATAAGGTCTCACTTTTTAGGCACCAAAGACTCAATGGTAAGATTTTCCGGGAAGCCAACACTTTACAGCATAGAGAAAGACTTAAAATTTGGGCAAATAAAAAACCAGAAAAGAACCAGAGGGATGCCAAGTTCAGAGGTTAACCAAGGCAGAGGGTCTAGAAATTTAGAAATCAGGAGATCAGTTTATGAGCACCTATTTTATGTAAGGTAAATCTGGGTGCCATGTAACTCAAAGAACAGAGAGAAGTTTAAAAAAAAAAAAAAAGCAAACCCATAGTTGACATAGTTGAGAACCAGACTGCAGGAACTGAAGGAACTGGAAAAATGTCCAGGAGGACAGATTCAGAGAATGGTCTTTTACGCAAGGTCTGGGCTTTCTGGAGCCCATCTTGTTCCAAGCCGATGCCTGATAATGAGAGTTAGGTACCAGGAGCAAGATGAAGAGCCAGTGGGTCATGAGGATTCAAGCTCAAAGCCATGTTAGAGGCAAGTCAGCGTTGCCTGTTGATATCAGATCAAAGCATTTGCCTTGAGATTTTGTCCCTCTCGCCAGAAGACAGGTTGGGGCCACCAGTGCTGTATCATGAAGTCAGGTGAGGTTCCTACAGCTAGTAAGAGTCACGGAAGCAGAAGTGGGTGACAAACTGCGAGGCCTGAGAAACAACTGGGTGTGACCAGAAGTATAAACTATAAATAAAATCCTAAAATTCAAAATGGATAATTATTAAGTGGTTTACCTGAATTTTATTTATGTAGGTAATACATACTTATTATGTATGTAATTATACATATACATATACATAATTATTATATATTTAATACTTGTATACATGTGATATACATCATATAGGGAGATTATATATGCACTCCCTATATATGTAAAGAAGCTATTTGACCCCATTTTCATGACAATTATATTTAGTGCAGTTGAGTCTAGATTAAACTCTGTTCAGAGCTTAACTGAAGGTTCTCAAATCAAGAACTATTCCTTTTTCCTAGAATGCTTACACTTGGGTAAAAATAATTTTATAGACATTATTTACATAAGTACTACTTTTCCTTCATGTAGTTACAGAGATTAGTTATCTCATATTAAGTTGTGTTTTTTCAGTTTCTTGAAACTTTGTAATTTTTTGCCGCAGACATGTAGGTAAATAATTATTTTGACTAAGCATGGCTTTGAGGCTATAATACTTCTGTAATTCACACAATGGGAATGCAAGACTAGTAACTAATATAGCTCCTGCTGCCCTCTCCCCATACACAAACTTTTATGTGTACTTATGCGCATGTGTGTGTGCATGTGCATGTGTGTGTAGATGGATGATACATAGATCAACAGATCATTCAGTCTTGAAAAGAACACAAGAGAACTCTCACACAACTACCTTTATAGTACAAAAGGAAATGATTGAAAGCAGTAATGGCAGCTTTCTGGCTTTTTAGGTTTTTAGATCCAGTGCTTAACAATAAAAACTTCCATAAATACAGATCTTAACAACTCAGCAAATAAATACTCCTAGTCCACAACATGATAAAGTTTGCAAAAGGAATTGACATCAGTATTATTGGCCTAGGTCCCATTTTGGTAATGATTCATTTTAATATCCTCTGTCTTGCTAAATTATTACACTACTTTTATTCGCTCACTGTGTCCTAACCAGCAAGAAAGCTATTAACATGGTATTCATGCATGTTCCTTTCTCCAGATATTCTATTTTCTGTTCCCCTTCACTGGAGATAACAGCTTTAAAATGAATATTAGATCATTATACTTTTGTCTATGTATAATTGTAATCCATTTAATTCGGACCAGGAAAACCTCTTCTCTAGTTGAGCTATGAGCAGAGAGAAATTTCCAGGTTTCTCAGTCCTGAAGCTTGGTGTAACAGTAGAGAATTGGCCTAAGCTGATTTCTAGAGGAAATGTGGGGATAAATCACATCGTGGCCAGCATAATCCATTATCCTCAGGCTGGCTGGTAGATCAGACAGAAGTATTGTTCTCACAGTGAGTTTCAGAAAGAAACATTTATAGTAAAAGTTCTCATTCCCGTGAAGATCATTTTTATTACAATTTGAAAGAAATATGTGGGTGTGTGTTGTGGGGGGTGTTGGTGACTAGCTGCTATGCACCAAAAAGTACTCATCTGACCTAAATCAATTTCAGTTATGTAAGAGGTGCTAATTTAAGCTACTAGGTGTATTCTACAAGCAGGGTGGTACCAAGGCCAGTGGTTGAGAGAGTTCTTTCATGGTGCAGCATTAAGGGGTGCTTTGACTTTACAAAATTGAAAAGAATAATAAAACTAAATAAAAAGTAGTCTGCATTTTATTAGCACCATTAATTGGCAATTCCTAAAACATCAATGATAAATATATGTCTCACAAGGTCTTTTTGTTCATCTAAGTTCTAAATATATTCTACATTATTGTTGAGTTTTAATTAAAGATGTATAAATAATATATATTATAAATAGATTTTGTTTCCAATTCAAAACAGTAAAAAATATAAACTGTAAGGTATATTTTTCTTTGGTAAGTGCAAATTTTAGTTCATAGGGAAACTGGCTTACTGAATATGAATAATTATTTCCAATTAATTTTTATCTTTTATTTTTAGTTGTTTATTTGTTATAAAACTAAAGAAAGAATCTGGAAATAGTTATTTTGGATTACTACATTATTATTATCATAAGTATTTTTGCCCCACAGAGGAAGAAGGTGTTAAAAAAAAGAAACGTGATTTCTTTAGGGATCAAATACTAAAGTAAGCAAGATTCTGAGACTCCAGAGACAGAAAATTGAACCAGCTTGGAAAGGGCCCTCAGAGATATAGATGTGGTCAGTTCTGGATATGCCATGAGAAGGTTATCATGTTTAATAGTTAGCTTGTCCCAAATGATCAATAATTTGATTTCCTAAAAAATAATCTTAAGGGTTTCTAAAAAAGATTCAGATTTCTTAAAAAAATACGGGGGGTGGGAGGTTGGGGTACCAGGTGGTGGGTATTATAGAGGGCACGGATTGCATGGAGCACGGGGTGTGGTGCAAAAATAATGAATACTGTTATGCTGGAAATAAAAAAAAAAAAAAAGAATTCAAATGAAAAAAAAAATAATAATAATAATAATAATAATCTTCACTCACTGCATTTCAATGTGGGGAACAAAGCAGAGCTAGTCCCCCCTGGTAGCCCAGGCTAGTATTTTGAATTGAGGGCAATTTGCATGGTTGCTTTGTGAAGACAATCTAGTATAGTTCAAGGATACTCTGAAGCCCAGAGAAGAAGGTGGAGAGCTGCCTAGTCACCCAAACCCTTGCTAGAATGCTGATTGAGTGGAACCAAGAAATCCAAATGAGTTATGACGTCTGTAATTTTCATCTCCATCCCTCTCATCTCCATCTCAGCTTGATGTCTTTCCATTTTTTTTTCCTCAAGCAGAATATATACTTACTAATAAGAACTAGTCTTCGATGCTGAGTGAAATCAGTCAAGCAGAGAGAGTCAATTATCATATGGTTTCACTTATCTGTGGAGCATAACAAATAGCATGGAGGACAAGGGGAGATGGAGAGGAGAAGGGAGTTGGGGGAAATTGGAAGGGGAGGTGAACCATGAGAGACTATGGACTCTGAAAAACAATCTGAGGGGTTTGAAGGGGCGGGGGATGGGAGGTTGGGGGAACCAGGTGGTGGGTATTAGAAAGGGCATGGATTGCATGGAGCACTGGGTGTGGTGCAAAAACAATGAATACTGTTACACTGAAAAGATATAAAAAATTAAAAAAAAAAAAAAAGAACTAGTCTTCGAAAAACAACTGTGTTTTTTTTTTATTGAAGATTAATTATCAGCTTTGAATGAGGGTATAAAAATGCTGGGCAGGGAGCACCTGGGTGGCTCAGTGGGTTAAGCCTCTGCCTTTGGCTCAGGTTATGATCCCAGGGTCCTGGATCGAGCCCCACATCTGGCTGTCTGCTCAGTAGGGAGCCTGCTTCTCTCCCTCTCTCTCTGTCTGCCTCTCTGCCTACTTGTGATCTCTGTCAAATGAATACTATTTAAAAAAAATAAATAAAAGCTGGGCATTCCTGCCACACAAAGAGTACAAAAATT
The DNA here is from genome assembly GCF_009829155.1 of Mustela erminea. NCBI lineage: Eukaryota > Metazoa > Chordata > Mammalia > Carnivora > Mustelidae > Mustela > Mustela erminea. The sequence goes on from NC_045618.1 coordinate 109,975,635, forward strand.
GAGCCAGTGTAAGGTTCAGGAGTTTTTCACTTTGTTTGTGATATTGCTTTATTTCATGATAAGGAATCTGTAAATACAGCCACTGTTGGTAGCCTCACAGATAAGCATGGCTACTAAGATAAGCCCAAAGCATTTCATTTATATTTACACGTACATTTGTGTATAGGAATGTGTGATATTTTAGGAAAAAACAAAATTCAAATGGGAGTCATGATCATCATTAAATAGAGCAAAACTTTCTTTTATTTGAACCGTTTTCTTTCATTTTCTGTGCTCCCTGTTTCTATACATGAGTAGAACAAGTAGAGAGATGATAAAAAGTCTCCTTATAAAGGATCTTTTCTCATGTACCACTCAAGGTTCAGCATATTGACTTAGTGTTTATAGCAAATGCCATCTTTAACCTTCATTTTTCACTAATAAAACAAATCAATAGGCGGTAAAGAAATACCTCACCAAAGGTGAACTAGCACACTCCTGGTAGATAATATGCCGTGGAGATCATATTTACAGATATTAAAAACACAGCAAGGAGAATGACACTTTCTACCCACGGTCTAGCACTTTTTTTAATAGTCACTATTTTTAGAGTAATGTCTCTCTCTCGGTGACAATGGAAGTAGTTTTACATATTAATCTGTCTTTAGACCAAATTTGGATAAATAATTCAACTGCAAGTTTGTTCAGGTTTCAACCTTGTCACATTTAATCATCACAAGAGCAAATATTATGAGAGAAAATTTGAGGTTACTTAAAATTTTTTCACTTAGAAAACGTTTCCTTATGTATTTTCTTACATTTCTCTCCTTTTTTTTCTTATCTCTTGGCATTACACCAGCCCAATAGGAGAAGCATCCTACCCAATTACATAGGATTCCTTATGCAATGCTACTGTTCAATTAATAGTAAGGGCATTTCCATGCCAAAATGACACTTGCAGAGTTCACAGGTTACCATCCATTGAGCAAGTTGAACCGATCCTGGACTGTGCTTCTCCTTTTCTGTCTCCTGCTGCTGCCCTTCCTTGTCTGACCTCACATACCTTCTGCCTACCTTCCTAGTACATATACACATAAAATGTGGTGCTTCTTTTCAAAGCCCCCTGGTATTTCAAGCTGCCTCTTATTCCTCACTGTAGTTTCTCCTTGTTGAAAACTCATTATTTCAAGGTAGTATATCCTAAACTATTAGGTTTTAATAACTTCCATAGATTGGGTGCAAATATCACTGGTACAACTAATATCCAAAAATACTTCATGTCTAAGAAAACAGAAAACACATACCTGTCTAAATAACATTAGGTATTCAAAACGGGAAAAGGCAAGTTTCTTTAAAGCAAAATGTGAACCCAGGTAATTAGTGCTATTTTATGTGCAATTTGTTGAATATTTATAAATATCATTGGAGAGGAGATAATCTTAGAGAAGTTATAGAAGACACTGAAGTTAGACTGCCATTGTACTATCTGTGGACAGATAATGTACAGATATACAGGTAGTGTATACTGCACAGATAGTGTACAGATACAGTATATTGTACTATCTATACACAGTACACTGTACAATGTACTATCATTGCACTGGCTAGACAACCTTGAAGAAGTGACTGATCACCTCTGTGCCTCAGTTTTCTCTTCTATAAAAGTAGGATTATTGTAAGGTAGGGTTATTGTAAGCATTAAATTGGTTAATATTTATAAAGCACTGAAAATAGCACCAGGCATATATACAAATAGTGTCCTGATACAGTGTGAGTCTTACTCTCATAAAGTCAGTAGACAGATAGCAAAGAAGTTACTACTTCTTTCAATGAGGATCATGGTCATTATCATAGAGGAATGGACTTAGAACAATTAGAATGAGAGATTACCAGTACTCATAAGACCAACTGTATTCTAATACTTCATATAAGAGAAAATGGGAGTTGATTCAGAGTAATAGCCATGGGATCAAATCAGGGGCAGCATCAAGACATGGTGAACAATCTGTAGAATGTGCCAATTGGCTGAATATGTGAAGTGAGAGAGCAGGAGGAATTCACAGTAACAAGATATGGGCCTCAGCATCGGAGAAAATGAGTATCTCTTAAGAGCACAAAGCACTATGGGGATTTGGGCTGGGTAATGGGATGCTTGGAAATTTGTCAGCAGGTACCAGAACTATTACAATAGCCAGGAGTTTGGGGTCAAGGACCTGTGATTGGGAGGAGGATGCCAAGATCAAGGCAGGGATATAGGCAGGTGACCAAATCCAGGACTCAGACATAAGGAATGAGAAAGTTGAAATAAGGAAGGAAAGTCCTCGTCTGGGAAAATTAACTAGAGCACAAGGTCAGGGAAAATCTCAGAAGACCACCACCTCTCTCCCAAGGCATTAGATTAAAGACTTCCAAATCTCTTTGCCAAAGGCCAAAATGTATCCTAGTTATTAGGAAGTCATCATCATAGTGTTGGAGTCAACTAAGAAGGAAAGAAGAATGAAGAGTTCAGAAAATAGAAGTTTGCCACTTTAAAGTCCTGGAGAGGAACTGAAGAACTCAAAGAGAAGGCTGTTTCTACATTTTTTGATGATCCAGTATGGAGGGATTCCAAGTGCAAATGGAGAGAGAGAAACGAAATTATCAGTCACAACTTATAAACAACTACTTTGAAGCATGCAAAGGTCATCAATTAAAAAGTGTCTGGAAATTCACAGGATAAAATAGCTAAGAAAGGGGTCAGAACATACTCAGATGTCTCATATAGATACACAGAGATTTGAGAAACTGAACTTAGATCTTTGAGCTTAAAAAGAAATATAGTATCACACACACATACATATTACTAAGAAACAGCAACAAATCCATAGCCGTGGAAAACTATATCCTGCTCAAAATAAGCATAAATTTTGCCTTGTTTTGTCTGATTTGGTTTGGTTTAGTTTTCAGAAAGGATATAAGAGATATTCTCTATTAAGAAGGCACATATTTCTGTATATTGACATGGATTTCTACATGGAAACTAAGCCTTGGACTGACGTTCCAAGGAATATGAAGAGGAGGAGGAGCTTCCGGGAGAACCAAAAATATACTTTGCTTACTTGATAGTCCCTACTGGGCACAGGTCTGGTGAAGAGGCCACAGAGGTAGCCAACGGAGCAGACAGAAGGTGGAGTGTGGCCTTACTCTTTGGCCTTGAGTAAGCATATCAGAATAGTGGTGGTAAGCAGTTGTGTGGTCAATAAAGGCTGCATCTTTTAAGCTTCCAGATGGCCTTGTTGCTCTTGAAGGAATATTTAACAACAGACTGTTTTGGTTGCCACCTGACTTCTTTGACATAATTACTGAGAATATAGATCTGAATAAGAGATATCAGTAACTCTCAACCACAAAAGTAAATATATGATTCATCTGTTACAAAATTATAGTGGACAATGGTTTCAACCACAAATTAAAGATCAATGTTACATGGATACAGTGTGGTGAGGCCTGCCCCTTGGTATTGATCAATCCTCTGAGCCACAGCCCCACACACAAATGATAATTACCATCAGTCATACTGGCAAAGAAAGGGCCACAGCATCTCTCTTCCACATGTCAACTTGCAGCAAGACACTGTCATTTAGGATAATTCCATAATTTTAGCTCTGTAATTCTGCCTTAGCTTTTTATAGGTAAATAAGAATATAAAGTGACACTAAAAATGGAGTCTGTTATGTTATCTACTGTACTCATAAATGTTTTTAACCGTGAATTGTAACCACAATATTTATTGAAAATAAAGAATATAGTTTTTTTATTATTATGTTAGTCATCATACATTACATCAGTAGATTTTGATACAGTGTTCCAAGAAGCATTGTTTACGTATAACACCCAGTGCTCCATCCAATACATGCCCTCCTTAATACCCATCACTGCACCAACCTATCCACCCTCCCCCCTCCTCCCTCCCCTCTAAAACCCTCAGTTTGTTTTTTGGAGTCCACAGTCTCTCATGGTTCATCTCTCCTCTGATTGCCCCCCCTTCATTTTTCCCTTCCTTCTCCTATTGTCCTCCATGCTATTCCTTATTTTCCACAAGTAAGTGAAACCATATGATAATTGACTCTCTCTGCTTGACTTATTTCACTCAAGATAATCTCCTCCAGTCCCATCCATGTTGATGCAAAAGTTGGGTATTGATCATTTCAGATGGCTGAGTCATATTCCATCATATATATGGACCACATCTTCTTTATCCATTTGTCTGTTAAAGGGCCCCAATGTTCATAGCATCAATGTCCACAATAGCCAAATTGTGGAAAGAGTGGAGATGCCCTTCAAAAGAATATAGTTTTTACAACATTCTATAATTCTGATAAAACATTTCCCAAAAGAGTCATATTACTAGAGTGCATATATATGTGACTATCTGTAGCACTCTTAAAATTTCTGAAATAAATCAGATAAAAATGTAAACCATTGCTGGGGTGCCTGGGTGGCTCAGTGGGTTAAAGCCTCTGCCTTCAGCTCAGGTCATGATCCCAGGGTCCTGGGATCGAGCCCCACGTCGGCTCTCTGCTCAGAAGGGAGCCTGCTTCCTCCTCTCTCTCTGCCTGCCTCTCTGCCTACTTGTGATCTCTCTCTCTCTCTATCTCTGTCAAATAAATAAAATCTTGAAAAAAAAATGTACCATTGCTGAAACAATTTAAAGTCTTTAAGCAAACTATGTAACTTCCCACCAGAATAAATAACAACACAAATTCTCTGCCTTTAGAAAAGTATATTTCTCCAGTGTCTTAGAAAATGTATTTAAATTACCCAGATTCCAACTGTCTCATGTATTCAATGAAAGAGAAATCCTTTATATATTTGTGTCTCCCACTATACCAAGCGTTGCCTGTACAGAGGACCAATAAACATGTATTGGTTGATGAATTAAAAATAACAACATGAAATGAAACAGAATGAAAAAATGAAACAGAACACTGCTAGATTATCATCCACCTTTTACTGAAAATAAAGATGTCACAACTGTCAAGCATATGAAAACTTCAAAGGATTATCACAAACCTCCATTTGTAAATAATGGTGTTATAGCATGAATCATTAAAAACAAAACAAAACTGTGTGTACACCCAGGTTCTCTAGTAAAATTTTCCTGGGAAGTCTTGAAAAAAAAGGCTCTCCGTATAAAACAACATCTCAACAACACGTTCACCTTTCATAATACACAGAAACAGACTAATCTTAAATGTTCCTCATGCCACTGCTGTCAGATTGAGCCACTTAACCTCATTCCTTTCTTTGCCTTCGGTACCAGTTGTTTTCTCTTCTTCCCCCAGTTGTTTTTGAACAAATAGGATAAATAGCCTTGCCTCTTTTTTTTTTCCCACTATCTTTTTACCTCTTAACCCTTTGCAGCCTGTCTGCCATTACTTCTCTACTGAATCTATAATCTCAAATGTTCTACTTTCCAAATTTATTGGCAATTCCTCTTAATGACCCTAGAAACCAAGTTACCATCTTCCTGTGAATTCTAGCCACCTTGTATGTCTCCGGTTGTCCTTCTTCCTCTGTCTTGTTTGCTAGTTCCTCATTTTCTTTTTGACCCTGACAGTCATCATGAGAACACCTGACAAATATTGATGATCATCACTACAATAATGACTAGTGAAAATTCCTTACCACAAGCTAGGTACTAGTATCCAATCATTTTATCTTCATAACAACCCAATGAGGCAGGCATTAGTGTTGTACTCATGATAAAACTGAGACACACTGAGCTTAATTAACCTGTTGACACCCATTAGTAACTGACCAATAAGAAGTTGGCCCTACAAATACCCATAAAACTGGTCTACATTATCATTTCCAGCCCCTTTCATATAATCTCACTTGTACATGCAAACAATGAATCATGGAACACTACATCAAAAACTAATGATGGAGGGCTCCTGGGTGGCTCAGTCGGTTAAGCGTCTGTGTCTGGCTCAGGTCATGATCCCAGGTTTTGAGGATGGAGCCCCACATCGGGCTCCCTGCTTAGTGGGAAGCCTGCTTCTCCCTTTCTCATTACTCCCTCCTTGTGTCCCCTCTCTTGCTCTCTTTCTGTCAAATAAATAAATAAGATCTTTTAAAAAAAAAGAAACAAAAACAAAAAACTAATGATGTATTGTATGGTGATTAATATAATAAAAAAAGATAATCTCTCTTATAAAGTTTTTAATTTAGCTTATCAAAAAAATGAACTTTTTGTATTCACACAAACACAGTCTCTGATGAGTTTCTCTGCCTGAATTTGATGTAATAGTGATGCAGATATTTAATCACCAAGTCTAAAACCTTTGACTCCAAAGGCCCTCTCATCCAGGTCTATTTTCTTTTCATCATTACATTCCTATTAAAATATATGCTTATTTCTTTGTCTCCATTTTTCGTTGCCTCTGATTCTCTTTACACATACAGTGAAATTCATTGTCCTATAACACAACCTTAACCATGTCTCTTTCTTGCTTGCACCTTCAGTGGTTCACCATTTTCTTAATAGATTCAGAATACATTCTATTTAGTAAAGCATTCAAGGCCCTCCTTATTTTAGCCTTCTTAAGCTTTATGCACTCCTCTGTAATATATGTATGATGTGGTCAAGCCATTCCCCTCAATTCATGACATCATTTCCCATGTGAACCTCTGTTTGTACCTTATCTTTCTGCACTTTTCCCCAGTGCTTCCACAGCATCTCCATTGAAGTTCTAGCCACTGGATTCCAGGGCCACCTTCTTCTCTTGAATTCCAAACATACTTCATAGTTCTTTTATAGCATTTGCTATGTCATATTTTAAATAATGACTACTTATTTTAAACTCCCCCAATAAAAAGTGGTTTAGCATTTCACAAATAATAGATTTCGAGTAAGTACGTTTGAGATTCAGGTATAGATTTATGGGGAGATCGGTGAAAATTTTATCTGCAGACTAACAGCTAATTTAGTGAAGACCTTTCCTTTAGCCCAGTTCTGTAAACTCATTAAGTGAATTAGCTATGTGTCTTGCACACTGAGGAAAAGGATGTTTTTACCAAGTAGTTTCTTAATTGAAGCATTCAGTTATTTCACATACTACTTTGCAATATTAAGCATAAAATAGCATCGTAAAAACTTTACTAGGAATCTGTATTGGAAATCATCTCCCAAAATTCATTCTGCAGCTTCTATTTAGCAAAGGTATCCCAGTATATTTGGCCAGCCATATTGCCACCCTGCTAAAACTCAACATCTCCCAGTCATTCACAACTATAGTTGGACCTCTAAGTCTTGGCCCATGAAAAGTAATCAGAAGTGTTTTGTAGTATTTCTTAAAGTCTCCTTAAAAGTTTGAGACATTTGGAAAAATGTTCCATGCTCCTGCATTGGAAGAATAAATATTGTGAAAATGTCTATGCTACCTAAAGCAATCTATACATTTAATGCAATTCCTATCAAAGTACCATCCATCTTTTTCAAAGAAATGGAACCAATAATTCTGAAATTTATATGGAACCAGAAAAGACCTCGAATAGCCAAAGGGATATTGAAAAAGAAAGCCAACGTTGGTGGCATCACAATTCCAGACTTCAAGCTCTATTACAAAGCTGTCATCATCAAGACAGCATGGTACTGGCACAAAAACAGACACATAGATCAATGAAACAGAATAGAAAGCCCAGAAATAGACCCTTAACTCTATGGTCAACTAATCTTCGACAAAGCAGGAAAGAATGTCCAATGGAAAAAAGAGAGCCTCTTCAATAAATGGTGTTGGGAAAATTGGACAGCCACATGCAGAAAAATGAAATTGGACCATTTCCTTACACCACGCAGGAAAATAGACTCAAAATGGATGAAGGACCTCAATGTGAGAAAGGAATCCATCAAAATCCTTGAGGAGAACACAGGCAGCAACCTCTTCAACCTCAGCCACAGCAATATCTTCCTAGGAACATCGCCAAAGGCAAGGGAAGCAAGGGCAAAAATGAACTATTGGGATTTTATTGAGATCAAAAGCTTTTGCACAGCAAAGGAAACAGTTAACAAAACCAAAAGACAACTGACAGAATGGGAGAAGATATTTGCAAACGACATATCAGATAAAGGACTAGTGTCCAAAATCTATAAAGTACTTAACAAACTCAATACCCAAAGAACAAATAATCCAATCAAGAAATGGGCAGAGGGGGCGCCTGGGTGGCTCAGTGGGTTAAGCCGCTGCCTTCGGCTCAGGTCATGATCTCAGGGTCCTGGGATCGAGTCCCGCATCGGGCTCTCTGCTCAGCAGGGAGCCTGCTTCCTCCTCTCTCTCTCTGCCTGCCTCTCTGCCTACTTGTAATCTCTCTCTGTCAAATAAATAAATAAATCTTAAAAAAAAAAAAAAAAGAAATGGGCAGAGGACATGAACAGACATTTCTGCAAAGAAGACATCCAGATGGCCAACAGACACATGAAAAAGTGCTCCATATTACTCGGCATCAGGAAAATACAAATCAAAACCACAATGAAATATCACCTCACACCAGTCAGAATGGCTAAAATCAACAAGTCAGGAAATGACAGATGCTGGAGAAGATGCGAAGAAAGGGGAACCCTCCTACACTGTTGGTGGGAATGCAAGCTGGTACAACTACTCTGGAAAACAGCATGGAGGTTCCTCAAAATGTTGAAAATAGAACTGCCCTATGACCCAGCAATTGCTCTACTGGGTATTTACCCTAAAGATACAAACATAGTGATCCGAAGGGGCACGTGCACCCGAATGTTTCTAGCAGCAATGTCCACAATAGCCAAACTATGGAAAGAACCTAGATGTCCATCAACAGATGAATGGATCAAGAAGATGTGGTATATATACACAATGGAATACTATGCAGCCATCAAAAGAAATGAAATCTTGCCATTTGTGACAACGTGGAAGGAACTAGAGCGTATCATGCTTAGCGAAATAAGTCAAGCGGAGAAAGACAACTATCATATGATCTCCCTGATATGAGGACGTGGTGATGCAACATGGGGGCTTAAGGGGGTAGGAGAAGAATCAATGAAACAAGATGGGATTGGGAGGGAGACAAACCATAAGTGACTCTTAATCTCACAAAACAAACTGAGGGTTGCTGGGGGGAGGGGGGTTGGGAGAAGGGGGGTGGGGTTATGGACATTGGGGAGGGTATGTGTTTTGGTGAGTGCTGTGAAGTGCGTGAACTGGACGATTCACAGGCCTGTACCCCTGGGGATAAAAATATATGTTTATAAAAAATTAAAAATTAAAAATTAAAAAAAAAAGTTTGAGACATTTGAAATGCAGATGAAATGGATGGGGCTCGAGCAGTGAATAGAAATAGAAAAAAATGATTTTTAAAAACACAAAATATTGATTTGTTGCCCATCTCTATTTAGAAAAAAGATAATTATGAACATTCTAAGATAAAACTTGATATGTTAATTATTTTGAAGATGATTATCTATAAATGCACAACTACAAAATAATATAATAGGAGTTTGCATTTGTAATTAACACAGAGTTGCCGGTTATCTTGAAGCTATTTGCAGTAGAGAAACAGGATGATCAGAGAGGTGGGTTTGTCCCAACATTAGTGAGAAAGGTTTTTCAAGAGATTTTAATGAGAGAGATTTTCAAGGAATATAAAATAATGCCCAATGCAGATTACTGTCATATCCTTTTTTTTTTTTAAAGATTTTATTTATTTGTCAGATAGAGATCACAAGTAGACAGAGAGGCAGGCAGAGAGAGGGGGAAACAGGCTCCCTGATGAGCAGAGAGCCCATCATGGAGCTCGATTCCAGGACCCTGAGATCATGACCTGAACCGAAGGCAGAGGCTTAACCCACTGAGCCACCTAGGCACCCCTAGGTGTCATATTCTTTACAATATTTCATGTTCAACCTATACTTGCAACTATATTTAGCTTAATAGTACTTATCAAAATTCACCACTACAAGAGATAGACTATAACTTCAAGTCCTTTCATGTATTAGATGTCATCATATCTTATCCATTATAAATTACCTTGAAATCTAATAATATTTAAACTGAGAAAATTTTGGAGTCTTTTTTTAAGATTTTTATTAATTTATATTTGAGAGATAGCATGTGTGAGCACATGCACACAAGGTTGGAAAGTAGGGGCAGAGGGAGAAGCAGACTCCCCACTGAGCAGGGAGCCCTGTGCAGGACTGGATCCCAGGACCCTGGGATCATGACCACAGACAAAGGCAGATGCTTAACCAACTGAACCACCCAGGTGCCCCCAGTCTGAAGTCTTTTAAATTCATTTTCTTAAGGAAAAAAACAAACAAACAAACAAACTTCATACTAAAATGACCTTCCCCAGAAAAGGAAAAATGGGTCATATTTTTAATTTTTTTCAAGGATGGGGCTATGATAAATCAGGGGACCTTTATCCAAATGTAATCACTAAAGCTCACCTGTGTTCATTGTATCAAACTCTTTTTTGTGCAATTCTAACTATGGAGTCTGAAAATGCTCCTGTAAAACTTGTTGTCATGACAACAAAATCCCCAAAGAAATGATGCAACTCCTTGTGTGAGGGAAGCATTCATGACCAGATTTAACAGAAAGATGCTTCAACCACCCACTACAGCCCCGCTTTTCAGCTTGTCTATTGTTTGCTTATATTTTTTTTAACACTTAACAAAATTTCCACCCTACATAGCTCTTAATAAATATGCTTAAAGTAGCAGTTGTGTTTGTTTTTACCACTGTTACTTAGAGTGAGTAAGCAAGGGGATGACTAAAATTTGTCAAGCCTTAGAAATTATTTAGAAATATTTTTCTTGATCATTCATCTTTGCTTTGATCTGAAGAAGCTCCTTTAAACATCCTCCAATAGATTTCTCTATAAAGGAGATGTTTGATAACTCTGGGCAAGGTGAATTTATGAAAAGGTATAGATCTGTTGTTTAACAAAAATGAGAAAATAAAAAGTGAAAAAGTAAAAATAATAATTTTAAATAAAGCATATTTGTTTTTGTCTTAAAAATAAATAATTTCAAAACCAGTGCCAAAAAAACACTTTCTGCTATTAGATATATATATATATATTTTTTTAAGATTTTATTTACTTACTTGACAGACAGAAATCACAAGTAGGCTCAGCAGTCTCCCTGCTGAGCAGAGAGCCGGATGTGGGGCTTGATCCCAGGACCCTGAGATCATGACCTGAGCTGAAGGCAGAGGCTTAACCCACTGAGCCACCCAGGTGCCCCAAGATATTTTTTAAAATCTTAGAATTTAGACTGTAAAATGGGATTAAAATTCTAATTTCAAAATGCAAAATATGAGTGATACCTTCCAATTTGGGGGAAAAGTAAGAAAAAGAAATTAAGAAAAGCTTTCTTTTGTATGTAGCTTTCTTATCCAGTGTGTCACATTACTTTCATAATTTTCTTCTTAAATATGAAGAGGTCTTTCTCATTGTGCTTATAAACAATCTCTTCACTTCCTTCTTCCACCTGTTTAGAGAGTTTGAGGGGCACCTGGGTGGCTCAGTCGGTTAAGCACTCAACTGTTGATTTCAGCTGCTTAGGTAGTGATCTCAGGGTGGTGAGATCCAGCCCTGCCTTGGGCTCTGCACTCAGCAGGGAGTCTGCTTGGGATTCTCCCTCTTCCTTTGACCCACCCACCATTCTCTCTCTCTCTCTCAAATAAATAAGTAAATAAATCTTTTTTTAAAAAGGGTTTGATACAAGGGTTTGATAATCTAGCTGTACCTTTGATTTTACCAAGTTAGATGCCTCACGGTTTCCCCGAAGATGGCCTTAACCACCCAGTGTCTTCTTTCATCTCTGTTTTAGCCAGTGCTACAAAGAAAGAAAAGGAATAAAAGGCATATAATTTAGAAAGAAAGAAGTAAACCTATTCCTATTTGCAGATGATTTTATGGTCTACATAGAAAATTTCAAGAACACTACAAAAACATTCCTAGGACTAATAAGTTCTAAAAGGTCACACAACACAAGATAAACATACAAATAAATTATATTTCTGTATAATGGCAACACACTTGTAGAAACCAAATTAAAAATGTAATACTATTTATAATTACTATAGGTACATATATATCTCCAATATAACTTATATTTGTATCCTGAAAACAACAGAATGCTAATAAAATAAATTTTAAAAATCTCTAAATAGAGAGAATTAGTCATGGATTAAAAGACTCAACATAGTAAGGGTGTTAATTGTCCTGAAATTTGTATACAGGTTTAATGCAATTTCTATCAAAATCTCAATGAGAGTTTCTATAGATAGATGTACACAAAATTATTTAAAAATTTACATGGGAAAGCAAAGGAACTAGTATAGCTATGAGTAATTTTAAAAAATAAGAGGGGTGCTTGGGTGGCTCAGTCTGCTGAGATTGTAACTTTTGATCTCAACTTAGGTCTTGAACTCCGAATCGTGAGTTCAAGCATTGGGCTCCACACTGGACATGGAGCCTACTTATAGATAGATAGATAGATGATAGATAGATAGATAGATAGATAGGAATTATTCTACCCAATTTCAATACTTAATACATAGTTCCAGTCAGGATCATACGGCATTGTAGAACAACAGACACATAAATAAGTGGAACAGATTAGTATGCCCAGCTGATTTTTTCAAAGATGCAGGTACAGTTCAGTGGAGTAAGAATACTCTTTTCCACAAATAGTTCTAGAACAATTGAACATCTATGAACAAAACCATCAACCTAAGTCTCATACTTTCTACAAAAACTAATTCATTGAGTTATAGAGTTATGTCTTAAACACAAAAGTCTGAAACTTTTAGATGACAGAAGAAAAACTTCAGAGCCTGGATTTAATGAGTAGTTTTAGATATAATTTGAAAAGCACTATTAAAAAAAAAAAAAACCTCTAAATTGGACTTAATCATAATTAAAAACTTTTGCCGTACCAAAGACCCCATCAAGAGGATGTCCATATATTTTATGGATTGGGAGAAAAACTTTGCAAACCACACATCCTCCAAAGGACTCATATTTAGAACATTTAACTAATTCTCATAACTCTACATTAAAAAACAATTCAATAAAATAAGTGACAAATACATTCAGAGACATTTCCTTGGAAATGATATACTGATGACAAATGAGCACATAGAAACATGTTCAACATCACTGGCCATTAGGGAAATGCAAATTAAACCCACCATGAGATATCATTATTCACCTATTAGATTAGCTCAAGAGAAAACAGTGACAATATCAAATGCTGACAAGGATTCAGAGACACTGGATCTTGCCCCATTGCTAGTAGGAGTGTCACATCATACAGTCAATCTGAAAAATATATTGGTAGCTTCTTAAAATATTAAACATACCTTACTATATGATTCAGCAATTTGTACTCTTGAACATTTATCTAAACAAATGAAACTAATGTTCCCACAAAAGCCTGTACCCCATCATTTGCAGCAGCCTTATTTGTAATAGCCTACAACTGGAAACAACTTAAAATGCCCCTCAATGGTGGAACAAACTGGTACATTCAGATCATGAAACACTCTACAAAAATAAAAAGGGATAAGCTATTAAAATGCCAACCTGATTCTGTGAAGGCTAAGGGCCCATCTCCTAGATACACGGGTTCCTTAGGACCTGGCAGAGAGCCATGCATATGGAATTCATTCAGTAATTACTTGTTGACTAAACAAACACTGAATGTTATCTTAACATCCTTAAGTGAATGTATTCACAAGACATTTTAAAATAAAAATATAGGGATGGAAAACAAAGTAGCAGTTGCCAGCAACTGGGGATAGTCTGGGATGACAGGGAGGACAAAGGGACTAAACGGAACCCACACAAGGGAGATTTTTGTAGTCATGGGATAGTTCTGTATTTTGATTGCTACCATGGCTATAAAACTACCCAGAAGATAAGATGACTCAGAAATATAAGCACAGACTGTGCCAGTGCCAAATTCCTAGTTTGGATATAGGATTATAATTAGGTAAAATTTATCCATTAGGGAAAGCTTGGTGAAGGATACACAGGACTTCTCTGTAATACCTTACAACTGCCTGGGATTCTATAATTATTAAAAAATAAATTTAAATAAATGCAAATAAATTTAATAAATAAATATTTATATAATAAATATAAATAATATAATAAATAATATATTATATAATAATATATAATATATTATCATAATATATAATAATATAAATAATAAATTTTAATAAATTTTAAAAATATTCGTTTTGGAAAAATGTTAAAATTTTACTCTGCCATTTGAATTAAAAAGGTGTCAACAGCCTTTGCAGCCCTTTTCCTAAAAGGGTCAAGTAAAGGATGGTGCATTTCATTTACTAAAAGACAATAAAGATAGGCAGGGAGGTGTCATCTGCAATACTTTTGAACCTCTAGAATAGTACAGCACTCCCAAAAGTCAAGTCAAAAATAAATGAGTACATTTCATTTCTACACTACACATTCTTTTCTTTTTCTTTTTCTTTTTTTTTTTTTTTTCTGTTTAGTTTACTTGAGTAGAGAGAGAGTACTGTCAGGGGAGAGGAGGGAGAGAATCTCCAGCAGACTCCTACTAAGCAAGGAGCCTGATACTGGGCTTGATCCCACCACCCTGAGATCATGACCTGAGCCGAAATCAAGAGTTGGCCTCTCAACCTACTGAGCAGCCCTGGTGACCCCTATAGGTTACACATTTTCAATTTAATTTCTACCCAAAAAAATAACATGGCTTCTATAAACTTCAACAAACAAATAATAGACTCTAGAAAAAACTTAGACAATATGATAAATTAATATGCCTATGCTCAGAAAAACTAATGTGACAGGTCTAGAGGGCTGTATACGGCATTCTAACATCCTTTGGCTCCCTTAAACTGGGCAGGGTGTGCTCCTAACCATGAGCCACATCACTGGGACTCAGGAGCAGTGCTTGTTACCTGCTGCTGCTTACAACCCTGTATCCCTGAGAGTATAAACTGGGCGTTATCACCGATGCTCACATTTGGAAGTTTCAGGATGATTCTATTGACAATCAGTATTTTCTCTGTTTCCCCACCCCATGCCTCCTATCTGCATTCACTCCCTTATATTATTTGTTTAACTCTCTGCCTCCTACCCTGAATTCTAAGCTTCTTTGAAAGTAAGCTTTCTTCCTGATTTACCTCTGCAACCCTTCCTTTCTAGGCTTAGTATTTATACAACCAATCTAATGTATGTTTGCAAGATAAAACACATTTGAGTAATTACAGGAGAATTAAAGTGGCACAGTTACGTATTGGTTATACTGTATTTATGTATAATGTGTTAGCACCATTCCAGAATATATAACACTAGTTTCTTCATTTTAACTGTATTGCACCAAAAGGAATAAACTTAAAGAAGCCTGAAAATACTGAGCTAGAAGGTAGTCTCTCTGGATACTCATTCAATGTTTCACAAACTTAACACTTAACGATGTTAAGAAAACATTCAGTGTTTGTTTAGTCAACAAGTAATTACTGAATGAATTCCATATGCATGGCTCTCTGCCAGGTCTTAAGGAACCCGGGTATCTAGGAGATGGGCTCTTAGCCTTCATAGAATCAGGTCACAGAATCAGTCCAGTGGGAATGAGATTTATTTTTGTAAATTAGCGGGAGCCTAGTCTGCACTTGATCAGCACAGAACCAATATATTTAGAAGCAACACAGTGTGGGGTCCCAGAATGGTGAAGCACTTTTCAATGGGCATTTTTTTTTTTTCACAGCTTCGCTGTGGCTTGAGATGTGGCAGTGAAGAATAAGCCATAAGACTTGGTTTGGAGCAATCCTAAGTCTCTCTAACTGTAAGCAAGTCTGTTCTGCTCAGAATTGTTCAGACTCATTCTCATTGGGTTAATCTAGAGAAATGAACTGTAGCTGACTAGTCAAAAGAGAAAAATCTTTGCCTCACAGCTTTCCAGGAATGAGTTTGCAATACAAACCAACAAAGGTAAACTAGTAAATTCTATATTATCTCTTCTATAGCATCTCTTAAGCATGTGAACCGAACTGTGACTTTTCTAAACAGAATATTGCTATAGCATTGTGTATAGCTATATCTCCTGTTTCACAGGGCGAGAAGAATCTTTTTATTTTAGTTTAACTGAAAACAACAACAAAAACCCACAGCAATGAAAAGCACAGGCCTCCAAACAGGAGTTTTGCAAATTTAAAGGTAGTGTATGGAGTGACTAACAAGCAGAGTGGTTTGTGGCATGCATGTTTAAACAACAACAACAACAACAACAACAACAACAACACAGGCTGCTGAAGAAATTAGTGTAGAGAGCAACTCATTGACTTTTCCACAAAACTAAGGGTTTGATAGAGAGGGTGTGAAAAGTAAAGGAGATGGCGCAGACATTAAGTTGCTTGGATTGCAAGGAGCACATCTTCCCTAGATATACATGCTTCGGGGTTTTTTTAGTAGACTTTATTTTTCGGGCAATTTTAGATTCACAGTAAAATTGAGCAGACAGTGCAGAGATTTTCCATTCCCCCTGCTGTCGCACACACAGGGCCTCTTCCATTATCAACAACCCCCACTTGAGTGGTACATTTATTTCAATTGATAAATGTACATTCACACATCAGTATCACCCAAAGTCCATAGTTGACCTTAGAGTTTATTCTCGGTGTTATACATCTTGTGGATGTAGACAGCTGTACAATGACACATCTCCATCATTACAGTATCATACAGAGTAATTGCACTGCCCTAAAAATTCTCTTAGTTCCACCTTTTCGTCTCTTGCTCCTCCCCAGGGGCCACTGGCAACTACTGATCTTTTTACTGTGTCAGAGTTTTGCTTCTCCCAGAATATCACATGGTTGGAATCATACAGGAGGTAGCCTTGTCAGTTTGGCTTAGTAACATGCATCTAAGTTTCCTTTTCTTTTTTCTTTCTGGCAGATGGCTCATTGCTTTTTGTTTCTCAATAATAGTTCATTGTCTGGACCATTTCATCTTTAATCTGTAAGGTGGTTCACCTTTGACATTTCTTGTAGTTTAAACTAGAGTTCATTCAGATAGATTCCTTCTGAATTCCTTTTCAAAGTCAGCTCTTGAGAGAAGTTAGATTTTTTGGAGATTAAAAATCTTTGGCTTTAGAATTGTTGCCCAGCACCTATTAGCTGCATTCAGGAGAGGGTCTACATGGGTTCAGACATATTAAGGGCCAAGGTAGCTTTGTAACTTCAAGTTAATACCTTTCCAAAGTGTTAGTGTCTTTTATCTCCTCATCAACCCACTGAAATATCTGAACAGGGACTCTTATAGCTCACCAATCAAGTAATTGTCATTTCATGGAACTGGAAAATAGTGTCACCAAGAGGCAAAGCGAAGTTGAGAGATCTGAATGGTTTCTTAGTGCAGTATATTCAAATAGACATTTCCTCAAAGAAGTTGTAGGAAGACCACTTTAAAGATGCTTAATTTCATTAGTCATTGTAGGAAGACCACTTTAAAGATGCTTAATTTCATTAGTCATTAGAGAAATGCACACTTAAACCACAAAGAGATACCACTTAGACCCATTAGAATGGCTATGTTCAAAAAAACCTGAAAATTGTAGGTATTGGCAAGGATGTGGAGAAACTAGACCAGTATATACACTGCTGGTATGAATGTAAAATGGTACAGTAACCACAGAAACAGTTTGGTATTTCTTTAAGAAGTTAAACGTACAGGGATGCCTGGGTGGCTCAGTTGGTTAAGTGGCTGCCTTCGGCTCAGGTCATGATCCCAGCATCCTGGGATGGAGTCCCACATTGGGCTCCTTGCTCGGCGGGGAGCCTGCTTCTCCCTCTGCCTCTGCCTGCCACTCTGTCTGCCTGTGCGCTCTCTCTCTCTCTATCTCTCTCTGACAAATTTAAAAAAATCTAAAAAAAAAAAAAGAAGAAGAAGAAGAAGTTAAATGTACACCTACTAGATGACCCAGTAATTCCACTCCAGGGCATTTACCCCAACCAAGTGAATATGTATTTCCACACAAAGACTTGTATGCAAACGTTTAGAGGAGCACTATTCATAATAACCAAAAAAAAGGTAACAATCCAAATGGCCATAAACTGGTAAATGGATAAACAAAGTGAGATATAACTGTGCACTGAAATCCACCCAGGAGTGAAAATGAACTACTGATGGATTAACCTCAAGAACATTCATCAGTGAAAGAAGTTAGACACAAAAGCCTACATATTGTATGATTCTATTTAAATAAAATTTCTTATAAAGGCAAGTGTGTAGAAATTGCAGATCAGTGTTGCTTAGGGCTTAGGGTGGTTGTGAGAATTAACTGTAAGTGGGCATGAGAAATATTTTCAGGATTCTGGAAATGTTTTATATCTGGATCATAATGATGAATGTGAAACGATATAAATTTACTAAAAGTCATTGAATTGTATACTTATAATGAGTGGATTTTATACTATTTAAACTGCACTTCAAAAGATTATTTGTAAATAGGGGCGCCTGGGTGGCTCAGTGGGTTAAGCCGCTGCCTTCGGCTCAGGTCATGGTCTCAGGGTCCTGGGATCGAGTCCCGCATCGGGCTCTCTGCTCAGCGGGGAGCCTGCTTCCTCCTTTCTCTCTCTCTGCCTGCCTCTCTGCCTACTTGTGATCTCTCTGTCAAATAAATAAATAAAATCTTTAAAAAAAAAAAAAAAAAAGATTATTTGTAAAGAAGCAATAAAGCTTCTTCAATAAAATCTTCTCCAATAGATCTGCACCTGGCAGCAATGTTCCAATAGCAGGCAGAACTTGTAAACAAATTGTAAATCACTAGCAAGGGTAAGGGAAACAAAATTGCTAGAGTCAAGAAATATTCTAGGAATCACTCATTCACAAAATTTTCATACATTTTTGCCAGCATTTATTCTATCCCCTATAACTTAAGCCATAATATACTGGGTACAATCAAAATAGGCTAATTTGTAATCTGAGAGATACTTAAAAGAATCTTTTGACATGTGAGAAAACTCTTCTTTCAAAATGAAGTTAGAGATTTATCATTTTTTTTAATTTACAAATTTCACCTGAAAGAAACCACTAGAAGTATGTGAAAACTTAGGTGGAAGATGAAAGTATTCCGTGAAGTTTAGACTGAGCTGAAAGTTATAACATTAGACTGAGAATTGCCATTTCATCATGGTAGAATATGATTCTGCTCTGTTCAGACAGATTGGTGTAGAGATTATATACAGACTGAAAGGGTTAAAAACCTTGGATCAGCCACACCCTAGCCTCCAGCCTTGGTTGTGGTACTTAGAACTATTTTAGGATATTCTCAAGGTTACTTCCCAAATATCCGACTTCTGACCCTATTACAGGTCAAACTATTCAGATTATGGTTTTTTTTTTAATATTTTATTTATTTATTTGACAGAGAGAGATCACAAGCAGGCAGAGAGGCAGGCAGAGAGAGAGGAGGAAGCAGGCTCCCTGCTGAGCAGAGAGCCTGATGCAGGGCTCAATCCCAGGACTCTGAGACCACGACCCG
Source organism: Mustela erminea (assembly GCF_009829155.1). Classification (NCBI taxonomy): domain Eukaryota; kingdom Metazoa; phylum Chordata; class Mammalia; order Carnivora; family Mustelidae; genus Mustela; species Mustela erminea. The sequence goes on from NC_045618.1 coordinate 109,995,169, forward strand.
AGCCGAAGGCAGAGGCTTAACCCATGAGCCACCCAGGTGCCCCCAGATTATGGTTTTTATAATTTGAAAAACCACAAGAAGCACATCATATGGTCTAAACCAGTGTTTCTTTTTTATCTTTTTTTTTTAATTTATTTATTTGACAGGCAGAGATCACAAGCAGGCAGAAAGGCAGGCAGAGAGAGAGGGGAAAGCAGGCTCCCTGCTGAGCAGAGTGCCCAATGTGGGGCTCCATCCCAGGACCCTGGGATCATGACCCGAGCCGAAGGCAGAGGCTTTAACCCACTGAGCCACCCAGGCACCCCTAAACCAGTGTTTCTTAATAAAAGGGTTATGATCACCAAATACCATGTAAGTTTATATGTGTGTCAGGGCAGGGGCTCCCCACACATCCAACAACTCTCCAGCATCGGCTGGTTGTCCTATAATTGAACTCGTTTCCAACACTGTCTACCTGAAGACTGCATGGGATTCCACATTTTAAGGGATGTCTCACAAGACTGCTCTCCTCCTTAGGTGCCAGTTGTTACCTGTAGCTCTGATTGGCCATATATCATAAGTTCCCATGACCTCCTCAGCGGATCTAATTAATTTGCTAGAGTGGCCCACTGAACTCAGAGAAACATTTACTTACTAGATTACTCTTTATTTATTTATTTATTTATTCATTCATTCATTCATTTAATTTTTTTTAGGTTTATTCCTTCACTCTAAACTTTATTGTCTTGGTCTACATACCTCCCATAGTATGTATTTATGTATGTGTGTATGTATGTATGTATTTAACATATAATGTATTATTTTCTTCAGGGGTAGAGGTCTATGATTCATCAGTCTTACACAATTCGCAGCATTTACCATAGAACATACCCTCCCCATTGTCCATCACCCAGCCACCTATCCCTTCCCCTCCACCCTCCAGCACCCCTCAGTTTGTTTCCTGAGATTAAGAGTCTCTTATGGTTTGTCTCCCTCCCCGGTCCCATCTTGTTTCATTTTTTCCATCCCTTCCCCCCATAACCCACTTGAATTCCTCATATCAGAGAGATCATATGATAATTATCTTTCTCCGATTGACTTATTTCACTTAGCATAATATCCTCTAGTTCCATCCACGTCATTGCAAATGGAAAGATTTTGGGTTTTTTGATGGCTTCATACTATTCCATTGTAGATATATACCACATCTTCTTTATCCATTCATCTGTTGGTGAACATCTAGGTTCTTTCCATAGTTTGACTATTGTGGACTTTGTTGCTTTAAACATTCGGGTTCACGTGCCCCTTCGGATCACTACATTTGTATCTTTAGGATAAATACCCAGTAGTGCGATGGATAGGTTGTAGGGTAGCTCTGTCTTTCAACTTTTTGAGAAACCTCTGTACTGTTTTCCCAAATGGATACACTAGCTCGCACTCCCACCAACAATGTAGGAGGGTTTCCCTTCCTCCTCTTCCTCACCAACACCTATCATTTCCTGACTGGTTAATTTTAGGCATTCTGACTGGTATGAGGTGGTATCTCACTGTGGTTTTGATTTGTATTTCCTTGATGCTGAGTGATGTTGAGCACTTTTTCATATGTCTGTTGGCCATTTGGATGTCTTCTTTATAAAAATATCTGTTCATGTCTTCTGCCCATTTCTTGATTGGATTATGTGTTCTTTGGGTGTGAAGTTTGATAACTTCTTTATAGATTTTGGATACTAGCCCTTTATCTGACATGTCATTTGCAAATATCTTCTCCCTTTCTGTCGGTTGTCTTTTGGTTTTGTTGACTGTTTTGTTTGGTGTGCAAAAGCTTTTGATCTTGAAGAAGTCCCAGTAGTTCATTTTTGCCTTTGCTTCCCTTGCCTTTGACAATGTTTCTAGGAAGAAGCTGCTGTAGCTGAGGTCGAAAAGATTGCTGCCTGTGTTCTCCTCAAGGATTTTGATGGATTCCTGTCTCACACATAAATCTTTCATCCATTTTGAGTCTATTTGGGGGTGTGATATAAGGAAATGGTCCAGTTTCATTTTTCTAGGTGTGGCTGTCCAGTTTTCCCAACACCATTTGTTGAAGAGACTGTCTTTTTTTCCACTGGACATTCTTTCCCGCTTTGTCAAAGATTAGTTGACCATAGAGCTGAGGGTCTATTTCTGGGCTGTCTATTCTGTTCCACTGATCTATGTGTCTGTTTTTGTGCCAGTACCATACTGTCTTGATGATTACAGCTTTGTAATAGGACTTGAAGTCTGGAATTGTGATGCCACTGGCTTTGGTTTTCTTTTTCAACTTTCCTCTGGCTATTTGGGGTCTTTTCTGGTTCCATATAAATTTTAGGATTATTTGCTCCGTTTCTTTGAAAAAAAAGTTAATGGTATTTTGATAAGGATTGCATTAAATGTGTAGATTGCTTTTGGCAGCATAGATATTTTCACAATATTTGTTCTTCCAATCCATGAGCATGGATCATTTTTCCATTTCTTTGTGTCTTCCTCAATTTCATCCATAAGTACTTTATGGTTTTCTGAGTACAGATTTTCTGCCTCTTGTTAGATTTATTCATAGGTATCTCATGGTTTCAGGTGCAGTTGTAAATGGGATAGATTCCTTAATTTCTCTTTCTTCTGACTTGCTATTGGGGTATAGAAATGGAACTGATTTCTGTGCATTGATTTTATATCCCAACACTTTACAGAATTCCTGTATGAGTTCTAGAAGTTTTGGAGTGGAGGCTTTGGGTTTTCTTTTGGGCTTTCCACATAAAGTATCATATCATCTGCAAAGAGTGAAAGTTTGACTTCTTCTTTGCTGATTCTGATGTCTTTTATTTCTTTTTGTTGTCTGATTGCTGAAGCTAGGACTTCTAGTACTATGTTGAATAGCAGTGGTGATAGTGGACATCCCTGCTGTGTTTCTGACCTTAGGGGAGAAGCTCTTAGTTTTTCCCAACTGAGAATGATTTTTGCTGTGGGTTTTTCATAGATAGCTTTTATGATATTGAGATATGTACCCTCTATCCCTACACTGTGAAGAGTTTTGATCAAGAAAGGATGCTGTACTTTGTCAAATGCTTTTTCAGTACCTTCTGAGAGTATCATATGGTCCTTGTTCTTTCTTTTATTAATGTATTGTATGACATTGATTGATTTGCAGATTTGAACCAACCTTGTAGCCCAGGAATAAATCCCACTTGGGTCTTGGAGAATAATCCTTTTAATATACTGTTGGATCCTATTGGCTAGTATTTTGGTGAGAATTTTTACATCCATGTTCATCAAGGATGTTGGTCTGTAATTCTCCTTTTTGATGGGGTCTTTGTCTGGTTTTGGGTTCAAGGTAATGCTGGCCTCATAAAATGAGTTTGGAAGTTTTTCTTCCATTTCTATTTTTGGAACAGTTTCAGGCAAACAGGTATTAATTCGTCTTTTAATGTTTGGTAGAATTCTCCTGGGAAGCCATCTGGCCCTGGTCTCTTGCTTGGGAGATTTTTGATGACTGCTTCATCTCCTTACTGGTTATGGGTCTGCTCAGGTTTTCTATTTCTTCCTGGTTTAGTTTTGGTAGTTTATATGTCTCTAGGAATGCCTCCATTTTTTCCAGATTGTCAAATTTGCTGGCGTAATGTTGCTTATTATATGTTCTTATAATTGTTTGTATTTCTTTGGTGTTGGTTGTGATCTCTCCTCTTTCATTTATGATTTTATTAATTTACATCCTTTCTTTTTTCTTTTTGATAAATCTGGCCAGGGGTTTATCAATCTCAATTCTTCCAAAGAACCAGCTCCTAGTTTTGTTGATCTGTTCTACTCTTTTTTTGGTTTCTATTTCATTGATTTGTGCTCTGATCTTTATGATTTCTCTTCTCCTGCTGGAATTGGGCTGTCTTTGCCATTCTTTCTCCAGCTCCATTATGTGTAGGTTTAGGTTGTGTATTTGAGATCCATCTTGGTTCTTGAGAGAGGCTTGTATTGCTATATACTTTCCACTCAGAACCACCTTTGCTATGTCTCAAAGATTTTCAACAGTTGTGTTTTCATTTTCATTTGTTTCCATGAATTTTTTTAATTCTTCAATTTCCTAGTTGACCCATTCATTCTTCAGTAGGATTCTCTTTAGCCTCCATGTATTTGAGTTCTTTCTAGCTTTCCTCTTGTGGTTTAGCTCTAGTTTTAAAGTGGTCTGAAAATATTCAAGGAATAATCCCAATCTTTTAGTACTAGTTGAGTCCTGTTTTGTGACCCAGGATGTGATCGATTCTGGAGAATGTTCCATGTGCACTAGAGAAGAATATGTATTCTGTTGCTTTGGAATGGAATGTTCTGAATAGATCTATGATGTTTATCTGGTTCAGTGTGCCATTTAATGCCTTTATTTCCTTGTTGATCTATTGCTTAGATGATCTGTCCATTTCAGTGAATGGGGTGTTAAAGTCCCTAACTATTATTGTATTATTGTCAATGTGTTTCTTTGATTTTGTTATTAATTGGTTTATATAGTTGGCTGCTCCCATGTTAAGGGCATAGATATTTAAAATTGTTAGATCTTCTTGTTGGACAGACCCTTTAAGTATGATATAGTGTCCTTCCGCATCTCTTATTATAGTCTTTGGCTTAAAATCTAATTTATCTAATATAAGAATTGCCAGCCCAGCTTTCTTTTTATGTCCATTAGCATGATAAATTGTTTTCTACCTCCTCACTTTAAATCTGGATGTGTCTTTGGGTCTAAAATGAGCTTCTTGCAGACAGCATATTAATGGGTCTTGTTTTTTATCCATTCTGATACCCTGTGTTTTGTTTGTTTGTTTGTTTTGCTTTGTTTGTTAGTTTGTTTGTTTATTTTTTACCCTGTGTCTTTTGAGTGGGACATTTAGCTTGTTTAGAACTTAGTGTCATTGTATTGCCTGTAAGGTGACCCCTACTCTATATTGTCTCTGCTCCTTTTTGTTCTATGTTACTTTTAGACTCTGTCTTTGCTTAGAGGACCCCTTTCAATATTTCCTGTGGGGACATTTGGTATTTGCTGCAGTGATTGTCAAATGTTTTCGCCCAAGGCGGAATTGTGTGCCCCTTGTCAGGGGCCAGGCTAAGTAATCTGCTTGGTTTTGCTCTCAGTAGCTTTTGTTCCCTGAAGCTTTCTGTACAGTTTTAGAGGATGGGAATGAAAATGGTGGCCTCCCAGTCTCCGGGACCCATGGAAGCCGAGAGCTTGGGGCCGACTACTTAGTGCTTCCTCAGAGAAAAGCAGTCAATCACTCCCGTCTCCCCAGTCTCCAGCCACACTCTGTGCTCACCCGGCCTGTGATAGTACATTTCTATCTCTGGTACATGGCCCTGTTTGGAGTCTCCAAACCCAGCAGATTACTGCAGCACACTCCCGCCCTGTTCCTCCTGGAAGAGGAAGGAGGGGGTCTCCCCAGATCTGCCCCTGGTGGGGTCCCTGCTTAAAGAATGTCCTGAGTGTGCCTCAGATCATAGTTTAAGGTAACCCCAAGCTGATCACCCACTCCTCGACTCCGTCTCTGCAGCCAGCTTCCCCACCCTGATACCTGAGAGCTCTGCCACACTCAGACACCTCTGGTCTTTTTGTGACTCCATGGATCCTGAGACTGCACGGACCCAGCAAGGGCTCCACCCCATGCTTAGCCTCTGGAGCTACAACCCTCAGTGAAGCAGACTTCTGAAACTTCCAATTTTGTGCTCCACTGCTCTCCTGCTTACCAGGAGTCAGCCCTTCCCGCTGCAGTCTATCTTCCTGTATATTAACTCAGATTCACTTCTCTGCCCATCCTACCATCCAGAAAGTGGTGGCTTTTCTGTTCCTAGAATTGCTGCTCTTCTTCTCTTCCATCTCCTGTTGAGTTTCAGAATGGTTTGATAACTGTCTAGCTGAATTCCTGGGACCCCACCATATTTAGGTCTCCTACTCCCTGGCCCTCTTGCTTCTCCCCCTATTTTTTTTTTTAAATAAAAGGCTATATAACTTAGAAACAGGTGGAGGAGCTGCATAGAGCAAGGGGAGTAAAATTTCCATTACCTTTCCAGGTTTGCCAGTCTCCCCCAAGTCTGTTACACAGAAGCTTTCTAAACCCAGTCTTTTTGAATTTTTACAGAAGCCTTATTACCTATACATCATAAATAAATCATTGACCATTTGTGATAGAACTCAATCTCCAGCTCCTCTCCTCTTCCTGGAAGTTGGGGGTGAGACTAATCACATAGCCGATTCCATTGGTAAACAACCCACATGTGTTCTAAAAGTCCCTCATTAACATAACAAAAGATATCCATTGCACTCATCACTTAAAAAAATCCAAGAGTTTTAGAATCTGTGTGCCATAAGTGGACACAGAAGCCAAATATCTCTTTTTATTATAAATCACAATATCACACTCATCCTCAACACTATGGATATATTGGGTTGGATAATTCCTTATTGTGGGGGTTATCTTATGGAATGTGGGATGTTTAGCGGCATTCTTGGTCTCTACCTAGTAAATACCCATGGTGATTCTGTACCCGTCAGACAACCAAAAATGTTCCAGGGATTGACAGATTTCCCCTGATAGTAAAATTGCCCTCAGTGGAGAACCAGTGGTCAAAATGGTCAGTCCAAACTCTTTAGAGTAGTCAAAGCATTACATAAGAACTTTGAGAAAGTATAATTTCTATCACCATGGAATTGTCCAGATGAGTCTGATTAGTTAATACCTAGAATAACCAAACTGAGTTGGAAAGTAAAAACAATTGCAAGAAGAAAAGGATCATTACTTCAGTTTTCTTGTGTCAACAAACTCCAGCATCTAAAACAGTGAATGAGGGAAATGAGTTTGTTCTAAGTATTCTAGCTAGATAAAAAGGAACTGATTTTTACTACATGGCTGACCTCCATCTATGCTAAACAGTCTGTCTTTATTATTAAATATTAGCAACATTTTGTTAAAAGAAAATCCAAAATTTATACCAAATCAAATTTTATCACCACAATTGACTATAAATCCCCACAGATTGTCATTTAATTATACCATCAAAGTGAAGAGACATAATGTGTTTACTTTTGATGAACAGTGTTCATTGACAGACATTACAATTCTCTTCAATAATGTGAATTAATATTTTGTTCTAGTTGCATCCATTCACCTTGTTGGCAAGGGAGGGATCCCCCATCCTAAATAGTACCAGATGGTTAAATGCACAACAAAAAGCACTGAACAAGTGAAATAGAGAGCAATCTACTAGTCACATACACTCACAGCCTGGAGGAGAAGGACTTTGCAGGAATACACTGAAGTTACATTTGGAAACAGAACAAACGGGCTGTCTGGGGAAGGCTTCATCATAGCAAGAGGGTAAGGCTCTCATGTGAGGATATGATTGGCTTGTTGGAAAAAATGCCTGGGCTGTCAGGGAAGTAAAATCAGGTTGAAGACTGGCTGGGATGCAGCTATTCTGACTGATGAAGAACTATCCAGGTGGAGGGAAGATTTTCCTATGAGGGACAGGGTGGGGTGGGGAGTGTTGCATATGTGGCAAGAACAGAGGAACTCATGATTACATCTTTGGAGCCCTGTGAGACACAAAGATATCAAGGCAGCACTTGAAATTTTAGGCCTTATAATTCACATTCTCAGACAGTTAGAAGTGATTTGTGATGTCTTAGTCATCTTGAATGCAGAGATAACACCAAATGGTGGGTATATCTTTTCCACATGAGTTAGCTGTGTTAAAACTTTTCAAAACAGAAGTAAGTCTTTAAAGAGTAGATCTGAACTACTCCAAGCATTCTTTCAAGACTGACACAACTGTACTAGGCATAGCGCATACCTCTAAACATAGCAAGGAGCTAGAAAGGAAGAAGAAAACACAACACTTTCCTTCAAGTGGCTCGTGTATATATCACCAGATTGTCCCATACTGATCTCAGTGCTTCTGTGGGGCTTTTCCACAAAGATCATTGTGCAAAGAAAAAAATAAGGTGATGCCATGAATTGTAACATTCCATATTTTTGAATAGGCAGACTATACATGAAGGTGAATCTTAAAGTTTCTCCTGCTTAAGGACCAGCGCAAGACCAAACCCTGAAATTCTATAATCAGATGATAACTTTATGTGAAGACCTTGAACCACCAAAGAGTCCTCCCCAAAATAAATTTAATATGTTTTATTTCTACAAATGCTGATATGAAAACCAAGTATCTAATGCATGTCTGAGAGTCACTTTGAGGCAAACAGAACACGATCTGGAGTCAGAAATCTGGATTTGAAAACTTTCTCTGATGTCATACATATGTGAGCTTAGAAAAGGCTTTTAGTTACCCAGAGTCTGTGGCCTTGTCTCTCTGTGGGGTTATTGGGAGCAAGAATTCTATCTGACAAATAGATAATTCTACTTACCTATCAGTCCTTCCATCCATCCATCCATCTATCCATATACAGCATACGAAATAGTAAGAATTTGGTTCTGCATCAAAATCAATTCAAGAATAACAATAACAACAGCAGCAAAAACAGTTGGAGTTCTACAGAAAGTATGGACATCCTGTCAGGGTTTAAAGGGAGGCTTGATGGGGATGATAACATTGTTAGTATTGAATTTTGGTCTTGTGTGATTTTTAGCATGAACACTTTGAATTGTCAACTCCAACATTATTTTCTCACTTGTATCTAAGTAAGTTGGGTGAAAGTCTTTAACTCAACATCTGTGAACCTCTTTATTGCATAAACACTATGAGAATTTATCTTATAGCTCTTAGTCATAAATCAGGAAGAACTCTGAAATAGTTCTTAATTCCTAATCTGTGTGACAGAACTCTCACAAGATATTGATACCTAACTCTGAAAGTGAGAAATTCAAATAGTACAAATAGTACTGCTTTCTTGAGAATTTCAAATTAATGAAGCAAGGGCTATATTTATGATGTAGCCTACGTGTTCATGAGTTCTTTTAAAATATTTTAGTTTTAGAAGCGAGGTGAAGCACAGGACTGGTGAAGCAGAGTTTGTGCTTGTCTTTATGGTTGACAGGGAAATAAAAACACTTCAGCTGCTAGCCACACCTGAACACACTATAATCATGTCCAAGTTTCTCTATATATAAGAGAGAAAATTTGGAACCTCACTAGAAGCCGGGTGTCAATATGTGTTATTAATATTTATGACTTCTTCTCAATAAGTTCTGGAACCTGTTCTTGACTCCTAGGAAAATTAATGGCAAACAAAGAACCTCAAGTTTTATATATCCCATTATGTTTTTCAAAGAACTTTCACTGCTATTATCTCACTTGACCTGGTCCCAACCTACTTTAGACTACACGAAGAATAAAGTGCTCACTAGCTGAGGGAAGGCTGAGGAGGGAAGGATGGCAACTCCATCAGCACAGAAGTATTTTATTTGCTGCTTCCATGCTGAAAGGCAAAACCCCTCTCTGCCCTTCCTTCTCTAAGACCAGCTTTCAGAGATCTCAGTGGTCATTGATGGATGATTTGCTTTGGTCCTCCCTTTTTCCCTTAGGCAGGGAGTGAACCACAAAATCACCAGCTTTGTGTCACCTATAGGATGTTTCTTCTCCTCCCTCTGCTTCAAGCCTAGTGGAAAACTACACAGAACGGAAGACAAGTCTGTGTGTGCAGCAGTAGAAGAAGCGGGACTCTGAAAATCTGTTGCCTTCTCTCCTTGTCTGAGTTGTTAAGATCTGGGGGGGAGGGTGTTAAGAGTAGAGGCCATGGAAATTTAAAGAAGGCCTAAGAGAGCTGAAATTCTTCCCTCTGTAAACCTGGATATTGTTCCTGAAATCCCTGCTGGTCAGTAAAGTAAATAGCTTGAATGCCACTAATATGAAGAATTTCAACAGAACCTTGTTGGTTTGAGAGCAGGATATTCACAGTTGTGGAATATAACTGTAAGGTCCACACTTGGGATGCAGCTGAATTTGGTCAGTGTGGTCGCCATATACAGTGAAGGAATATCTGTTAATGGGTTGAATGACTCCAGGTGAGAAGATGTGAGCACTTCACCCACCACTGACCAGTTTGGACATTGTTATTTGGGAACCATGATCATAGACATTTCTTTTGCCTTTTCATGGGAATAGCCCCAGTAGATTTTAAGAACCGAGAGGTCTGCCCTCCCCAAACACATGTAAACATGCACCAAGACTTAAGCTTGGACACTAGAAGACAGTAGAATCAGATGAGATGGAAAGCAGTGTTTGATGCACCCACATGGGCCCACAGGAGAGAAGAGACCCAGAAGTTGAAGTTTCTGTTCCTCACATAGTGATTTGGGGTGGTCAGCCTCCAGCCAGTCTTTTTTCAGTCTTCTCGACCTCTGACCCAGTTGTGCAACTTTAGCCAGAGACAACAAGCTGATGATGTATTTAGTTCTTATTCTAAAACTCTTAGGTGTGTAAGGTATCATGATTGTAGGACACTGAAAAACAACCTTCACAGCACATGAAGTGTACACCTTTTGTGAGCAACATCTTCAGTAGCACTAGCTGAAATGCACGCGTGTCTGCTACACTGTGGAAACCTCTGACCACAATGTGATATAGGGGAAGAAACATTGGACCTGGAATCAAGACAACTGAATCTGAATCCCACTCCTCTACCAAATGTACATAGAGTTTTAGAGAACCACTCACCCTCTCCAGTGTTTGGTTTCTTCGTTTCTCAAAGTAGGTATGCTGATTCATTTCCAAGGTCCCTTCCTTGTAACATGTCTGCCAGTTCTGGGTTGTTCACACAAGGCACTTCATTATTTAATCCAGTTAAAGCGCATTCTGCTAATTGGCTTAGATTATACAAAATGGATCTGACCTGATAGTGGCAAACTGGGTGTTTTCAGTGATCTTACAGAAAGCCATACCATCCCTGCTGGTTGGGGGTAGAGGCACTGACACAAGACCAAGGACTGGGGCCTTAAGCGTGTTCCATACTGCATCACACTCTAGAGAAAATAGCCCATGGGACTGAAATTTCTGTCTCATCCTCCTCTTAGGTTTTGATATTTGACACTAGAGTACTTACTCATTCAAATCTGTAATATGTCTTATTTATTTTTTTATTATTATTAACATATAATGTATTATTTGTTTCAGGGGTATAGGTCTGTGATTCATCAGTCTTACACAATACTCATGTTTCAGAAGTTGGTATCTTTCTCTATATATGTATTATCATAGAATATACAAGGAAAGATTATAAATGATTGCTAAGAGTGTGTGTGTGTGTGTGTGTGTGTGTGTGTGTAAAGAAGGGGAGAAGGGCAGAGTGGAAAAGGTGTTAATTACTACAATTTGTATACTGATCCATTTAATTAAATGTGGTCATCATATCCTTGACTCCTTTATAAACAAGAGCTGACTCTAGAATATCTTCTATAAATATACTTTCATACACCTATAACAAAGACAAAGCTTTATTTAGTTGTCCTCTAATCAAAATGCTATATTGCACAGGGAAATGATAGGAGTAACTCTTCAGTTGATGTCCAAAAAATGCATCCCTTAATCTTGTGTTTCTTTAATTAGAAAAAATATGCAGGCCTCATGTAACAGCCTTCCTATATTACATATTCAGATCTTGCATTTTAATGCCTCAGGAGCTAGCTGCAAACTATTTATGGATTTTTCCAAAGAATGAAAGTATTCTATTTTTCCATGTACATTCTGTCTTTATGTTTCTAAATTGCTCAGACTGGGATAAACCCATAATATTAGGAAAATAATTACATTTTTGATAGATTGATAGAATTAAGAAACATTAAAAGAAATCCCATTTTAAAACAAAATTTTCCCCAAACTTCTATCTAGGTTTTATCACTATCTTTATTGAAACAGAGAAATCTTTTAATTCAAACAAATATACTGTGGGGGTTTAAAATTTTAACTTCCAGTATGACACTAATTTTATTGCTTATACCATTACAGTGCAATTTATTAGAGGAAAATATTATAGAAGTTTAAAATAACATTTACAAAGCTAACATATCAAAAGAACATTTTCTCTGAACCCACTGCTTCATATTTTTGTAATGGAGAGCTTCTTATTTATTAAACCAAATTCAAAATAATAATTTTCAACAAAGACTCCATTCAAAGAAGTTCCATAAAATGCACATTTTATTCTGTATCATGAAAAAATATTCACATTTAAATAAAGTGTGAAAAAACCAAAATAATCCTCCCTGATGAAATACAGTTTATTGTGCTGAAACCCAGAATTCTTTTGGGTTAGAAACTTCCACCTGCCAATTCATATTTTAAAAAGACAATTTCTTGAGAACAAATTTTAAATAAAGTGATAATCACCACAAACTTCCCAAAAGCAATCAAATTTTGATCACACATATTCCAGAATTGACCGTAAAGCTAAAATATTCTCACACATTCCCTCAACAATCAGATGATAGGTTAACAGTACATACAAAATTTCTGTATTACACATTGCAGTACCTTTGTTTAAGTAGAAAGAAATTATCTGCTAAGCATGAATCAGATTTCTTTAAAAGAGCAAACAAATACTGCTTAGCATAATGCTGTTAGAAGAGTCACATGAAGTTTTTGCATTATTTCCTTGGCCAATATGTGAATCAGTTGTTGGAAACTGGAGTAATTAACCATAACCCTTATAGAGCCATTTTTTAATACCCCAAACTACCACCAATATGGTCTCAGTGGCAAAGACATTTATGAATTTGCAAAAATAAATTCCCATCGTAACAGTAGTGTTATAGTGAAGAATTTGCATTATAATTCACAAAATGCTGCAACTTGTATAAACAAAGTCATTAGAACATAGAATAAAAAGAAATCTATAGTTGTACATATATTAAAGATATGCACATTTTTATTTGTGTTGTGTGACTATCAAGAAATTCTAGGAGTCACCGCTTTTTGCAATAAATTGGAGTGAATGTTTCAGGGTAGAAATAGTCCTAGACTTGTTTCCAGTTTCACTATGTTAACAATCATATTGTTCCCAATATGAAATGCATGTTCTGTCTTGCTTTAACTGTGAACGGGTTCGAGGGTGGAAGGTGACTGCTCAGTGGAGGCCTGTGCTGCCAACCAAAACAAGATGTAAGTGAATACTGTGTTTATAACTTCTGAAAAATCTCAAGAATCACAACATGAAAACCTTCCCACTAAGATCGCAAAACAATCCTTGCCACTGTTTTCTAAATACGGAATATAATAAATAATCTGGGTGTTAAATGAAAGTACTTTGGTTTTTGTGTAAACTGACACTGCATGTTTGTGACACAATATACCAATATTAAAGACTCAGACCTATCAAACTTTCTTTGACATGGAATTCAAAATGAATGTGTTGCAATTTTGCATAGCTTGCTAGCTATTCTTTCTGTTTATTCAATCTTGGCCTCATCAGGAATATTTCCTATCATACTTCAATTGAAAAAAGTCGAGGAGCTAATGAGGGGTCCGTGACACCAAGATCTCTGCAATCAACAATTATCTTTGTTGCTTTAGTCACGAAGTCCAGTTCCCCTAACTCAACAGAGAAGGAGGGCATTCACCTTCATGTTATCAAAGAGGATTTCGCAGAGGACAATGGAATATTTGACAATGAAGTACTTAAATTAGTTACTATGAATACTCACTCCGGCATATTCAGGCACATTGTGGGTATTTTGGCCTTGACGAGTCTCATCATTCAACAGTCAGTGATTCTGCATGAAGGAGAGAGTTGTCAGACCCTCTTGGCTTTACCCCATGATGTATAGCATAACCAGCCAAGTGCTTATGACTAGGCTTCTCGGTCAGAGCCAGAGGTTTTTTTGTTTTGTTTGTTTTTTAAGATTTTATTTATTGAGAGAGGGAAAGACAGCCAGAGACTGAACACAAGCAGGGGGAGTGGGGGAGGGAGAAGCAGGCTCCCCGCTGAGCAGGGAGCCCAATGTGGGGCTAGATTCCAGGATCCTGGGATCATGACCTTAACAGAAGGCAGATGTTTACGGACTGAGCCACCCAGGTGCCCAGAACCAGAGGTTCTAAACTTGCTTGGTTGGGGGGAGCACTCACTTATTTATATTTTTAAAACCCCAGCATTTAGTAAGCTTTCAAACTGCTTCCTCATGTTTCATTAAAATCCTAACATTGGTTATAACAGTGGTTATTTCAAAAACTAAATAAAAATTATTTTAAAATATCATAAACAGAAAACCCACGATGAGGAAGCAACTGCTAGGCCTACTCTTCTTTTTCTTTTCCTTGGTTGTTCTCTGACCAAGTACTTCATTCAGATGTAGTACAAGTCATGAGCTCATTTAAAAAATAATGCAGTGGAAATAGTCAAGGATGAAAGTGAGCTAACCATAAAAAGCTTTGGATAGTATCACTGGGGTCCTCTACAATTGTTATGAAAAAGTGAAATCATCTCTTCCATGGTTACCTCTGGCTGTGTTATCATCAAAGTAAAAAAGATTATTTGAGCTAAGGATCCCAGAGTGTAATGCTGTAATAACCTTGTTTCTTCTCCTTATCGCAACACATTAGCTTTAAAAACAATCTTAAGAGGGTAAGACAAATAAATCACATTCAGAAAGTTAACATTTTTTTCATTAGAGAAAATTATTTAAACTTTCTAAAGGAAACATACATACAACAGACCTGTTAAATTTGGAAGTAGTAAAAATTGCCATTCTAAACAGAAATGGTTCATTTGAATAATGTATTTAATAGTGGTTTGGCCAAGAAGGCAACGTCAGTGTAATCAATAAAAAGATCTACATAATCCATTTAAAACTCAGTGCTTCAAAAATAAAATTTAAAAATAAAATCTTTCTAGCGTCTCATCCAAATTCCAGTGTTAAAAATGGAGAGAAATCATAGAAAAAATCCTGAATGTTTCTTGCTTTCTGTGACCAGCATGCATTACCTTCTTAGGTTAAAATTCAATTGGTTAATTAAATTTTAATTAATATCAGTTAATATCAGTGAGCACAACTTGCCTCTTACTTACTACCACATTTGGCAATTTACCTTTACAGATGCCTTTTGATTGTTGAGAGAAGTGGAGGAAAAGTCCATTATTGGGGTGGAGCACCTTGTGCTTAAACAGTTATGACTTCAACCTCTGTCATTTACTCTAACCTTCCATGAAAAATCAAATATTTACACTACAGAGTGAAATTTTTAAGTTATTTTAATTTCAGAAACCTTTAAAAGTACATGTCTTAAAAGACTTGGAATTGGTGGTTGGATGAGATGGCCCTTGCAATATCAGCATTCTGTAAAAATCTCTCTAAAGTCTGCCTGCCTCTGATAGAACTTGGCCTTTACCACTCAAGAGCTATGCTATCCTGACAAGTTGCTTTCTCTGTACTTAATAGGGTTGTTGCAAAAATTAAATTTGATAATCTGAATAAAGTGTTTAGCACAGCATTAACCGTGAATGAGCACTCAATAAATACAAGCCAAATTAACTTATTTAACTTCTAAGCCTGAAGGTCAAGAAGCAGATAGATTTCATTCAGTCTTCTCTACTCCTTTGCCTTCATCATTTTCCTGATTCCCAGTCCAAATCTCCATGATTTTGACCATCATAAAGCAGACAAACACACTGGTCTCATCATGAAATTCAAGAGATAGAATAGGTCAAATTAGAAGACAGACCAATACAATACTCTTATAACATCTGGCACAGTAGGCATTAAAAAAATTCTAGCTCCTATCTCCCTTTCCTACATAACATGACTCAGAATTTTAATTAGAAGGTAGGACCAAATACAAATGTTAGTACTATCTAAACAAGTGTATCGGCAAAAATGTTAACCTGTTTTCACTTTACACTAATAATTTTTCACTCTCAAACTTCACCATGCAGTTTAATAAATTTTTCACTCTCAAACTTCACCATGCAGTTTAATAAATTTACTCAACAGAGAATGAAAAAGTTAACTGCCTTTCTCTACATGGAAGATGATTTGTTTGGTTCTGTGTGTTTGTGCAGACACAAGTGTTTTGAGAGGTAGAGGACAGGACAGACATGGTAGTAGAACTCCTTTGTGTTTCCCTGGCTTCTGGACTTGGGTAAGAGATATTTTCTCCCCTCAAGGGATGGTTAAGAACCAATTATTTTATATAAAATGCTTTGAAGATTAAACATTAGTAACACTTCACATGGACACTGTTTAACAACTTGATTTGTTTGATATAATTAGGCATCATAATTCTATTATTTTCTAAATACAGAATGTTCATTTTTTTAGTGCTTCTCATCTTCACATCCTTTATAACTCCAAACTGATTTTCACTATAACTTTTGGAAATATTACCACATATAAGAATTATAAATTAAATTATGAGAATTCTAAGTTAAATTTCATTACCATGAAAACAAAATAAAGATCAAATTTATAATTACATAAATCTTTATCTTCATTATTTCCAATGTAGAAAAAGACATAGGGTCAAAGAAAAAAATTTATCTTTATGTCTTTTTTTTTAATTGTTTTCGGGGGAAAATTATCAAGGATGGAAAATAAAACCAGCAAAATACAGAGTAAGTATTTTATCCTAATATAAGAAGAGTCTATTGATCTGTAAATGTTAAACATACAGAATAACTCACATTTCTAGGAAGAGAATTACAAAGTCATTTTTTGTAACATCTAAATCTCCAGTCCTAGAAATATTCTAAATTAGAAGAGCTGGGTAAAATCCAGGAGATAAAAAACTTGTAAATATGTGAAAAATTAATAGACAACTTTATGGATGAAGAAAAAAAAGGTGAGTGGCAAATGCCAAAATGAAGTAGTACAGATACTGTTTGTGAGTGATGATTCTGTGAAAATAAAGTTGAGGGAAAATATTTTATCAAAGACCTAAATTTCACAGGGAAGAGGCATGAAAAGCCCAAATGTGTCTCTTTTAATAAGTCCATTCTATAATTTCATTGTTAAAACTGCATTTTTCATAATTCATTTATGGGTACTTGAAACATCTCTCATAAGCTTTTATTTAAGGATGAGAAAAAAAATGATACTAAAGAGAAATGTATGCCCCGTCGATACGTTTGACTTTATTACCTGCTTAAGTCCTCAGATTACATTGGGTTTTGTAATAAACATTATTTATTGTTTAGGAGTCTTTGACACTTGGAAATGCATCCACATTTGTTCTTTTGTTTTGTCTGGTGACGTGCCAGTGAGAAAAATAAGCTACAATGAAAGAAACATGGATGTTATGGTTTTCTGTTAAAAAAAAAAAACTATTTTTGTTGCCCCTCCATATTTTTTTTTTTTTTTTTTGAGGACTAATGACAGATCCAGACTTAGTCAATCCTTCTTATGGAAAAGGCTGCACATACTTACACAGAGCCATCAATAAAAGTAATGTTTATAAGGCAGTGTATACCAGTAAAGCTAAGACAATAGAAAAAAGTTTTATATAAACTCACCAGACTCGATCTGATGCATCCATAGGCGTTACCAGGGACATGCTTAGATCTAAATTGTGACCACCATCATGCTCCTCTTTGGAGATTTGTTCCAAAGACAGGAATAGAAATCCTGACTTGGATCCCAGGAGCTCATGTAGCCTGGCATTACTAACCTATTTAAAACCTGACTCTTGTTTTTGTTCTGATTGTGTAGCCCCACACACATCACCTCTTGGTTTATTTTCCTGGACCAAAATAGGAACATTTCCTTTAAAGTCAAGTTGACCTATGTCAACCCTCTAAAAAAATCATATACATCATTCCATAATTGTAAGAGTTTTTGTTATCTGAGTGGTAACAACATGTAGGCTCTAAGTACAAAGTTTACACTGAGAGCAAATTGATTGAAAATATTTATTTACATATGTGTGAAATGTATATGTAATGCAGCTGTGATTTGGAACATCATGGGCCTGTCACCGCAGATACAAATATAAATGCTGTCAACTATTTAGCAAATAAAAAATGTTAGAATGGATAGTAAAACTTCATGGTCATTGATGAATGATCCCCTTAAATCTCCCTTAATATTTCTTATATGTATCAGGCATTTATAAGCAATCCTTCTTTAATTTGAGAAATTGCATCTGCTTTCAAAATGATGCCTAATTCCTAGTTTGTAATAACAGTTTTAAAATTCTGATGTGACAGAAAGATTAGAAAACCTATTAAGATATCGAAATGTCTCTCATCATGTTTAAGATTTGCCTCCTTGTTTTCTGGTGCCTTTGTTATTGTCGTTACACAAAGGATCACTACAAATGTAGTGACTGCAGGTTTGAATGTATTCTTTGGGTTATAAGACTCTCTTTGCCGACTTAACCAATGTCAACAAAATGAATATCATTTTCAAAAATAAAATGTTTATACATTTTAAGTGGCTTCCTAGAGTTATCAGTCTTACTAATCACATATTGTAACTTTTTAAAATAGAATACTCTAATTTAGGACACAATAACATGAGTGGTTTCTTTAAATACAAGTGGTTTTCCTTTTTTTGACTTTTTTTTCCTAGGTCAAGATATACATTGAAAAATCAATTGGTTATTGGAAGAGATTCTTTCACAACTAAGAATTTTGTTTTAAGAACATCCGCCCACATGAAGCCATGTGTTGAGTAAGTCAATGATTATTTTTATATAAAAATTTGAAAGATGAAATGCTCTGTATCATGAATACTCACCAATTATCTTTTACTTTTTCTCAGAAGATTGAGAATTTCTGCTGAGCAGTATGACTACATTGAATAAGCAAAAATCATAATATTTACATGCCTTTTTCCTCTCCTCTCAAAAGACCTTCACTCTTGCCATGTTTATTTAATTAATAGTACTAAATTTCCAGATAACTTTCTTTTGCTCACATACCAGTGGCTAATAATTATTTAGCCATCAATACCTTGCCCCACCAATCTCTGATCAGAGAAATCTCCTCTAAACCCTAGAAAAATATTTAGGGAGAACATCCCAGCTGATCTTCTATGAAAGAAAGAAAAAAACTAATAATTTATCTTAATGTGATTTTCATTTGAGAGGAAGATGATTTCCCACTGACCTTACATCTTGATATAAAAATGGAGCGCTTCTTATCTTCATTTCAGTATTTATTGGTGGGGAAATTGAAGCCCAGACACACCAAAGAACAGTTAATTTGCCAAAGTTACACTGTAATTGTGGCAAAGCTAGATTCAGAATCCAAAACAGAGCTCAGATACTAATCCTGGGATGTTTTCCAAAAAAATTGTTCTTTCTTCTCTCCTTTTCCATCAAGACCACAAGAGAAATATTCTTATATATAACAAAATATTAAAACACAACATTCACATAATTACAAAATATTCATATTTTAAAGTTTTCCATGTATGATATGTACATTCTAGATAAATTTTCTCATTACCTACATAAAATTTTGGAAGAGACATAAAATAGCTTAAAAGATAAAAATTATACAAGATAGTAAAATTCATTAATATGACACCTAATTCCACCAGTACCAGCCACTGAACACTTTAAAAACAATCTCTGCTCTGAAGACTAATGTTTTTAAAGTTTCCTGAAAGAATCCAGTGATTTAAAAATAGAACAGCAAATGGGCCAGATCTCAGGAGAACAAAATCTCCTTAAAGGAAGCTGTGGTTTGCATTTGGGCCCCAATAGGATTAATTTTCAAAATGGCATTTTTGTTAGTTGTCATAATTAATATTCTTGTTAATGTACTGGGAACTCCAGGGGGCATATACCTGTCCTTAAAAGCAGTTTAAAATCCCAAATTTTCTAATTCTTTTGCTCTGATCTACATACGTTTTTTTGAAACTGAATACTTAGGACAGTTGTACTTCTATACATACTGTGAAACTGGTGTCATAATAAAAATTTTCCATTTTAACAATGATGTATCTGTCTCTATTCAACATCTATGCCCAAACCATTCTAAGTACTATTTATGTCATTGTGGGACACTAGTAGCTTTGGTTTTGTCATCTGTCTTTTGTGTGCCTGTGTTCTCTTTATCACAAGATCATATTCAGTGCAATACTATCCTAATACAGACTGGCAAAACTTGTCATTATGATGCACGGCTCACATTTCTATTTTTGTTTGACTTTTACTATTAGATTACAACCATCTGTCTAGGGTACAGCATCTGACCATCTGCATCATCATAGAAAAATATTGAAGGTATGTACGTTGCTTTGGAAAATGTTTGGATTTTTAAATATGTATCTATTTACTCCTATTAGTACATTGTTCAGAAATATAATAATAATAATAAAAATTTTACTCTGGATGCACCAAAAGCATCTATACAGTGTAAGAATAAAACATGCAGTCGTCTGGTCCCCCAAAAGAGAATCTACTGTCCGTGTAGCAGCTAAGGCGACACAGAACAGCACTGTATCATTATTGCATGTATTAAAGCAAGTGTTCACCCTTCACTCAAATCCGGGTAAGTTCAACTGGTAAGAATTGTAGAATCTGGGAACCTAAAAGACTACTCTATATACAGTGATGCTGAACACATGCATTTCTGCTGAGAACAGTAGACTGCCTTCAGCACCTCGTCATGTCATGCACATAGGAACACAGGTGACTGGAAAAGAATAGTGTGATAACTGCACCATAAATAAGCAATTGATACTTTTCCCTCCTTGAGGACAACCTGGGGGAGTTCAAAACCATGTTTCTTGCTCATGTATATGAACAATAATATTGTAGGTCAATTGAGTCAATGGCAGAACACAGCCAATATTTGCAGCACTCATGAGCAAAGGTGTGGATTGCAACATCAGATTGCCCTGCTGTTTTAGTCGTTCTGACACAGCTTTACACCAATGGTTATTTTTTGAAGCATGTGGCTAAAGTTAGACTGACCATTTCTGTATGCAGATTATTTTTACCATTCATTTTACCTTTAAAAGCTTAACCAAGCTTGTCTCATACACCATTAAATAGAAAAATACCCTGAAATTCAATAAATGTCAGAGGTCCAGAAAAAAGTACCATCCTCACCATGGAAGCAACCTAAGTCTCAGTTTCAAGGCTGATTCCTTATACTGTGAGGGCCAGATTTTCTTGTGCCTGTGGTAGGTCGATGTTGGTTGGTAGGTAGCATAGCATGGAGACATGCTTCCCTGGAAATTTCCATGCTGAGTAATGGAAGTTGTGGGCACAAAGAAGGGGAAATGGAACCCATGGCACATTCTATCTGTTCTGAGACTCCTGGATTTTAGAGGCACATCTTGTGGGCATGTGAAGAAGCTCTAGTAGAAATTCTAAAATACCAATTGTTTTTGTAAATTGCTGTGTTCTGCACTTCTCCAGTCTGATTGCGGTAACTTGTCTTTCAGTTCTGGTGGTTTTGTTTGGGGATGCTGGGACACAGTAAGAAAAGCTCATAAAAATGGCAACGGTAGGTCAAAAAATCTCCTTTGATCTTGCTATCATGTTGTGTATGTTGTTAACATATATGTACAGATGGTCCGATAATGTACAAATTACCGGAGTCTATTTTCAACTTGATGCAAACTTAAACATGCACGCACCAGTTTAAAATTATGCCTCTTTGATCAACTTCACAAAATATACTTTGGTCAAAAGAAAGAAACTTTTCTGGGTTCTTACAAATGAACATGTATTTTATTCTCAATACATACCATTTAAGGGACTAACTATACACAAGTGTTTGTTACTTTTTTTTTTTTTTTTTAGTTGATTATAGGCACTTTCTAAGAAGAGGATTTAGGACTCAAAAGACTCTGAAATTCAGTCTTTAGTACCCTCCTTTCATAAATAGATCTGCCTGAGCCACAGTAGTCTAGTGTAGCAATTCAGCAGAAGTTCTACAGTAGAACTGTGTGCAAAAAAGCTTTAGAAAATTGTAACCAGAATAAAATTATAGAAAAGCAGTTATCTGAACTGAGCAACTTAACATCTACTTCTTAGGTTTTTTCCTAACCATGTTTGATGTGTTATCCCTATAAACATTGTTAAGAATCATGTGTGAACGGTTCTGTACCTGTGTTTCACCCTAAGTTACAGATATGCTACAAAAACTATCTGTTTACATTCATTTTTATTTATATCATTATAGTTACGATTTTGATACGATTACTCAAATGTGTTTTGTTTCTTTGCCAAGAGCCTTTCAACCTCACCTTTGAACAAGTTTTAGAAACACAAATTTAGAACATTCATCACATCTGAAAAACCAGCATCACTAATGTGAATTGTTAAAAGGCCCTTTTACCCTGTGGTGCAGTTTTTCTATTATAATATACACTATATTAATAGTTCCATATTTATGGGGTTGATAAAATCAGCTAAGATGGCAGCTGTTCTCCAAGACGGAGGGAGTAGGGATTTCCTTACATAAGAGTAAATGATTACTATCTAAGTACAGTGTTTAAAAAGGAGAGGTATAGTTGAGCAAAAATGCAATTCATGCACAAAACTCATAGCAATACGTTCTCAATATCCCACACTGCTATCTGATTTAGGCAACAAAACAGTCATTTAGATGGAGCAAACACTGCCTGTTGGGGAAAATAACCTAACACTAAGTTACAGAAAAATATCCTATGAAAAGAGATTATAAAATGGTACCAACAGTCTAAAAGGTTGAACCCTCCCTTGGCATTAATCTCTAATTTTAACTTAACAGAATAGTGAGAAAATGACAGCTCGATATACTCAGCCTGAGATCAAATTTGTCATGGCAACATTGGCAGGTTGGACCCTGATTCTTCAAATGTTACATTGCCTTGGTTAACAAAAATCATACTTTTTTTGTATTAGAATAGAGATTATAAATAAATGTAAAGTGTGCATGCAGTCAACTGCATAATATACAAGCAATATCTATGTTTTAAATAATCATCTTCTTTGGCAGGCCAGAATCCAGCTGGACATGCAGTATTTACATATCAAAATCCATAGTGTGTTCATCATATTGAAAGCAAGTGAAAATATATAGATGTATATACGGTATATACACACATATGTATATAGATGTATATACTGTTTTTAATATATTAACAAATATATATGTGTAGATATATTTATTAAAAGTGGATTTCATCTTTGTCAGATTCAGGTGACTCAGGCCTTGAAACACTAAAAATATCCTGACATGGTATCTGGGGAGGTACTTGG
Source organism: Mustela erminea (assembly GCF_009829155.1). Taxonomy (NCBI): domain Eukaryota; kingdom Metazoa; phylum Chordata; class Mammalia; order Carnivora; family Mustelidae; genus Mustela; species Mustela erminea. Next base: position 110,018,272 of record NC_045618.1, read on the forward strand.
AGTGGCATTTGGGATTTGGGAGAAGAGGTCTGGGGCACGCTTTTTTCAGAGAGTATTTTTAAAATTTCTGCCACCTGCTTTTCCAGGGCAGTCATTCTGCAGCTTAGCAGCTGAATGTCCTCTTTGAGTTCATGCTTGACTTCCTGCAGTGTGGTTTGTAAGGCCTGCTCTGGGATGGGATAAAAGGGGTGCTTGGCGTCAGCCTGAATCGGGCTGTGCTCCAGCGGACTCCGGGCCTCTCCGGCCTTATCCAGACGAAGGTCACTTTTTGTAATCCCACTGTCACAAGAATCTGTTTTCCTTAATGGGTTTTTGGTAACGCTGTTCTCCGAATCGCTGCCCTTGGGGTCCTCTGACAGTAGCCCCATGGACTCGGCTTTCGTGACATTATTCCAGTCTTCCTTTTTCTCCTCGTGCGCCCCCATGGTATTCTTGAGTCGCAGCCATCCCCTCCCATTTCCGTTCTTCATCCTGATCGGGCTGTTGACTTTGAGGCATTTGGGGTCAGCACCGCCATTGGGCTTGAGTTCCATGGCCTCACGGTTGTTTTGCTTGAGGGACTCGCTGGTTTTCACGTAAGCCAGAGACGTCTGGATGGGCGTGATCTGCGACACAGTGACCACACTGGTGCCCGTGATGGAGGCTCCATTCTGTAAGGAGCGGCTTTCTACCTGAACCTGGTTCCGCTCGGGGTCGCTCTGGGTGGACCCCTGATTCCGCAGCTCCTTCTGCTGCTTGAACTTCTGGAAGAGCTTTCGGACCGGGTGGTCCACGGGGATGCTGAGGGTGACCTCGTTCTTCTGCCTGAGGCGCTCCTCTTCCTCTTTCTTCACGTCACTGATTTTTCGGAAAATGATCTGTGGAGGGGGAGAGATGTTCAGAATGTGATTATAAACCTAGATGGACTGCTAATCGTGTGACAGGATGCTGGATAAACTTTGTTTTACTAAGGAAACCCTCAAACGCAAGGTAAGATCACTTCGGAAGGGAAAAAATACCTCAGTGCCATTTAATGGATGCAGTATACTGAGAACTCACCATAGGAGCACCGACTTAGCTTATGTCATCCTACTCTCTTGCATACAGGAAGGGGAATGTAATGGAGAGAGAGCTGAAGAGAGGTACTTGCTTTCTTTTTTTCTTTCATTTAAATTTTTTTAATTTAAATTCAATGTAGTTGACATATAGTGTATTATTAGTTTCAGAGGTAGAATTTAGTGATTCATTACCTGCTTTTAACACTCAGTGCTCATTCCATCAAGTCCCTTACTTAATACCCACCACCCAGTTAGAGAGGTACTTGCTTTCTAGTTTATGTTCTCATTTAATAGAAAACATACAAATGCATATGTTAGTATATATGTGTATGCGTATATGTGTAAGGAAAACATTAAATTTCCTTGCATCTCTATTTTTTGTATGTTTTCCTTTTATATACCAATATATTCAGTATCTTTTTTAATAACGTCCCCTGCTTAGGGGTTAAATTATGAGTTCCAGGCTATAAAAGTACCAAAATGTTACACGGTTTACTAACATAGCACCTGTGATGGGTGGGGGGAGGGATTACATTTATTTAGGTGTACAGAACTAGGATCTGTAAGTAAAAGTTCCTGAGAGATAAATACCAGCTCAAAATATACTTCATTTTAAGCTGCTCTTTATTGAATAAAGAGCCTTGAAAACTGATGAACTTCACACCACTAAAATATCCCAATAGAAGTAAGTGTGTTGTCCATGTAATACTATCACGGGGTGGGAGATTGGACTCTTCAAATTTCAATATTCCTTAAAATTTTTTTACTGTTAGCATTAATTTTTTCTCTCATCATTATTCCAACCTACTTAAAGATTCTTCTTATCTTTTGAAATATTATAAACAATTTCAGTATAAAGTGTTTCTCCCACTCAGATTTCAGTATTAATAGTTTTCTGTGCATATTTCCATAAGTTTTTTTAACAAAGTTTTTTACTTCCAGAATTAACATACAATGTTCTGTTCAACCTAGTGATTCAACACACTCCATACATTACCCAGCGCCCATCTCGACAAGTGCACTTCTTAATCCCCATCACCTGTTTCCCCCATTCCCCACCTACCTCTCCTCTGGCAACCATGAGTTTCTTCTCTACAGTTAAGAGTCTATTTCCTGGTTTCACTCTCTCTTTCTTTTCCCTTTGCTCATTTGTTTTGTTTTTTAAATTCCACATATGAATGAAACCATATGATATTTGTCTTTCAGACTCTTTCTATGAAACCAGCATTACCTTGATCCCTGAACCAGGCAAAGACCCCATCAAAAAGGAGAATTTCAGACCAAAATCCCTGATGAATATGGATGCCAAGATTCTCAACAAGATCCTAGCTAACAGGATCCAACAGTACATTAAAAAAGATTATCCACGGGCGCCTGGGTGGCTCAGTGGGTTAAGCCGCTGCCTTCGGCTCAGGTCATGATCTCAGGTCCTGGGATCGAGTCCCGCATCGGGCTCTCTGCTCAGCAGGGAGCCTGCTTCCCCCTCTCTCTCTGCCTGCCTCTCCATCTACTTGTGATTTCTCTCTGTCAAAATAAATAAAATCTTTAAAAAAATTAAATAAATACATAAATAAATAAATAAAATCTTTAAAAATATATAATAAATAAATAAATAAAGAAAGAAAGAAAGAAAGAAAGATTATCCACCATGACCAAGTGGGATTTATCCATGGGATGCAAGGGTCGTTCAACATTCGCAAATCAATCAATGTGATAGAACAAATCAATGAGAGAAGAACAACATGGTCCTCTCGAATGATGCAGAAAAAGCATCTGTTCCTGGTTAAAACTCTTCAAAGTATAGGGATAGAGGGAACATTCCTCATCTTCATAAAATATAAGAAGAACCCGGGCGCCTGGGTGGCTCAGTGGGTTAAGCCGCTGCCTTCGGCTCAGGTCATGATCTCAGGGTCCTGGGATCAAGTCCCGCATCGGGCTCTCTGCTCAGCAGGGAGCCTGCTTCCCTCTCTCTCTCTGCCTGCCTCTCCATCTACTTGTGATTTCTCTCTGTCAAATAAATACATAAAATCTTTAAAAAAAAAAAAGAAGAACCCAAAGCGAATATCATTCTCATGGGGAAAAGCTGACAGCCTTCCCATTGAGATCAGGAACACAACAAGGATGCCCACTCTTGTCACTGTTGTTCAACATTGAAAGTCCTAGCAACAGCTATCAGAAAACACAAAGAAATAAAAGGTATTCAAGTTAGCAAAGAAGAAGTCAAACTCTTCTCTTTGCAAATGACATACTTTAATATGAAAAACCCAAAAACTCTACCCCCCAAATTACTAGAACTCATACAGCAATTCAGTAATGTGGCAGAATACAAAATCAGTGCACAGAAATCAGTTGCTTTCTTATACATTAATAATGAAAATATAGAAAGGGAAATTAGAGAATCGATTCTATTCACTATAGCACCAAGAACCATAAGATACCTTGAAATAAACCTAACCAAAGAGGTAAAGAATCTATACTTGAGGAACTACAGAACGCTCATGAAAGAAATTGAAGATATAAAAAGATGGAAAAGCATTCCATGCTCATGGATCAGAAGAATAAACATTGTTAAAATGTCTATACTGCCCAGAGCAATCTGTACTTTCAGTGCCATCCCGATCAAAATTCCACTGGCATTTTTCAAAGTACTGGAACAAACAACCCTAAAATTTGTATGGAATTAGAAAAAAACCTAAATCACAAAGGAAATGTTGAAGAAGAATAACAAAGCTGGGGCTTCACGTTATGTTCCATAAAGAACTCCTCAAGCTCAACACACACAAAACAGATAAGCACATCAAAAAATGGGCAGAAGACATGAAAAGATGCTTCTCCAAAGAAGACATACAGATGGCTAACAGACACATGAAAAAATGTTCATCATCATTACCCATCAGCGAAATTCAAATCAAAACCACACTGAGATACCACCTTATACCAGGTAGAATGGCCAAAATTAACAGGACAGGAAACAACAAGTGTTGTGGAGAAAGGATGTGGAGAAAGGGGAACCCTCTTACACTGTTGGTGGGAATGTAAGTTGGGGTGGCCACTTTGGAAAACAGTGTGGAGATTCCTTAAGAAATTAAAAATAGAGCTACCCTTTGACCCTGCAATTGCATTACTGTGTACCCCAAAGATACAGATGTCGTGAAAAGAAGGGCCATCTGTACCCCAATCGTCACAGCAGCAATGGCCACCAAACTGTGGAAAGAGCAAAGATGCCCTTCAACAGACGAATGGATAAAGAAGATATGGTCCATATATACAATGGAATATTACTCAGCCATCAGAAGGGACAAATACCCAACTTTTGTATCAACATGGACAGGACTGGAGGATATTATGCTGAGTGAAATAAGTCAAGCAGAGAAAGTCAATTATGATATAGTTTCACTCATTTGTGGAGCATAGGGAGTAACATGGAGAACATTAGGAAAAAGAAAGGAAAAGAGAATTGGGGTAAATCAGAGGGGAAGATGAAGCATGAGAGACTGTGGACTCTGAGAAACAGACAGGGTTTTGGAGGGGAGAGGGATGGGTGGGTGGGCGAGCCTGGTGGTGGGTATTAAGCAGGGCACATATTGCATGAACAGTGGGTGTGGTGCATGGACAGTGAATCTTGGAACACTGAAAAATTAAAAATTTCAGGGGCTGGGCGCCTGGGTGGCTCAGTGGGTTGGGCTGCTGCGTTCGGCTCAGGTCACGGTCTCAGGGTCCTGGGATCGAGTCCCGCATCAGGCTCTCTGCTCAGCGGGGAGCCTGCTTCCTCCTCTCTCTCTGCCTGCCTCTCTGCTTGTGATCTCTCTGTGTCAAATAAATTTAAAAAATCTAAAAAAAAAAAAAAGATGGATTTAAAAAAAAAAGAATCACAATTTTCTGAGGCTGGCAAAATTACTTCATCACCCTCTCTCATTAATTTATTGGTTAGATTAGAGATATATGGCAAGTGCATAGCATATAAGAGACACTTAAAATATTTTGGTTCTCTCCATTGAACTCTCATAAGATACTTTCTATTTGAAACCATCTCCAGCACCTCTTGAGGATTCAATAGCTTCCAGAGTAACGTTACAAACATCAAGTTTATACTAGAAACCAATACTAGTGATGGTCACTTAACAGAAAAGTCAGGGAGATAGCAATCCTCTAAGAGCACACTTTCTAAATTGAGACTGATGCACTAAACATAGCTTATTAAGTGGTAATGATATGTATTTTAAAATAAATATTCTCTAAATTCAATAAATGTCTGTAAAGACCAGCATATTTTTTCCTCTCTAGTGGCACATGAAATTGGATTATTTTGTAAGAATTTTACTTATCTATTTGACAGAGAGAGAGCAGGCACAAGCAGGGGGAGTGGGAGGGTGAGAAGCAGGCTCCCCACTAAGCAGGGAACCCAACATGGGGCTCTATCCCAGGACCCTGGGATCATAACTTGAGCTGAAGGCAGATGCTTAACAGACTGAGCCACCCAGGTATCCCAAAATTGGATCTTTTAAATCATGTAATACTTACCTGACAGTCTGACATCAAAGTTCCAGCATAATTTTTCAAAGGGTTGACATGTTCCTCATGCTTCCTAAGTAAACAGAGCTTATACTGAGCCTTCACAATATTAGATTCAAACATGAACACAGATACCATATTCCTTTTCCATTCCTCTTCTTTGAAAAGGTACTCAGTTTGGTTTTAGAAACTGACATGAGGGGACAAATAACTGGCCACATCCTCCTTCCCACTCAACTCACCTTTTTGTTTTTTTAAAGGTAGCTCCTTAGCCTTGGATATATACAGCCTTAGTGTGATGTAGTAACTGAGAGCTGCCTTACATTTACGATAAAAGGATCTGTTTCAACGCTACTGGTATATAATAGACAAAAATATTACCATCTCTGTAGTATCCATGCGTACTACTATGTGAAGTTCACAGTTTTTAGAAATTATATTGAAATATTTGGTGTCCCTAGAACTGAATATTTGTTGGCATCTTAGCCAAGAGCATTATGCTTTAAAATTTCAATATCATGGCTAATGACTGCTTATAATTATTGTGTGCTTAGCAAGTTCAGAATGTTTAGTGATTTAAGCCCATGTAAAACAGCAATAAAAGAAGCCTTCTGCAGTTTCCCTGGCCACCATCTGGCCCCTCCCACAAACCAAGAGCAAACAAAGGTGTCTGGACTGCTATTATTAAGCTGAAAACCGAGACCCCAAACGCCAAACCACCTAGTACAAAGAAGTCCTGTCCCAAAACCAGGAGGCCAGTCTGCATCAGGGGACAAATGAGATAGAACTGGGCTGGCATATGGCATATTTGGCCACCATGAAGATAAAAAAGGAATTAAGAAAGAAAAGAGATTTGGGATATCAGAATCCTAAGTGCTGCACATTGTTCCTTTCTCTCCATCTCCCCACTCCAGGGGGATAGGAGATGAGGTGGAGCTAGACTTAGCCCCTGGAGCTTGAGGGGTACTTACACACATTGAGACAGGCCCTGACTTCTCATCTGGACTTTGCAGAGAGCAGGACCCATGAGTTTACTCTCCAGAGCCAACAAAGCCTGCTTTAAAAAAAGCATAAACCCTCTTTTATGAGGAGGGGAAAGGTTCACCTCCTCATGTCTACCCATACTTCTTGTGTGCCTGGAGGGGCATGGTTAGGGTCCCCACGGGTCCAGGAACTACAGAAGGTAGACAATTGTGATTTCAGCCCCCGGAAGCAAGATGAGGCAAAGGTACTTCAAGAAGGGGGAGAAGTCACTACACTCTGTAGGACACCTGCTGCCAGGGCCTTTCAGACCAATAAATATGCACACAGTAAATCAGCCCAGTCACTGGTGCAGCCAGCTCAAAGGCCAAGGCTCTGAGGAGTTACCACAAGCCCTCCAGGTCTCACAGACAAGCCCTGGGTGTGAAGTGGACCCCCACCCCTCCCCTTAGTAGTGGGCCCTTAGGCAATCAGGAGCCCAGTGAAAGCAGAACCAGGTGCAGAGAGAGAGGGCTGGGAAGAGAGAGTCATGAGGAAATTTCCTACCCAAGCTACAGAATTTGACCTGGAGCCCAGGTGAAAACAATAATACTTGGCTTTGGCCAACTATTTACCATAACCAAGCTTTTAAGCCAGAGGCAACTTTATAAAAATGACTGGGTTAGATGGAGTTTACTGAATGAGGTGAAATTTACTCTTTCTTTTGGCTGTAGAATGTAATGTAGGACTTATTAAAAAATAGTTACTAAGGGGCGCCTGGGTGGCTCAGTGGGTTAAAGCCTCTGCCTTCGGCTCAGGGCATGATCCCAGGGTCCTGGGATCGAGCCCCACGTTGGGCTCTCTGCTCAGCGGGGAGCCTGCTTCCTCCTCTCTCTCTGCCTGCCTCTCTGCCTACTTGTGGTCTCTGTCTGTCAAATAAATAAAATCTTTAAAAAAAAAGTTACTAAAAGTTTGCATATAGCAAAGGGCACTTCCACACGTGTATTACCTCCTTTAACTCTCATAACTGCTCTTTGATATAGGTCCTATTATTCTCAAGTTTCAAAGAGCAAACTGAGGCACGGAGAGTCGATTTGGTGGTTTGCCCCAGATCACCCAAGGAGTCAGTGGCCGGGATAAATCCAAGAAGTCCAGTTGCAAGTAGTGCAACCATTACACTCTACTGCAGCTCTGTAAGGTAATTCTAACACTTCCTCCTGGACCCACAAAGATATAGGTAGTTGAGTGGGTAAAGTAGGGAATGATGTAGCAGTTTCATACCCAATAGATAACCCTTCACAGAACATTTGCCATGGTGCACCAACCCTGAAAGCAGTGACTTAAAGGACCACAGCTCTGTGCTTGCTGGGGAGGGTGTTAGAAGAGGCAACTTCTAAGCCATCCTATTCTCAAAGGCAAAGCCTTTAAAATACATGCTGCATTTTGTAGCATCTTGCTCTCTTCAAGGTAGCTTTTGTGTTTTCTTTTAACTTGCTTCTACTTACATTAAATACCCTGGCTTTACGAAAAACAGGGCAGGGTGGGTCAAAAGGTATAGTCTTCCCTGGACTCTAATACCATTCTTGATCCCACTACTACATAATGCACTTGTTTATGGGGGCAGAGATTTTTGTCTCTTTTACTACGTGCTATATCTCTAGACTCTCCAACAGTGTTACACTGAAGGTCCTCAATAAGTAAATGTTATTCACCAATAAAATCCTCATACATTCAGCGAAGTATATTTGTGATAGTTCTATGAATAAAAATTACTACAAATGGGAAGATTTTCTGCTTTTTACACATTATTTTTCAGTTCCTAAACAATGAGTCAATGATATCTATATTCTTGTAATTGATCATGAATGTCTACTCTTATTTCCTCACTTGGAGACAAACACAACATCATCTACCTCCTGGCATCCTCAGCACCTAGCCCACTGCTGGGCACAAGTAGATAGTTAACAAATGCTGTCTCAGTATAATCACATTCAAACCTTTGACCCACAAATCACTGAAGAACTTGAATGAGAACCTATCTCTGATTCCACTGTAAGGCTGCAATAATGTCTAAGAACTTATTTTCTAGTTGGTGACAATGCCACACTTTTTTTCAGGCACTGAAAATTTTTAAAAAAATGAAGAGATGAGGGGCGCCTGGGTGGCTCAGTCGTTAAGCCTCTGCCTTTGGCTCAGGTCATGATCCCAGGGTCCTGGGTCTGAGCCCCGCATCAGGTTCCCTGCTAGGCGGGAGGCCTGCTTCTCCCTCTCCTACTCGCCCTGCTTGTGTTCCCTCTCTCACTGTGTCTCTGTCAAATAAATAAATAAAAATCTTTATTTAAAAAAAAAGAGAGAGATGATTTTATCATGATTACAAGTTTAAAGACTAATTATCCACAGAGGTACCACCACAAGTTGAACCATGTCATATCTGTAAAGGATGATAGCTTTTTGTTCTGTCTTAAATTATAAAGAATGCATTGTAGATAAATAACACAAAACAGCAGGGGTGCCTGATGGAAATAACTCACTGTTTTTCAAAAACATTAAATGTCATAGGCCCTTTCTATAAGTTGTCATAATTTTAAAGATAACTTTATGACCCTAAACTCCAAATTTAAATAACAATGCATTTTCATTACTAAGGAGACTACATTTCATCATAAAATAGCATGGTAATTATTCCACATTACGATTACAAGCATGGGCCTTTTCAAATATATTCTGCTGATCCTTCCTTCTAAGAAGTGCTTTTTACCTTTAACATTTTAATTATGTATATAATAAAATGGTTCAACTTAATAACAGAAGGGAAAGATGGATCAATTTTATCTGGGTAAGCCCTTTAAAAAGAGCATGTTTTTATTTAAATTTTTAAAAAATTTTACCTACTAGTCTTTGACAATTGAAAGATCTACAAATGATAAGCATTTTCATAATTCAGCTGATTTCCTGTGTGGGCAATGTGTCATACAGAAAGGAAAACATTTCCTGCTAAATGAATACATAAGTTATATAGATTAATTTTACCCAATTATTACGTAGAAATGATAATTTTCTCTAGAAAAAAATTTTAATTTCCCCAAAGAAATCATTGTAGAAAATGTGAAAGATCTTAGTATTCATCTAACACATGAATTAAACAATGTAAAAGAAAAATATGTAAATCCATGATTCCCCACATGGTATTAAATCAACTTCTAAAACTCTAATATTTGGGGTTTTTTCCCTCTGCATTAATAACCTAGAACCTTTGCACTTGATGTACTCTATGTCTATCTTTTGTCCAATGGCAAATCAAATTGCTGATGAATACCACAAAAATTAAGGACAAAATTAAAAAAAAGAAAAATCATGAATCAGACTATGACTCCAGCCACACATTTATTGGTAGAATGAACAATAGCCTGTTCTGTTTCTATCAGCAAAGAGGTTTATTTCATTTAAGCTTTTCTTCTCTGTGCTTCATTATGTTCTGTGGAACCCATGCTGGAAGGTTTAATTTATTTAAATGATAAAAGCTTCTTAAACTTAACGGGGAACATGGCCAACTGAGCTTTCCATTTCAAAAGTAGGACATTTGATCATAAAAGCGATATCAAAATTGAATAATTTGAATGTGTACTGAACTTTGAAATCCAATAAAGGCAAGGAAAAAAAGGGTTAGAATCATTTGTTTAATGACACGGATTTGGTGTTACATAATTTGAAGGAAGATAGAGGAGTTTCCCCTCAAATGGCCCATCACTTTCCAGATCTGTGACTCTAGGGAATTGACTAGGAATTTATAGCCATACGTGATCAGGCAGAAGCTCGAGTTCATCTGACTCTTATGGGATCTAGTTGGTTTTGTTCTTTTTACTTTTTCTGTAAATGTAAGTCACTAATTCTACCCCTAGTTCTTTCAATCCATTCCAAGCTAAACTAACACAACAAAGCAGGATTGATTAGCCACTATCATGTAAATAACAGAGGCTATAAGCTCATCTTAATGAAGACCACAGTGACGGGGCTGAGGCAGATGAAAATTCATTCCATAAATTTTAGACGTGTGAAGGAAAGGTAACAATGACACATCACACTCTATTTTGAAATCTGGCTGCCCTGCTTTACTTCAGCCACTCCTAAATCCATAAGCTTTTCAAGGACAAGGAATGTGTTATAGATCTAGTTCAGCCTCTTAGGTCCTAAATACATTTTGAGGAATTAACTAATTACTTGATAAGTGTAAAAAACAAAAAAAGGGAAATGAAGATGAGTAGAGAGGAAAAAAAAAAAAAAGGAAAGAAAGGAGGGAGGGGAAAGGGAAAAAAGGATTATCTTTTGATTTTATAAATGTGTCAGGGAATGCCTGATGTGGATAGGGGTGGCTGGTAAAATGCAAATGCAAAACATCCTAAAATTACTAATACTATTCTTGAATTTACTAATGAAATCTTCTAGGCCCATTTTTCCTTACCATATGAAAGGGTGTGATACGCAACTAATGAGTCGTTGAACACTGCATCAAAAACTAATGATGTACTTATATGCTGGCTAACCGAACATAATAAATAAATAAATAAATAATGCAAACTTTAAAAAAAATTATTAATCTCAATTTTCCAGGTTATCATAAATACAAAAATGTATTTTTCATAAATAACAAAACATATATTATAAACCCCATTACTGGTGTTAGCATGGTTCTTAAAATAGTTACTCAGTATTTATGTTTCTATTACTAAAGGTGTTTTCCATTTAAGAAAAATAATGAAAGAAAGAAAATAGTCTTCAAAACCAAGTAAATGGCTAGTCCAAGGTAAAACTGGCAAGATTTAGATTCTTTGTCTCAAATTTAGAATCCACGAATTGCCCTCCCTGCCTCAGTTTCTAGTCTCACTTCCCCTCATTCCACTTTTTGCTATTGTGTATCAAATATCATAGTATCGCAGAACCACCCCTCCCCCCAAAAAATCAGAAAACAAAAGTAAAGCTCTTTAATAAGTCAGCAAATCTACTATGGCTCAGTTCAGCCTGCCTGTCCAACCTGATTCCTTCACTCCGCATTTGATCTTCATGTTCCTGTCATACTCAACCACTTTGAGATCCAGAATCTATCTGTGATAATGCAGTGTTCTCTCTCCTCCCCTTCGTATGCTGGGGAACTCCTACTTATCCTTTAACACTCAGCTCATCTGTGCTCTCCTTTATGAGGCGTGACCACCTACATAACTTGTAGGAACCCAATACAACATAAAAATTTGGAGCCTCTAACATTATCTTTAATAGTAAAATACTGAAAGCTCTCTCCTAAAATGGGGAAAGAGGTAACTATGCCCCATCTTGCCACTTGTATTCAACTGCAATGTTGAAAGTTCCAACAAGAGAAATTGCCAAGGAAATTAAATAAAAGACACCCAGAATGAAAAAATATAGAAATTCCTGAGAAATACACACACACACACACACACACACACACGGCTATTATAGCTAATAAAGGAGTTCAGAAGGATGCATGACACGAAATCAATATAAAATTAGTTGTATTTCGGGTGTCTGGGTGGCTCATTCAGTTAAGTGTCTGCGATGAGCTCTCTGTTCAGCAGGGACCCTGATTCTCCCTCTGTCTGCCACTTCCCCTGCCTGTGCTCTCTCTCGCTCACTCTAACAAATAAATAAATAAATTTTCTTTAAAAATTAGTTGTATTTCTATATACTAGCTAGGAACCATCTGAAAATGAAACTAAGAAAACAATTTCATTGACAATGGCATCAAAGAGAATAAAATACTTAGGAAAAAAATTAACAAAAGTGCAGGACTTAGACACAAAAGTTACAAAACATTGCGGAAATAAAGATTTAAATAAATAGACGTTTCATGTTTATGGATTGGAAGACCTAATATTGTTCACATGACAATATTTCTGAAATTGACTTGCAGCTTCAATTCAATTCCCATCAAAGTTCTAATTGCTAGTTTTTCAGAAATTGACAAGCTGATCCTAAACTTTGAATGGAATGCAAGGGACCCAGAATAGCCAAAACAATACCAAAAAAATAAGAATGTAATTGGAGGACTCATACTTCTCAGTTTTAAATTTCACTATAAAGCTACCATAATCAACACAGTGAGAAATGTCATAAGAACAGACATTCATCAATGCAACAGAAGTAAGTGTCCAAAATTAAAACCATGCATCTATGCTCAACTGGTTTTTGACAAGGATATCAAGGCAATTCAATGAGGAAAGATTAATCTTTTCAACAAATGATGCACAAACATAAAATGAATATAGATACAAGCTTCACACCATATACAAAATTTAATTCAAAATGGATCAAAGGCCTAAATGGAAGAAGTAAAGCTATGAAATTATTAGAAGGAAACAAAGGCATAAATTTGTTTGGCCTTGAATTAGGGGAGGGTTTCTTAGACACCTAAACCTTAAGCCACCAAAAATAATTAAATAAACAAACTGGACTTCATCAAAATCCAAAACTCTTTTGCTTCACAGAGAAAGTAAACTGACAACCCACAAAATGGGAGACAGTATTTGCAAATCATATATTTGATATGGGTGTAATATCTAGAATATATAAAGAACTATTATGACTCAACAAGAGACAAAAGGAAAATTAAAAAAAATAAAGGATTTGAATAGAGATTTCTTCAAAGAAGTTATACAGATGGCTAATAGGCACATGAAAAGATACTCAATATCATTGGTCATTAGGGAAATGCAAAACCAAATGAGATATACTTCCCATCCTCAAGGATGGCTATAATTGGAAAAATAATGTGTTATCAGTAATAGAAAAATGACAGGTGTCGGGAGGATGTAGATAAGTTGGACACCTCCCTCCATGCTTTGCTGGAAGGAGTATAAAATGCGGCAAAGAGCTCTGCAGTTTTGCAAAAAGTTAAACAGAATAACAGTGTGACCCACCAATCCCAATCCTCGGGAGATATCCAAGAAACATAATGAAAACATACAGTCACACAAACACAAGTACACCAGTGTTCATAGCAGCATTATTCATGATAGCCAAAAAGTAGAAACAACCTAAATATCCAGTACAGGTGACTCGGCAACCAAAATGGGGTCTATCTGGATACAAAGGGAAATTACCAAGCCGGAAGAAGGGTGGGAGTACTAATACATGCTACAGAACGGACGGACCTTGAACACATACTAAGTGAAAGGAGCCCAACACGGAAAGTCACATAGGTTTGATTTCACTTATCTGAAATGTTCAGGAGAAGCAAATTTAGTCAGAGAATATGATCTATGGCCAGGGGGAAAGTGGGAAATGGGGAATGACTACCCATGGGCATGCAGCTTCCTTCTGGGGTGGTGAGAAGTTCCTGAAATGAGGTACTGGTGATGGTGGCACCACTTCGTGAACACTCTGAAAAGTACTGAATTGCATACTTTGTGGTAGATTGTATGGTGTGTGAATTATGTCACAATGAAAAGGATGCACACTCCTTGTTCAAAATTATTAGGAGTAACCAGATAACAACAGCAGAGCATTAAACCAAGAACAGGATCCTTCTAAGTGCAAAGGCCCGTATGGCACAGGGAGAGCATCCGGGAAGCTCGCCCACTGGGAGGCTTTCACTTAACTACCCCAGGAAGAACTGGGTCCATCCTACTCTACGCCCTGACAGCACTTCCTTTGTCACGTTTATTAATGGCAGCACGTGGCAACAAACAAGATCTTCATTCACATTATGAGTGTTTGTCAAACGCCCACCATGTTCTAGGCTGTGTTTTGGAGTTAGGTATACGTCAGTGAACAGAACAAAACTCCTTAAATATTCTAGAAAATGTCAGGTGGTGATGTGGGCTACAAAAAAAAAAAAAAAAAAAAAGAAGAGTCATTGGGTCTCCGAGGAAGAGAATCTGAGAGCCGAGGTAGTGATGAAATGAAGTGGGCCAGGTAGATAGCTGTGGGGAGAGGGGGCCCCAAGGTGAGAGAGTGTTCTGCACGGCCAGGGGGCAGTAAGGAGGACAAAGCGGGCAGCACTGGGTAAAAGGGGAGGCCAGGGACTTGGATCTGAGGGAGCCTGGGAGAGGGTGTGTATGATCTCACTTCTACTTTGAGACGTCAGAATGACTTAGAACCAGGAGGCAGAAATGGGTGTAGTGAGAGGTGGTCCGATTCTGGATTTCTTTTGCCAGTGAAATAGACAGGTTAGCAGATAAATGGAGGAACAATTTGAGAGAGAAAGAGAAAAATTTTTAAAAACCTCTCTTTCATCTAAGCCCAAGGATAAGCCCAAGGTAATGCCATTTCCCGATGTGGGGAAGCCTGGAATGGAGTGGCCTGTAAACTAGAAAGGCAAGTTATCCACCTGTCCCTACCCCAGTACCCTCCCCCCCAAATATCCACACGCACATACACACTTACACAATAGACAAGCGTGGACCAGGAACAGGCTGGCTGACTAAACACTCCTATTCAAAGGGGACAAGGAAAATGGCTCAAACACTCCCCCGTTACTGGTCCACAGCAGTGTTGGGAGTCTGCCTGGGAGGCACTAGAAGGCCTCTCCGCCCCAGCAGTGGGGTAAATTCCTTTATTAGTCTCTCAGCCTGTTGTATGGGACAAGCTATGCAGGATAACCTCTCCCATCCTGTGTTCTCTGGTTTCCAATTCCAACTTCTTGGAAGTGGTTCTGGGTCCATATTCCATAGTCAGACATGAGATAGGGATTAGAGAGTTTGTCCTATTTCAAGATTGAAGAAATTCCTTAGCTACTTCCTGCCTATGAAAATGTGAGGGCCTAAGGTGTGGTTTCAGGTTCACATAGTAAAGGGATTTTTTAAGACCAAGCTTGTGGTTTCTCTGGCAATATACGTCTTTGAAAAAATTTAATAAGTTTCTGACATATTTACAGTCAATTCCTTGTGCTTGTAGTCTCATAAAAAGTTCTTTCTTTATGTATAATTCTCAAGCCTGATTTAATGCTTTGCTTTCTTGGGCCTGTGTCTCTCTCTTTCTCTCCCCGGACTCGGACTCCCCTCCCGCTCCTGCTCCCCTTACCCCCACCATAATGGCTGCTACACAGAAAGCATCAGGCTTTGTGAGCAGTCATATCCATTATCTGATCTTTGCTACAAAAATAAAGTCTTAATGGACTTCTTCATACAATGACTTTCGAATCTTATTTCTACTTTTTCCCATTCTCGATTCCTTTCCTTGGCTTATCAGCCAGCCAACCCTTGTCTGGGATCACCTCTTTCTTCTCATGTCTTGCTAAAAGTAACCAGTCACAACCCCCACTCACTACTGATGTTTAGAAATCAAATGCAAAAATGAACACATAAATAAAATGAACACATAAATAAAAATACTAGAATTGGTTTTCCTAAACAAAAGCTGCAGAAATTCCAAAAGAGCTACAACATTGAAAGGCGATCACAAGTAGCACTTTTATCAAATGTTGTCACAGTTAAATATTTGTCTTCATCTTTCCAAGTCTCCGAGATCAGTTTCCTCACCTATTCTGGCTCTGCTATGTCAATGCCACATATTTTGAAATAAGCAGTGACAGAGCCCCCACTACTGGTATCGATTTAAATTAATGTCCAAGTGGCATTGCAGCTACATCTACTTGTTAGCATTTGAAAATTCAGAAGAATACTCAGAAGAATAAAATCGTTTTATTTCTAAGGTCTTAACACAGAATTTTTAGCACACTCAAGTTCAAAGGAACAAAACTGATAAAAAAAACCATCATTATTATGCTTTGCTGGGAATGTAAGAACACAACCCTCTGTGTTGCCTGAATCTTTTTTTGAAACTTCATTAATTTATTTGAGAGAGAGAGAGAGCACGAGTAAGCAGCAAGGAGGGACAGAGGGAGATATAGAAGCAGACTCCCTACTAGGTAGGAGCAGAACATGGGGCTTGACCCCAGGACCCTGAGATCATGACCTAAGCCAAAGTCAGACATTTATCCAACCTTGCCACCCAGGCACCCCTGTATTGCCTGAGTCTTAAATGAACCATTAGACCACACTGTCTTGGAGAATATAATTATTCTGATCACGGAAGCGACTGTTTCTACATGTTTTCAATTAGCAATAATCGCGCCTCGGATAAACCTCATTGGCTACGATACTGCCACTGCGCAAAGCTACATGTTTTCATTTTGGAATCTTTGCAATAAAAATACCAGGATTAGAAGAATTGTACTAAGTATTTTTCACGGATTATGTGCTTATTTAATTTTCACAGTCATCCATTTTAAAGATGAAAAAAAAAAAATAACATGAGGCTTAGAGAGATTTAAAGACCTTCCCAAGTCTATGTAGCTAATGAATGGGGTTCCAGCCCAAGTCCAGTGGACTCAAAGAGTAGGCTACACTACTTGAGAATTCCTAATCTAAATTTAAGAGAGATGCAAAGGGTCTAAAGGATCAAGGCCTGGGAAGAAAGCAATCATATGATAAAGGAGGTTGAATCGCTTTCATCATGACAGACGACCAAAGGCACAACTCTTGAGTTGGCAGCTGACCACATAGAAGGGGGTGTATACATATGAATATGGAATGAGAGTCTTCAGCACGTAAGTAGAAAATAACATTATTTAACATTTGGCAAATGCACTACATTTTACAACGCACTTAAGCTTATGTTAACTAATTTCTCCCTGAAACTTTATAAATCAAGCGGGACAATTATTATTATCCCTATTCAACAGATGAGGGTCAGAGCAGTTACGGGACTTGCCTAAGCTCACTTAGCTAGTAAATAGCCAAACTGGGACTGAAATCTATTTCCTAATGCCAACTCCGGTGTTCGCTCCACTATTAGGCGCTGACATTCCCAATGCTGTGTATAATTTTGTTTATAGTTTATAATGCACTCCCAACTGTATTACCCTTCTAGATCTCATTTGATACTCTTCCTTTGTCCCCAGGAACACATCTAATATGCGCCTTTAGCTTTTGCCTTGTAAGATAATTGCTGTGCCTCAGAGGGAGCAATTACTGTAAGGCAGTTAGTTGCAATACCTTCAAAGATATGTGTTCATAATGAAAGGAAATTTCTACAGCTTTTGTTTAGGAAAACCAATTCTAGCACATCTATTTAAGTATGTGTTCATTTTTGTATTTGATTTCTAAAACAATGCAGCTTTTACTTAATATCACACACATAAATTCTTCACTGTTGGGAAATATAGACTAAGTAAATAGTTTCCTCTATTGGAGTATTATCTTCTAGAAATATTTAGAAGTGTATATCTAGTCTAGATGATATATTAGTTTTAATCTTCTACAGTTGTAATCAAATTTACTTGAAATATAATAATTCTTCAGTATTTCTTCATTTGGGGCAATCTGAAAGCTGAAACTCAGAGGAGCCAAAAGGATTAGGCACTTGGATGTAGAGCCAGCCATTGACAGTTGGGCCCAGAACTCACTTTCCTGGTTTCTAAGTCCATTCCCCATTTTCTTGATGGGGTATCTCTTGCTTCTGGATCAGAAGAACTGTGCGGCAAGAAAAAATTTTGAAACGTCTCTCAGGAGTCAGAAGGCAAGGGTTTAGACACTATCTCTGACAATGACTACCTGGATAAGCTTGGCCAAGCCACTTAGGCCTTCTAAACATTAGGTGTACTGAAAGATCTATTTAAGGTAAATGGTTCCCTATTTTACCAGAATTTACCAGCCATTCCAAGTAAAATAAACACCATTTGCTTATGTTGAATCTAGTAAGCGGCACAAGTATAGCATGTGTTCACCCAGATGAACTGAGAATGCCATCTCCAAGTATTTGTTGATTGCAAAATAACCAAATTCTGGTGCAGAAATCTCTCCTCTTTCATTCACCACTTAGATTTTCAACTTTCCATATAAGCAAAATTAGATACGCAAGTGATTTTGTCCTGCATCTTTGGACCATCTCTATTCTATTTCAGTTGTTACAAATCATTAAGAACAGACAACTCTGATAGAAAAATTAGCATTTTACCAAAAAAATTATATAAATGGCCATGAAATGTATAGAATAGCTCTCATTTTAATTAGACATCGAGGGAGTGCAATTTAAAACCTTAATATATTACCCTACACTTACTTACTCCCCAGAATGGCTAAAAAGAAAAGGAAAAGAACAGGTGTAATAAGAACATAGCAAAAATTGAATTCTCATAAACTGATGGTGGGTGTACAAATTCATACAACCATTTGGGAAACTGCTTGATGAGTATCTACTAAAGCTAAAGATAAACAGGCTCTAGACTCGGAAATTTTACTCCCTCCAAAAACTACTGTACACATGTAAATAAAACACATGTATAAGGACCTTGGTAGCCAGACCAATCATAATGGCCCCAACTGGAAACCCAAATGTACATCAAGAGCAGAATGGAGGGATGCCTGGGTGGCTCAGTTGGTTGGACGACTGCCTTCGGCTCAGGTCATGATCCCGCAGTCCCAGGATCGAGTCCCGCATTGGGCTCCCAGCTCCACAGAGAGTCTGCTACTCCCTCTGACCTTCTCCTTTCTCATGTTCTCTCTCACTGTCTCTCTCTCAAATAAATAAATAAAATCTTTAAAAAAAAAAAAAGAGCAGAATGGATAAGCTGAAGTATTCATTCAGTAAAAAACTCTACAATGAATGTTAAATGAACCCCAACTACAGACAACATGAATGGCTTCTACAAAATAATAGTGAGCGAAAGAAGCCAGATACAAATGAGTACATACTGTATCCTTCCATTTATATAACTCTAAAAATACACCCTCCCACCCCCCCCAAAAAAGAGGGACACCTGGATGATTCCATCAGGAGAGCATGCAACTCTTGATCTTGGATTCATGAGTACGAGCCCCACACTGGGTATAGAGGGCACCATACATAAATAAATATCCCAAAAAAGAGGTAAAACTAACCTAAAGCGTTGAAAGTCAGAACAGTAAGTAGTTAAATCTTGGGAGGGGTCTGTCATGAATGAATGCAGTGGCCCAGGGGACAGGGCTTCTGACATGTTCCTCAGGTTAGGTGCCGGTAACATGGATGTGTTCAATTCCTCAAGCAGTGGTCTAATGGTTTATACACATTTCTACAAATGAGTTATATTTCAGTTAAAATTTTATTTACATAATACACAAGTTTGTCCCATCCACAAGGATTCCCAGAATGGCAGCAGTAGACCCTCTTGTTCGCATGTTAAAACAACGGGGTGGGACAATTTGGTCTATTATAATTATTCTAAATCATCAAAGATTTTCAGGAGCCCTTATTATGTGCAGGACAGTCTTGTAGGTATTGAGGAAATAAAGATGAATAAAATAAGCTTGCTTATTACAGTTCCATAAAGAACAAGTGTATGTAAACAGGTAGTTTCAACACAAAACGTAAATGCAGAGGCAGAGGAATGTACACAATAAAAAAAAGACTAAGATCTCTTGAATTAACTAACCTCCACTTAATCAACATGACCAGTGTGACCATCACTTTCCATTATCTTTGTACAACACACTGACTGATGCCCACAGCACACCAGATGCTCTAGACTGGTCAGCCAGTAAACCTCTACATCCATCAGTTGAATTATATGCTCATTAACAGTCAGTTATATATGTTCATCAGTAGAGTCTCTTGCTGCACTTAAAGAAACCAAAACTGAAAATCTCAGGGTCTGTATTATGGTATGGTATACATAATAAAGACTAAAAATGGTTCCAAACATTGGTAATTGAATATATATTTTTTAAGGTTTTAAGTTAAAATATCTGCCAAAAGTTTTTACTAAACTACTAATTACTAAGTTACATACAATGCTTGGGTAAGAGTATAAGCTCTATTGCCATATTCACTGGACTCAAACTGTGGTCTTATATTCATTAGCTATGTCATTCTAGACAAGTTATTGAACCTTCTGTGCCTCATTTACTTCATTTGTAAGGGGGATAGTAACAGTACTTTCTTTATATGGTCATTGCTGGGGAAAATACGTTGCTGTAGCTAAAGAACGCTGAAGAATGCCTAGCATAGCATACAGATTTTCTTGATCATTAGCTAGTAATATTTTTAGTCCTATCACATTAGATAAGAGAGCTGTAGTACTAGAAGGTGTTGGACAAATAGGATGAATCTTGAAAGTGAAGGAAAGTGACTAATACGAGTCTGTTGCATGAAGCCACAAACATTGCCTGGTGTGGGGATTTGGGAAAACTTCACAAGACTTTGAGCAGGATCTTAAATCATGAGGAGGAATTCACCAAAGAAATAAAGCCTGAAGGAACTGTTAGCAGACACACACAGCTGGTAGAGAAGTGCAGAAGACTAAGATCATGGTATATTTAAAGAACCTTGAATTATTCTAGATTCTTGCAGTCAAATGTCCCTGGGACTAAGATATGGAAAGTTAACCTAGAAAGGTAATTTTTCATTTACTTTTAAAATTTCTGTTCTTCCTCAAAAGGCTGCGTTCCATGACAGTAGTCACCATTTCTACTTTTTCCCCAATAAATATCATCTTACGAAACTGAAGTCAAAGAGTAAGTTAAAATAATCTGCCCTTTATATGTGAGCCAAGTCTTTCTCTTTTCAGACTCTGCAAGAATACATAGTTATTCTAAGCATTGATGTTTATAGTTTGAAATGAAAATATACTTTCTGGATCTAATGGATTGTATGCAAGGACAAGAAACATGGATAAAGTATTATTATCTGGTCCTTATTTCACTAAAGACAAAATAAAATAGCTGCTAGACTATAGTAATTTAATTTCAAGCATTGCCTTAGAATTAGTGATTCCTGTAGAATCATCCTACCTCCATTAACGGTTATGGGAAAAATGGTGCAAGAGAAGCAAAATCAATAACTTTACAGCAGCAACGTCCATCATGAATCAATTAGAGACTTCAGTGGCACAGTAATCAATTTATATGACACATCCCAGCTCCTTATTTTCCTTTTGTTATTCTTTACTATATGGTAAGAAATCTTCCCAAATTGCTATGTCTTGTTTAATATTAACAGAATCAAGAAACCTGTTTCCACACCTAATCAAGAACAACAATATAGAAGCATTTATTTGTTAAATGAATCTGAGAACATAAAAGACTCACAGAAATCATCATTTTTTGTAGGGAGAACATTTATGTACAATTAAAATCTGTCTTTACCAGTAGGCAGGCTTCATCTCCCACACAAGGACACACATGTCAAAAGTTGGTAGAGTAAAGCTGCAAAGGCACAATTCCAACTGGGTAATACTGAACTATGTTCCAAACAATCAGTATAGATTTGGGGGGCTGGGTAGTAGCTATAGCAGGTGACACTCTTTTCTAACAATACTGCTTCTCCATTGACTTTATTTGTAAAAAATAAAATGTTTAGAACTTTGAAAATATAACTGACCACTTTAAAAAAAAAAAACACTGATCAAGGCGCCTGGGTGTCTCAGTTGGTTAAGCATCTGCCTTTGGCTCAGGTCATGATCCCAGGGTTCTGGGATGGATCCCCGCATTGGCATCTCTGCTCAGCAGTGTCTGCTTCTCCCTCTGCCCTTCCCCCTACTCCTGCTTGTGATCTCTCTCTCTCTCTCCCTCCCTCCCTTACCCTCTCTTTCTAAAATAAATAAAATCTTTAAAAAAAAAAACACTAATCATATTGATGGGAAACAAATGAAAGAAATGAAGAGGAAATGTCATTGTAATAATTCAATTCTTTCTCTTCCTTTTGAAATATAATATTAATTTGTTAGTTATAAGCTATGTGGATTTAGCAAAGAGATGGTTTCTACATGGAATGTAAGTATATAAATGTGGTACAGTTTTTTACTAAAATTTAAACCGCAACTATTTATCTGCCTTAGGTGACACTTGCTTTAACCTTCAGAAAAAATGTCTTGTACTGAGCATGAAAATGGTAATCATAATACTTGTAGGAATTTTATCTAAATTTTATGAAATAATTCTAAGAATGCCACCATTATTGTGGGTTTAAGTGGGTTGCAAATATACCATTTTATTATATTTTTTTAAAGATTTTATTTATTTATTTGACAGAAATCACAAGTAGGCAAAGAGGCAGGCAGAGAGAGAGGAAAGGAAGCAGGCTCTCTGCAGAGCCTGATGTGGGGCTCGATCCCAGGACTCTGGGATCATGACCTGAGACGAAGGCAGAGGCTTTAACCCACTGAGCCACCCAGGCGCCCCAAATATTTCAAAACCATTTTTGAAAAGAGCACCTGGAAGAAAGGGAGGAACATAAAATGATCTCAGTTGTATAAGATGGATTTTGAGGGGTGAGCATCAGTGGGCTCTTTTCCAGTGAGGATGCCTGCCACTGAGCTCATCTGATAAAGCCGTGACCCCGAATCATCCCTTCAACTGGTCTTCTTCAGTTATAGAGTCGGGCTGCTGCATGTCTGTAATTGAAAGAGAAAATCCCTCCATTGTGCACGATAGCTTGGGATCTCCAACATTAACGAGGCTTTCAGTGGACATTTCTTGTCTTGGTCAGTTCCTCCTTCTGCCCACTCTGGCCCTGTCCCAGTGACAGACTCAGAGAAATAGAACTTTCTCACAATCCACCCACACCCCATGCTCCCACTCTCAGCCTTCTTTGTCAGGAAAATTAAGACAAAGTGATCAGCTCTCTAAATTTCTTGACTTTCCCTTCTGGTCCCTTCATCACCTACAGATTCAAAACAACTGTGCTTCAGCCTCTTCTTCTTTCCAATCTGAGAAGCTGAAAGTTCTTCCTTCCATTTAAAGCCAACCCTTATATCTTGACTTTTTATCTGTCACCTGAATCCTCTAGGATTTATCTGCCATCAATTATCCTAATATTCTTCCATAGCTTTAACTACTTCTCTACTGACTTTTTACCTCAGCTTTTAGCTCATCTCTCCCATACTAGTGCAGTGGGGAAAAAAACTTTACAAAACTCAACCCCTTTCTTTTACTTGGCAACCACTTTAACGAATATTGTCTCTTCTTACTGCTCTACTCAAACTAATTTTGTTCTGCACACACCTTATCTACCCATCTAGACCATTCCCACCCTTCTCCACCTGCCCTGGATGCTGGCCTATGACTATACCAGTGGGCTTATTTGTCACCTTGCTTCCAGTCTGGCTTGGCCAATGAGCAGCACCAGGAGATATAAGGGAAGAAGGAGAGTGAGGAGTCGGAGTCTTTTTATTTTAGCTATTTTAGGTGTTGCTATAGGCCGGCTCGATTCCTTTACTTAATTCCAGGTCACAGCTCTCGTCAGGCAACCTTCTTTATACAGTCTGTCTCTCTCTCTCTTCCCTTTGCCTCCTTACCCTCTTCTCTCTCCTTCATCTTAGATCTTTTGGCCAATGGATGGTAACCCTGTGCTATAACTAGCCCATGGGTATTCCTTACATAAAGAAACTGTATCAGTTGCCCACTTTATATATAAGCCTTTTATTTAGCCTCCTCAAATTCCCAGTAAGAGTCTGCCCTTGCTCTCCTGCTGGGTCCCAGGCTGGTAAAATCTTCTTGAATCTTCTTGAAAGTATGGTTTAAATAGATACTACTTACACACTTATTCAGTCACCAAACCACACAACTTAGCTTTTGCCCCAACCATCCACATACTAAAATTATTTTCTTTCTCTCTGGGCACTATTATTGATCCTTACGTACACAAATCCTATGATCATTCTTCAGTCCATATTTTACTCTGCATTTTTTTCTGTATTTTACACTGTTGGCCACTCCATTATTCCAGTAAATCTACTTCCCTAGCATGTGTGATACCCACCCCCATTGTTCTCCCCTTATATCTCACTAGTGGGTTCCTCTTACTATTAACTCTTCAAACACTGGTGCTTCCCATACATAGTTCAGTCCTTGGCCCGATGTTCTTTTCATATCATATGCTTTTCCTAAGTGAAGTCCTCTACTCTCAAGACATTAAGCATACCCAAGAGTGTCCAAATCTAGCTATCTGCATGTTGACACAACTATCTGCATATTCTGATGACACTTGGCTGGACACTTGGGCTCCCAGAATACCTTCCAGTCTCTCAGAATTTAAGATAGAATACTGAAATTATCTGTTAAGCATCTCTCTCTACCTCATTAAACCTAAAGTACCTGGAGGCAGGGAAGATGACTTTGTCATATTCTAACAATTGCAGAGCACAGTTTCCTGAATAAAAGCAAATATTTAACAGCAATTTTAATTATTAATAATAACAAGCCTTGGGGTTCATTGGTAGCTCAGTCATTAAGCGTCTGTCTTCTGCTCAAGTCTTGATCCCAGAGTCCTGGGATCAAGCCCCCCACTGGGCTCCCTGATCAGCAGAAAGCCTGTTTCTCCCTCTCCTACTCCCCCTGTTTTTGTTCCCTCTCTGTGTCTCTCTCTGTCAATAAATAAATAAAATATTAAAATAATAATAATAATAATAATAAGCCTCTTGTTACTCCTTAGCCTCAGTGTCATTACTTAGAAAAAAAGCATTGAAGTGTTTTGAATATCCATGAAAAAATTAGTATTCTGATATATTATAGGATAGCTTTCTAAGCTATAAACTGAGACATTGTATGCTGCAACCATGTATCAGTGTATACCATGTGTTCACTTGAAATCAAGCCAAGTACAAAACTATGGAAAGAGCCTAGATGTCCATTAACAGAAGAACGGCTAAAGAAGATGTGGTATGTGTATATACAATGGAATATTATGCAGCCATAAAAATTAAATCTTGCTGGCAATTCACAGACTTGTACCCCTGGGGCTAATAATACATTATATCTTAATAAAAAATAAAAATTTTTAAAAAATGAACTCTTGCCATTTGCAACAACATAGACGGAACTAGAGGGTATTATACTTAGTGAAATAAGTCGATCAGAAAGACAATTATCATACAATCTCACTGATATGTGGCAATCTGAGGAACATGACAGAGGATCATAGGGGAAGAGAGGAAAAAATGAAACAAGATGAAACCAGAGAAGGAGACAAACCATACAACTCTTAATCTCAGGAAACAAATTGAGGGTCGCTGTAGTGGAGGGGGATGGGATGGATGGGGTGGCTGGGTGATGGACATTGGGGAGGGTGTGTGCTATGGTGATTGCTATGAATTGTGTAAGACTGATGATTCACCTGTACCCCTGAAACAAATAATACATTATATACTAATTTTTAAAAAAAGAATTGTAATATCCACTGCTGGTTTCAAGCAAATGCAAACTTGCTACATTGCTGAGAAACAGAATAAATTGGTATAAACTTAAAAAAAAAAAAAAGAAATCAAGGAGAGTGCATTTAAGTCCTTGAAACAGCCCTACTGGATTTATATGCCTCAAGATTGGGGAAGATATCATGCCAACATGTGTTAGAGTTGATAACCAATCCCTATACCTGAGACCCTATTAGAGGTATCGCAGGAAACAAAGACTAATGATGTTCAGTTTTGAAAGTGGGAGAAGGATTTTGTAGTTCAAAGACTGTGGGATCAAAAAGAGACTCAGTATTTTGATATTTGCAAATGACATTACAGATAAAGGGTTGGTATCAAATATCTATAAAGAACTTGTCAAACTCAACATCCAAAAAAGAAATAATTCTAGCAATAAAAGGGCAGAAGATATGAAAAGATACTTCCCCAAAGAAGACATACAAATGCCTAACAGACACATGAAAAAAATTGTTCATCATCTTTAGCCATCAGGGAAATTCAAATCAAAACCACAATGAGATACCACCTTACAGCACTCAGAATAGCAAAAATTAACAAGGCAGGAAACAACAAGTTTTGGAGAAGATGTGGATAGAGGGGAGCCCTCTTACACTGTTGGCGGGAATGCACTCTGGAAAACAGTATGGAGATTCCTCCAAGATGTTAAAAATAGAGCTACCCTATAACCCAACAATTACACTACTAGGTATTTACCCCAAAGATAGTGAAAAGAAGGGGCACATGCATTCCAATGTTCATAGCAGCAATGTCCACAATAGCCAAACTGTGGAAGGAGCTGGGATGCCCTTCAACAGATGAATGGATAAAGAAGATACGGTCTATAAATACAATGGAATATTATGCCTCCATCAGAAAGGATGAAAACCCAACTTTTGTAGCAACGTGGATGAGACTAGAGGTGATTATGTTGAGTGAAATACACCAACTAGAGAAAGACAATTATCACTGGTTTCACTCATATGTGGAACATGAATAGCACATAAGACCACAGGGGAAGGGAGGAAAAACTGAATGGGAAGAAACAGAGAGGGAAAAAAACCATGAAAGACTCTGGACTCTGGGAATGAAACTGAGGGTTACAGAAGGGAGAGGGGTGGGTATTAAGGCGGGGGGGGGGGGGGCATGTGTGGTGATGAGCACTGGGTGTTATATACAACTGATGAATCGTTGAACACTACATCAAAAACTAATGGCATACTATATGCTGGCTAATTGAACATAATAATTAAAAAAGAAACTTAAAAAAATAAATTAAAAAATAAAAAAAGAAGAGTCAGGATAATCAAATCACTGTTGGTGACATAAAGAGGTGACAGGAATGTTGGAGCTACAGCTGTAATCAGAAAGTGATCTGGGTGGGGACAGGCATAATAGTGACCTCAGTTATAAGCAGAGCAGGCAGTAGAGAACAGTGAGGCAGGACTACTGGGGACCATAGATGTTACCCTGGAGACCCTTGAACTGAGGAGAAGGGTTTGATGCCTGAGGTTTCTCAATTTCATTGATACCATTTTCTTCATGCATTACCTAAGAAAACATGGGCTTGTTATCATTCAGACAAGTATTAGTGGTATTGTGATCATCTGGCCATGTTAATAATTTTAACAACAAAATAATCATAGTTATTAATAATCACCTGTAACAGTCACTGTGCTATACTATGTATTATAAACACATACACAGTTCGTAAATACTACTGTTCACTATTTCTACTCATACCACTCTAGTCTAGTCACTGTTATAGACTGAATTGTGTCTATCAAAAAGATATGCTGAGGGTTCAGTGGGTTAAAGCCTCTGCCTTCGGCTCAGGTCATGATCCCAGGGTCCTGGGATGGAGCCCCGCATCAGGCTCTCTTCTCAGCAGGGTGCCTGCTTCCTCCTCTGTCTCTGTGTGCCTTTCTGTCTACTTGTGATCTCTGCCTGTCAAATAAATAAATAAAATCTTAAAAAAAAAAATGCTGAAATACTAAGCCCCAGTACCTCAGAATGTGACTTCATTTGGAAATAGAGTCTTTAAAGATGTAATCAAGTTAAAATGAGGTCTTTAGGATGGACCTTAATCCTGAATGACTGGTGTCCTCATACATGAAGGAGATTTAGACAGAGACAGACATGCACAGTGGAAAGCTGTAAAGACACGCAGGGAAGAGACGGCCACATGACTGGAGCACCTCGTCTGCAAGCCAAGAAGCACCAGTGATTGCTGGCCAGTCCCAGAAGCTGGAAGGCAAGGAAGGATTCTCATCAGAGCTGTCAGACACAGGGTAGCCCTGCTGATGCCTTGATTTCAGACTTTAGGCCTCCAGAACTGTGCCCTTGCAAAGCAAGTCAGCCACCAGTGCTCAGGTCATTGCAGTAGCCTCTTCACTGGTCTCTTCTTCACACTTCTCCCACTCTACCCTACCCCCCACCCCAGGAATCTATTCTCAATATAGAAGACGGAGATAAGAGTGAAGCTTTTAAAATGCAGGTCATGTCATGTTCCTCTTCTAGTCAAAGTCCTTTAATGTCTTCCCATCTTATTCAGAATAGAAACCAAAGTCCTTATGGTTGACTGTACGACTCATCACCT
Source organism: Mustela erminea (assembly GCF_009829155.1). NCBI lineage: Eukaryota > Metazoa > Chordata > Mammalia > Carnivora > Mustelidae > Mustela > Mustela erminea. The sequence goes on from NC_045618.1 coordinate 110,046,554, forward strand.
TGTGACCTTATCTCCCACTGTTCTCTCCTTTGCTTACCACAGTCCGGCCCCACTGGTCTCCTTTCTTCCCTCAAACACACTGAAAAAAACTCTTACTTCAGGGCCTTTGCACTTGCTGTTTCCTCTGCATGTATCTCCTAGATATCCGTAGTCCAACTCCTTCGTCTCTTTCAGGTCTGTGCTCTCGCATCCCATTTTGGAGGAGGCCTGACAATCCTCTGGACCACTGCACGGCAGACCCCTGCAAACGCTCCGTGCCCTTCCTCTGTTTGATTTCCCTCCACAATAATCATCACCATCTAATAATATACCGCAAATAGCACTTATTTTTGTTGTCGTTTTCCCAACATGATTTAATCCTTACAGAGACTGGATACCTGTTTGTTCACTGAGCTATGCTGAGTGCCAGAACATACAGAATCTGGCACATAAGAAATGCATAAGGTATATCTGCTGAGTGAATAAATAACCTCGTGTATCTTAGCGATAACACAAAGTGGTAGAATGAATACCAACTGCCCCTGACGAAAGAATCCTGGGTCCTCTACCCCACTGAATCACTTACCAGGGGCAAATGACCTGGAGCAAATGGCCTGGGGTAAGGAGCTCAGTCTATTTATTCATTTGTGAAAACCAGGAAGATAAAATCTCCTTTATTTATTTTACACTGTGGTTCTGAGGGTCAACTTAGATGATGCATATAAAATTGCATCTGTAATCTTTACAGTGTTATATAAATATTAGCTATTATGAAAATAAATCTATTCAGAGTTCTATAGATTGGAGGTGATTCTGTGTGGTAAGAGGTAATTAATAAAAGATGACATTCTTAATTGTTGAGAAGTCAGACTTACTGAAAATAGGTTCTAAAAAAGAAAAAGTAAAAGGAGTCCCTGGTCAAGCACTGCTTGAAGATTTTTTAAAAGTGGCATCTGCAAAGTGCAACATTCATTACTAATAGCTGTTACTTGCTAAGAGTTACTGAACATACTTAAGTATAGAGCAAAATACTCAGGACATTTGAGCTTTCTTGGTGCCACAGAGAGCTCGTTATAAGTGAATGAGACTCGGCATTACTGACTGAGAGTGTATCGCTTCATTTAAAAAGAGAAGAGAAAATATTTTAAAGTATCATACTGTGCTTTCTTTAATTTACCTGCCCACTCTGATTTACACACATCAGTAATGTTCCTGCGAATACCATAGTTAGTGTCCATCTGCCTATCAGATGCTCCGATTATATTCAGGACATCCGGTATCAACTTAGCATTCATCCAACAGTTAAATAGGAAGCATTTCTTAAGTATCTATTGAGGGCCAACCACTGTGCCTGATGAAATGAGCAATGAAAAATAAAACCTGGTCTCTCGGGGCACCTGGGTGGCTCAGTGGGTTAAAGCCTTCCGCTCGGCTCATGCATGGTCTCAGAGTCCTGGGATCGAGCCCCACGTTGGGCTCTCCGCTCAGTGGGGAGCCTGCCTCCCTTCCTCTCTCTCTCTGCCTGCTTCTCTGCCTACTTGTGATCTCTGTCTGTCAAATAAATAAAAATCTTTATTTAAGAAAAAAAAAAACCTGGTCTCTCTCTTTTGCAATATGCTTAGGAACATAGAGCCATAGACAACCTCAACACAAATCAAACTCTAAGAGGCTCTTCAGTAAAAGGAATGCAAAACCAGATGCACATCATTTGAGAGGCAAACTGACCAAGGGCCTCTGAAAAAGTTTCTAGAAACGGTGCTATTTTAATTAGGTCACAAAGGACTTCAATAGGAAGAGAAGTCTGAAGAACATGTTGGGGCATGCCAAGAAGGGGGCATAACTTGAGGAGCAGTGAAAGTTTCAGAAAGAACTTAAGATTTGTGGTGACTTTATCTGTAAGTAGGTTTTAAGGACAATGTGGTTATTCAGGAGTCATCTTTAATCTGTGGAAATTAATAATGTCTCTGGTCAACATTCCCTCTGATACAAATTATACTCTGGTGCATAGACAAAGACAGCATGGTACATGGCATTTCTTATTAACTAGATCTGAAGAAGTGCTCAACCTTTTGAGGATTACGTAGTTTGGGGGGAATCTGATAAAACTTTAACAACCTCCCTCCATAAGACACATTGTCTAAGACACGAAAAATTTTAAATCATGTTTCTAAAAGTTTAATAGGATTCTTCAAAGCCTGCATTTGGACCTCAGACTCAGAATCTCTAGTCAAAATGGTGAAGACCATTTGTGTGGGGAATTTTTTTCCCTTTTTGTGCCAAGGCATTTAGGAATTCTTACAGGAAAAGTTTTGAAGGGAGTTGTTAAAATAACACAGCAGGGGTGCCTGGGTGGCTCACTGGGTTAAAGCCTCTGACTTCGGCTCAGGTCATGATCCCCAAGTTCTGGGATTGAGCCCCACATAGGGCTCTCTGCTCAGCGGGGAGTCTGTTTCCTCCTCTCTCTCTCTGCCTGCCTCTCTGCCTACTTGTGATCTTTGTCAAATAAATAAATAAAATCTTCAAAAAAAATAAAATAACAGCATTTGAAAAACAAGAAATTATACGTTGGAGAATGTATAAGATATGGTCCACTGAGAATGTCTAAGATATGGTCCACTGAACATCAACATTTGCCAACTCAACAGAAAACTTCTGCTAGGGAGTTCTGTGACCCACTATAAATCCCAAAGTCTTGCCAGCAGCAATCACAGCACTGCTGTGCAGACAGAAAAGCTTCCATGAGAAAGTTCTACACAAACATTACTACCAGACAAAGATTTATGTTCCTATGGCCCAGGGCATGGGATCTGAGTGTTTTTGTTTTTGTCATATAAACCTGCAGGTAGCTGGAAGAATTGGAAGGAAAAGTTTGCTGCATATCTCAAGGATTGCCAATAGAACATTAGCTTTGATTTACAACAACAGTTAAAGGGTATTTTATAATAGACTCTAAATATAGAACATAATTAAATGTAAACCTTTTAGCAAAGTAAGTTGCTGTTTTTGGAGGAGTGGGATGGGAAATTCGTTTTAACATCTGATTCAGCAGCATCAAGAATCCCTTCTCTTGACAGATGAACAGACGACATAAATCGTTAAACTGCCTTCCATTCCTAGACATCATGCATTTAAACAAGTCAGATCTGCTTAAGCCAACAGGAGAAGACATAGCACTCAGGGGTCACTCTGTGACAGAATGGACTAAGATACCAACATATGTTTGCTAAACAGCCATGCAGCCACAGTATACAAAAGGTGTGCATACGGACTGTGGGAGTATAGTTGACTAGAGAAACCTACAGTTCGTACCATTATCTTCCATCCCTCCATTGTCCATCCTTGGGTCTGTGTGTGATTATTTGTCTTACCTAATCTGAGAAACTCAGGATTAATAATGCAATGGTGTCTCTTGCCTTACTGGTCAGATAGGAGCCTGGCTACTATTTTAACTCTTGAGCTTTCTTGCTCACCAGCTCCCATCTCCTTTTGCTCCCCTGCTAGTTTTCTAACAGGGCACTCAAGTCTGCCTCTTGCTTTCAACCCAGTCTGATACAGACTTCCCGTTCTGTGAAGCTGGTTCAGAGAAGAACACGACAGGTAAGAGCTGTAAACCCAAAAGGATAAATATGTTTGCACTTCATTCTGATTTTTTCCCTTTGTTTATTTTTATTAAACTTACTTTCTTATTCCTCTATTTTGGCAGGCTATGCATAAAATAAGAAATATTTAATATGGAGGTAGAAATGAAGTTGAGTCAACTCTAAATCACGTAGCTGATTGTTTGGTGTCAAGGAATCACTTTTGGATAATACTTGCTGAGAATGGAATTAATACCCATTAACATGTGAAGCCTTCCCTTGTCTCTTTACAGTAATACAGACCGATGAACTCTCCATGCAGCAATTCAAAACAAAGAACTCATGGGAAGCTGTTAATAGTCTCATTTCTGGCTTCCATTACTTACTTAACTAAACTTAACCTGCTAATTTCCAGATACATCTTATTTTTAAGTAGAAATCATTTAAATATATGCCTTGATTCCTTTGAGTATGAATTAAAAAAGGAAAATGCTTATAATGTAAAGGACATCTCTGTTACATTTTTAAGGGCATTATAATCTTATTCTACTGTATCGACTGTTAGGTAAATAATTATCATGATAGAGCTTTCCCTGCAAAACAAATGTCCTGATAGATGAAGTGGTTTGCATCTATTCCTTAAGAACTTTGCTAGGGTACTTAATGCTTCAGAGGTAGGAGGTGAAAAAAAAAAAGACTGTGTTATACTTTCAGATGAGAGGATGATTGACAGTACAAGGACCTGCTCTACTAATAGGCTAGATTGGGATGGGAGAAAAGCTTTCGGGGGGAAAGCTCATGATACTGATGGAGTGACCTTCTAACATAATGCGGGCTCTGTAGATGGGGGGTACAGGCTGCCGGAAGACAGTGAACGGCTAGCACACCATGATTCAATTCTTTTAATGAACTGAACATACCAAGCCAACTTTCAGTTAAAATGAAGATTGAGTATCCAGATTTCAGATGGTAAAAGCTCTGGCATCTCTTCTGGGCTCTTGTAGGACCTGAGTTTTAGTTCCTTCTCCTCACCCAGTGATAACGGAAGGCCGGGAGAGGACACACCCCCATGAGTGGCATCCGGAGCTCACTTATTATGATTTGTTCTTTGAATGTATTGTCGGAGAGACAGAAAGAGAAAGTGAGAAAGATACTTTGGGCTCAAAATTTTAGGCTGTAAGACAGTTTGGGTTTTGGCTTTTATTTTACAATACCCTCTACAATTGTGTTTTAGTAAATATCTGTGCAAAGACAGAATAGCCTTAATGGTTTAAATGAAAAGCACTGTAAGTTGCTAATTCTGCAAAAATTTTCCATGGCTGAAGACAGTTTAGTATAAGAAAAGACCACCAGCCTCAAAGTGAGACCTTGGGGTGTAAATTCCATTTCTGCTGCTTCTCAGGGTTACAACTTTGGGGGATCAACTTAATTTTAGCCTCTATGGATCTCAGTTTTCTGGACTATGAAATGGGATGGTAATCTTGTCTTCAAAGACCTGGTAGGATTAAATAAATAAAGTCTTGAAACTGGGGCATGATGAATGTCCAACATATTTTGGAAGATTAAGGGTAGCTAATGTCCTAAGTAGCAAAAGAGTACAAGGTACCCTATAGTATGTGATTCAGCTTATTTGACATTTATGAAAGATCCTCATTTCTTTTAGGTTTTATTATCAGGCTTTAATAGAAATAAATCAACATAAAAATGAATTAAGCAAAAATCCTAAATAAAATGAATAAAAATAATTCAACTAAATTTTTATGAAAATTGAAAGCAGAAACTCTTAAAGATTTCATAGACTGAGTCTGTGTTGAAAAGGTGAGAAGCTCTTGCACAGGAAATACCTAATTTTATAGATGAGGGAGAAGGGCCAGACATTTTTTAAAAAATAAGAAGGAATAAATCGCTACATTTGTTTCCTGTAGCTATCTGAGAAGGAGGAGTTTAGATACTCACTTTTAGTGAATTGAAATTTCTAGTCTGGTCCCCACAAGGCAGCAGATGAGATTGCAAATACTTAAAGCTTACAAGGGGTGTTTCTCAAAGTGTTTTCCAAGAAGCATCCAAATTATCATCATTTAGGGTAGATTTCGGGGTCCCACTTCAGACTAACCAAACCAGAATCTTTATTTTTTTATTTTTTTTTTTTAAAGATTTTATTTATTCATTTGACACAGAGAGATCACAAGTAGGCAGAGAGGCAGGCAGAGAGAGAGAGAGAGGAGGAAGCAGGCTCCCCGCGGAGCAGAGAACCCGATGCGGGACTCGATCCCAGGACCCTGAGATCATGACCTGAGCCGAAGGCAGTGGCTTAACCCACTGAGCTACCCAGGCGCCCCCAAACCAGAATCTTTAAAGGCCAGTCCCAGTAATCTAAATTTTAACCAAACCCCTCCCCCACCCCTCCCCCACCCCCTACTTCACCCCTCACCACCCTCCCTGCCCCCGTGGATTCTGAATCACCAATCTAGTACAATAGATTTCAACATTGGCTGCGCATTAAAATCACTGAGAACATTTAAAAAAAAAAAAAGATACTTATGCCTTATCCCAAACCAATTTAAATTAGAATCTCTAGCGTGAGGCTCAGCATCAGACTTTTTTTTCCCCCCCAAAGCTCAGGAGCGATTCTAACAGGCAGACTGGGTGGAAAAACACTGCTTGCAGCACTCCAAGATTCCCCGCCTCATCTGTCAAGGTGAAAGTAAGAAATCAGTCTCAAAATACAAACTCGTCTTTACCTGGAGATGTCCAGCTAGAGGCTGGGTTGGCCCTTTACCACCTGTATTTGCTATGACCCTGCATCACAGAGGGTCAAATCCTCTGGATGTGTTCCATTCAGTGCCACCCTGTATCTCAGCAATTTATTTCCCAGAATGAAACAGATGTTAAAAAGAGGGTTCTCGCTTTATTATTATTCTTTTTTATTCCATCGCCACGTTTTGTCACACAGGAGTCACTCAACACATATTTGTTGGTTGGATGTGGCTCTCTTAGTCTGTTAGAGCTTTTATAAGAGACATACTCTAAACTGAGTGGCTTATCAATAGCAGAAATTTATTTCTCCCCATTCTGGAGGCTGAAGAGATCAAGACCACATGCGGCAGATTCCATGTCTGGTGAAGGGCTGTTTTCTGCTTCACAGGGCTCCTTCTCTCTGTGCCATCACAGAGCACGAGGCAAAGGGATTTATCCCAGGTCTCTTTTATAAGGGCACTAATTCTGTTCATCAGGGCTCTGCTCTTAGGTCCCAATCACCTCCCAAAAGCCTTACCTCCTCATACCTTCACTTTAGGGTTAGGATTTCAACATACGAATTCTGCGGGTCAGGGGATACATTCAATCTACAGCAGTCTCTTTGTCTTTAGAAAGCTCTGTAGTCCATCGAGAAACCACGCTGGTAGCTGAAACACCACACAACCAAAGCTGAACTTCCAACTTCCAACTTCCAAACTTGCTGTTTCATGTTTCTAAATTTATATAAATCAAATCATCTGTTTCAATCTACCACCACATCTCGCAAAAGCAGACTCATTTCCACCAGATTTGGAGGGCATATGTCATGAATACGTGATATACGTGACATCCACATATTAGGGACATCATAAGGAGCTAAGTGACCAAGAGGAGTTAAGCAACCATCCTCCACGGTAGATCAGAAGCAGTAAAAAGCCCAAGTGTTTGCCACTTAGGAAGAACAGGGTATATGCATCAGGACACCGCAAAGAAAACCAAGTGGTTCAAATATGAGGCCATTATCAAAACTCTTAAGGACAGAAGCTATGAATGGCAGGGCTCAATTTGCAAAGAAATCGTTTCTTCACATGGACAATTCGTGGTGGCCTCAAGGTGAGCAATGACAGGTTCTTGTTTAACAGTGGCTAATGTTTCTCCTGAGCATGGCTGTGGAAGTCACCAGAAATTTGCTGAACAGTACAGGCTTTGAAAGAAAGCTCTCTTATCCAGGATGAGAAAGCTGGCTGCAGAGCACCCCGTATACATAGGAGCTTATCAGTGTGGTCTTTATCCCATAGAAGAGCCAAGAAACAAGCTCAACCTGGTTTGGGTTGGTGACTCAACAAAGCAATAAAGAATTAAGTTGTTTTTTTTTTTTTTTAAGAATTTTATTTATTTGACAGACAGAATACAAGCAGGGGGAGGTGCAGGCAGAGAGAAAGGGAGAAGCAGGGAGCCTGCTTAGCACGGAGCCCTACGTGGGGCTCAATCCCAGGACCCCAGGATCATGACTTGAGCTGAAAGCAGATGCCTAACCGAATGAGCCACCCAGGTGCCCAAGAATTAAGTTCTTGAACTGCCAACCAAAGGTATGTCTCTATATTAATTTCTTTATCCTGTATCAGCTTTAAACTCTTCTAACCTCTGGGAACTAAAGGGAAAAGTAAGAATATTGAAGGATTTCTTTGTAAAGACAATTCCACCCTATTAAATATTACTTTACATTTGTGTAACTATTGATTTTTTTTTTTTTTAACCCTTCTGTTGGGGCACTTGGGTGGCTTAAATGGTTGGGCGTCTACCTTCAGCTCAGGTCATGATCCCGGGATCTGGGGATCAGTCCCATGTTGGGCTCCCTGCTTGGTGGGGCGCCTGCTTCTCCCTCTCCTTCTACTTCTCCCCCTGCTTAGCCTGCTTCTCTCTCTCCTTCTACTGCTCCCCCTGCATGTGCTCTCTCACTGTCTTAAATAAATAAAATCTTAAAAAAAACAAAAACAAAAACCCTCCCGCTGTTACCTTACTTCCTGCTCACAGTAGTTCCTTGAGCTCTGTAAGACACATTTATAAAAGCAAAATTAGTCAACTTTCTGAAGATTTGAGTTTTGGTTCCAGGACTGTTACTTTGCCATCTAACATTGAGGGCTCTTAGCAAGTTACTCTGTTTCTGTAGGACTTGGTTTTTCTCATATATAAAATGGAGACAATGATCTGTTTCCTGAAGTAATATATAAAGACTGCATTTTCAACAGATTTTTAAACTCTAAGAGTTATGGAGGTGTCAGATGTTATAATTATTCCAGTTTTAAAGATAATCAAATTGAGGCACAAGAGGTTAAGGTGGTCAGTCACCCAAGGAAAGAAGAAAATAAGAAATGTTACTGTGATTAAAACATAGATTTTTTTAATTCCTAGTCAATAATTTTTTTCCATATTATCACAGATAGTCTCAGAATACTACCAAATGGGCTTCCTGACATCCAATCAAGTAAAAGAAAAATTATATATCTATGGAAAGAGAGAGAGAAGAGAGGGCGGGAGAGAGAGAGGAAGTCTGGTCTGGGATATTAAAGAATGACAAAATATCTTTGAGAAAAGGAAGTATAACCACACGAGGTTATACACTCTGCTGTAACAAGCAGAATAACTAAGTGAAAACTCACTCTCCTTGACAACTGGCACCAACCTTCCCACTATAGTCAGAAATCACGGTCCGTCACTCACCCAAGCAACCATTCAGAGGCCTCTGAGAAAACCTCCTCTGACTTGAGATGGCTAAACCAGCAGGGGCTTTCTTTCCACACCACATGCTTATTACCATGAGCTGGAGAATTGGAGTCTTTGAAGAAAGTAAAACCTAGCTTTTGAAACACCTCTAATCCAAATGACTATTGGGCTGGAGGTGAGAGAGAGAGAGAGGGAGACAGAAGGAAAGTGGGAAAGTAGGATGAGAAGCCGGGGAGGTACTTCTGAGAACATAGCAGCAGATCTCTTCAATTTAGTCTTTGCCTCTACAGTTTTGTTTTGACTGGAGTCTGCAGAGGGAGTTCTTTACCACTTTGTGTCCCCGTAGGATACTGACATTACGCTAGTTGCCCACAAGAGTGAAGGTCAGATCTCCTGGCTTTTAATGCACAGAAGTTATCCTGCGTGGCAAATCGAGTCGGTGGCGGGTTACTCAGTTTATCTATGTAGATCACAAGCTCATGAGGTGGAAAGTCTCGAAATGTCATCTGTCGACCCCATCCTCAGCCCTGTGTTGTCCCAGTCAGAGCAGCAGCTTCTGTCTTCTAAAGAATAACATGCTGTCTTCACACTACAAGAGGCTGTCATCCTAGAAAAGGCAACTTTAACCTAAAATCAATGGTAAGCTGAGTCTGGCTTTCCTACAAAAGCAGTCTTTCCTTAGAATATCTAACACTGTATGGGGTGTTCAAAAGTCTCAAGTCCATCAGCTCTGTGAACAAGTATGAACTTAATACCTATATGATATATGGTTTAAAACGTTCAGAGAACTAGTTGCATATTAGTTTTTTTTATAATTTTCTTTATTTTTGTTTAAACAATCCTTGGAAGAAGGACTTTGGTTTGAGGCAAGGGGTCAGAGAGACCCTCAGAATAAAGGTTGCATGGGGGCTGAACATTGGTGAGGGGCTAGACTATTTATCATGGAGGTCCATGAGAAGGCAGACTGGACAGTATTATTCCTGCTTCCCATACGGATCCTAGGTCCCAGCACGGATGTGAATGCCAGGCTCTAGGTAAACTCTCTAGACAGAAAATGCTGCATGCTTTGAACTACTCACAATTTCCATACAGAGCAGCCATTGGCCTGGTCACCCTTATTGTCAGGACAGCTTCATTCATAATCGAAACCACCTTATAGCTGAGTCATTTTCTCTCTCTGTTTTCTGGGGGAGCAAGGGTGGCTAGGTGATCACAATCCCCTGGACATGTGAAGGTCAGGCAGTTAGTTACTGCCCTGGCAATAGCTTTCCAGTCCTGCTGGTCACGTGAATCACCTGAAGTGAATCCCCCATAACTGCTAACTATGCTTGGGTATCTGAAGTGGAACCCAAGAATCTGCACCCAAGTGATTCCGGTGTACTTAGTCCATAATCCTCACTTCTCCTGATGGTCTGATCTAAATCACCCCCCAAAAGGTCCATGGCCATAGAGCAACTCCTTCATGTTACCTGCAATCCTCAAGGTCATAATCTCTTTGTCTGGAATTCCACTGGCAGAGATCACACAGTCTTTTAAAGTGTAAACAGACATATGTAATATGTACTGTGCATATTATATTGCAAAATATGCATGTGTTATATACATATATATGTATGTGTTATATACATATATACATATATATAAATATATACATATATTTTATATATTTATATGTATTTGTTATGAATTTTATACATGTTATAAATGTTATATATTTTATGCATATGGGTATTATGCCTGTATGTTATAAACGATTCATAAGTACTATGATTCCACTTGCACTCATGAGGGGAGAATACTTATTCTCCCCTCATGATGTATCCAAATGATGTGACTTCTGGGCTAACATTCCTAACATTTTCCTCCATCTCTCACTTCCTTTCCCCAGAAGAGGAGCCATCTCTCCGGTTAGTGAGGTTGGAAAAAGAAGCTGAGTCTATCCATTTTCTCTCCCCTTCTAAGGATTCCTTCCTGCAGAGACAGAGCATCTGGCCCATCTAGTGAGGCACGTGTGTATCTAAGCAGGTTCTGCCATATTACAGAAAAGCTTTAGTTTCCCAGCCAGACCAGTGCCTGGATGGTAAATACGCCTGACTCAGGGCTAACATGTAGAAAGTCCACTTGATAAAGTCCTAAAGCCATATCTTCCCAAGGGTTTCTAGTAATAATCATATTTTGATCTCTCACTGGTTCCAAATATGGGCTGATCATAGGAATACTCTATCTTGGGTCCCCCATACCTCCACAATACCCCAAAAGATAGATGTCAAACTTGGCAGAAGAGTGGCTATTTCTAAGCTCCAAAAAACTGTGTGGAGAATAACGTTTGTAGGGAGTGGGGATGGAGGAAGATTAGAGGTTGCAGGAGGTGAGAAGAAACTACGAATTCACCAAAGAGAAAATATATGTTACAATTTTCTCATGACCGTGCTCTATTGAAGATTTTTTTAAATAGCATTAACTTCTCTTCAATTCTAAATAAACAATTCTAGCCTTTTTAACCTTTCCCTAGAGATATTATTATGTTAGGGAAGCATAAATCCATGTAATAATAACTATATTCAGTCTTCTTGTAAATAGGAGGCACTCACATATTGATTCTACTCACCCGCCAACATTTTTTGAACATTAGAGTATAAAACACTACTCTAGGTGCTATGATTACATTATTCACAATCTTGGGCCTCAAGTAGTTTACAATTTGATGAGAACAAGGGCCAAAAATAAGAAGTATAATCAAAGAATCAAGCAATAAGCTCAAGGAGCTACTATTTGAAGTTCACCAAAGCTTTGTTGCAAAAGCATCTCATTCCCAGGTGACCCAGGTGACCCAGGTGACCCAGGAGTGCCGTCCAGGATGCAGGGTTGGGTTACACTGGTACCCTGCCAGCCAGCAATCCGGAGAACATTTCCCTGAGCTGTATTTTTGACTGGAGACTTTCTCTTATTCATGAGTTGCTCTTTTTTTAAGTGATGGATCTTTCTTCCTGCATTTCTTTTAATTAGTAACCCTGTGGAATATTTTTCATTAAAAATGAATTTTACTTTTTTTTTATGAAATGTCAAACATGAACAAAATGAGCAACTTTTTCTTGCAGGAAATACTATAAAAAAGAAAGTTATTAGCTCATCTTTTCTTTAACAGATCTGACTAGTGGAATGAGCCTGTTCAAGCAATATTTCTCTTTCTCCACAGGCCAGTGGCCTTTCTTTATTATGTTCTTTCACAAGCGGATGAATAGATGCAAATAGTATTGTTTTTTAAAAATAAAACGGGATATCTTCAGAGATATCCTAATGTTAAAGGCAGGTGAAATTTAAAAAAAATATATGAAAGAAAATGTTGCTTTTCACTTCTAAAAGTGCAATGCAACTTTAGCTTTGGGTTCTAAATAAAAGAATGAACTTAGCTCCTGCTTTACAAAACTACTGGGTTAATACTAGACACAGATAGGAAAGCTTTTTTCCATTTTTCCTAATGCTTTCTCTGAGTGTCGTCCACAAAGGCAAACACATTTAGGTAGTAATTGTTTTTATAGCCACAGGGGAATGGTTGGGAAGAGTAGTTCAACGGACAGCAGAATGCTCAAACTCAATAGATATAATTCAGCATAAGTTTAGAACCTATAGTTAAAGTGCAAGTTTTTAGATCAAAGTACATTGCCTAATGCTAACCTTAGCACACACAACAAAACAGAGCATGCACGTTGCCCATTAAACTAGGTTACAGAAATGCAATGTGTGAGTTACAAGTGCCAAGAACTAGACTTGAGGTCCCAACTCCTGCCTATTCTTTTAATATGTATCTTCAGCCATATCATTTCATCCAATGTCAGAGACCACAGCTGCGGGTTCACCCCCAACAGAAGTTATGCTAAATGTGTGGGGTTTAGAAAGAGGTAGAGATAGCTACTGTTTTGTGTTAACAGAAGAAAGTATGCATTTCCTTAACATTATTTGGGGCAAGCATAGCAATGTTCATTTCTGCAATTTTCAGCATATTTTACTGCTATGTAAGGAATTCCTCGCCATTACCTGTTACATTTTGTTTACAAGAGGGGAATTTTATAGTCTGCAGAGATTAGACTGAGGTGCTTTGCTAACACTTCTCTTACTTTCTTATCACTGGTGACTGACAGACATTTGATACTGCCTGATCTTCTCTTCCCATTATAATTTTGGGAGAGAATCATGGGCACCTGTCTGGTACTGCCATTTCTGAAGTGGGTCCTTATCACTCTTTTCATCTCCATCATCTTTGGCACCATCACCGCTAACATTCACTAAAACCTCATGTGGGACAGTCTGTATGCACTTCCTATAACAAGTCTGTGAAGGAGGTACTAGATCCTAAGCTCCATGAGGACAGGGAACTATCTGGTTTATTCACTCCTAGATATTCTGCATTTAGAAAAGTCCTTGGCATGTAAGAAGCACCCCATCGATATTTATTGGCTACTGTTAATTTCATTTTATAGAAGTACGGACAGAGGTATCATGATAAACTCATGTGCACATTCAAGATCACACACTTGAACTCGAAGCTGGCTTTCTAGTCCTTCCAAAGAGAGGTGTTAGAACATCCCCTGGGAACAAGCATAGATGCCCCTTGCCTATGAGTGTAAAAAGGACCACTTTTATTTTTGAATTGGGTGGAAGCTATGGCCCACTTCTGCCAACAGTTGTTTAAGAGTGAAGGAGCCAGGGGTTTGGGACATGCTTTCCCCCTTTTCCTTCACCAAAACAGCTTAAGACTTACATTAAATTGCATGTCTAATTCTAGCAAAGAAACAATTCAAGTGCCTCCTGGAGAATCCCAAATATTGTCATTTCCCTTTACTATTTTTGGACAAGGTTTAACCAGTTAAGATGTATTTGCTCACAGTAATCCAATGGCAAGTCTGAATTTTTAATGTTTAATTTTGCAAAGAATTTTCTAATTTCTCAGAAGTGTACTTTTTGCAAATTCTTAAGTCCACTTTCACAACTATCCCAATAATTACCAGAATTTTTTAAAAATAAATCAGATGCCTCTTTTCCTGCTACTTTCCCCTCACTGCCTATTCCTCCATGGGCATCAGGCTTTACTACTAGAAAGGGAAACAGCACACATTGCTTTAAATTAATGAACTCTGCAATAGTATTATTTATTCAATCGAAACAAATGTCACTGAAGTGCTAGAGTGCAAAGAACATCTCTCTATCTTTAATAGATTAATAGCCAATGCATAGAGACAGGGCATCTATTGAATACATATAACCCTGCAAAGCAATACAGAGTAACACTGAAGAACATGGTACAGTGGTGCATGGTGCAGGAGTACTGAGAAAGGAGACATCACAAGAAGCTGGAGGACAGGAGGAGAATGGAGAAAGTGGGGACAGAGCTGATCCTTGAGGAAGGATCAAAGTCACAGGATAAGGTGATTAGTATCTTTTATAAAATAGCAATTCAAGTTTCATAATGTAACTTTTTCCCGAGTTGTCTTCCATTTGTCTTAATTTTAATGATTTCACTGTCCCATATTTTAAAGATGTGATCTCAAATTTTTAGTTTAGAGAACAGAGTATTTTTGTATCTCGATAAAAGAACACCTTTGGCCTTGCTCACCATTTAAAACAACCACTTTTGTTGCTGTATGAATGGTTATAGTTTGTCTTTATCATAGCCCTGATCACTCACATTAATTTGGTTTTACTTTGGTGTGGTATTAAAAGCATCTCTGATCCTCTTTAATCAAAATAATCAGCTGCATCTTTGACTAGAACACACCTGACTATAGATTCCTACCACTACAAGTAGTAGTTTTCTAAATTGGTCATATTTTTCTGAAAGGGATTTGGACAAAATGAAAAAAATACTTGGATAACTGGAAGTTCTATGACATCAATGGTAAATTGATTTGTGGGGGGTATGGATATTCGACCATGGAAAATACTGAGATGCCTGTGCTTCCCGGAAAGAGGCTGATAGGTTTGTTTTATTAAATTTACTCAAAAACTGGAAATTCACCTGTCTTTTATGCTGTTTGATATAGTAAAGCCAGCTTACCCTCAAGCATCAGATACATTTTCATATAATTACATTTGTTGCAAGTCTTTCCTGCTGACAGACTTGTCTTGATGGTTCTTTGAATTTTTAAAGTTCTCTCTTTCTCTCTCAGCATTGTTTGAGCTTCATTAACATTGTCAACCTCCATAGAATTGCTGGCTCACAATTAAAAACACCCTTCTAAAAGGAATATGCCAAGCAGAATGGCCTAGGAGCCCCAAAACAGAGATTTTTCAGCCTGGCAAAGCAACCAAATCCAACTCTCTCATAGTTTCTTCACCAGGGCGAAAAGCCATATTGCGACCTTCTTTGCAAAGACTTCAGAAATCAGCTACATTAGAATAAAGCTGCATTGACTCTACAGCACCATTCCCACTTCCAAGAGAAAGTCTTCCTGATGATTACAGTAACAAGCCATTCCGTGACTGTCAGGTGTGGAAGTGTTGCTATCAACAAGCCAGCAGTCAGCCTCATTTGATGGAATTATAAATCCAGAAGGCTGGATCTGATCTCTTGTGCTGGCTTTTCCTGGCACAGCAGACTCTTCCCCACGTTAACAGTGCACTCTCCAGTGCACTCTCCAGTGCTAAGTGGGTCATTCCACATCCCCGTTTCTCAATTTCCGAACATTAGGAAACTCTGTTTTCTCACTCAAGAAGGGGTATGTATGTGTCTTCCTGTCATCGGAAACTAACTCCCAAAGGACCTGTGTTACCTATTACCCATTTAACATGCTGGGATTATGATGCCATTGACGACCACATAAAGTCGTCACAACTGGACAATTCCCAGACAGTGCAATGCCCGGCATTACTTCCGTGAGCTGCTGTCAGGGGAAACTAGCAGCTTCTGACCTGCAAAATGAGCAGTTACCATCTTTACTCTGCAGTCTGCCTCCCACACGGTGAGTTTCCTTGGGGACGGCAGCTCTGCTGAACTCCTACAGATGACATCACTCTCTGAAGGATCAAACTGGGGACACAGGGCAAACTCCAGTGAAATCAAATGCCAACTTCTGAAAGTGTTGGGTAAATCAAGTATAACCTGATTCAGAAAGAAGAGGCAGAAAATGAATGATTTTTCTCTGGGAGAAATTACTGTAGTCTCACTGGGTCATCTGAGTGTCTCTGATTATTTGGTAGGAAGACTTGATTTGATTCCTTTGGGGAAGATAACTTGATTGGAATGTCAAAATCTATGAAATGCAACTCTCAGATGGGAAAAGAGACAGACATTCCAGGAAGACATATACTACTTTGGTCATAATAGTTAACATTAAGAATTCAGTCTAACTACAGAGCAGATCTCCACTTTTTTTCATTTGCAAAACATATATAATGCTCTAAAATGCTTTCTAGTCTATGTATGTTGATATATTTTAATGCAACATTTTACTTTTTAAAAAATATTTTGTTTGAGAGAGAGACAGTGAGAGAGAGCATGAGAGGGGAGAAGGTCAGAGGGAGAAGCAGACTTCCCATGGTGCTGGGAGCCCGATGTGGACTTGATCCCAGGCCTCCGGGATCACAGCCTGAGCCGAAGGCAGTTGCTCAACCAACTGAGCCACCCAGGCGCCCTATTTTACTTTTTTTAACAATAGTCTGAATTCACTGAATTCACTGTAAACATCTTGAAGCCCCTCCTCTGAACAACCTTTCAAAATCTGTTGTAAAGTGTTTCAAAAGCTACTTCTCAGAATCAGCATGGAAACCTTTTGAATACATGTCTATTGAGTTCAATATTTTCTCAGGCTCCTGAGAGGACAGAAAAAGCCAGGTCAGTGAATTAAGCTCAAAAAGTGAAGGGAAGAAATCCCTACAGGGACAAACTATGTAATCAAATTTAGATGTTATCTTGGGGACTGGGGAGGGAGGACTCCACCCCTGACAAAAGAGCTCTGCCTGAAAATATACTGAAATACAGATCTGTGAACAGATCCAAACTGTGTGTTTGTGTGTGTATTGATACACACACACATATGTAAAATAAATATAGGTAACATATATGTAAAGTACACACTTATTATATATCATATATTTTGTATTTTTTAATATATATATATACACATCTATCTATATATACACATATATGTATACTATATAAACAACCACAGTGGTGATCCATTGACTTCTTTCTCCACAACAGAGAAGGAAAAAGATACATAAGAAAGGAGTATAGGGAAAATTGCATGTATTCAAAATTCATATCAATACCAAAAGGAACTGGGGAAGCAACTATTATATACATTTCAGTCTTACTATTAATAGAAACCCTTGCTTTGTTTATTCAAAGCAGAGTTTTCCTTTCAATGAAGATGGTATGAAAGCCCTGTGCTTCTGGAGGCCCCTTATCAAACATTAATGGTTGAAAATTAAGAAGAGGTAGATACATAGAATGAACAGTCTGCTATCCAGCTATCATGACCCTGAAAAGGCACTATTGTCAGGCAGGATTCAGCCCTAAAATAATAAAAAATTTTTCAAGTGGATGGTTGGCTACTTTGAAGATTCCCAAGAAAAACTGATCTATAAAATACCTACCTTCTTATGTTAGTTAAATACTCTTCTGACGATACTAAAGGTTTATTCATGCCCCTCATTTACTATTAGAATACATATTTTCTTACAATAAAAATAAACTCCAGTTTGGCAAATAGGAGCTATCAAATAGACTGTATAATCAATCTACTGTCCAACATGTTGCTAAATGATTGAATCCTGCTCCCCACCACACCCCCCCACGCCGGGGTGAAACTTGAGAAACTCTGTCCTTAAATAGTGTTTTGGAGGCATCACCGAAGATGGAGGGATCTGTGAACCTACGTCCTGGTAACTAAATGTGGAAAAGATTTTATTCTGGAAGCAGATCTGGAAGCGGATCAAGAGAGCCCTGAATAGAAGCAGCTTAAGGAATCAAAAGACTGCATAATGAAGTCTCTGCTTCTTCTAAATGCCCATGATAAACTTCTGGAATTGCTGAAAGTCGGCCTCTTATAACCATCATCAGTGGAACGTGAGCCAGCTTGGAGCTGAGACACGGAGGCTGGAACAACAGAGCAGCGATCAGATGAGCCGTGTGGCCACGAGCAAGTCCCCTCACCGCTCCTAGCTCCCTTCCCTAAAGCGTGGACTTGAAGCTCAAATGAGACAGCCTGTGCAGTGTGAAAATTGCAAGGCAGAGAGCTCCATCAGTTTGGAGGGGCAACTGCTACAAGCCACCGCCCAGGACAGCGCAGAGATGCTGCCCGGGAGTTCACAGTGAATTTGCAAGCCTGATAATCAGTGAAGGGAATGAAAATTCTAACAGCCCCCTGCTCAGATCCAAAGGTGTATGCAGATTCTTCAAAGGAAACTGAGAAAACAAATTTGTTCTTCCAAGTCCCCTGCCATCAGGTGGTCTGAATTCACACCATGAGGTCAAGATTGCTGTGCTCTGAACAGGCTGCAGAGAAGGCTGCCTTGTGCGAATCTGCCCGCATGTGTGGCTCAAAGCTGCAGCTGGACGTTAACTCTAATTGTGTTTTTTTTTTAATTAATTTTTTATTTTTTATATAAACATATATTGGGAGGGAGACAAACCATAATTGTGTTTTAACACTAATTACTAATGGCCCTTTGCATAATCCTATCTCATAAGGCTCTTTGCCAAAATGGTCAAGGGTATCATTTGTTTTTCTGAACGACAGTGATTATTCTAGTCAGTGAGGATCAAAACTGTGCTGGCCGGTATGTCTGCTTCCTTTTCCTTCATTCACCGACTCCCCCATTCAATGACACAGCAGGTACTATTCTGCTCATTGGCAATAAAGAGATCAAAAAAAATACCTACTTTGAGGCACTCACTGTTGAGCTGAAAAAACAAAAATGTCTGTAGGAAACCAAAGGACCACAATCCACGCTATGAGAGAAACACGGAGTCTAATGAACACTTCGGACTTTTGTGGAGAGCGTATGAGCTTTTGTTCCAAGTGTAAACAGTGTTTGAGTGATCTTTTTAATGGGATGACAAAAGTTGAAGGTTTGAGGCAGGAAGGCACTCCCATATTTTGTTTCGGCTGCTATGGGAGAAAAGGGGAAGAAAAGAAGGGAGTGAAGTTGACACACCCTTACGACAATCCTAGAGCCCTTCTTCAAAGATGCCAGGACGGACCCCTGAGAGACACGTAGTCGGCAGCACGTGTCCACTGTGCAAGGACTCAAAGCCCATTCGCTCTCCGATTCCAGTCTGTTTTCCATCCATAAAAGGTAATTTGTTACAAAGATGCTTCACCGCCTACAGAAAGAAAGACACTGTGTGCCAATGGATTCACCAGGATAAGAATGCTTTCTGGAAAGAAAAGCATTTACTGAGCCCCGAGCCTGTGCTATTGCAAGAGTGAACCTAACCCAATATTTCTTTCTCTTGTAGCCTTACAATACAGGACAGGTGCTCCCATTACCCATAACATAGCCAGCTAGCTTCTGTGACCCTCTACTAAGAACAGGGCCATTTGTGGAAAAGGATGCCGGCCTGATAGGGTAGAGGGAGAAGTACCTCTATATTCTGTTTTTCCAATTTACAATGTGTATTCATCATTCTTGGGGGAAATTTTCTGTTTAAATGGAAACCCTTTCTTAAATCACTGTAGGAGTCCAAGAATGTTTTGCTAGTACTGATAATGATGCCTGGCCTAAATATTAACAAAAATCGGTCCTGAATGTTGATGCTGCTACGTGTCTCCAGTAACACAGACCTACTTCAGTTCTAAGTTTTGGTTTTAGAATACTTCTCAAAGTTGCTCCTACACATTTAATTTAAAACAACAAAAAAAATTCATGTGTTTAAGCTCCCACTCCCAGTGTGGATATACCTGGAGATACGGCTTCTAATTAAACAGTATGGTTAAATGAAGTCATAAGGTTGGGTTTCTGCTCTATCGGGATTAAGGTTCTTATAAGAGGGCACACGAGAGAGCTCATTCTTTCTTTCCTCACATGCACGCACAAAGGAAAGGCCAGATGAGCACACATAAGGCGGCGCCACCTGCAACGCAAGGATACCAGACACCAACACTGCTGGCGCTGTGGTCTTGGACTTCTGGCCTCCAGACTGTCAGACACTACCTTTCTGTTTAACCACCCAGTCTGTGTTATTTTGTTATGGCACACTGAGCAGATTAATCCAAGGGATACATTAATATCGTTAACAGATCCTGAATTGGCTTGCATCTAAACTAAAGGGCATCGAGATGTTTGGTAAAAAGGAGTGTAAACCAGGAGCAAGATGGGTCTCCATGGCAACGTTTCTTTGAGACCACCACTGAGGGCAAGTGTCAGTGTGGCATCACTTTTGATCAATGTCCAAGGGGATCTGCTCCATTGCAGTAGTAGATGTATGAGAAACATTGTCTCCAGAGCCATTTGGCTTAGAAATTTTCATAACACCAGCAACAAATTCAGTAGAGCCACGGAATGAAAAGACACATAGTCCCCTGGCCATGACCACTCAACGTGAACCACAAGAGGAGTTCACACTCATTAATATAACAGATATGGCTTTTAAGAGGGAAGCTCAGTATATTACCCAATTTTCGGTCTGTATTGACATCGGGCAATCTTAACTACTTTTTTTTCTTTTCAAATTTCAGTTAGCAATCTCTTCATTTGCATTTTTGGAATTGACCACATGGTAATCTTGTTTCTCATTCCTCACGAGTCCTTCTCGGTACCAGCTCATTCCCTCCCTGCCTCCTGCTGTCAGGTCTCATATGTTCCCAATTCTATGTGGAAATACTTTTATTCTTTTATTTCTTTTCTCCAGTCATTCTACCTTCCTCTCCCTCTCCCCCTTTTATCATCAATGAAGAGTTTTCGCACTAATAAGCAACACTTTGAGCAGTAAACTTGCCAATATATTTTTTTGTAACTTCTAACGTGAAAATACTAGACCCTTAAGAAAATAACTCAAAACACAAAGATGGAAAAAAAAATGGGAAGTTTTGTTTAATGCGGGAAGTTTTCTTTTTATCTATGTTCATCCTAACTGGTGCAGCAGCCAGTACAGTTCTTAAAAGTACTGACAAGAAAGCAGAGAATGGATCACAACCACAGCATTATCAGCAAGGCAGTGTTTCATCCTATTAATATCTCTCAAACAGGACTGATATGTAACTTACATGCTTTTGCTAAAAATGAGACCCTTCACAATGCCAGTGACATACCTGCTGTGGCCACACCATGCACACTGGCCCGTGCTGACATGGGGAGTCCTGTTCACAACTCTGAACACTGCATACAGCTTGGTTTGGGGGCTCTGTTGTTAGTTTTATCCCGAATCATGGCGTGAAAGACATGAAAATCAATCTTTGAATCACATGCAAGCTCATGTCATCTACCTTTCTTTTTCCCTGTGAAAAATGAACACAATCAAGTGTTGCATTTTACTCACAATCTTCTACACAGGGCTTGCCAATGAGGCTAACTGGTAAAAAATCCCAACAGCACGGAATTCAAAGGACTTGGATTCCCATGCCAGCTCTGATGCTAATTTGTTAAGCAATCTTGAGCAAGTCACTTAATTCTCTGGGTCTCAGTTTTCTCAACTGCAAAGAAAGTTGGACCAGGTCACCTACAAGATCCTTCCTTCCTCTAGAACATTATTCTGCTTACAATGAAATCCTAGTGCCAGTATCAGCACCACCTCCTAAAATGTCTCCTTGCGCCCTCCCTGAGCTAGGTGGACTCCTTTCCTCTCTCCCCAGCTTTCCACCGTGTACCCTGAATGTAACTCTGACGCAGCACTTACCAGACTCTGTTAGGATTTCTTTGACTCTCTTGTTAGACTGCAAGCCCCCAGAGACCAGGCACTGGGTCTTTTATCTCCATGCCCCCTAGGTTTGTAGTAAGGCCACGAATGATACATACTGATAGCCACTGAGCCCACCAATACCTTCTGAGCCACACTTTGTCCAAGGGTCTTGTCAGAAGAGGTACCAAAAATAGAAATAAAACTCCACACTCCTCTTATCTAAATAGTCCATCTGGAGGAAAATATGTTCACGCTAGCTTGAAAGAGGAGGAAATATTTAGAAATAACTCAAAAACCCCAACCACACTTAATGTAGCTATAAGTAAATGTTTAGCACAGACCACACTGTTTGAATAAACAGTGTGGGCACAGTGAGGCACTACCACCCACCAGCCTGGCAGAACCCTCCTGAAACCCAGGTTCCCAGAAGCCAGCCAAGCCAAGGGCCCCGCTTCACAAGCAGGTCTTCCAAAGCACAGCGGTCAGACCTGCTATGTTAACTCTTTTTACACAGATGATAAACCCCATTGCATCACAGCTCGGCAGCATGTGCAGAAGTGCACTAATTACATTAAAAATCTGATTAAAATCCTTTAAAATATAGATATCACCGGGGCTGCATATGCCACCTGCCTCTTCAGACCTGCACCTGAGGCTTGGTCTTCAGCTTGAGAAACATCATTTTTGTTATTCCAGCAAATTGTATTTTCTATTAATTAAGTAAACAAATACATAAAGTGAACAAGTGAGTCAACCTTCCTGTGTTGCTCTCCTTTTCTGAATATGTTTAAACTTACTGAAAACTATGGAATTGTGTTCTGATTACCGAAAAACTACACGA
Organism: Mustela erminea; assembly: GCF_009829155.1. Taxonomy (NCBI): domain Eukaryota; kingdom Metazoa; phylum Chordata; class Mammalia; order Carnivora; family Mustelidae; genus Mustela; species Mustela erminea. The sequence goes on from NC_045618.1 coordinate 110,069,250, forward strand.
ACCAGTCCTTTTGCTCAACTGAGTTTAGTTTCTGATTGTCATACAGGGAATAGTAATCTCTAGCAGTCTAGTAAAGCCTGTAGAACAGCCCTCAATTCAGAAAAGTTGCTTTCAATGCACAAAATAGAATACATAGTACTGCAAATGAAAAACATTATAATGAAATCCAGTTACCAAAATATTAAAAAATAATTCATGAAATACTAGGGTGCCTGGGTGGCTGAGTTGGTTAAGCACCTGCCTTCAGCTCAGGCCCAGGGTCCTGGGATTGAGCCCTGAATCAGGTTTCCTGCTCGGGGTTGGGGGGGGGGTGGGGAGTCTGCTTCTCCCTCCCCCTTTGCCTCTCCCTGCATTCATGCTCTCACAGGCTCCCTCTCTCTCAAATAAATTTTTAAAATTTGTTCAAAAAAAATAATTCACAAAATAGTAATCTATGTACTTTTTTTCATTAACACAATAAATAATGTCATCTTAGGAGCACGTCTATAAAACTACAATAATTATTGAGCCTAAATACTTCAACAAACACAATATAATATGAAAATATCTATGATTTCTTTTGGTACTTCTACTAATACTGTAGTTTGTTCCCAACCGTCATAACGGAAGGAAAAGCTACATTTCACTTAGAAATTAAAGAAAATAAAGATGTAATAGAAGTAGTAATTTTTCCTATGCAAATTCACAGGCAGGCAGAGGAAGAGAAAGAAGCAAGCTCTCTGCTGAGCAGGGAGCCTGATGTGGGGCCCAGTCCCAGGACCCTGGAATCATGACCTGAACCGAAAGACAGCCACTTAACCAACTGAGCCTCCCAGGCGCCCCTATTTGACCATATCCTATAAATAAATAAATAAATAAATAAATAAATAAATAAAGCAAATTAGTTACCAAACTAATGTGATTTATGCATAAAAATGTGTACTTCTGGCTTCTCTGGGTTTAAAAATAATACGCAGACCAAGCCACACTGGGCTGGCATTCCACCAAGGCAGTGTGCAAGCGGACTGAGCAGCAGCCGTCCCCTTACAGGTCGTGCGAACTCCAATCTTCCACGGCCACATGCGCCTGGCCCACCCCGTGGCTGTTACTGATCTGGCTCCTGCAGCCGCCTCTGCTGGATGGCCTTTTCCACTTCAGGATCACCTCTGAGTGACAAGTGGTAGATCTGCTTCTAATACAAGCGTACTAGAACTCTGTGTGCAGACTCGTGAGCTCCCTAGCTAACTTCCCGTCTTCTCCTTCCAGCCATGGACACAGGCCCTGTGCGAGCCACTTGTTTATGTAAAGTTTTACTAAAGCACAGCTCTGCTCAGTTGCTTACATACTCTCTTTGGCTCCTGCCCAGAACTGAATTGTATTCCCCCCAGATTCATATCTTAAAGCCCTAATCTCCCACTGTGATGATATCTGAAGAAAAGGTTCTGGGAGTTAATTAGGTTTTGATGAGGCCCTGAGGGTAGAGTCCTCATGATGAGGTTACTGCCCTAATCAGAAGCGGTACTAGAGAGATAGCTTTCCTTCTCTGTCTCTTCCCCCCACCTCTCTCTCTCTCTCTCTCTGCCTCTCTCACTCCCTCTCCTTCCCTTTCACTCTCCCTCACTCACAGCCCATGTGAGGACACAGTGAGAAGGCAAAGGTCTGCCAGCCAGGAAGAAAAGAGTCCTCCCTGGGGTACCCAACTGGGTCCAGCACCTTGATCTTGGACTTCTCAGAACTGTGGGGAATACATTCCTGTTGTTGAAGCCTACAGTATTTTGTGAGGGTATCCTGAGCTAAGACAGCTGCTTTCACACAATGGCAAGCCTGAGTAGTTGAGACAGAGGTTCTCTGGCCCTCAAATCCTAAAATATCTACTGAATGAATGGTCCTTGACACAGCAAGTTTGCCAACCCCTGCTGTAGCTACTGCATGAAATTATGGTTCTAGTTCTAGAATTTTTATAGAGAGGAATTTAAGGATGGTTAGTGGGAATTATGCTGACATAACAAATCTCTTACTCTTCCGTAATGGAGACGGGAGGGCAGGCAGCTAAAGTGTTGCTACATCTCCCACAACGGCGACCACCAAGAATCCCACACTGTGCTAAGCCCTCCAATCAGCCACACTGCACGCTCTCATGTGGCCAGAGCTGTAATCTGTGATGGCTGAGCACCTGGGTTCCAAACACCCTCCCCCTGCTTACTAGAAACACACCCTTAATCAGGGGTTCTGATAGCTATGAGATATCAAGAGCATACTGAGGACCAGTCTTGATCATAGAACTCACAACAAATATCCAATTCCCAAAAAATACTCAATGCAAGAATGCTTGCTGTAACAGCCATAAGAACAAAATACCCTTTTATTCATAGCTCCACGGGGAACAAAGCGAAAGCAACTGTGCATGAGAAACGATAAATTGTTGAGAGTGTCTCTGTGGAATATTGTTGTGGAAAAAACAAAACAAAACAACAACAAAAAAAAAACAAGTACTTTGGCGAGCCAAAGCAACATGGTAGCATCTAAGATCTGCGTTTTAGAATCAGACAGAGATGGATTCAAATTCAGACCCTGAGGCATACTTTCTTTGGCACCTAGCGCTCTCATTCTCACAACGTCAGCCTCTTCGTCGATGGAATGGGCATGAGGTGTTTCATCTGCGGGTGACTGAAATTTCATAAGGTCAGTAATTATATACAAAATGTGTTCAAGTGCATGGGTATAAAAGAGGCTCTCAAAAGGGTAGTTATTCTCACGAGTCATTGGAGGATATCTTCTCAGTGGGTATTTTTTTTTTTTTATGAGAATACTTTTTCTTTTCCTGAGAATGAAGTGACACTGACTGACAGTACAGCTCTCCCCACATTTTGCCAAGTTATTGAGACCATCCATCATTTGAGGATGGGTGAATTATTAAAAAATAAAAATGTGACACAGGTTGTAACAGGGAACAGGTTATAAAGGGAAGAAGCCATTTGATGTCACTTGTGCACCAGCCCCTGCAGACGGAGGGGGCCCCATCCCTGGGTCCTGTTAAAAAAAGCACATACACAGGGGCACCAGGCCAGCACAGTTGGTTGAACGTCCAACTCTGGGTTTCGGCTCAGGTCATTATCTCAGGGTTGTAGGATCAAGCCCCATATAAGGCTCCGCGCTCAACAGAGAGTGTGCTGGAAATTGTCTCTCCCTTTCCCTTCCCCCACCCACTCTCTCTCTCTAAACAAATAAATAAACTATTTAAAACATACACACAGAGTTTTCTGTCTCTAGCTTCTCTTATCAGAAATATGTGCACTCCGCCTTCATAACTCTGTGTGTGTGTGTGTGTGTGTGTGTGTGGTGTGTGCACATGCTCAGATGTGCGAAAGAGAACATAAAAAGAGGAGAGAGAGCTTTGTGATAAACTCATTCTGAAGAACCAAAATTTATTTTCTGCTGGTGAGTTATCTTAATTATCCCTCCTAGAGACCTTGCCCTACGAATATATCAGTTGTGATTTGAAATTAATCCCTCTGGCCCTGAGTTTCCTCATGTGTTTTGAAGGGAAAATAACTGTCCTTTATTCCACAGGAATATTATAAACATCAGATGAGATACTGTGTAAACAACATGCTTCGAGGAGGACAGTGACAAATAAGATCTGTCCTGAGGACCATAACGATGATGGATAGGGGTTTCGGTAATCTTGTGGTATGTGGGAAGACTCCAGAGCTGGAAAAATTTATATTGGAGAAGACTTAACAAGATATAAGAGTTTCAAGTATCTAATGGGCTGCCTTGGCAGAAGAGGAATTCGTCATTGGGGAAGGTAGAGTACAGAGCAAAGGAGACTTATTTCTAATTAGACGAGACTCCACGCTTCCTAACGAATGAGCAAGAAAGTTCCACAGTCAGTTCCTATCGGCAGCCCTCTTCCACATCCATCACTAACCTCCACTTTCAGTTACTTGTACAAGTGTATGTTTCACTTATTGTGTAGAATAGAATGTTCACACCTGGCTTAAGCAAAGGGACTCACACCTTCAGCACAGGGACTCGAGTTAGTCTTTGTGCTTGTGAAAACTCTTTACACACTGTCTAGCAGGTTGTGGATGCTCAATATCCATTTACTAGAACAAAAACAGAAAATGAAAACGCTGTTCTAATATAGATCCCATGTCAAGACACAGCTGGTATGAGCATGCCTCCAGCAGTCCTATCCTCTCCTAGACCCCCCACCACCGACCAGTAGGGACTTATAATGATTTGTATAATAGATATTGTAGATACTGTTTGTATCTACAGTAGAGACACATATCTGTACCTTGGCTTGATTTTTTTCCTCTGTGTTAACAAAGGGGAAGGTTCTATTTAGGGGGCCAGTGGGAGGGAAAGCTTGTTATTTCAAAATACTTCACCATAGACAGGCAATCATCTTTGATGAAATTCCTTAAGTGCAGTTGCCCAAATGTGTATTTCATTTTTGGCAATAAAAGAGTCCTAGCCTATGTCCAATGACTTATAAATCATAGCTAGGAGATTTCTTTATGCAAATTAAATTTGTGTCACACTCATCAATAAAAAAGAAAATGGCCATGAATATTATAGTTGCTGCAGCAGTGCAAAGTTAGGAGTTGCTATACCTATTTGTAGGATATGTCAGTGTAGCTAATAATTTTTTTTAAGATAGTGTGCTTGGAAAGAATTCACAGGGAAATAAGCCTTATGAACTGATCATTAAATGAGAAAGGGTTTTTAAATAGTCAGGAATATAAAATAAGCAACCAGCTGGATTAACCTTACCAACCTAAAAAAAAAAGAAAATCCACATAATAAAGTAAGAGACACTCATGTTATTTTTATGGCAGTTATTATAAACCCCAAGAACTAATTACATTAGAGCACAGTTTGTTTCTCTTCGACCCTGTTTTTCCTTTTACACTTAAATTATAAAGACCCAAGTCTTGAACCACGTACTCTGGAATCCGCTCCTTCAAAAGTAAACAAAATATAAAGAAAAGGAGAGAAAATTACATCACTTTACTTGAATGAGAACTTACGAGTGCAAAATGAAACACGTCTTGCACTTCTCAGCTAATAGAGCATGACATATCAACCCTACAGATACTAATAAGGGCAAGAAGATTCACACAACATACCCGTTTCCTCAGATTGCAAGTAAGAGTGAGATTCCTTGAGAAGGAGTTTGCAAAAGCTGTATAGAAGTCCAGGACTTTGAGCAAGGCTTCTCGCTTGATGATGTGGAGATCACAGTATGTCAATGCTCGGACATTGGCACACGCGTGAGCAAGGGTGGTTTCTTTCCAGAAGATGTCTCCAAATACATCACCTTTCCCTGGAAAATAGTATAAGATATGGATTCAACTATCTACACTAGTTCTTATCCTAATCACTATTTTTACGCAGTTTCATATATGGTATTTATCAACTCGCATAATTTAGAACCTGAGTGGATAACCCCATTCAAATAGGTGTAACAATGCATAACACTTTCATATAATATGTAAAGTAACATCACCCTGAATTCAGTTCTTGATGGAAATCCCGAGTGGTATGAATAAATAAAATCCAACAGAGAAGCCAAAAATCTCATTTTAACAAATAGTTTCATTATCTTCTGCCATCATAACTTTTCCCATTCTGACTAGAAGGAGCAAAGGTGACTTTTTAGTTTCATTCTTTCTTCTGTTCCTTCTGTAGAGATGACAGTAGATTGCACTATATAAGGATCTACTGTTCCAACCTTTATAAATCTGGAACTGATTTGACATATATTAAACATACATTATTCAGCAACTAAGTTTTGTGCTCCAGGCAGATGAATACTCGCCATGACTTATTACCTGAGGATGCCTTCTCCTCTCTCCTGAGCCAAACTCTATGTAGGGCCTCAGGGCCCAGCCCAGAGGGGTGGGGGGATGTGCTCCCCATCAAAACTATAAAGCTTAAGTTGCTGAGCAGGGGAACACATGGAGACTAAGGTTTGTTATGCTATCAACAGTTCCATGAAGAGTGCTCTACTGCAGTAAGATGATTTTTTAAATTCTGCAAATTACCCAGAAATCATCTCTTCATTTTGGAGCACCAGCCACTGGTGACCTGAATTCCACAGTTCACAGTATCCCCAGACAAGGTGGGGATAAGGAACACTCAGAGATGAAGTGCCAAAAGGACTTTCTGTGGAGGCAGTTGCATGAGAGCCCCTGGCTTCTGAAGTTTCCTCAACTGCATTCTCTGTTCCTCTGCAGGAAAGGGAAAATTTAGGAGTGGAACAAACAAGGATCCTACCCAGGCAGGAAAGATCTTCTGGAAGGCACTGTGCCAAAGACTTATGCTTTCATCACTCTAAGCACAGAGGTGAGGAAGTATCTGCTCTCATCATGAAGACTGAAGCCAGAACTAACAAGAAAACAGGAAGAAGAAAGGCATCTTATAACACTTCAGGCCAGCTAGACAAGCAGAGAAAGAAGATAGCAGTGACCAGAGAAATGAGAGAAAGAGAGAGGCATAGAGATTGAGGTCGAGGGAATAACATTACAGGCTCCTGTCCGCACAGACAGTTTGGAAATGCTTAGAGAACCATGAATCACTCTGGTATGGAAACAGAAAACATGCCTATTATTGAGAAAGTGGTTAAAACTATCATGTAATCATATGCTCAGCATAAAATAACCCTAATGGATATATAATTCATCATGAGCAATCCTATTTGTTTCTGGACACTTCAGAATTTTCTTCTAGTTAGTGACACTGTTCAACAACTCAACTGTCTGATAGCCAGGCATTCCTCCAAGGAAGGTTAGAGACCTCCACTGGCATTCATTGACTTCAGAAATCTGTAAGTGACATTCTCTAAATTTTAAACAAGTAATTCCATTTCAAGTTTATCTTTGTATATGAGAATGGTCAAGTTTCATTCTTCTATACATAGCTGAAAGACCTCAATTTGAGGCAGGAATCTATTAAAATCCTAGAGGAGAACACAGGCAGTAACCTCTTCAAAATCGGCCACAGAAACTTCTTTCAAGACATGTCTCCAAAGGCAAAGGAAACAAAAGCGAAAGTGAACTTTTGGGATTTCATCAAGATAAAAAGCTTCCACACAGCAAAGGAAACAGTCAATAAAACAAAAGGCAACCCACAGAATGGGAGAAGATATTCTCAAATGACACTACAGACAAAAGGCTGATATCCAAGATCTATAAAGAACTCCTCAAACTCAACACTCAAAAAGCAGATAACCATGTCAAAAAATGAGCAGAAGACATGAACAGACACTTCTCCAAAGAAGACATACAAATGGGTAACAGACATATGAAAAAATGTTCATCATTACCCATCAGGGAGATTCAAATCAAAACCACCTTGAGATATCACCTACCACCAGTTAGAATGGCCAAAATTAACGAGAGTAAACAACAAGTGTTGGAAAGAATGTGGAGAAAGGGGAATCCTCTTACACTACTGGTGGAAATGCAAGTTGGTGCAGCCACTTTAAAAAACAGTGCAAAGATTCCACAAAAATTAAAAATAGAGCTTCCCTATGACCCTGCATTGCACTACTAGGTATTTACCCCAAGGATGCAGATGTAGTGAAAAGAAGGGCCATCTGTACCCCAATGTTCATAGCAGCAATGGCCATAATAGCCAAACTGTGGAAAGAGCCAAGAAGCCCTTCAACAGATGAATGGATAAAGAAGATATGGTCCATATATACAATGGAGTATATTGCCTCTATCAGAAAGGATGAATACCCAACTTTTATATCAACATGGATGGGACTGGAGAAGATTATGCTGAGTGAAATAAGGAAGCAGAGAGAGTCAATTATCATATGGTTTCACTTACTTGTGGAGCATAAGGAATAATATAGAGGACACTAGGAGAAGGAAAGGAAAATTGAATTGGGGTAAATTGGAGAGGCAGACAAAGCATGAGAGACTGTGGACTCAGAAACAAACAGGGTTTTGGCAGGGAGGAGGGTGGGAAGTTGGGTGAGCCTGGTGGTAGGTATTAAGGAGGTCATGTATTGCATGGAGCACTGGGTACATAAACAATGAATCCTGGAACACTGAAAAAATAAAATTAAAAAAAAAAGACTGTGGGTTAAAAAAAAAAAGTAATTCTAATTGTAAGCATTTATTCTAACTGCATTATAAGAAGTACCAAATTTAATGATAATCATATTCATTGAATGAGCACTGAGTAATGTATAAAAATATGGACTCATTGTATTGGATATTTGAAACTAATATTATACTGTATATTAATTATATTTCAATTAAAAATAAATAAACTGAGAAATACTTATAAAAATTATTACATTATACTGGGGCGCCTGGGTGGCTCAGTGGGTTAAAGCCTCTGCCTTTGGCTTGGGTCATGGTCCCAGGGTCCTGGAATTGAGCCCCACATTGGGCTCTCCAATCAGCGAGGAGCCTGCTTCCTCTTCTCTCTCTGCCTGCCTCTCTGCCTACTTGTGATCTCTGTCTGTAAAATAAATAAATAAAAATCTATAAAAAAGTATTTTACATTATAAAAATGTGTATATAGATCTACAGAATAATGGATAAATATTCATTGATTGATGAATGCATCATCGATAGATAAAAATACTCCACATATAAATCAATTTCCCCTTGCCAATATAGACCATTTTAAAATATGGAGGCATTCAAATGTTTATTATACATTTTATTTTACCCAACTGCTAAAATTAAAATTCTAACCATACTTCTCTCCAAAAACTTAAATTACTTATCTTTTTAGTATCATGCATAAATAAAAAGCCTGTGATGTGACAAGAATAGCATGAAGCTAGAATATAAACTTACGAGGGCAGAGAATTTTCTCTGGTTCATCCATTCAGGTCAACATCCAATGCTGAGAATAGTTCAAGAGCTCATGGGGCACCTGGGTGGTGCAGTCCATTAAGCATCCTATTTCTGGTTTTGGCTCAGGTTGTTATCTCAGGGTCATGAGATTGAGCCTCCTCGATGGCCCGCCCCCATGCTCCATGGGGCTTCTGCTTGCGATCCCCTCTCCCCCTCTCCCTTTGCCCCTACCCATTATGTACTCTCTCTCTCACTCTCTAAAATAAATAAAAAATCTTAAGAGTTCAACAAATATTTACTGAAAAAAAAAAAAGTGTGAATGAAAAAAGGGGAGAAGAGGGGAAAGACACAGAAGAACAAATTGGGAAATGTGGGATCCAAGTTACATGTGGGGCTCCACCTGTAAGGGTGTGGCTTAGACCAAGTGATTAACTTACCCTGAATCAGCATCTGTTCTTTTAACCCTGAAGAGAACAAGATGAACAAAAACTAATCTCAAGGTTTCTGTGCACCATAACCCTAGAGTAAGCCCACTAAACTCATCGAATTATATTTTCAGGGTAATATTTTTTCTATGCCGTATGTAAAAGAAAACGACTTTAAAATCTAGGGCCTCAACTCCAAATCCCATTAAAAGACTAAAAAGCACCAGCAAAGTTAACTGAGTCAACCAATGTAAAACTTACCCCTTGATTCTCCCCTTAAGAAAAGTTTAGAGAAACCTAGAAAAAATGACAAATATGGATAATTCTGCTCCCACTGTCAGAATTCACGTTACATAATAAGCAATACTAACTGTCTTCTGACATAGAATTTCCATTAGGATACACAATATATTGATTGGATATTAATCTAATCAATGATTTTAAGGTGTGTTTGCTTTATCCAGTTCTCTTTATCATCTTCTAGTCGCTCAATTCACAATAAACTTTTATGGCTCTTCTGGAAGATGGGTCTTGTAAATCAGTTAATTAATTTCACAGCCACAGTAGAGTTGGCTAATGTCCTTCTTCAAGGACTATTATGCACATGACACCAAGGCTGTGGGATTATGAGTGGAGTCTCCCAATAACTGCACCATTTCAGGGCTGGGAACTCGTGTTCATCTTCGTGGCTACAGAATATTTGATGCTAGTTTCTAGGTCAGCTCTCACTGGGTGCAAGTAGTCTCAGCTATAAACATTTTAGAGCTTGAGAAAACTAACCTTCCCCCGAAGCCCTAAAATTAGTAGAAAAGCTCACACTCAACATGAAAGTTGTTGTTTGTCCTATTTATATTTTCTCAGTTCTTTGCATCAAGTCTTATGAAGTATTTCACTTCGAAACCACAGGAAACAGGATTGGAAAACAGGAGCAAATGTTTCAGATTCACAGACTAGGAAACTGGAAAATGTCAAGGCAAAACAGAGACAACGAGTTACAACACAATTAAAGGAGCGATGCGGACCATGGTATGTTTAGGGATTATGATCCCCAAAGGGGCTGGTTTTACAACCAAAGCTTTTTAAAAATTTTGAAACACATTATTTGGTAAGTTAATGAAATGGATTAAACTTAATGCATAAAAATCATCTCGGCTATTCATCGATGAGGATTGCCAACGAATCCCTAAATAAACAGCATTCGAAACTTAGGTCGTTTCCTATGGGGTGCAGTGATGGGTCTATCTGATGATTCTTCTACAGAATGGACCCAATCCTTGTATTCACTTGTATTTTATTAGTCAGCCCTTCACTATGATTAATTATTGCATTAGGCTCATAAACTTTATTGTGAATACACATGGCCAAAAATACTCCTTTATAAATGAACAACACTATGAGTTTTAGAATTATATGATTTTTAATGGACTTTGACTATTACCAACAGCAAGTTTCATACAGTAATGTTTTAAAGGAAAAGAATAGAAAGAACACAGTGATGACGGTGAAAATTAAGAAATTATATAGGTGTGTTAGAACAGAACCTCTTAAAACCTTTAGAATCGATGCCTGCCAATCTTCAGTGATGTCCAACATCATTCAATTCAAAAATTATAATGGTTTCACTTATTTGTGGAGCATAACAAATAGCATGGAGGACAAGGGGAGTTATAAAGGAGAAGGGAGTTGGGGGAAATTGGAAGGGGAGGTGAACCATGAGACTACGGACTCTGAAGAACAATCTGAGGGGTTTGAAGGGGTGGGGGGTGGGGGGTGGAAGGTTGAGGGAACCAGGTGGTGGGTATTAGAGAGGGCACGGATTGCATGGAGCACTGGGTGTGGTGCAAAAACAATGAATACTGCTGAAAAGAAATAAAAAGCAATTATAATGGGTACAAACTGGAAGACACTTTCAGAGAAGCAAAGAATTCTTACCTACTAAAAAAAAATCACTGATTAAGCTTATAAATTTTTATTTACACAAAGAGTGAGCCAAATAGCTCTAAGCAGATTTAAAAATAGAGTATCATAACATCAATAAGGGATGAAGGCAGGGAAGGAGAGTGGGAACAAGACATTGATGTATCGGACGTATAAGACAGTTGGGAAAATGCAGAAGGAAGCTTTCCCTAAGTGGAGGTCATGACCTCAGGAAAAAGCAGCTCAGTAGGACAGCAGGTCAAGCAGCCCTGCCCTGTCGAGAGAAGTCAGCACTGCAGGGAAGGAGGGAGGATTCGGCAGAAAAACTGAGACAAGTCACAAGGTCAGAACTGATGGAAGGATTGGAGAAATAAAGTCCTTCTCTTCAAAGAAGAAACAGCAAAGATCTGTGGCCATTCTTGCAATCCCCAAGCACCCTTGAAAGTCTCATTTCCACTTGAATACCTACCAACAAGGTGGACTCTGAGCTCTTCCAGGACCCAGAGGAAAGACCTGTAAGCAGAATTTAAGATCCCCATCTTGTGTTCTGAAGGCTCCTGAGATAACTCTGAGCCCATTCTTTCTACTCCTAACCACCTACCTGGTCATTAACTCGTCCCTATGGCGACTGTATTTTTAGATACTTAATGGCTGATTAACCATCTTATACTCAGGTAATATTTGGTGAAGGGTTTCATAATATACACTGGTATGAAAGTGTTGTTAGAAAATCTTCTTTTTTTTTTTTAAGAAAAGGAAATACATTAGGAACATTAATATAGGCCCTATATTTTCTGTCAGGATTAAACCAAGTAATTGTATAATTTCAAAATTCTATTTAAAAATAGTTACGACCTGGAGTGAATCACCGGATAAGGTAGAGGCTCGGCTTCTTCATCTGTAAGATGACCACGGCAAGTGCTCTCTTCACAGTTAATTAAATGATTTGACATAATAATGCACGAAAAATGATGAGTACTTGATGATTATTGGTACTTAAATACAATTCTCAAAGGGGCTGATGTACATTTTAAAAAATATACTTTTGATTAAAAAATATTAAAATAAAAATGTATGCATGGATTTTAAATTTTACTTAAGCCTTGTAAGGGGCTCAGTTACTTACTACAAATTTTCTTTTCTTTTTTTTAAGCCCCTTTTAACTCTTAAATGTTTATTTTCTAATAAAATTAATTCTGATTTGCAGAACTACTTATTCCAGTTGATGGAGAAAGTGATGCCATTTTCAGGAATCAAAGCAAAGACCCCTTTCATAGATATAATTTCAAGTTTTCCTACAATGGCCAATGACCATGGTATAAATTAGATTCTTTCCTGATACTGGGAGTGCCTGATGAAGAACAAGGAAGGAGTGTTTTATTAAAGAGTGTTAAGTGATTTGCTATATTTAACATTTGGCCCACCATATTCTCTTTGTTCCAAGTGCCTGATAAATAGTAGGAAATTGTTTTCTCAATCCATAACAGATCTATGCTGAAGCTAGAATCTTAGGGAAATGCACTTTACTCTAAGCATTTAGAAGAAAACAAAACAGAGGGTAGTCAGTATTTCAAAATAGGACATAAAGAAAATGGCAACAGAACACAACATAGTTTTCATGGGTACCCTAAACAAACACAATGACGAAAACAGCTTAATGGCAAAATAAAGTGCTAGCTAATCTGGATAATTGAACCTTGCCTAGAACCCATTTAAGGGGTCCTATCACAGATGACAGAGATACAAAATTAGCAAGCTGTTTCAAGCACTCACAGTGCAGACCGAGAGTGAAACAGGTAGAAGATAAAAGCCGAAATGGCTAAGAATGCTTTGTAGGCATGCAGCGGGAGCCCAGATTAGAGGTACCAAATCCAGACCAGGGCCATAAGGGAAAGAATGAAAGAACATGAGGGAGCAAGAGACAGGACAACTAGAAAGAAGAGAAAGATTTGTTGTGAACAAGGAAGCTTGCCAGTAGGAGAACTTGGAGGTACCAGGAATCTTCATGCAACTGAGAATGCTGTGAAAACACGGTGGGGCATGGGAATGGCACCAGTCAGGCAGGAAAGGAAATTAGACCAAAATAGCCTCATCCGTCACCCTAGAAGCTACGTTTTCTCCCCAAGTTGCTAAAAAGTCAGTCCATTAAAAACATTTTAAAATGTTAGTCTCAATGAGAAGGCTAGCCTGATAAATTATATTTTAGAAAGATTATTTTGGCGGCCATGTAACAGAAAATCAGAGGTTGAAGCGGGTGAGAGATTGTGAGCTAACAGGTCTTCAATGGCAGCCACAGCCCAGGAGCAGAATTTTATGAGCAGTTGTCACGGGAAGGGATATTAAGCACAGGATAAAGAAATTACGAGATGGCAGAATAAACAAGACTTAGCTTTGAAGGAGGATGGGGAGAGAATTTGGAGTTGAGGCTAAATTACCAGATTGTAAAGATTTATATTTTATCCCCAAATCTACAGACTGAACAACGCTAAAGTATATAATTTGAACCATGTAAAAATGATGTATGTAATCACTTCTTCAAAAATTTAAAATAAGACAAGCATGCAATTTTTTAAAAGCAGATAACTAGTTTGACCTTTATGGAGTCGTCTGAATTAACTGTGTTCATCAGCATATGTGCAGCAAACCTACCTGGTTCATAATTCAACATCTCAAAACACAGAAATGTGGATGCAAGAGAAAATAATTGTCTGCAGCTTGGGAAAAGCCCTTTTAAGGATTAAAGTGAGAAACACTTGACTTCTAATAGCAAGTATACAGGAAGAAATCTTAACTGTAGCACAGAAGTCACATTTTCACAGATTCTCAAAATAGCAAAATATTCATTCACATCTCAGATTTTTTTCTTTTTGGAATAAAAATAAGCAGAATTTGAATTTTGAGCATCATAATTTATAAGTTTTCTTTTATAATGCAAAAATGTCTATAAATGATTCTAATTAAAATGAAATCTTAACTCAGGTACAGGAAATTATTTTTTTAGAATATTGTTATTTAACTCTGTCTGTCCCTGCCTCGTTTACACTCCCTTCTCCAGCCCTATAACAATATCTAACCTCTCCATCCAAACTCTATGTAAACGAGCCTAGTTCTCTTGGGAATTTGAGTTTATAATTATAAGACTTAGATACAGAGCACCCGGGTGGGTCAGAAATTAACCATATGACTTCGGCTCTGGTCATGATCCCAGGGTCCTGGGACTGAGTTCCACATCAGGCTCCCCGCTCAGTGGGGAACCCGCTTCCTCCAGCTTGTACTCTCCCTGTCACTCACTGTCTCTCAAATAATAAAATCTTTAAAAATAAATAAATAAATAAATAAATAAGACTTAGATACAGATTGTTTTTAGATTAATAACTCCCCAACTCGATGATTCTAATATCAGTAGACACAGAAAAGACAAAAGGTGAGTGCAGAAAAACAAGTATCTTGGGGGCCAGGTGTATGGTTCACAGGGAAATGTCACTTTTACAGCCCTTAACGGTACAAGATCCCTCACGGTGACACTTAAAAGTAACCTGGCTATTTTAGCCACACTAAGAAATCTGTTCACATGAAGTAATTACAGAGTAAGAACTTAAAAGCAAGAAGATATGAAAGGATATAAAATATTATGTATGCATCATGAACTTAATTTGGAATTCTTTGTGTTTCATAAAAAGTGGGAAGGTCGAAAAGAAAAAGGTGGAGGTGTAGGAACTGAAAGAACTTCAACTTGGAAAAAGACATGAACTGCAATTATGTTCACCTGCCCTATTTAGAAAAACATCTTGAAGCCATCCTTCAGTGTTAAAAACAGAAGGTATTTGTTGACTACATTTTTTTTATCTTTCCATTAATTAGTTACGGTTCAGAACTTATTCATTAAACACTTAGCATTTTTGACACGCTGAAGAATTACGTGCCTACCTAGAGACTGTTTAGAGGCAAAGATCCAAAAGAATGAAACTGCAGCTGTTCTTTGCATTTAGCAATTTTAATTAAAATGACCTCCCTGGGGCGCCTGGGTGGCTCAGTGGGTTAAAGCCTCTGCCTTGGGCTCAGGTCATGGTCTAAGCGTCCTGGGATCGATCCCCACATTGGGCTCTCTGCTCAGCAGGGAGCCTGCATCCCCCTGTCTCTCTGCCTGCCTCTCTGCCTACTTGTGATCTCTCTGTCAAATAAATAAATAAAACCTTAAAAAAAAATAAAATAAAATGACCTCTCGTCTCAACGTTTCAACTTGCAAATGAATCCGTATAAAAGACAGCAAGGCCCACTTGTTTCTCCTATGAGGACAACTGGGATTGTTGGGTCCGTAATCAAAGGGACAAGACTGATACAAAGTGAAGGTCAAGCAAAGCTTTATTTCGCGCCAAGCATCGAGAATCAAATTGACCAGACAGGGCCATCTCTTATAAAGAGGCAACCCTGACCGGTCAGTTTGATTCAAAGAGGCGACCCCAACCAGTCGCCTTGATTCTCAATGCTTGGCACAAAATAAAGCTTTGCTTGACCTTCGCTTTGTATCAGTCTCGTTCCTTTGATTACGGTCCTAACAGGATAAAGTCTCATTTTTCTGACATAAGCTTAGATGTGAGAGACGTTCTTTCTTTCTGACTCTTAGAAGGCAAAAAATCATTAGACCTGATGAAAAAGGACACAGCTCAATGCTGAAAGCCACAGTTCACTATGAGGATATACAGTTAGGAATATCCATGCACCAAATTACACAGCGGCATCCACCAAACACAAACTAAAGCAAACGCAAGGAGACACAGAGAAAACACATTAGCAGTGAGACACATGGACACCCACCTATGTACCAGGTTTTCTCGCAAGTTGAAGATTTATGGCAACACTGCATTGAGCAAATCTATCAGTGTCACTTTTCCAACAGCATTTGCTCACTGTATCTCTATCACACTCGAACTTCCACGATACTTGATACTTTTCATTATTAGTAGATGTTACAGTGACTTGTGATCAGTGATTGTGAGCCACTGATAGCACAGATGATGGTTAGCAATTTTTAGCAATAAAATATTTTTAAATACAGGTATATCCTTTTTTTTAGACAGACTGCTATTGCACACTTAAACTTACAGTATAGAGTAAACATGACTTTCATATGCACTGGGAAATCACAAAATTCATTTGACTCACTTTTTTGTGATACCTGCTTTTTTGTGGTGGTCTGAAACCAAACCTATAAATACCTCCCAAAGTTTATGCAGGCAGAAGACCCAGTCAACTTACTCGATAAAGCAGAAAACCTAAAGATATATATCAAACTCCACAACCTGATAATTTTTGGAACTTTTCATTAAGCTTGTAGTTATTTCAAAATTCAACTACCAAAAAAATGAGAAGAGGAAGAAGAAAAACAGGAGGAGCAAGAAAGAATGGACAGGCCCCAAATATCAGGAGTGACACTATTGGATTTCCCTTTTCCTCCCCCTTTCATAAAACATTATTAAGGCATCTTGAGTGTTAACCCTCCCGCCGTTCTCGTAATCATCAAAGAAAGTAGTTTAACTTAGAGAAGTCTGAAACCATACATCCTCAATGGAAACCACAAGACTAAGTCACAAAATGGACATGACAAGACTAAGAAGTCACAAAACGGAGCTGGAGAGAGGATCTACAAGTCAATAGGGGGGCTGGTAGGGAAAGGCCTTTCTGGTAGGTTCCAGGCTGGGCTTCAGGTGCCTCCAGGGTGGATGGGCACATGGTGTGAACACAAGGGCAGCCCGTCCACAGCTCCACACCCTCTCTCCTGCAGAAGCTCATCCCGAGTCCACACGCCCAGTGCACAGTGTCCTCACACTGCCTCTCCAAGAAACCCAGGTTGGCAGAATGCTCTACACAGCGGGACAGAGTTCTCAAAGCTCGTCTCTGCATCTGTCACGTCATCACTGACCCACACCACAGAATCCTATAAGACAGTGTCTTTGCTGGGCCCCATGGCACCCAGGCAGCCTGCCAGCCCCCAACAGCCTTGGCCACCACTGTGCCTCCCCGCCTCACACACACATTTCCGCCCTCAGAGATCACTTCCGGGTCAAAAAAAAAAATTGTTTTTTTAAATCATCTGACTGCCTTTTAGCTGAATTAATCTATGGTCAAGGCCCATGGAAAAAAGGAAAGAAAACTTTCCAGGGAAGAGAGAGGTGTACATATAATTTGACTCATTAAACCAAGAAATGAAAAGTCTCTGAATCCCAGGATTTTTTGAAGAAGATAAACAAAAAGCACACAAAGAAATAAAATGTGACAGATGTATGATGAGGCTGGTCTGATACCCAGGAGCCCTGTGTTCATTTTTACTATGTCGTTGTGCAAAACCAGCTACCATTTTATTTTAAAAGGGAAAGAAAATGCATTTTGTCTGTCTCACTGAGTCGTAAATGATTCTAGCTTGACAGACACAAGCCGGAGGCACTGCACCTGGGGCTTTTTCCAGCCTTCTTTCTAGAAAATAAGTTACCAAGGTGAGGCTGTGATGAAGAAAATGGGGCAAAGCAAATGACAATGCGTACACAGCTGAGGTCATTCATCACGAGGCAGAACTAGCTTCACCGTGTACCCGGAACCTTCCGCCCACCACTGACACCAACGTGCCGGAAAAGAAAATACACCTGTTTCGGGTATGTGTTCTATCCTCTTCTTAAAGCAAACAAGAATGGTTGTAGTGTGTTTATGCTTTGTTTTACCACAAAGGACTGTTCTGGCAAAACGTACACTTTTTATGAAGGATTATCTATAACTCCTTTATACTCCAGGAAACAAAGCAGAATAAACACCAAGTGGAATTAAACACACACCCAGGGGTGCCTGGGTGGCTCAGTGGGTTAAAGCCTCTGCTTTCGGCTCAGGTCATGATCTCGGCGTCCTGGGATGAGCCCTTACATTGGGCTCTCTGCTAGGCAGTTAGCCTGTTTCCCCCACTCTCTCTCTGCCTGCTTCTCTGCCTGCTTCTCTGCCTACTTGTGATCTCTGCCTGACTTGTGATCTCTGTCTGTGAATAAATAAATAAAATCTTTTAAAAAATAAAAATAAACACACACCCAGTGCTGATGCTCAGGTACTGTATGAATTTCTCTTGCAAAAATCACAAATAAAAATCATTCCTAAAAGAGCTTTCCCCTTAACTGTACTATTATTTCTAAATAGTTAAGAAGAGGTTTATAAAACAATTGTATTCGGTCCCTTGCAATCCTGAACCGCTTTCTGTAATTCTTATGAATTTTACTGAACCTATTTTCCCACGAAGGGTCACTGCTTCTCAATTCTCAAGTCTGTTGTTTTTTTCAGACAATTGTGCTTTTTGAAATCAGTTCTTCATTTCTGTGCTGGGTTTTGCTTTTGCAGCTTCTTAGACACATAAGTCAATCTTTGACTCATAAAAATAAGTGGCATTCAAGATATGGTAGGTTGACCTCAGTAGCTAAAAAATCCAGTAGTTTAAAAACTGAGCTCATTTTTCATGAGACACGAGCCATGAAAAATATGATGAAAATGGAGTTGACATCCTGCAATTCTAACTTCTTTTACTTGAGAGAAAAACAAGGGGTGATTCTCTTCTGACCTCATTGCTTCCTTTTAGATCTATGTGGACTTCATGAACTTGCTACAAAGATTTGAGCAGAAATGATCTAAAAATGCCATTTCATATAGTTTCACCAATATATATATTACCTTGCCCCAAACATGTAATTTCTTAAAAATTTTGTTATTTACATATACTATCACTGCCTTTTTTTGTTAGTATAACCATCTACTGGGCCTCCGAATTTTAGAATGAACTTTATTATTAGCCAAATATTTTCTTGGCTCATGAATGGACAGAACCAGCTTTATAAACCTAAATTTACTTGTATTATGATTCCTCCAATATAATGGGTCAAATTCACTTACCTCAACACTTTTAGCTCATCACTTAGGTCCACTGAGACGAATGAGGCAAAAATATTTAGAATAAGATGATCTGTACTCAAGTCCTAACTCATTTACTAACCAGCTGGGCAAGCCACTCAACTTTTCTGGTCCTCATTTTGTTCATCTCTAAAGGAAAGTGTTGAGTTAGGTTCTATGGCCCCTCTGAGACTAACATTGTAGGTTGCTAACTTGAAAATAGTTCCACAAGCCATCTTCTTCACACTTATCAACACCAGGATGTACAGTCACCTTAGGCTATGATCAGCTCTAATCTAAAAAGTATTGTCTTACCACTGCCAAAGAAAGTTTAATCAAACCCTTGTACAGCTCATTAAGCTGTGACCAGTACTAATGATCTTTGCTGAAAGAGCATTACTAGTTTTCACTAAGATTCATCATCTCATTAGTGACCCAATTTCCAAAGTCACCAAGCAGAGGAAATTTCTCTTAAGAAACCTGAGAAGCAAAATCTCTAAAACTGTTACACATTTGCTACTACATTAGGAAAGTTCACAGTACCTAAAATAGCCACCACCTCATCATCCTGGATGACTTCCAAGGATCCTGACACCACAAAGCAGAGGGCATCCACGCTTTCTCCAGCATGGTAAATGAGGTCCCCAGGAGCACAGTGAATAGTTTGGAACTCTACCGCCAAGGCGCGCAGACACCCATCGCTGGCCAATCGAAAAGCAGGATGTTCATTAAAAACCTTCCGGTTTAGATGAACACAGATATCAGCTCTCATGTCCTTGGGACAGATGGAGAGAACCTGAAGAAAGTGAGAAATGAATAAGTGAGAAGAAAAGAGAAAAGGGCTATTTCAGGGGAAAAAAAAAAGTCATCCAATAAATATTTACTGACCATGACAAAGTCTGTAACACACGGTACTAGACACTGGGAATGCAAAGTTAAAAGACACACTTCTCCTCTCAAGGACCTAATAATCCGTTCAGATGAGCTGATGAGTATAGGGACTATTACACTACAGCACCACAAGTAAAGTTTGGAGAGGGGTATGGATCTCCCCATAGAAAGTAGAGAGTCTTAAGGTGGTCCAGAAGGGTCTCAGAAAAAGATCTTAATGTAATTTCCTCCAAGAGCTAACTAAACTAGGGCATTAACATTCATTTCAGTCTAGTCTCTGTTTTAGAGTTGAAACAAAATTCAGGATAATGGACTTTACTCCATTTTGGAGGTGGATTCATATGAATCAATTACGAGACAACAAAGTCAACGAAAGTGCCCTTGCAACTTGACTTGCTGGCACGGGCTGAGAGAACTCTACCCTCTATGTGTGTCTTCTGTCACTCTGAAAGATTTTCATTTCACAAATAAATTTATGTCGAGGGAGTGAAAAGGGTATTCAGCAGTCTTCTGCCGGGCTTCGACAATTGGAAGTGGCACTGCCAAAAGGTGGGACCACTACCGCATGGCAGCCCCCCTTCACCCTGGTCTTTGACCCCTAAAGACTGCTGAGGGAAACGGGAGAACTCAAGCTCTAGGCATCGTTCAGAAGAGAGCACAAATGGCAGAAACATGCTTAGACAGCTCTCCATCTAAGGTTTAGGGAGCTCTTGCTGCCTGTAGCTTTCAGACAGGGCAATTAAGGACCCAGATTAAAATGGACACTACCGACCATATTTAATCAGAGCATCATCAAGCAAGATATGATTACAGAATTGGTGCTACCCGCTTTAAAGATACATATACATACTCGCTTAGAATCCTCACCCAACCCCCTTGGTAAACTATTCCTTTTCGGAAATGTTTTTCTCTGCAAGGTTTTCAACCTCTCAAACTGAACTGATCTTTCTCAATTAAGTTATACTGAATAAAGTTTTAATATGAAATAGTTTTCCCTCCTGTACTACATGCATTTGAACCTTTAAAAATTACCCAAGTCTTGAAATATCCTGAGTATTCTTTTTGTTTGGGGCTCACTATCGATGAAAAGTTGGTCGCTTCCCTGTGTAGAAGACGAATCCATCATAAATGTGAAGACCATTAATACTTTCCATATCCCTTACCTTAATCTTTCCTAATACTGTCCCTATTATTTTGTATCACTTAAGCTACTCTGTAGGTTTTTTATACTCTTTGAATTCCCACAGGGAGTGGGGATCAACTCACCTATCCTGAAAAATCTCATCTTTGAGGAAAACAATGCCTAACAGAGGTTTAGAAGCAGTTTGCACTTTCCTTCCATGTCAGTTTTTTCCATAATAATGCAATGTTCTATTATATTAATCTATAATGACTTCTGACATTAATCATTCCATGGGTCCTTATTGAGCTTTTATGATGAGGCACACCCTTGCATTAGACCTGTGGAACTAGAAGGGTAAATAAGACACTATGTTTGCAATGTGGGAGCTAACCATAGAGTAGGGAGAGGTAGGCATGTGCAGAAACAATGAAAATACAATGAGAAATGTACTAGGGCAGGGCATGGCCTGGGTGAGAAGGGAGCCCATGATGGCTAGGAGGCATAACTTATGGTGTCGAGTTGTGTAAAAAAGATTGTCGGCTCAGGAAGACTTGGGTCTGGGTCTGAATCTATCACTTGCCACTCTGTAGCTTAAATTATTTAATCTCTTTAAACCTCGTCTGTGAAGTGGGATAGCCCTTATTTCATAGGTCCATTGAAGGAATTAAATAAAGGGGCTTGAGTTTAGCCCAGTTTAGCCTTGCACATGGGCAGGACTAAGGAAACAATGGCTTTATTATCCCTGTTGAACATGAGCATTCTTACAAAGTTTATTGTCGCATTATCTCTGCAAAAGCAATTTGCTTTTCTTTGATTTTCCACCCCAGTCTGAATTCTGTATCTTGGCTGTTTGATGAGATTCCAGGCAAAATTAAGAAAATATTTCAGCACTGAACCTGAAGATATTTCAAGCACTAGCTCATGTTAATATTTTCCTCAAGCTGAAAATGAAATTAGTGCTTGAAAAGCCAAAAAATAAAAATAATTGCAAAATACATACACACATGCATACACATTACGCTGAATAGCTTAATGGAAAATAGATCATTCTGTATCTATTTCATTTACCTTACAGGATTTTTAATTTTTTAGATTCACTGTGGTAACAGTCATTTTATGTCCTTCTAATTATTTCTTTCAGGATTCATGCAGCAAATGAAATCTTCTAATGCTAGTAATATTCTCTGTTCAGTGACATATTGAAAGAGGATTTTTATTACATTTTAAGTGCATTTTTCCCTTTTTGCTTCACTCCACTTATGACACTGACTCATTTATTATTTTTATTGATGCTATATACTAAAGTCCAGATGTCATAAAGTGACAAGTTAAAACTAAGTTGAAATAGACGCAAGTCACACACAGTGGCAAGCTCTTTCCCTACCCCTGGATAGAGCATGTGCCTTATATGCTGTGTCTGTCATTGAAATATGAGTATAGTGTTGTTGTTGTTTTTTTTTTAATGAAAGCACTACTAAGTGTCTTAGGCAAGGAAAAATTTAGTTTTAAGTGATAAAATTACTGTTCAAGATGATTCTAACACCTGCTCCTTTAGTCCCAATTTCAATGAACTCTGCCTCGAGTGTTATATCCAATCTCTTGTGGGTAGGTTCCCTAATGGGTATCTTGTAGTTATAAATGAATGAAATTACATTTCAGTAGAAAATATCCATACTGAAAGTGATTATTTATCCCCTCTTCATATCAGGATAGTTATAAATTAGATTCTTAATTAAGATAATGAATAAGATTTCTCTTTGGAAGAGCTAGAGCTCTAGAGCTCACTTTTAGAATTCCACAACCAACCTTGAAAAAAGAAAAGAATGCCATGATCTGAAAAATAACTTTTTTTAAACTTATTTATTTATTAAGCCAAGGGCACACCCAGTCACTCATTTAACTCAGAGCTAGTGATAGCTGGTTATCTATTAGTTACATGCTGGCTAGTATTCAAGCCCTCCAGATCCAAGAGCAAAAACTCTCATAGTCCTTGCCCCCCTGGAGCTTCCAGTCAGGAATAGCTTGAAAAATCATTGTTCTTAGTTCAGTGCCCCATTTTACAGATAAGGCAGATGTACTGGATAAAGGTTACATGATTTGCCCCAGGCTTCTCAATATGTTACTAGCAAAACCCAAAACTCTTTGAGTTCCAGTTGTTAAGCCATGTTCCTCAATGAAGCTTAACCAAGAATAAAATGCAATATTTGGCACTCTTTTATATTTTCTGGTTCTTTGCAGATACAGAAATATAAATGATAATTTCTGAAAATGATTTAAGGTCCTATTAATCAAAATATAGTTTAATTATTAGCAAATCACTGACGGGACCACCACCACTACTACCACCATAGAATAGCCTAGATTTCTCTGCAGATATGTTTCCATTTCTAAACACTTTAATTTCAGCTTCAGATAAATGTGTGGCATATTTTAGTGTGTTGGTAAAGGCATAAGGATACATTGAAAAATTATTTATTTATCCCATTACTGTTTGCTAAAAGGAAGTTTCATACTTGAAATATAAGCTTTAGTGTGTACAGGGAAAGCACCTGAGCTAAATATTCTCAGGGAGTGAACATACTTGATAAATGGCAGTTTCCCCATCACTTTCACCCATTATAATATTACGTATGTTGCTAAAGCTTAGAAAAGTAAGCCTAAATACTTTAATTAGAAACCAAAGAGTTAAATCAAGATTCCTTAAGGAAATGTCTGACTCGACAAAGCCCACAGAAGGCTTTACACTCTCTGTTATTAACTCTTTGAATACATTAAAAAATGCATTTTAATAACCACTATATAAAATGTAGGAAATCATAAACCTATAAAGAAGAACATAAGCTTTCTTCATTATTTACACATATTTATATATGTATATACCATTTTCATAAAACTTGAATCTCTAAACCTTTATTTCTTTCCATGTTTACCCAATATCACATTATAATCATTTCCCATGCCATGAAATACTGATTTAAAAACAATTTGAATCATTTGTAATACTCCATCATACAATCAGAACACTTAACCACTGCATTTAACTGGATATCTGGATTTGTAGTTTTCCCTTTCATAAATCAAGGTATAACAAATACTCTCTCCATCAGATTGTCTGAGGACAGATTATTTTAGGAGAAAAATTAGTGTGTAAAATATAAAAACGTTTCAAGGATCTTGCCAAATTGTTTTCGCAGAAAGTATATCAAATTACTCTCTAACCCAGTAGTATATGAGAATCACCCTCCCCTTAAATTCTTCATTTGCATTTGAAAAAGAAAAACCAATTTCACCTGAGACAAAAATAGAATTGTACATGGCTTGTATGGAATTGTCTATGGAACTGTAATGAGACAGAAAGCTGAGAGCTTTAATCTTAGTGAAGGCAGTCTCTTATCACTCACTACGCCCTAGTTCAGGGACAACAGAATGATCACTTTTAATCACTCTATATCAAATTTCTAATCTGAAAATGAGGATAATGGTGATTATTCTAAGTGTCTGAAAGCAGTGAACAAAACAAGGCTCACTTTTGATGTCTCTCACTACTAAAATAAATTATTTTTGTTGATTATCTACAAAATCTTATGCCAGGAATAATATAGTGTCAGCTATTTTTAATAGTAATTGAAAAGGGCAGATGACCCCTGTGTTCTCTTTCTTAGGATAAAGGAATAAATGCATTAATGACATTTTGATAGGCAATGAAGTTACCACTGACATTCTTCAAAATCCCTGCTTCCTTTGATGCAATTAAGTTATGCATTCCTAATTAATCTCCCCTCACCGATCCAACTGAATTGGTATTAAATTGGTGAAAATCAGTGGAGAGAGTAAGGCAAGTGACATTTGAATGTAAAACATTTTTACAATCCTTCTTGGGAATGAGGAGCTCAAAGTCTACCAACAAATGAAGTAAAGTTCTCTACAGGAATTCAATTCTCATTCATTTTATGGGAAGAAAAGAAAGTTCACCTTATTTTCTTTTTTTCTCTCTCTCTCTTTTTTTTTTTTTTTTTTTTTTTAAGTATAACCAGGCAGCCGTGCAGACCAAGGGAGAGCAGCTGTCTGGAGGTTAGTCTGCCAATTTCTGGGGTATCCAAACCCCCCAAGGAATTAACTCAGGGACAATGTAATGAAATAAAACCAAAGCAAATTAACTTCCATTATTTAAGTAAAAGGTCATATCTACAGAAGACTGCTATAACCAGTAAGAGATTATAGGTTAAAATTCATAGGTTTCACTTTAGACATAAATTTTCTGCAAATAGACTACAAATACAAAAGTGAGACTTAAGATTTTTGTTTAAAAAAATGTAGTGATGCTCTTTCAATATTTCCTGTAGAGCTGGTTTGGTATTTGCAAATTCTTTCAGTTTTTGTTTGTCCTGGAAGCTTTTAATCTCTCCTTCTATTTTCAATGATAGCCTAGCTGGATATAGTATTCTTGGCTGCATGTTTTTCTCGTTTAGTGCTCTGAAAATATCATGCCAGCTAATTGGAAGGGGAGGTGAACCATGAGAGACTATGGACTCTGAAAAACAATCTGAGGGTTTTGAAGGGACGGGGGGTGGGAGGTTGGGGTACCAGGTGGTGGGTATTATAGAGGGCACGGATTACATGGAGCACGGGGTGTGGTGCAAAAATAATGAATACTGTTATGCTGGAAATAAAAAAATAAAATAAAATAAAATAAAAAATGTAGTGAACCAGTTCTACCAAATTTTTCATGGTTTTGGTCCTGCACTTAAGTGAGTAATAAAAAGGAAAAAACAGCAATTGTTCCCAATTTTTAGCTAAAGGTGTTGATGTTCTGGGCCACTAACTTCCCAAAGTTAGGGATCTGATGAAACTTAGAGTTTCAGTTGTTCTCCATTCTTGATCTTATGTCTGTACTTTTTTTATGTGTGTATATTTGACTAAATAAGAATATTTTTACAGAGGACCTGAATTGACAGTTTTCCAAAGAAGACATACAGATGGCCAACAGACCCACGGAAAAATGCTCAACATCACTAATTATCAGAGAAATACAAATAAAAACCCCAATGAGGTATCACCTCACAACTGTTAGAATGGCTAATATGAAGAAGACAAAGAACAACAAGTATTGGCAAAGATGTGGAGAAAAAGGAACCCTTGTATACTGTTGGTGGAAATGTAAGTTGGTAGAACTACTGTGGAAAACAGTATGGAGGTTCCTCAAAAAATTAAAAATAGAAACACTGTATGATCCAATAATTCTACTATTGGGTATTATCCAGGGAAAGGGAAAACACTAATTCAGAAAGATATATGCACCCCTATGTTTACTGCAGCATTGTTTACAATAGCTAAGACATGGAAACAATCTAAGTGCCCATCAATAGAGGAATGGATAAGAAAAACATGGAATACAAACACACACACACACACACACACACACACACACACACACACAGAGTAGAATACTACAGAGCCATAAAAAAGGATGAGATTGTGTTATTTGCGACAACATGGATGGATTTAGAGGGTATTATGATAAGTGAAATAAGTCAGACTGAGAAAGACAAATTTCATATGACCCCACTCAAAAATGGAATCTATAAAAAAAAAAAAAAGGCAGAATCAGAACTATAAATAGGGGCGCCTGGGTGGCTCAGTGGGTTAAAGCCTCTGCCTTCTGCTCAGGTCATGATCTCAGGGTCCTGGGATTGAGCCCCATATAGGGCTTTCTGCTCAGCAGGGAGCCTGCTTCCCACCACCCCCCCCCCGCCGCCCCGCTTGCCTCTCTACCTACTTATAATCTCTGTCTGTCAAATAAATAAATAAAATCTTTTAAAAAAAAACTATAAATAGAGAACAGATAGTTGCCAGGGGGAAGGGAGATGGGGTGTTGGGCAAAATGGGTAAAGAGGCTGGGGGAGATACAGGCTTCTAGTTATGGAATGAGTAAATCACAGGAATAAAAAGCAGAGCATAAGGAATATAGTCAACAATACCGTAATAGCAGTGTAATGGGACAGATGGCAGCTACACTTGTGGGGAACATAGCATAATGTATAAACTTCTCAAATTGCTAAATTGTACACCTGAAACAGAACATTGTGTGTCAACTAACCTCAATTTTTTTAAAAAGTAAAAACGAGAGTACTTTTCCACATGTGAAAACATTTTCTAAGATTAGAAATATATTTTAAAATGTATTTGACTGAATTATCCAAAAGAGTAGTAACAATTTTGGAAACAATCTGGCAATGATCATCTTAAAGTTGCCTATGACAAATGACATTCCAGCTTCTTTAAAAGAATGCACTTCTGGATGTGAGGGCGATCTGGCTGCGACATCTGTCACCCCATTGATCGCCAGGGTTGATTCGGCTGATCTGGCTGGCTAGGCGGGTGTCCCCTTCCTCCCTCACCGCTCCATGTGCGTCCCTCCCGAAGCTGCGTGCTCGGTCGAAGAGGACGACCTTCCCCGATAGAGGAGAGGACCGTTCTTCGGTCAAGGGTATACGAGTAGCTGCGCTCCCCTGCTAGAACGTCCAAACAAGCTCTCAAGAATGCACTTCTCACATACTCCCAGGTACTTCCGTTACCTGACTATATTGACAAAGGCTGAACATATATATCCCCGAAGACCCAACATTTCCACTTCTAGGTTTATGCCTATAGAAATGTACCAAACCACATAAACAAGAGCATTTGTAGGAGCTCTACTTATAACAGCTCCAAGCTGAGAATTACACAAAGATCAAAAAACATTAGA
The DNA here is from genome assembly GCF_009829155.1 of Mustela erminea. Taxonomy (NCBI): domain Eukaryota; kingdom Metazoa; phylum Chordata; class Mammalia; order Carnivora; family Mustelidae; genus Mustela; species Mustela erminea. The sequence goes on from NC_045618.1 coordinate 110,097,078, forward strand.
ATAGATCAATACATTGTGGTATGTTCATACAATGAACTGTTATCAGCCACAAGAATGAAAAAGAAAGAACTACACATAACATAGATAAATTTCAACAATATAATGTTGGTTGAAAAGGACCTGACACATAAGCTTCTGTCCCAACCTTCCAGTAGAGAGAGCAAACAAAAATTCCTAAAGATGTTCATTATCATTCTTTCAAATTATGTATGCAATTTAATATATCTACATGTGTGCGTATGTGTGTAGACAACAACTGTAGAAAGTAAAGGTAGTCAAAATAAGTCAGAGTAGTAAATGAAGCAAAAGATAGGTGAGTCGTTCATTCATATTGCATTTAATTCTAAAAGGAATTTGAGATCTGATTATTTGATTGTATAATATATATATGTGCCAATACACATATATACCTATATGTGTGTATGCAGAATGATTAAATCAAGAATATATATAATTTTATATATATATTAATATATATAAAATAATAGCTAGAAAATTGTTATGTCTTGAAAAGACTAGGAAATTATTAAGTGGAAGGAAAACTGAAATAAAACAAAATATCAATGTTCACACAACTGGGATCACACTGAAACATTTTTTCACAACTCTAACACTCATATATAGATTATGGATGTGGTATATATGTATATACATGTATCAGTGTGTTTATGTGTAAAGGTAACTCTGAACTATAAAGTTAGAAACTTTTCAGAGAACACTAAGCTCTTCCACTCACTCTCCCAATATGCTGACATTTACCAGACTAGACCTTGATCAATATGTTCTTATTGAGTAAAGTCTGTTATGTTATTACATATAGTTGAAATAGGATAGCAACATCAGACTGAGCTTTCTGGTAAATTAAACCCTTCACGATAAGTAAAGTGCCTCAGGAATTTAGCTCTCTGGGACAACTAGAATAGACAAAAGGGCATAGCTATTTGGATATTTATATACTCAAGTATGCTTTCTAGAGTTTTTTTTTTTAAACCACTCCACTATTCATTTTTAAATGATGAATTTTATGACATGTGAATTATAACTCAATTTTTAAAATAGTGGTAGCTTTGGAAGGGCACTGTAATTCCTTGACAAGGCATGGGGCCGTGTTCCAGGGTGATAAAAAATTTAGCTTGATCTGAGTAGCAGTTATATGGTATATACCCACACACACAAAAATCTATCCATTTGTATGCCTAAGATTCGTCATGTTATACATATATGTATGTATGTGTGTATGCCTTTCTATAACAAAATACTATATGGAAAATCATTACTATCACCATTCCCAACCACAGAAAATACTGGCATTTGGCAAATTTGGTCAAAATTAAGTTGCACTATCATGGGATAGAACATTACAAGACCCGTGACTACCTAATTTCATTCAATAATTATGTAGTACTGGTATACAGTGTTTATTATAGCTGAAAATATATATATACATACATACAATTAAAAACTGGTACCACACAGTTCCTTCATGCAGGTTGCCTGCCGGTCTTACCAGGAAGACAAGACAAACTTACCAGGTCAGTTGAAGCTACAGGGAAAAGACTAACATGTTGCCAAAAGAAGCCAACTCTAGTGGAAATAATATATAGTAGGTCAGAGGAGGGTATAAGTAAGGAATGATTGGGGAAAAGTCTATACAGGCAAAGCGAAAACTTGGCCATTTTACAATTAATCAACTTTATGATAGTGACCCTCTATTTTCATTTCATTTCATGGAAGCAGCCTTCCTTAAATGATGGGTACATCACTGTGAATTTTTTTTTTCTTTAAAGATTTTGTTTATTTCTTTGAGAGAGAGAGAGAGTGGGTAAGAGAGAGAGATCAGGAGTGGTGGCGGGGGAAGGGGCAGAGGCAGAGGGAGAAGCAGACTCCTCGCTGAGCAGGGAGGCCAATGCGTGGTTCGATCCCAGGACCCCAGGATCATGACCGAAGCCAAAGGCAGATGCTTAACTGACTGAGCCACCCAGGTGCCCCTCGTTGTGAATTTCTATCACTAAATGTAGTATCTACTATCTTAATTAAGTTTGTATCAATGCTATTGACAAGACCTGAAAATACAAGAGTAAACATTGCTAGCTATTTGACTGTTTACTTAATATTATGTATGCTGTCATGGTGACCAAAATTTTTCAACATTTTTAGGACCAAAGTTAAACTTTTTTTATAGGCAAGAGCTTATTTAGTAGTACAGGAGAAATACATATGTTTTTTGTTTAAAAAATTCCTTTAAAACTCATTAGTATTCTACATACCCTAGAAACCAAATTATCATCTTTTTGATATAACATGCTATGTTGACATTATTAAAAGGACTTTGGGAAGTAAGCCCTAAATGAATTTTGGTGTATGTCTTACTTATACTGGTATTTGTTACCAATGTCTTCATTGCTGAGAAACTAGACATATCAGTAATCAAACTTATTGTAATTGTCATCATCCAGAAAATAGTCATGGATACCAAAGTGAAAATGTCCACAAATAGGAAACACTGTCACAGAGCATGTAGTATTTACATGTAACAGATGTCCCTGAATCTCACTTATTGCCTCAAGGAACCTTACCAGAGGCCCAGATCCTGCAAACGTGATCTAATTTCTGTCCAGGGCATATCAAAGGCAGCAGTAGATTGATAGGTGAATGTATTGACTATAAGAAAAGCAACAGATGAGTGCTTAATCCCAAACAAATACTCAAAAAAAAAAAAAAGATGGATATGTGGAAACCACATTTAAAATTGTAATACTGTTTATGAGTTTTAAAATGAAATATTTAGGTACAATTCTAACAAAACATGGATAGGATCTGTATCTCAAAAATTACAAAATGCTGATGAAAAGAACAAATCAAAAAACACTTAGGTTAATGGAGAAAGAAATCGTGTTGAAGAGTTGGAAGACCCAACATAGTAAGTATGTCAATTGTCTCTCCCCAAATTGATCTATGAGTTAAATGTAATTCTTATTAAAGTATCGGTAAGGCTCTTTTGAAGGCAGAGACAAGTTTATTCTAAAATTTATATGGAAAGGCACAAGATCTGGAAATATCTAAGACCACTGGAAAAAGAACAAAGTAGTAGAAATCACTCTACTCAATGTTATGATATACTATATAGCTACACTAATCAAGACAGTCTGGTATTGGCAGAGGAAAGATAGCCTTTTCAACAAACAGTGCTGGAGAAATTAGACATACACTGGCAAATAAACAACAATATTCAACTTAAGCCTCACACCTTACACAAAAACGAACTCAAAATGCATCATGGGCTTATATGTAACAGTATAGAGGTTGAAGAGAATGAGAAGACAAACCACAAACTGCGAAAAAATACTTGCAAGCTACATATGCAACAAGGAAGAGATATTTCAAATATAAAAGAAGTCTCAAAACTCAACATTAAAAGAAACCCAATTAGAATATAGGCAAAAGAGGGGTGCCTGGGTGGCTCAGTCATTGGGCATCTGCTTTCTGCTCAGGTCGTAATCCCAGGGTCCTGGGATCGATCCCTACATCGGGCTCCTTGCTCTGCAGGGAGCCTGGTTCTCCCTCTCCCACTCCTCCCGCTTGTGTTTCCTCCCTTGCTGTGTCTGTCAAATATATAAATAAAACCTTAAAAAAAAAAAGAATATGAGCAAAGACAATATGTTTCACTGGAGAGAACATACAGATAAAAAATAAGCACATGAAAATATGTTCAACCTTATTATCCATTAGGGAAACATGAATTAAGCCCACAATGTGACATCACTGTCTATCTAAAATAAAAAAAAAAATAACGATAGCTCCGAATGATGTGAGGGCACAGAGAAACCAGATTGCATGTACACTCCTGGGTATACAAAATTGTACCTCCACCCTGTAAAAGACTGTGATGGTTTCATACAAAAGTAAGCATGTGCTTACCATATGACCCATAATTACACCTTTGGGGGTTTATGCCAGAGAAATGAAAAATTTAAATTCACACAAAAAACTCTACATGGATGCTTAGTGCAGCTCTACTTTGCAATAGCTCCAAACTGAAAGCAACGCAAATTTCCTTCCGCAGGTGAACAGTTGGACAAACTGTGTACCTCTGTGCCAAGGCATCCTACTCAGCAATAAAAAGGAACAAACTGCGGATACACACAGTAATTTGGAGGAAGTAACAGCATAGATCGATTGGCGGTTGCCAGGATTCGGGAAGCTGGAGGGGAGGGAGGTGGCTGTCCGGTGTGAGGGTAGCACAAGAGATCCGAGTGACACAACTCTTTCTGTATCTTGACCGCAGTGGTGATGACACAAATCTACGCTTGTAATAAAATTGGCATAAAACCACAAACATATACTCACACACACCCGAATGTGTGTAAAACAGGTGAGATCTGAATAAGGTTGATGATTTGTATCAATGTCAATTTTCTGGTTATAAAGGAAACTGGATGAAAGGCATATAGAGAATCTCTCGGCACTATTTCCAACAAGCACGAGAACCTACAATTATCTCAAAAAAAAAATTTTTTTTAAAAACTACAAGTTTTGTTCCTCTCTCCTGAAGAACAGACAAATAGGCTCCCCAAAACTGGAACCCACGGAACATCAACTAATAATGGGGCCTAGCATTTGTTTCCATTAACACACGCTTATTAAGTGTTACTTCTCATAAAGCCAGAACTCCAGGAGAAAGCCACTCGGCAGGAGAACCCCTGGATTGACACACGTCAGCTTGGCAGGAAGATGAGCTGAATCCCACCAGAGACCATTTTAGTTTGTCCCTCTGCTCCTGGGTATCACAACCAACGACAAGCTTCGGACCTGATGCTCTGGCCTCTAGCCCAAAGCTGAAGGGGTTGGCCCCCCCAAAAATCTTTGCTTTGGGAAATCAACCTGCAGCCTTGCATTTTATAACAGAGCCCTCTAGAACATATCCTAGTGTCCTCTTCTTAAATACCCATAACACCTCAAAACTGTCTTGAAAATGTCATTTAGAGAAAGAGTTTGCTCAGCCCTTGGTGCTGTTTCCTACCCGAACAAGATCTTTACGCTATTATTTTCCCTGGTTTGCCAGTTTTATGTAATCTAGGACGCTGAGGGAGCAGTGTCGAAGAAAAGGGAATAACTCCTTCCCCAAGCTCGCCGGAGTTTCCAAAGCACTCTAAGAGTTCTGTCCTCGTTGGCTACGTCATTCACTCATCAATGGACAGTCACCTGTGAGTGCCAGGATCGTGCTACGTCTTTGGGTATAGACAAACAACAACACACTGGCACTATCTTCAGAAGCTTCTTATCTGTCAGGTAAGATACTTTAGCCAAAAAACAAATAAACAAACAAAAAACCTATACTGTTTTTATCAATGGGATAAGAGCAACCTTCTGGAAAAGCATCAAGTGACTTAAAAGGTCTCTTTCCTAGGATGGTGAGCGGCTTTAGGCCTTTTTGTGAAATCACAGCATCTACCATTTTAGCAGAGTGGCAAACCCAGTGTCCTTCTCCTAAGGCTCAAACACCATCCAGCGGAGATTTCAACATCGTTTCCTTAGAGTCAACTGATTCAGGCTTTGGAAGAAAAAAGAATAGCAACAATTTAATCCTTACCCAAACTATACAATATAGGTATTATTCTTTCCATTTTAGCAAAGCTTATTAAGAGATCCATGGTTTGGGTGACTTTAAAGCCTTTTACTCTTTCTACAACACACCATTGCTTCTGGACAGAGACAATCAACATTAATTTATCCCGAGTCAGCTTGTGACCGTGGGAGGCCCATTAGCCTCTAGAAGCTAAGCCTGATTCAGAATGCTATCCATTACGGTTTCACAATGGCATGTGGCCCTTTTGGGGACATTTCCTGAAAGATCCTCAGGTTAGGACTCTGGTGCCCATTACCTGCCAAAACTCTCACCATTTTGCAGCAACACCGCCATCTGTCCCCTGCCCTGACTTTCTAATCTTTTTACATTCTTCCTGCTCCTCAAAACGACCCTTGATCTTATCCCACTCACTCCCTAATAAATCTAATCATTTTCTGCATTTAGTTCACCCCTTCTCAAAAGTTTCTCCATTTCAGAGTGACTGACTCTGAGAGCTGACACCTTTCCCTGATACAAGGGACAGATTCTCATGGAGCATGGTGGTGTGGACAATTCAGTCCTTGTGGAAGTAAATGCCTCTAAACACCCAACAGTCAGATCCACGCACACTGTCACCAGCAGCTAACCATATTAGCTTCTTCAGGACCTTCCCTACCAAGCTGACCTCTCCTGTCTTCACTGTTTAAACACCTAGCATAGATTTCTATGGGTCCTCATTCTCAACACTTCGTATGATTCTTCTCCATTATATATTATCTATGAAAACACTATACGTGATTCACCTCTCTTTGGCTTGATACTATCACACAATTCTGACGGATGCTTTTATTTGTTTATTTTTTAAGATTTCATTCATTTATTTGACACAGAGACCAAAAGAGCACAAGTAGGCAGAGTGGCAGGCAGAAGGAGAAGGAGAAGCAGGCTCCCTGCAGAGCAGGGGGAGCCTGATGCAGGGCCCTGGGATCATGACCTAAGCTGAAGGAAGTTGCCCAACCAACTGAGTCACCGAGGCACCACGCCCCCATATTTTTTTTTTTTTAGATTTTATTCATTTATTTGATGGGGAGGGGAATGCTTTTATTTTAAAACAATGAACACAAAATGGGCACTCGTCAATACCTAGCATGTCTACTGTATTTCCTGGACATTTATAAGGTGTATAGGACATACCTTAAAGTTCATGATAACAGCCCCATATTTCCTAGTATGCAGTGGGCCAGGTTTAGGGGTTTTTTTGTTTCAGGCTGCTTTCCTAAACTGTTTAAACATCAGTTCTGTTCTTTTTGTTTTATTTCCTGTTTTGGTAGACACGAATTTTATGCATGTTGGGTTATTATAGGTGTGTTCTCTATTACATGTTGGCACATGGTGTACCTCTTTCTATATTTCTGTTTCATTAATTTTTTTGCTCTTTTTATTTAATTCTCTATCTTCTTATAACTATTAGTCTATAATAAAAAAAAGAATGTGGGCACCTTGTAATTTAGTCTTCACTTGAAGGTTATTTTTATCTTCTTTCATTTATTTTCTGACTTGATCAGCTCCTGTATTTCTCTTTCCAAACTAATTTTTTGGATTTATCACTTTTGAAATTCTTTCTCATCTTAAATTCGTTTCACTATATTTAATTTTAATTTGGGTGCTATATGCATTTTCTTCTATACCATGGCTTTTTGTAGGAATGTGCTTTCATGTTGAAAAGCTCTATTTTCTGATTTCTTTTCCAGCATCTTTATATATTATATCTATATATGGCCTCTCTCCTTTTTTTGGTTTATCATTATTTGTATTTTTCTTAACCAGCAGAAGTAGAGTCCTCTGTGTGTAGGGGAAGGAGAGAGAGAGAAATGAGAGTGTAGGGGGCAAGTTTTCTTCTGTTATCCTACCAGATTCCTTAGTTCAAAGACACCCTCCTCTGTTACAGCAATTAAGTGTAATTTCTTCGTAAACAATACAATTTGGATCTAAACTTCTTATATCTTGTTCTTAGTCCTCTTCTCTTCAGACACTTCTTTTCACCCTTTCACCACTAAGCTTCCAAGAAAAACATCAGTCTCCCAAGGCTTTTCTCTGCCCCTGATGTATGGCCTTCCCAAAACTATTTCCCCTTATACTAAGTACACTCCAAGCTGCCCAGCTCCACAAAAGCATGTATTCTGGTTCCCTAGGTCTCAGTCCTGGCCTCAGTATTTTGCATTCTGGATGCGATTGTTCATTCTGATGATGAATGCTGGTCTCTGTTTTCTGTTCTCTATCTTGACTAAGACCACATGCCTCTTCCTTTGTTCTGTATATTTCCCTCCTGACTCCCGGCACTGTTGTGTGTCCCAGAGTCTACTCTGTTGGCTTGGACATGAATAAAATAAAATAAAATTTAAAAATGTACAGTATTCTCTGTCTCATACGTGAGCTTTAGCTGTACTCTGAGGGTAACTTTATTATCCTTGTTAGCTTAGAGATTTGGGGAGAAGAGTTGTGAGCAAAGTTTGGCTGCCACAATTATATTATGGGAATCTAGAGGTCAAAATTATGTTAATTGTATTTCTTCCTTGGAGAAATGCCTATTTGTATCTGTTCTCTATCTTTCTATGTGGTTATCTTTTTCTTAGTAGTTTATAGGAACTCTTTATATAGTCTGGAAGCTTACCCTTTACTGCTTAATTTCAGTATTTTCTCCCAATTTGTAGATTATTTTTTCACTTTTTTTGTGGTGTAGTTTTATGAATATTAATTTTAATAAAGTTAAATTTATACTTTAGTCAAACCATCTCATATTTAAGAAATTTAAAACATCTAATCAAAAAATTTCTAGATATTTTTTCTTCTTACTATGGTAGGAACACTTAACATGCGATATACCTCTTAACAAATGTCCAAGTGTGCAATACAGTGTTGTTAACCATAGGCACAATGTTGCACAGCAGATCTCTAGAACTTATTCATCTTGCATAACTAAAACTTTATAGCCACTGAAAGCAACTCCCAATGTCCCTTTCCCCAGTCCCTGGCAATCACCATTCTATTCTGTCTCTATAAGTTTGGGTATTTTAGATACTTTATGCAGACAGAATCATGCAATATTTGTCCTTCTGTGACTGGTTATTTCACCTAGCATAATGTCCTCCTGTTTCATACACACAGTTTCATATGGCAGGATTCTCGTCTTTTACGGTTGAATAATACTCCACTGTATGTGTATACCACATTTTTCTTATCCATTTATCCACCAATAGATTTAAATTGTTTACACATTTCAGCTGTTGTGAATAATGCTGTAGTGAACATGGGAGGGCAAGTGTCTCTTTGAGATCCTGACTTCAATTATTTTGGGTAAATACCCATAAGTGGGATTCCTGGATCATATGGTAGTTCTTTTTTTTTTTTTTTTTCCTGGAATTGTAGGAGATTTTTTTTTCAGTGATCCATAATCCATTGTTTATGCACCACACCCAGTGCTCCACGCAATACGTGCCCTCCTTAATACCCACCACCAGGCTCACCCAAGGCCCCACCCCCCTCCTCCCCAAAACCCTCAGTTATTTCTCAGAGTCCACAGTCTCTCATGGTTTATCTCCCCATCACCAACTCACTTCTCCTTTCTATCTCCCAGTGTCCTCCATGTTATTCCTTATGCTCTTTTTAAAAAATATTTTATTTATTAAAGAGAAAGAGCACATACACAAGCAGAGGGGAGGGACAGAGGGAGAGAGAGAAGCAGACTCTCCACTAAGCAGGGAGCCCTACTTGGGGCTCCATCCTAGGACCCTGGGATTATGGCCTAAGTCTAAGGTACACACTTAACTGGCTGACCACCCAGGTGACCCTGTAGTTCTATTTTTAATTTTTGAAGAACTTGCATACTGTTTTCCATAGCAGCTATACCATTTTACCTTCCCACAAATAGTGTACAGGAGTTCCAATTTCTCCACATCCTTGCCAACAGTTATCAAGCTCTCTCTCTCTGTAATAGCCATTCTAATAGATGCTAGGTGATACCTCAATGTAATCTTGATTTGCATTTTCCTGATGCTTAAGGATATTGATCATCTTTTCATATATCTGCTGGTCATTTGTATGTCTTCTATATCTTCTATGAAGAATGGCCAATTCAAGTCCTTCATCCATTTTTTAATTGAATTATTGTTCTGTTTTTGTTTTTTGTTACTATGGAATTATATGAGCTCTTTATATGTTTTGGATATTAACCCATTATCCAATGTAGCCCTTACAAATATTTTCTCCCATTCATAGGCTGCCTTTTTCCTTTTTTAATATTTTCCTCTGTTATGCAGAGGCTTTTTAGTGTGATGTAGTTCAAGTTGTCCTTTACCAATCTTATTGCCTGTTCTTTTGGTGTCTAATTCAAGAAATCATTGCCAAGACCAATGTCATGAAGCTTCCCCTATGTTTTCTTCTAGGAGTCTTACAGTTTCAGGTCTTAAGTTAAATTCCTTAATATTGAGTTGATTTTTCTGTGTGGTGAAAGATAAAGATCAAATTTCATTCTTTTGCATGTAAACATCCAGTTTTCCCAGCACCATTTGTTGAGGAGACTATCCTTTCCCCATTCTGTATTCCTTGGTGCCCTTATCAAATATTAGTCAACCAGGCTTTATTCCTGGGTTCTGTATGGTATATATGTCTCTACATCAGTACCATCCAGCTGTGTTCTTTCTGAACACTGTTTTGGCTATTTGAGGTCGTCTGTGGTTCCATATGAATTTTAGGATTTTTTTCCTACTTCTGTAAAAAATGACAGTTTTTAATATTTAAATCTTTAAAGCCCAGAATTGATTGCCATGGTGTGGAGAGGTTAAATTAAATATTTTCCCCCATATGGATAAACATTAAACACAATGACATAATTATTGAATGGTCTCACCTTTCCCACAGATCTGCATTTGCCTGTCTCTGACATATAAAATCTCCCCATATGTTTGGGGCAATTTTTAAGCTCATTATCTTATGCTATTACCATATGTTGATTTGACTGTCCCTACGCCAAAATCACACTGTCTTAATTATTACACATTACTCCTCCTCACTCCAATGTTGCATCTGTCTCCACTACTCTAGTAAATCTGTGTTTATCAAGTCCAGCAATAAGCTCTATGTTGCAAAATATAAATGGAATTTTTCACATTTTATTTTATGTGTCTTTTAAAAGACTTCAAAACAGTTGTTCATTTTCTCTCTCGACTTACATAAAATCAAATACTCCCACTTTTCTTTTTCTTAATATTTTATTTATTTATTTGACAGAGTGAGAGAGAGAAAGAGAGAGAACAAGCAGGGGGAGCAGCAGAGGGAGGGTAATAAGCAGGCTCTCTGCTGTGCAGGGAGCCTGATGTGGGGCTCGATCCCAGAACCCTGGCATCATGACCTGAGCTGAAGGCAGATGCTTAACTGACTGAGCCACCCACATGCCTTATATTTCCATTTTTTTTCTGATATCACCAGCTACTGCTCAGTGTTCCTTTAGCCTTTCCCATCTGCTTGACATCTAACTGTAGGAGTTTCTCAAAGCTTGATCTTACACTCTTTTTTCCTTAGCTATAATGTCATTTTGAGTGATCACAGCTAGTTGCTGGTGATCTTTTATATATAGATGTTTTCCAAATGCATATGCCCTTTGACCCCAGAATTATACCTGTTGATAAAATACATATTTATTGAGCATCCACCATGTACCATTCACTATCTAGATGCTAATTATTTAGCAGTGAAAAAAGAGGCAAAATTGTCTGCCTGCATGAAATGTTTATTCTAATAATTCTAAGATCTATTCTAATTCTTTAACAAAGAAATGAACTCTATCTATCTATATATATTTATACATATACACATACATATAAATTATACATATATATATATACATACATACACATATATAATACTTCAATTTATGATAAGTTCTGTGAAGAAAGCTAAATTAGGGAAGGTATCTAAGAACTTTAGGGTTGGAAATGCTACAATTTTGAGCAGGACAGAAATCTGACAAACTGACTAGACATTCAATAATGGTCTTTTTTGTTTTGTTTCAAGGATACAGGTCTGTGATTCATCAGTCTTACACAATTCACAGCGCTCACCACAACACACACCCTTCCCAATGTCCACCATCCAGCCATCCATCCCTCTCCTCCAACAACCTTCAGTTTGCTTCCTGAGATTAAGAGTCTCTTATGGTTTGTCTCCCTCTCTAGTTTTTTCTTATTTCACTTTTTTCCTCTCTTTCCTCATGATCCTCTGCCTTGTTCCTCAAATTCCACATATCAGTGAGGGCATGTAACAATCATCTTTCTCTGACTGAACCGGAAAGAGTCTTGGCCATCCACAGAAGAATGGATACACACCTAGTAATCTTAAGCAGAGGTCAGCTTCCTGCTGAGCACAGAGCCCAGTGCGGGGCTAGATCTTTACAACCCCGAGATCATCACCTGAGCCAAAATCAAAAGTCAGACACTTACCCAACAGAACCACTCAGGTGCTCCTAAAATATTAAGTTATTTTTTTTTAACTTTATTTATTTTTTGACAGGCAAAGATCACAAGTAGGCAGAGAGGTAAGCAGAAAGAGAGGGGAGGAAGCAGGCTCCCCACTGAGCAGAGAGCCTGATGCGGGCTCAATCCCAGGATCCCTGGGATCATGACCTGAGCTGAAGGCAGAGGCTTTAACCCACTGAGCCACCCAGGCGTCCCTAAAATATTAAGTTCTTAAGGAAACTTAGGTTCTTAAAGGGAATTTAAGAAAACAAAATTGTATATATTTTTGAAATTTTGCATACTAAATGCCTGTACAAATGAAAGCAGCTTTCCCCAACCCCAATACCAGTAAGAGTACAAGAACTTTTTTCAGTATTGGAAAACCCTAATATTAATACCAAGTTAGGTAGCACAAGCTCATTAAAATTCCAAGTTTCATTGTTCCTGATTGCAATTACACCAATTCAGTTGAGTAAAATTATATACCTCTTACCAATTAATAAAAACAGAAGCAAGAATTGTCACAATCATGTTATTATCTGGCTATTATTATTACAATGTAACAATCAAAGATCACATAATTGTAATGTGTTTATAAAAACTCAGAGACTCAATGCATCACAGATTACAGCATATCTAGGAATAGTGCATTTACTCCACCATTCTCAATGCAGGAGAGAACCATCCTTTTCTATGTTAATGAAGAAAATCAAAGTTATAAATATATATGTATATATTTATAAAAGCATATAAATGTGCATATGTGTGTGTGTGTGTGTGTGTGTGTGTGTGTGTGTATGTTTTTTACCTTAATGCCAACAATTCATTTAAATCTTTATTAGGGAATTGGAAAATATTAATTGTTCACATAATTATTTTTCTCTGTCTCCCCCACTAAACTCTAAGTTTCATCAGTCAAAGACCCTCCCTATCTTGCTCACAGCTTCATCTCCAGAGTGTGCTTAGCATGTGGAACACAGTAGGTATGGAATAAGTGAGTGATGTAGGGCAAAGAACATTGACTTTGGAAGAACTCTAGGAACCAGAATCAAACGTTTTCTCTGCCATTACATGAACTAAATGTGTATACCATTACCTCTGCTTCTTGGTTTGCATTCTTCCAGGTGTTCAGGCCCAGAGGCCAAGTACCTCTTGGTGTAACCATTAAATGGTATGGTTAGGTCAAAGAAAGCAGATATCGATTTGATCAGTCCTGCTAGAATGCAAGTCCAAGGTTGCAGAACTGCCTCACTCTCTATTGCACTGCAGAGGCTTAAACAAAGTCTTGAATCTAAACAGAGGCTCAGTCAACATTTATTATTCAAGACTGGGACAGAAAATGGAGCACCTGGGTGTTACAGTCCGTTAAGCCTCTGGCTCTTGGTTTCGGCTCAGGTCTTGAACTCAGGGTTAAGAAACTGAGCCACATGTTGGGCTCCGCACTCAGTGGAGTGTCTAAGATTCTCTCTCCCTCCACCCCCACCCCCCCCACTTGCTTGCTCTCTCTCTCAAGAAATAAATCTTAAAAAAAAAAAAGAAGTAAATCTTAAAAAAAGAATATTGGAATAGGAAACAGATCTTTATCTTAAACAACCTATATTATCAATATTTACCTAAAAACTTATGAATTTTTTTAAAGATTTTTTTATTTATTTGTCAAAAAGAGAGCATAAGCAGGAAGAGCGACAGGCAGAGGGAGAAGCAGGCTCCCTGTTGAGCAAGGAGCCCCATGCAGAACTCAAACCCAGAACACCGGGATCATGACCTGAGGTGAAGGCAGATGCTTAACCAACTGAGCCAACCCAGGCGCCCCAATACTTATGAATTCTCGATGAAACTTCTTGTCAGGCTTCAGATCTCAGCCCAGAGAATTTTAACTTCTTTTAGAAAAAAAATTTCCATTTTTCCTCTAACCATACAAAATTGTATTACAAAGCTAATAAGCCAGTATTAACTCAAAGTCCTTCTAAGAGAAAATTAAAATGATAATGAAGTGTAACCATTAACAATAAAGAGGATTTAGGGTTTGGGCTTTGTTTGTTTTCTTACCTTATGGAAGGATGATTCTCAACTGTCTTGAGAATGGTTGAATAAATGAATTGCTTCTAATCCTGTTGTGCTCTGTGATTTATTGATGTGTATGAATCATTAAACACAAGTAAAATTATGTGACCACTGATTTTAGTGCTTTACGATATACTTCAAAACCAATACTAACTGTCAGATTAAAGGGGAAAGTCTCTTTGGATGTACTGGTATTTTAAATTGTGCCCTAGGCAAGAAGAATCTTAACAGAAAGCACCGGGTGTGACTTGGTGGCTGGAATGCTTCATTTCTCTGCTAACAGAGACTGGTTTCCCCTAAGAAGGCTGCTTCCCATGACTTTCTCACTCACTGTCTCAAGATAAAGTTTGATACAGTGTTACAATATTATACTATTTAATTTAGACCCCCCTCTGGTTTTTCCTGGGTGTGAAAAGGAGACTACTAATATTTCTCACAAACGCTTCCCAGATATGTTTAAATTTGAATCTCAGAAATGGAAGTATCACGAAAGAAGATAGATCCTGAATCTGAGTGAGTTTAAGTGACTGATCATCCAGCTGGAGTGTGACAGTAGGTCTGGCATTTGTCCATCGTACCCACCCCCCTACCCCCATGCTACCTGCAGTTTGTACCCAAACTGTGGAACCCTTCGATCTTCACACTGGCTTCTAAGAGTGGAACCTCCAGCTTGCCACCGTAAGAGCGATGTCCAAGCTCTGTAATTAATTCTCCTGAGCCCACTCTACCTCATCCTGATCGACCTGCACAAGTTTTCAGACGGCCTCTGCTGTATAGTTTAACTCTGACATTACAACACAATTCCAGTGAAATGCTAATGGGATTCATTTGGGCAGTACAGGAAAATGACGAGTAGGAAGAGCAGGGAAATAAACACATGGCAAAAAAAAAAAAAAAACAGGAAAAATTCAGGCGTGATAAGGAGATACCTGTCTACTAATAACAACATATTAGCTGATAATAATATGCAACAAGGAATCAGAAGGCCTGTTACCTCTGTGACACAGACCTAACCCAAACCTAATTTCATCATATGTGACCTAAAATAAGTCATTTCATCTCTTATGGACTACTTCTATATTAATAAATGTAGTAAATGGAAATAATTATAGTACTTACGTGTTGGAAAGAGTAGAAATTAAACACACTAAAATTGTCGGTCTATTCAACTCACAGAAATTAGAAGATTAATGCCCAGTATTAACAATGTTATTCTGAAAAAGGACCCACATAAACCTGTGTTAGTTATAGCTCACTTGATCTTTCAGAAGAAATAAACTATAAAAGTAATATAAATAATAAAATTCACATACTCTTTGATCTGTCAAACCCCATTCTTAGTGTTTACCTTAATACAAATGTTTGACATCTCAAATATCCAATAATAGGAGATTAAAAATATATACTATGTCCTTTAAATAGAATACAAATGTTTATGTAGTATATATATGTAATGTAAATATATGTTCACAAAATCACACAGAATAAATGTGGCAAGCCATATTTCTGTGAATAGTGGGATTATGGATGATTTATTACATTTTCTTCTTTTCTAGCTCTTATTTCTAATTTTACATAAAGTTATGTATTATAAGCATTTTATATTTACATAATACTTATATATACATATGTACAGAATGTTTATGTAAAATAAACATTTTATGGACAAGATAGTTACAAAATATTCTTCTAACATTTATTCATCCTGGGTAGAAGTGATAACAGAATACATAAAGCTATACTGGGATCGTGAATGTATTGTGCTCTGACACTTGCCCACAAAGGCAGCAGACCCAGTTCAAAACAGATATGTGTTGTTTAATTTAAACAGGATTAGGGTACCAATGAGGTTGGTACTACCATATCATCTTATGCTGGTATTGGCTTTAGAGTACGATTTCTAACCACTGTGAATGATCAGCTGAAGTTATTCCCTGGCACATGGAATGTATAAACCATGAACAGTTAATGTTGGTTAACTAATAACTTACTAGGACTTCATGGGCTAACTGGATCTTTGTTCTCTCTCCTCTCTATTCTTTTCCATCTTCAAATCAGTAATGATGACTATCACATAGGTCATTTGTGTTTTTTAATAAAACGTGAAGAATTTCAGTTTCTAACAAGCTTTTATGTCCAAATTCTACTGCTTTCTATCTATCACCTTCTTGGACCCACATCCTTCCAAACTGGCTTCCTCCCCTCTCCTCCTATAAAAATTCTACATAGCTCCCTATATTGTATTTCAAGGATCCTCATGATCTGGAATCCTATGTTTATCTCTGTGGTTATTTAAGTCTTTCCTCCCCCTTAGACACTGAACATCACAAGAGCATGGACTGCGTTCATCTTTACTTTCCACCCCCTAGCAGTCACTACAATACCCTACAAAACTATGGTTCTGTTTGATGTGGATGCCAATTTTAAAGGACGGTTATTTGCCTATTCATAAATTCTGCCATAATATAGATCGTTCTTTAATGGATGCCTTCTGTACCTCAGAAATACCCCAGGCGAAATGAGGGAAATGACGACTTTCTCCAGAAAATTCCGGATATAAAGAAATCAGGAAGAATGCTAATGTGACGAAAGAAGAGAATGCCTGAAGGTCTCACTCTCGAGACAGGTCAAGATGCGTAAAAAGCAAAACCTGAAAGAAAGCCACGAAATTGCATAGCCATGTGCTCGCTCCTTGACTCCAGGACCATGCCCAGGAGGAGGGCGTGAAGTAGCATTTCAGGCAATTGTCAGTGAGCGACAAGACGAATCTCTTTCTTACATAACAATTTTTCTTTTTCCTTTAATGTATTTATTTTCTCCACCCTCTTGCTGTCTTCTGCTGTCCCAGACAGTGATGCCCATGGTTATTTGGCACTACTAGCAAAGGAGCTAAAAGTGGCTTTTTGGTACTTCATAAACTACAAACGAATCCAAAATTAACAAAACAATCAGTGTGAGCCAGCATACAAGCATCTTTTAGGCATTATCGTAAGAACCAGAAAAGAGATGGGAAAGTGACTAAGGGATAGAAAGGCACAGAGCCCCGGAAGAAAAAAAAATCTAATCTAACAAACACAGTCAAATAATAACAACAGAAATCACAGGAATGGAGACTTTTTTTTTTCAAGTTCCGTTTCTAAAATCCAACCATCTGCATAATTCTACCTTTGTCTAGTAAACTGCAAAAGTTGTAGGAAACGCTAGGATCTCATTCAAAAAGGGGTTTTTCAATAGATGTTTCTGAAGATTTACTCTAGTGAGAGTCTGAAAACAGATCAATCAAGGCAGCTCAGAACAAAATAACAGGTTGGATACACACACCTACTCAAACTCTAACACTGTCTGCAGCATGTGGATTCATTCATGAGTTAATTTTTCCCCTGTCTAAAATATGTCTGTGTGTTTGTGTGCAGTGTGTATATATATAGAAATATTTTATTCATCCAAATTACTCTACAATCGAGGTTCTATTTTCATCTATATTTAAAGATGGCAGTATGCCCTGAATACTAAGATTAAAGATGAAGATTAAAAATGGTGCCAGGCATGACCAAGTTCTCATAATTTATAACTGGTAAAGGAAGAAATAAATCATAACCACCACAGACTAAATTATTTGTTAGCACTTACTATTGTTTCTCTTTGGATACTTTTCATCTTCCTATCTCATAAGTAAAGTGGGTGTTTGTATCTCCAATACAGATGTGGACACAGAAGAATGAAACACAGTCCTCCCCACCTATATAAAGCCATGCTACTGCACAAGTCATCCATTGCCCTAAGTAAGCAAGTTTTTCTTCTCATTCTAGATATAGATAGCGAATGATTCCTTAGTCCCTTCCTCAGAGACTAGGGGAAGTTTGGTAAGAAAATGAAATACAAGCCAGCCCATGCTACTGCACTGAAGTAATTTCAACATGGTACATAAAAAGAACACACTTATGGAGCGCCTGGGGGGCTCAGTCGGTTAAGTGTCTGACTTTCAATTTGGGATCAGGTCATGATCTTAGGGTTATAGAGATAGAGCCCCATGTCCAGCTCTGTACTGGGCATGGAGCCTCCTTAAGATGTTCTTTCTCTCTCCCTCCCTAAAAAAAAAAAAAAAAAAAAAAAAAAAAAAAAAAGTTAAAAATTAAATAAAAGCATACACTTAACATTCCTGGAGAGAGGTTTGGGTCACTTGGAGTTTATTTTAGTCATACAGTGCCTCCCAGTCATTCCTAGAACAAAATGATACTGTAGACTACCTGACACACAGAAAGTTTACTGATAGTTATATCGGCTAACAATAATACCAGTCTTGCGCAGGAGCACTCGTAAACTATGCCAAAAGTCACGACAAACTATAAATACACTTCAATGTTCTGAAACATCATCAGAGATCATAGTAAAGTGTTCCTTTACTTGTAATGTTTCTCATAAACTCTCGAAGGTTACTTTCTGATACATGGAAGAAAAAATAAAATTGAAGTTTCAGATAAAATCTAGATTTTCAGAGAAAGCTTGTAAGTCGGCTAGAACAGAGGAATGTCCATAATGACTCTGCTTCCAGCCATGTCCGTGGGTAACAAATGAACCACCATGTGTCCATGACAACAGTAAAGTTCCCCTACCACGTTTCTAGTCGGGGAGAAAGGTCAGAGTTCTCGGGAAGTCAGGGCATGAAGCTTTTACAAACAGGCTAAAGAGTAGTCCCTCACAAGAATAGACTAAACAGTCTCTTTTGCTCAACAAACAGGTTACTCAACAACCATAGAAAAAATATGCCATTTGTCTCCGGGGCATGGCCCAGCTTAGCTGCAACAGAGATTCTGTGTTGCTCCAAATTTTTAAAAAATTAGTTTCATTTGTAAAACTACAGTACATAAATGTACTAATAAAAAACTGTTGAGAAGATAATCAATGACTTATTACAGAATCTTATTCTATAATTTTTTTAGTGTTCCAACATTCATTGTCTATGCACCACAGCCAGTGCTCCATGCAATACGTGCCCTCCACAAATCCCGCCACCGGGCTCACCACACTCCCCACCCCTAAAAAACCTTCAGTTTGTCTCTCAGAGTCCACAGTCTCTCATGGTTTGTCTCCCTCTCCAATTTCCCCCAATTCACTTCTCC